>NC_136484.1:189038017-189705517 GCF_053919585.1 Euprymna scolopes | reverse complement strand
CACACGTTTCAGCAGAAGAAAAATATTGATCAATAATCGATCTTTAGTTTGTTATCTGATTAGCTTCCCGATCAATGTTTTTCTAAGCATTTCGTTTTCAATTTTTTGCAGTGCCCCCCAGCTCGGAGCCAATAGCTTACTGTTAAACAATATAACAAGGTATCCACATCCCCAAATTGGTTATAAAAATGTATCACTCAATTCGCGGATACATAGTTTAGGAAAAATCGTCAATTAAAACTCAGTGATCATCAGGAACTTTGAAACGACTCAGGAACAGGATATCCTCACTCCGACTTATAGTCCATAAATTTCCGTCCCGTTTCCTGTGATCGAGACTATATTAGATGTAAATGAATCAATCCCACACATACAGAATGTGATCATATGAAATTGCCAATCATTCTTATTCTATATACGTAAACACTTTGATTCAACCAAAATTACTTTAATTAATAATGTATAACGCAATAAACCTTCATTTATATGATGTTATTTTTCCGTATAACTAAGCTAACGATTTCTATAACAATAACGGGATTCGCTAAGAGAGTTAAGAGAGCAAATCTACGCCCCATGAACACATGTCCTTCAAATAAATAATATTTTCACAATTACTGATATCATATGGTACTTCATACAGCGAATCGAGTGATGTTTAGAGAAACAGATTTGGATCTTATTTTATTAGTTTCATATTCTTTATGTATTCATAAATCGGTATTCCTACAAGCTTATATATATATATATATATATATATATATATATATATATATATATATATATATATATATATATATACTTGTATATTTATGTGCATGTTAAAATGATTTATGTTTATACGATTTCATGTAAAATACTTATAACTTAAAGAATGAGTGTATCATTTTAAATTTTGGAGCACAGCTGCCAGAGGAGTTTTCTTCAAATATGAGCAGTGTCGATTTCAATGTTTTGTTTGAATTGCAAGTCAGTTCCTAAATGAAGAGAAAAGAATTTCATTAGCTTGTGGATGTATCCATTAAGGATCGTTTTTCTACGCTAATATTATACTCAATTGAAAACATAGTTTTACAGATCATCAGGTGTTAAGATAATAACGGATAGCATTATTTCAATTGCAAAAAAATAAACGAATTTGAATAATTTTTAATAAGTTTATAGCTTTTATATATTCATGAAATAATATTCATAGAACAATATATGCATATACATGTATATATATATATATATATATGTGTGTGTGTGTGTGTGTGTGTTTGTGTGTTTTTGTTTAAAGAGAGTTATTGTTATAACGTAAAATATTGAAAAAATTACGAAATAGTATATAATTATGATTCCAAAACAGCTGCTTGATGTGTGCTGTAAAAATATAAGCCGTATTCCTTCGATTTAATGTAACATTAATCAATTAGTTTAAGGGAGCAATGTGTTGGAAAAATATCTCAATATTCTATATGCGTGTGTAACGTTGTAATAATTATTTTGCATATATAAATATACATATATAAACTAAATTTAAATTTTCTTGAAGCATTAAAATGCGTTTCTATGCGCCATAATAAGACAATCATAACACACATTACAGTAATACAATTTCTAAAAATATATGTCCTGCTTTTACAAAAGACACTCGCCTGGCTGAAATCACTACCAATATTTCCCCACCCACTCATAACATGTGCTTAACCCAAACGCAGATTACATGAACAAAGCTTCTTTTTAAGAACCGCACTCATATGGAACTCTGTACCGATTTTTTTGCTTTCAAACTGACTACAAGATGGTTGTCTTGAAGTGCAATGCAACCAATTTCTTGATTAACAATCCTCTTAAGTAATCTTATTTACCAAATCTCCGCTACCAGCGACGACTACAACATAGTCCCCTTGGACATGTGCATTCATTTATCTATGATTTCAAGTGGCTTTTGGACCTTGATAAGTAAAGAATCATTTGTAAAAATAATCCGATTTCCACTGAATTCATATCTAATAGTAAACATCATCATGTTTCTCTAGATTGCATTGCATTTTGAACATGGATTTTGCATAAATTTTCAACATATCCTCGAATAAATATTATGTTAAGATTGTTTATCCAAATTGACGAAGCGATTTAAGGCATACATAGTTAATTAATTATAGTAAGATATATATAAATAATAGATACCTTTTCTTTTCTTGCGAATTTAATTACTTGTGCTGCGGTTATTATAGATATATACATGTGCATATATTACTATAGTAAAACTCTGAATTTTCATATCATGATGTCACTTGCTAACATACTTAACCCCACTTATGCATAAAATGAATAACTAATTGTACGTACGTTGTTACCTATCACACAAATTTCTTGTTGTATGTACCATATCCCCTTCCAATCACATGTTAGGTTTGTATTTAATCACATTCTACACCGAGTTTCTTTTCAGGCACATTATCTATATATATAAAAGCGAAAATATATGTATGTATGCATGTATGTATGTTTGTGTGTCTGCTAAAAACTTTTGACCGACGGAGCAAAAATTCACAAACTTGGTATCATGTTAAAGCCCCACCCCCGGACGACAAATATCGAAATATTAGCCCCAAAGGACCATCAGAAGTGCGGGAATTGATCGATTTGTTGCAGGGGTGGGGGGTAAAAAAGTGACATTTTAATGTTAAGCATTACATATTTTTAAATCGATTTATAAATGCCCCCAAAAATACGGGCGCCAACTCTTATATATAAAGTATACACGGGACCGTTTATTTTGGGTCAACTTGTATTTAAAACCCGCTTAGTCATGTTACGTGATCTTGACGTCAGCAAGCTCTAATGGCAGTCTGAATTTAAAAATTGTTGTTATCGATAAAAATGTGTTATCCTCACACAAGCTAAACTATGAACTTATACGCTATGACAACGTTACCGAAGTTATTAACACATTAAAAATATTTACATACAATTGTTAAACGAAAAATAACAAGAAAAAAATGTGAAGTAAAAAAAAATAAGCTTACAAAAAATATTAACGATCGAAGTTTTACAAACAAAGACAGCCAGCCGCCGTTTTCTTTTTTAGTAACGCGCTTTAGAGTAAGGAAGACGAAGTGTATGAGAGAGAGAGTGAGAGAGAGACATACACAAACGCAAACAGAGAGAGAGAGAGAGAGAGAGAGAAAGAGAGAGACAGATAGAGAGAGATGTCCAGATAGGAAACGAAATACGTAATTCAATAAACACTAAAACAAAAAAAAATACAATACGGCTACGTCATCTCGTAACACTCCCGCGATGACCTCATTTAGTGACTATCTGTCTATCAAACCTCTTTCACTCGCTTTATAAGCCTGTTTTTAACACTATAATCAATTCCTCTTACTCTTCGCCTACACTGTTAAGTTGTTGGAGTTTGTTTCACCTCTGCTTCAAGGCTCCAGCCTCACGACCGATACTATTTGTTTCTCTTTTACATCTTTAGACACGCGGACAACGTTTCTTTATTTTTTTTACTTCGCTTATTCTTTAGTTTACTTCCCCTCACTATACACACATCGGTTTTTTCGCTGCTTTTTTGGGGGGGGTGTTTTTTTTTCCGAATATTTAACATCGTTTCAGGGTTATTACTTATTTCCCCCATACACACACCTACAAAATCCCAGGCAACGCCGGCTAACCCCCCCCGTTAGTCACATAAAAAACCCATGTCTAGTCAGAAAGATGTCATCATCGTTTAAACACATTACTGTATGCACTAACGTTTTCAACGTTCACGAAAATTAATGTATATACGTGAACTGTTCAAACATATTATTCTTGTAAGTATCTTATCAACTTTAACATCTATAATTATAATCACTCCTATTTACTTCGCCTCCTCACGAGTGCAGAGTTAGACACCGATTCTGTTTTTTTTACACAGTGATCACCAATTATCAAGGCCGGAAGCCACTCAGGGATAAGGGTTATTGCAAGTACAGTACGTTAGTGTGGAGATTTATTGAAATGTTTACTTAAGGGGGCGGTTCATCATGAATATGTTTAGGTTGGACTTGAAGACATCCAGGTTGTTGTCAGGTGGGAAGCAGAAAGACGGAACAGAGTTCCACAGGCGTGCAGTTCTAAGAAAGATGCTTTGTTCATAGAATCTACGTTTGGATTTAGGCACATATAAAGAGTGGGGGAAATGTATGACAGTGGATTCAACTAGACGGGTGTTTGTCCTCAAAGATTAGCGAGGGGGGACCATAGATTGGGGTTCAGACGAGCACTTGCCATGGAAATAACGATAAAACAAAGACAGGCTCGCAACGTCTGTTCTGTGGTGTTGCAGGGAAGAGAAAAAGGCACCCACCACTAAGGCACGAAGTCTATTTTGTACCCTTTCAAGGCAGGATAGGCTGTTTTTAGCAGCTCCTGCCCAGATATGGCAGCAGTATTCCATCCTTGGACGTACTTGGCTTTTATATAGATAGAGAATTGCATCAGTAATGAGATATCTTCTATAGCGGTAGAAGGATCCCACCAACTTTCCAGCGACCTTGGAAACAGACTTGATGTACGTGTTCTATCTTAGCCCAGGAGTAAAGGACAAACCCAGAAGCTTGTCAAAACATGGGGCTTCTCCCAGACGAGAACCATCCATTTCAATTGATGCCAGATGGGGATCAGAATTGATGATGTAAAGATAGGAGTTTGGTTTTAGATGCATAAAACCTTACCAGCCACGTCTTCCCCCGCTCGAGATCAGAAGAGAGAGAATAAGAGAGAACTGTGTCATTTACATCCTTTGATGTACTGCCGTAGATGGTCGTGTCATCAGCATAGATGTCAACGAATGATTTAAGTATGTGTTTAGCGAGATCATTGATGTAGATCATTGATGTAGATCATTGATGTAGACCATTGATGTAGATGTTTTTATATGAAGAAGAGGAACAAAAATAGAAATGGTCTCAGTCGTGAAGTATTTATTTTCCACTAACCGAGAACAAAAAATCGAAGTGTAGCAACAGAACAGAAAGTTAATTAATGTTCGTCTGAAATAATCGTGCATACGTTGTCACGTTTCACAATCATTTATGTGTTTGCGTACGTTATCAGTTTTCACATTTATAATTATTTGTCTATTTCCTTATCAACTTTCAAATTTTCGTATTAGTACGTCTGTTATCACCTGCCACGCACTTTAATTCGTACATACGTTGTCATTCATGCATACGTTATCATTCATGCATACGTTATCATTCATACATACGTTATTATTCTAACATACGTTATCATTCATGCATACGTTATCATTCATACATACGTTATCATTCATACATACGTTATCATTCATGCATACGTTATCATTCATACATACGTTATCATTCATACATACGTTATCATTCATACATACTCTTTTTACACACTATTTTTGTATATATATTGTAACCTTTCACACATTTGCACGTAAGCTCTCCATTTTCAATACCATTTACTTTAGCACGTAGGTTATAAACTATCAAATAAGATTTTGTTTTATCTCATATCACTAACCATTTTAAGATTTGTAGACACACTATAACATTTCTATCTATGTCTGTATTTACGTTATCACCTTTTCTTACAGACCTGTGGTATGAATAATTTTCACATTCCTTTTATACGTATTTTTTTTAATTAACTGTTCGTGGTTTTCTGTTTTCTTATTTGATGATTATTTCCCTTTCACTTACATGCACAGTTTCATTCTTGCATATTCATCATTCCTAATAAAAAGGGTTCCTTAAACATCTGCGATCAGTGGCGTATATAGGAAGCAATGGTCCTTACAAGTTTCCACTGTGCAATAATATAATCTCATGTAACTAGGTGAAACGAGTATCATTAATGAAATAATAATAATAATCAAGTCATGCTATTACAGTTCTTTAAATTAGAATTGAAAAAAATCTGCTCATTATTCATACGTAGGTATGTTGTAAAAGGAAAACAAACAGTAGTGAAAAGGTTACAGTATGTGAACAAATACGACGTAAGAATCTTACAACTAAATAAATCCCAACTCATATTTACGTGAATAACACTTTAGGGAATGCACTTGGTAACCAACTTGTTTTTCGTAAATAAAATTAACAAATAAATACTCCCAGAAACTTGACCGAACAGATAGTAACTTCATAAACATATCAAATGAGATTCATTAGAAAAACCTGAATGTTAGAACCTATAACCAGTATTATATATGGCCGACGCTGGTAATGCATACAACAGCAAGAGTACGTAATAAGCTATCAAATATATATATAGCAGGACAAAATCGACACCAAAGTTTTACTGAATGAAAGATAAACAACTAAAATCTTCATTTGTCTTAAATACAATTTCGTTTTTACAGTCTCTGTACGAGCTTTATTTCCAAAATATACTTCCTTATAGGATAGCTATTTTTGAAATAATTTTGAATTAATTCACTTGAAATGCATTTTCTATATCTATAAATTGTTGCTTATGAGCAGCGATAATAAAACATTAGAATTTATAATGAATAACATTGACATAAATATTTTTTTAACTATTTCAATAGATGCATACATATATGGCATGTAAAGATGTGTTTTGGACTGTTCTAAATAACACACACACACACACACACACACACACACACATATATATATATATATATATATATATATATATATATATATATATATATATATATATATATACTAACATTTCAGCCTGGCATTAGCCGGATGTTTGGATGTGTATGTTGAGTAAGAAAAAAAGTGGTAGTAGGAAGGCAGTCTCGTGCCCGTACCACGAAGGAGAAAAAGAACGGGGGAAAACCTGACGTCTTTGCCGTTACGCCCACCGCCAAAGCAGAAGTGACGTAGATTTTAATTAAAGCTCGACAATCGAAAGAAGGGAGTGACTTTCAAAAATTCGGCGAAAAAAGCCTCTGTCGAAAGTTTTAGCCGGACATGCAAACAGACATGCATACATACATTCATACATTGGTAACTAAAAAATTTCCACCCAAACCGATTAAAAAGCTTGGCCTATATCTGAATACCCTTTATGTAAAATTTCAAATGTTTAGACCAGAAATTGTCTAAGTAATTTGGTAAAGAGCGCAGAGGTCAAACTTTAAAAAAATTTGAGCCCTATTATGAGGCCTGAACATTTTTTGTGGGGTTTAAATCAAGGTATGAAGTTATCTATGCCCAAGGAAACTATATCTAAAATTCCAAATGCTTATACCCAAGGAGGAGTTTGGTAGTGCTCTAAAAGGTCAAATCGTTGAACTTTGACCCTATAACAGCAAAATTTCTGGCCAAAAAAAGATTACAAAGATTTCCCACATCTCAGTACCCTGTATCTAAAATTTCGAGTCTGCAGACTTAAAATGGACAGAGTTATTGCTTAATGAAATGTACACAGAAACACAGACACATTCACTTATATATATATATATATACAGGGTGACCCAAAAAAACACAGGACATTCAATTGTTTTTCTGAGCATTTTACAGTCAACGGAGAAAAAAAGGCAAAATAACCTAGTGTTTTGAGGTAAGGTTTTAATATAATGAACTAGTTATGACCAAAGTTTCATTTCATTCGGACAAAACACTAAGAAACGGGGCCTAATAAGAGTTGAGGCCCGTTTTTTGGTAGGTAATATATATATATATATATATGTGTGTGTTTTTGATAGGTAATGTATATATATATATATGTATGTGTGTGTGTGTCTGCTTGTCTGTGTGTGTGCGTATGTAGTACTTGGAATTATATCTCGTATTAAGGATTTTAATATAAGTTTTTCAATAACGGAATAAAGTTTCGATAGATATAAAAGACTTCCACATATGTTTATGTATATCGATGTTTTTTTTATTTTGTGTATCAAGTTCAATGTTGAATCATATAAATAGTGTTAAAAAGAAAAGAAAGTACACATTTATTAATATTTAAGCAATCTCTTTTCTTGTTTACTGGTATTATTGTGTCAAGTCAGGAACTTTGGCGCTAACAGATTGACTCATTGAAAGTTTTATGTCTATCGATCGGAAGGCAGACATAAAATCGCCGTAATAAATCTTTTCATTAAGTCTAATTGTAGATCATTAAAGTTTCGAGACCAAGAATAAAAAAGGCGAAAACAATAAAACATGAAGGAAAAGAAATAAAACTGTTTATGATGCGATATAAAAATCAATGCTCAGACGCCCGAAGTTTAATTAACATTAATCGAACTGTTTGATTGAATGAACATACAGTTTATTTACTTAACTGTATGCGCGATTGAAGAATGGTTTAAACACAATGCAGAAATAATTATGGAAAGAATTGTGGGATAGTTTTACAGCACACAAACCGCCTCAAATGTTTAATAATTATAATAGGCTTCAATTAAACAAAATGTGTGAAAATAAAAGAATAACTATCTCCTTACAAGAGCTCGAAAAAAGTAAAGGCATCAACTATATTTCTACGCAGTTCCTGATTTCATAATTTATTAGAAGAACACTACTCACTCACATTGAGTTTTCTAGTTTCCACAACAACATTTACAAACACACACATGCCCACACACGCACACCCACGCACACACCGACACACACACACACACACATATATATATATATATATATATATATATATATATATATTTAAATATAATATTTATAATATTTCGAATTTTATATAATTCGATAATTGTTTATATACAAATAAACTATAAGTTAGTATAAAGTGACAACATTTTTATACTTCAAAGTTACCATTCATTTCTTTAACAAAATTAAGACAACAAAGATTCGATTGATTAACAAGTAATGCATTTTCTTTGATCGTTACAGTTGTTTCGTGACCATTCGGTCAATTTCAAAGTTATATCGTTTGAAAATATTCACAAGAATGGCTTCTCTTCAACAGTAAAAAAACAAAACTTTTTCACGAATAATATTGAATCTATTTTTAATTTTAAACAAAAACATTTGATAAAAATGTCTAACTCCATTTCTTCCATAAGAGGGTATTTTCATTTCCCGTTTTTTATAGATTTTTTTAATATTTCTACATATGTTCGTATTTCTGTTTCTAAAGGTTTCAATCGAGTATTTATTTATCCTTTCAAACCATTACATGTGTTCACTTAATTTAAGTTACTGCTATTTATCTCTAACTGATTTATTTAAATATTTTTCTCAATCCCGGCAATCACAACTAATACATAAAAATAAAACAAAAATACTTTGAATTAAAATGGTCAATTCTAGAACAATGTAGAACGTATAAAACAGGTAAACCCGAAGGTGACATCTGTGAAGGCTTACTAAATAGTAAATTCTTAACAATAAATAACCAACAAAAAGCTAAATGCTATTCAAGGATATATTCATAGGGGTGAATTTCTGATTTATAAACTAAAATATTGCTGAAATATTTTTGTTATAATCCACATATACTAAGGATAAACTGTAAATGTGAAACGAGAAATTACATAAGCAATATATATATATATATATATATATATATATATATATATATATATATATATATATATATATATATATATATATGATTTTTAAGCTGGATTAAATCCGACGATATGAAATAGAATGGAGATGGAAGGACCTGAATACTCAACGTTTCGCCCGATTTCTGCGGGCTTTTTCAAGAAAGATGGTCATTGACGAGAGAGTCGGAAGATTTAGGGCTATATATAATGATGGGGGAGAGCAGCTTGTTTTCCTGATATAAATTAGATGGCTATGTACAGATATGCATTTTACAAAACTGTTTAAACGTTTTCTTAAAAAGAATTGCTTCCCATCTCCCTGGAAAATCTCATCAGTTTACCCTGTATTTAAGAATGCAGGTGATCGGTCATCTCTATCTCAGTACAGCCCAATAAGTCTCTTGTGCATGATGAGTAAGTTGCTGGAATCTGTGTTAAATAGAGAAGTAATCAACAATCTCAGCAAAAATAACCTTCTTAGTGACACAAAATATGGTTTCCATTCTGCTAGATCTACGGAAGATGTGCTTACAGTGATATCTTATAAGATTAGCGTCTCTGATGACGGAGTCAACGTTTCTAGGGCAATTGCTCTTGATATATCAACATCCTTTGATACAGTATGGAATAAAAGTTTACTTCACAAGATCTTCAGCTATGGTATAGCTGGAAATGTCTTCTCAATTATGAATTCATTTCTCTCTGATAGTTCATCATGCTGTTTAGATGTGAATAAAGTTTAATTATAGTGATTTCTGTCTCTGTACTTTCATATAAGATTTTCATCTCCTCCTTCACATTGAAAGACATGATGTTTGTCATGATCACATTAACGTAATGATTAATGTCATTTACAAACTTTTCTAGAAAAACCTGAAAGCATTTGAGCATCAATAGTGTTATTCGCAACCAAAGCAATGCCGGCTGCGTAACCCGCGTCAGTTTTTTGTGCTGGTAGAAAGCGGCTTCTCCTTAATTAATTTAAGATTGAAGCCAATGTGCGTTTTATATCAACAAAGGTATACAGTAAACAGTCAAGAAAGACAATGAAAAGAAAAGAGGTCACGGTGTCTCTTTGAAGAACCGCGGCGTGAATGTCAAAGCATTTAGCATCACCATCTGGCGATCTGGCCATTGCTCCAGTGTGTTTGTATAATATAATTATAACGTTAATGACTTTGTTTAGAATGGCGTACGCCTTTAAGAGGCTGACCATTTTTCGTCTATGTTACAAGTCGAACGCTTAAGAGAAATCTATAAAGGACATGACTGATTCTAGGTTTTTGGCGTTGACTTCTCCAACATGTCTTCTTCCAGTAAGAACTTGACTTGTAGAATAGCAACTATTCCTACATCTATTCTTATTTTCTTGAGAATATTTGGTTGGATACTGTTGCGAAACATGGCGTTGTATATTTTCGCTTCAATTTGAGTTGGTCTTATTCCTCTGTAGTTGCTTGGTATGCTTAGGTCATTTTTCTCGGAAAAATATGCATCTTACCTTTCATACATGAGTAACTTCTTGATTATATACAGCATTGCATGTATCAAGGGAATGCCATTAATGCCACCTGCTTTCCATACCTCTCGAGGAATACCATCTAAACTTGCGGCTTTACGATTTTTGGTCTTTTTTAGTGCAACTGGAAGTTCCTCCATTGTAAAATCACCTTTCTCAGTAATAGAGTGTTGTTCGAAAATCAGTTGACATGGTTGACGTGCCACTTTGTGTTCGTTTCTGATGAGCTTTTCGAAGTATTTGTGACGTTTCTAACGCACAATTTTCGGGGTGTTCTGTTTTGGCAGAATGTTTGCGTCCAGATATCTCATCTACCATTTGCCAAGCCAGGGGTTATTGTTTGTAATACGTAGCATTCTGGATTTGATATATTTGTTTTTAAATATTATTATTTTTCTGATAATTACATTATATTGAGCTCCTGAGATACGTGCTATCTTAGGTTTGTATTCACACGAGTAGAATACTTGTGATACTTTATCTAATTTGTTTTAACTCTTCACGTTTTAGTTTTATAACATTTTCCCACGGGAGTGTTCGCTTTTACTTTGGTGTCAGAGATGTACACCCGTTTGTTGCTTCTTGGTGCGATCGCGGAAAGATTCCTTGAGTTAAATTAGCAGTTGAATTATGAGTTACTGATTGATATTATTGGCGTATGAGTTTGTTCACTAATGCTAGGGATGTTTAAATGAACTTGTATATTTTCTCGCCCGTAGACCTAAATTCAACTTAGAGGTTACAATCTTATGATAGACGTCAAAATGCTATGATTTACTTCGCGACGTACAAACCCCATGCCAAGAATGCTTCAGTAGGCTATATCGTTGGAAAATAGAGACTCTAATTTTCGATAAAAATTTTGGTAAAATCGAAATGTAATATCCGGGAAACTGGTAAGGGCATGTGGCGGACAAACTTATCTACATTAACTGGCATACGCGGCTCTGGTTATGGTAAGCGGCATAGCAATGTCGCGCTTTCGTGGAAGAACTAAATAACTAGTCAACGACAGGGCGCAAAAGACGTTAAACGTAAGAATCAATCATTGATAAACAGTCAGGATTAACTAGTCTTATTGTAAGACTACTGAATTTCACTTGTAAACGTAGGTCACACATATGATATTGCCTGTGCTATCAAAAGATTAAATGTCCATCGAAACCGCGGGCAACTAAGGGACGTTAACTTTGGTTCGGTACTGACCCCAGTAATCGACAAGGCTGCTACAGCAGCAAAACTCAAGCTAGCAAATATGCCATCAAAACATCTACGTGTGATGTACGAGCGCTTCAAACCACATCTCAACTGTCGGAACTTGTTGCCTCATTCAAAGATTACGAAACGTCTCTTCCAACGTCGACACAGAAATAAATTACCATAAAATTGCTAAAGGTTGAACATTTATACCAGCATCAGGATAGAAGAATTCGACGAATAGTACCCTCGCTGGATTTAAAGTTCTGTTTAGACATCGATCATTTAAATTGTTGGATAATGCAGAAAAAATAACACAAAGGATTATAATTGGTACTTTGATTCGTAATCCTGCAAATATAGTGATCTGTTTCTGCAGCCCTACCGATGTCAATGGCGAGCAAGTGATCTTGAATTTCTACGACGATCTTTCAGAAAGAGAGAGAGATCAGTCCCCGAACTAAATTTATTGATTATCGCGGGTGGCATGAATGCGCGGGTGAAATGAATGCGCGGGTGACATGAGGACGATGAATTACAGTTACACTAAGGGTCGGACTTATCGATAATAAATTTACAGACGTGGACAAACTTAAGTAGGCCGACTATGCATAAAACTGACAAGTCAGCAAAAACGGTACTGGAGAAAAAATGTTTGAAGGGGAACTAACTACAAATGCCACTTTTAATTGTACGACGAAAAAACTTCAATTATTTTTGCTAAAGAACACAGAAAATAGTTTTGGGATCGATTGATTTCAGGAATTTAATCTGCGGGATGTACCGATCAACACTTTTTGCCTAAAAGTATAATCGTTTTCTACGAGGGACCTGCAATAAGTAATGTCCCTGACCCACTTCCAGTTGTCTGATCTGGCTGAAATTTTGCATGTGCAATGGTTTATATCTCTACGGGTTATGTGGCAAATCATAGCTCTCAACTAATTGTGTTTTTTACAGGTGTGTAAACAGAGTAAGGTGTAAAATGGAGTCTGCTGAATGTCGGGCAGTGATCCGGTGTTTGTATTTGAAAGAACGCACACCACAGGAGACTTTTGATTAAATGAAAAAACTCATGGTGATAATGCCCTATCATATGACCTTGTAAAATTCTGGCATCGTGAATTCAAACATGACTGGAAGTCTATGGAAAAAGCTCCAAGACTTGGTTGCCCACCTTCTGCCATTGATGAGGCCTCTGTTCGTAAAGTTAAGGCTGCCATTTTAAAAGATCGGCGCATTACTATTCGCCAAATAGCCGAAGATGTCAATATAAGTACAGAGCCTGTGGAAACTATCATTCATGACGATTTGCATATGCATAAGTTGTCTGCCATATGGAGTCCCAGGTTGCTCACATCATTCCAGAAGCGAGAAGGAGTCGAATGCTCGAGGAGTAATTTGGAGATGTTCAAGAAGAATAGTCAAATCTTTTCAAAAGACTGATTACACAGGAGTAAACCTCGGGCATCTCTATGGTTCAGAGACCAAATCCCAGTCAATGCAGTGAAAGCACTTGGACTCACCACCTCCAAAGAAAGCAATAACCTAGATTCCAGTAAAGCAACTGGCCCTGATGGCATTCCAATTATAGTGTTAAAAAAGCTTCAACCAGAACTTGCTCCCATACTTACGATACAATTTTAGCGCTGCCTTAAGAAGTGCTTTCCGACTCCCGGAAAGACCTTATCAGTTTGTCCTGTATTTAAGAATTCAGGTGATAAGTCATCTCCCTCTCAGTACAAACCAATACGTCTCCTGTGTGTTATGAGTAAGTTGCTTGAATCCATATTAAATAGAGAAATAGTCACCTACCTCAGCAGGAATAACCTTATTAGTGACACACAATATGGTTTCCGCACTGCAAGATCTACCGCAGATGTGCTGACGGTTATATCCCAGAGGAGCAGTGAATCTCTTGACAAAGGCTTCCTTGCTAGGGCAATTCTTCTTGACATACTAAATACCTTCGACAAGGTATGGCATAAGGGTCTACTTCACAAGATTTCAAGCTACGGTATGACTGGAAATGTTTTCTCAATCATTAAATCATTTCTCTCCGATAGGCTCATAAGAGTAGTGGTAGATGGACAAAAATCGGAGGTCAGCAATATAAATGCTGGAGTCCCTCAGGGGTCAATCGTGGGCCCAACTCTCTTCCTGATCTACATCAATGACCTCCCTAAACACATACTTAAATCATTCGTTGACATCTATGCTGATGACACGACCATCTACGGCAACACATCAAAGGCTGTGAATGACAACGTTCTCTCTGATTCTCTCCCCTCTGATCACGAGCGCGTGGTTCAGTGGGGGAAAATGTGGCTGGTTACCTTGAATGCATCAAAAATCAAACTCCTATCCTTACATCATCAACGCTCTGATCCCCATCTGGCATCAATTGTGATGGACAGCTCTCGTCTGGGTGAGGACCCGTGTTTTGACAAGCTTCTGGGGCTGACATTTACTCCTGATCTGAAATGGAACACGTACATCAAGTCTGTTGCCAAGGTCGCTGGAAAGACGGTGGGATCCTTCAACCGTTCCAGAAGATATCTCACTACTGATGCAATTATCTATCTATATAAAAGCCAAGTACGTCCAAGGATGGAATACTTTTGCCAAATCTGGACAGGAGCTGCTAAAAACAGCCTATCCTGCCTTGACAGAGTACTAAATAGACTTCGTGGCTTAGTGAGGGATGCCCTTTTCTCTACCCTGCAACCTCTCTCCCACAGAAGAGACGTTGCGAGCCTATCCTTTTTTATCGCTATTTTCATTACAGGTGCTCGTCTCAACTCCAATCTCTGATCCCCCCTCGCCAATCTTTCACGAAAACCACCCGTCTAGCTGAATCCACTGTGAAAAATTTCCCCCACCCTATATATGTGCCTTAATCAAAACGCGGATTCTATGAACAAAGCTTCTTTCTTAGAACTGCACGCCGGTGGAACGCTGTTCCGTCTGACTGCTTCCCACCGGAATACAACTGTGATGTGTTCAAGTCCAACGTTATCAAATTCCTAATGAACCGCTCCCTTAAATAAACACTTCATCTAATCTCCACACTAACGCAATGTACTTGCCATAACCTTTATCCCTGAGTGGCTACCGGGCCTTGATAAGTGGTGATCAATGTGTAAAAAAAAAAGTTGCAGCCCTCCTCTGGCAAGTAATGCTCACAGTCTTCTGGGACGAAGACGGAGTAGTAATGACAGATTTCCTCGCAAAGTGTACCACAATTACAGGAGTCTATTATGCTCCACTTTTGAGGAAATTAAGGGAAGCTTTCAAAATCCAGAGGCGGTGCAAGATCAGCAAATTTTCCTCCTCCTGCAGGACAAAGCTCCGGTCTACAACTCGCATGTCGCCAGATCAGAAGCACGGGCGTGGTGTTATTAAATTCTGTCCCCTCCTCCCTACTCTCCTGCCGTTGCACCCTCTGACTGTTACCTATTTTCAGCCATGAAGTTGATTTTGAAAGGAAAGCGTTTCCCAGATGATTCAGCCTTGATTTCTGAAGTGATGTCGTTGTTGGAGGACCAAGCTGGTGTGTTCTACAAAAAAGTCTCCAGAGCTGCATCTTACGATATGATAAATGCATAGCTCTGGGTGGCTCCTATGTAGAGAAAGCCTTATAAATGTGCCAAGTTTCGGTGCTCTATGGGAAGTGGGTAAGGGGCATTACTTATTGCACGGCCCTCGTCCAGAAAACAAGAACTTAAAGTGGATCAAAAACAGCTTTTTCCCGATTTTTCAGTAGGCTTGTGTAAATGTAGGAAAGCAACAGCCACACTTGAACTGAACCCCAATGCAGAACCAGTGTTTAGGATAAGGAACGTACCATTCGCTTAGCCAGAAAAAAATAATGAGGAACTTGACAGACTAGTCAAGACCGGCGTATTATCAAAATGGCTTTTTCAAATGGGCAGCTCCTATAGTACACGTCAAAAAGAAATCACAGGAAATTGGCGTTTGCGCTGATTTTTCGACTGGGCTTAACACTGTCTTAAAAGACTACCATAACCCACTGCCTATTTCCGAGGAGATTTTCGCAAAACTGAATGGAGGTAAGATCAATCTCAGCGAGGCTTATCTTCAGATTCCGGTTGAGAAAAATAGCTCAATAGTACTTTGCATAAACACCCACAGGGGTTTATGCAAAGTTCAGAGACTAGTATCCATTTTTAAAGAAATAACGGATACTATGTTAGACGGAGTCGATTTCGCAACTGCATATTTGGACGATATAATTATCATCAGCAAATCCAAGGAACAACATAGAGAGAACATACTAAAAGTATTTTCTCGGATCAGGATTTCGGGTTAACAGTTAAAGAAGGAAAGTACGAATTTTTGCAAGAAAAAATAAAATACCTAGGTAACATAATTTACAAACAAGAACGGAGACCCGATCCTGACAGGACAATTGCAATAAAGAACATGCGAACTCCCAGGGACGTCACCAAACTACAAAGCTTTCTAGGACTGGTCAACTATTACCAGTTATTTATTCCCAACATGCATAATCTCCGGGTCCTACTTAAACTTTTGAAGAATGACAGTACTTGGAAATGGACAACTGAATGCCAAAAGGTATTCAACAAAATAAAAACTGCACTGGCCTTTGACCTATATCTTACACATTACAATCCAGAATTAGGTATCATAGTTGACAGCGACGCAAGCTCTCATGGCATAGGCGCTTGCGTACTTCACAGAATGCCGAATGGAAGCAAAAAACGAGTGGCACATGCGTCACGTACGTTATTACCTTCGGAAAAATATTACTTGCAGATCGAGAAGGAAACCCTCGCAATAATATTTGCAATAACATATTACCATCGTTATGTGCATGTGAGATTTTTTAAAATTTGCAAACTGATCATAATCCACTCTTAACTATCTTCAGATCGAAGAAAGGCATACCTGTGTATACAGGAAACAGATTTCTGAGATGAGATACGATCTTACTTGACTACAACAGTAAGTTAGAATACCTACTCTCACAGTGAATTGGTCATGCCGACGGATTATCATGGCTAATTCCAAGTCAAAGCGAACCACTGAAAGACATTGTGATCGCTTCTTTAAAAAAACGACAACGAGATAAAGAGACTGATTTTTAATGTGATTAAAGAACTACAAGTTACCTCACAGGAAATATAATGCGAAGCCCGAGAAGAAGAATTTATTTGCTCCACAAAACAGAAAATCATGGAAAACCATCAACAGATAGCGGACATTTTCTCTTTGTGTGACAATGTACTAGTATATAGTGAAAGGATGGTTATACCCAAGACTTAAAAGAAACAAAATCTAAGAGATTTTCACGCAGGACATCCAGGGAGGGAATAGGACGAAAAGCCTTATGCGGAGTTAGGTATACTGGCCAAATATTTATTTAGACATCTCAAATTTGGTGGATTCAGCTGAAGCACAAAAACCACCTACAAACCATAACCAAAGACAGACCAACCTTGGTCGAGAATACATGTGGATTTTTCAGTACCAGTGGAGAACATCTACTACTTGATTTTAGTAGATAGCTATTCAAAATGGCCAGGATTACTCAGGATCAAGAGTCCCACTACAGGGGTCACTATTTCTTTCCTCCATGACCTTTTTGCTCGATTTGGCGTTGCCAATTGCTTCGTTAGCGACAAAGGGACACAGTTCACATCAACTGATTTTAAGGAAGTCTGCGACAGTTTTCAAATAAAACACATTGATATACCTCCCTATCATCAAAGTCAAATTTACAGAAGAACGTTTCATAGACACTTTGAAAAGAGCATTGAAGAGAGACCTCCTCCATATAAGGCCTTACAACACTTCTTACAGGTTTACAGGATCACACTGAATTCGAATACCCCTGAAGTAACATCTCCTGCGATGACCATGTTTGCACGAAAAATACGACCAGTATTCGAAAAACTACTGCTAAAACAAGCAAATTCAGTTAGGTCCACTACCGTCCCCACAAATAAAGTATACCCCAGAAAAAAGTTTTCTTTAAATCATACGGAAACAATACATCGTTTTGGGAACAGGGATCATTTTTAAACCAATTGGAAACACAACCTACATCGTTCTAGGTCCTACCAGTACTCACAAGAAACACATAAATCGAATTAGACCTCGTCGTAACGACAGTGAAGACATACCTCAAGTCGAGGAAGAAGCTAGCGATACGGTATATATATCGAACCTCCCCAAGCAAACATAGAAAAGCGCCAATCGACAAGGAAGATAAAGGTTACTTAACCCGTTATCATCGATCCAAAAAGGAAGAAATATTAACGTTTTTTCCCCGGGAAAAGGCGTAAGAGGGGGTGTTTCGAGGACATACACACCCTTATAATCACTAAGATGGACTTATCCATATAAGCAGCAAGTATAGACCGCTCAATGAAAGCTATCCGGATATCGTACAGAGACGACTCTCCCCCCTACGGACTTACTAATCTCCCTGTATCACTAACCCTGTTCCGGATATAAATGATCTTCGTATTCTCAGCAGTCGTCGTGTTTTCCTACTTTCACATTTCCCGACTCCACTATATAAACAGTGTGTAAATTATACGGTAAAAATAATATTATTTCATAGATACTAGATAGGAGTTATTTTTTCTGATACTTGTACTACAATTCTTAATCTGGTGAATATGTTTTTAGCCTAATATAACTTCTGATTTTATTCACTGTCCTGGGGACGTAATAACACATGTATAGAAATTATGTTAGTTTCTGAGCTGGATTTATTTTGAAGCTCAGATAGTTCATGTTGAAATAGTTTCGAAAGACCCGGTAAAGAGCATATACAACCAATTATTACACATCAATTCCTTGGTAGTCTGTGTAGGAAAAAAGTGTAGTGTATTGCCCAATGTTACACAGTCTGTTCAGTCCTTCGTCAACAAAAGGAAATACATCGAAGCAATTTTTTTTACAAATCTTTTTGTTGGAGCTCAAAATCCAGCACTAAAATGAGGTAGTATCAATTATTCACCTCGGCAGGAGCCAATTAAATACATTTTTAGTTAGTGTTTCCTGACAGAGAAGGGGCAAACTTACATTCAAATGTTTGGCTTTAGATTCGATATATTTTGCATGAAAAAGGTATAATATATCATTCTCAAAAGTATAAACACTGATTATTTTATATTAAAAATTATGTAGACTAACAAGTACATATGTATTGTTCGATCAGGAAAGTATGTTCACACTATTTTCCTCGGGTTTAATTATTAATCTGCATAAATATTTTATTATTTTAATAATTCTGAATAGAAATAACTTGTATTCATCCGAACACAGACTGGTGCTGTTTTATATGTACACACACACGCACACAGACACACACGCACACATACACACGCACACACAAATAATTGTGTTCTAGTTAACAAAACATTAACAGTTAATATATTAAATGCCCTTATATACTTAACACATAAATAAATAATTGTTTATTAATAATCAGACATAGAAAATTAGATTAGCATATATTAGTATATAGAAACATCTTCAAATAAAGTATGAAATCTATAAATACATATAGGTTGATTACTGCAAGGTCTTACCTTCCCTGATATCAAATTACACATGGTGCAATATTGAGTATCGATTCTTATTGAAGACTGCGTAAGCCTATAATAGCCTTAAAACGCATAGCTTTTTTTTTTATTAATTATTTTATGTTTAAGTGGAGTTCCTCTGTAATTATCATAAAGAATTTAACTCGAAGTTGTCATATATATGTTTAAAGTATACAGGGTTTCCCGGTTTAATTCTGACACTTGCTTACAAAATGACTGGAAAAGTAATAGAAAATAATTCTCAAAGCCAAAATGTACACACCCACTTAGAGAATAGCAAAAATTGCAATGTACGAAAGAACCACACATAGACCAATAAGTGCCATATTTGTTTATGTAATTTCGTTCGTATTACATTAACGAGCAATGAATTTAATAATTGTGCATACGGACGTCACATTAATGCATAATAGTTTATTACAACTCTAATTATATTAGAAAATTATATGGAAATACTAAATCATATAGAGATGAAAAATAAAGTAAAGAAGTCGACCGACGCCACACACTTTCCACGCAGTAAACCCACTGTTATTAGATTTGTCTGCTGTCTCTTATCTTTCAAGATTAGAATGATCTTTCACACGTAGAAGTATTGTCTTGCCGTAGAAGATTTTTCGCAGTGGACGTTGTTGGGCTGGCGGCTGAAGGCTGCGATGAGACGTGCGACTGTATCCATCTATTTTTCTGTAAAATATAAGGTGATCGTGAATAATTTTAGCTCCTCTTTAAAAATGGTCGATAAACTTAAATGATTAATCCTGGGTGTAAAAAACCGCACACCCATCTATAATTCACAAAATCATTGTCCATAAGATAGCTATAAAATAGACCAACGAATAAACATAGTTTTATGTAATTTAGATATAACAAAACATTATGAAATTCCAGTTTCCCGGCTACCAGTCAGTTTCTCTCTCTCTGTTGATTATAAGAATTTAACGGTATGCTTCCAATGTCGTTGGAAGAACAATCAGATACCTCTGCTGGTTGTATATACACAAATAGAAATTAATTTTCCTATAGTAAATAAACATACACGAATAAACTATTAAACATTAATCAATATATGAGTGTTTCAAAAAATAAATAATTGACTTAAATAAATGATTAACAAATATGAATAAGTGCATCTAGCTTTTGCGACATTTGTGCTGGTGCACTAGTCTCGTTTAACATTAGGCAGGTCTAAAAAATGGGTCCTAAATAGAATAGATTCTGCATTGTCGGCCCAGTGACAGTATTTGCCCCCTTGACGCTGTGTCGAATCCCTATGCTTATTTTCTCAAGTACTTTTATGACATGTGATTTTATGAGCTTATCACACGTGTACCGCTTCTAGGTATTTAATACCGGCTAACCTGACAAGAGGAATAATCTCACTGCTACATTGAGGAGGCCCATAGATGTCAATAGCCATGTACTCTATAAGTTTCGTCACTACTATTGCGATACTTGGAATTCCCTTCCTGTTTTCTACCTCACTGGACCTGTAGTAGTTAAAATATAATGAAAGCAAATATCTTACTAAGTTGCGTTCTAACACTCGTTTTACTCACAATTATAAATAATAGTCCACTACATTGCAATACTCAGGTTGAAAAGAGTAAATTATATATACAAATAATAACATTTAGAATACAGATTCTCAATGAATTCAACGAATTTCAAACCCTCTCCATCAATTCTATTATTATTCGCGTTATTTTTAGTCGTGTAATTGCAATATTGAAACAAAAATGTAGTAGGCAAAAAAAATAAAAAATAAATGTTCTGTCAGCAACAGTACAACTTCAAAATAGTCAATATCGCCCACCTCCAGAAGAGAGGGAATTCCTGTCCGTGATAACCGTGGTAAAAGAAGACACACTCCAATCGCCAGAAACACCCACACACACAGTTTGCAGGACACTGCCGACTCGTCTCTATCCTCCTGCTTTTATAGTGGCCGGGAATTATCCATTTGCATAATCACATGAGACAGAAACGTGATTTTCCGAGAGTTGCATGGGGTAAATGCTAATAAAAAACCCCGGACGCCATCTTGGAAGTCTCTTCCCCCCCCCAACTGGTGACACAACAGACGTACCCGAGGTAAGCTCTTTTTCCCCTCATTTTAGTTATTGCTACTTCTGCTACACTCCCCCCTGATCTCATGATCACAAATGGGGCAGGGGGGCAGTCGTCTCTGTCTGGTACTTCTCCGAAGAACCGGAGGCAGCACTTCCTCCCTGCCATCCTCCTCATCGCCATTATTGCCACCAGTCTGCTCCATAGACGGTGTTTCACAATCAGGGCAGGGGGGCAGTATTGGTCTCTGTCGGGTACTCCTTCATAGAGGCAAGACGGGTGGTCCTTCCTCCGCTTCTTCAGTATGTACATTATATGGCTCAAAATCTTCTTCGTCGTCCTGCATCATACTCTCTGTCTTTTCAGAAGACATCATACTGTCTGAGTCTCCCTCTTCCTCCGATGTAACAACATAATGACGAGGGCGCAAATCCTTCACGTGACGAGGCACACCGTCCACCAAAATCGACTGAGGGCTTATCACCTTGGTCACCTCACCCTTGCCGAACCTCGTGGTACATCGATTTTGCGGTCTTCTGACCCATACGCGATCTCCAACCTGGTAAAATCTGTTCTTGGGACCTGGGGACGCAGTTGCGAGATTGGTCTCCTTTACTCGAACTTCGTATTTATAAATCCTGTTGGCAGGCGCAGTGGAGGGAGATGTGTCGTCTCTTGGTGTGATGTTATACCAGTAGACAGCCTCCTATATGGGACAACACATTTTAGCCGCTATTCGTTTCACTGTACGATGACATCGCTCCGCTATGCCATTCACGGCTGGAGCGTATGCAGAAGGGAATCGCATGTGAACTCCCCATTTACATGCAAATGCTTGGAACATATTGCTGCAGAAAGCTGTGTTATTGTCTAAAAAGAAGTTCATGCGGCGCGCCACGCTCGAGGAACACTGCCTCCAACTGATGAATCACGCTTGCCGAGTCCTGCCTTGCCAATTTCCTCCAAATGGAGAAACGCGATGGACCACAGTCTGTTAAAGTTAAAAAATGGAAGGTGCCATAATGCGTGATATCCATTCCAATTCTCTGCCAATTCTCGTTAACTTCCAGCTTTCCCTTTTCCCACCTGACTGGCGCTGGGTCAATGGACTGACATTCCTCGCATTTCTGTCTGACCGTTCTGACAGTTGCTTTTGTCGTGGTTGGACATCTTCTCCTGACAAAGTAGGTAGTGCGTCTCACCCCCGGATGTCCACTATCTTTGTGAATAGCCATGATTTGACTCTCATCCAGCTCGTCTGTGTGGACCGCGCCTATCACTGGGTCAAGACCGTTTTTCTTTTTCATTGCCTCAAACCACCGCTGTGGCACTCGTGTCAGTCGGTCAGCAATGTTTCGTGCTGATGGAACCAGCGTCACATCCACTGTCAGCCCGTACTCTTTCACGAGCTCCTTAAGAGTGCTTAATCGCATCCTAATAAGCATCTCGCTTGCTGCTTTGGTGCGTACTCGCGCCTTTCCAGTTAGCGTGTCCGAGACCCAATGGTATACGCAAACAGAACCTGTCTTTATGTGTAGCACCTTGCTCTGCCACTGGAGAGCCAAATTGATGCCTTTCAATACGGCATCCAGTTCAGCCAAGTTGATATGTTGAGAGTCATCTTCAGGTCGCAGCCAACATGCATCTTCCAGCACAGTTTCACACATCTCCAAGGCTGCCCCAATTGCTAGGGAGCTAGCATCGACCCATATATTCAGCTCTTTGCCGTCCACACACCAATATCCCTGTGCCGGATCGTTCTGCTGTGCAGATTTTAAGGTTTCGAACATCATACGATGTAGTACGGCGTCCCTTGCTTCATCATCCCAGCCCTTCGTTACCGAACATACTCTCCTTCTGAGTATTCCGCAAGCCACACGAAGCCAACCGCACACCGGAAAGTGCCCGACAAGTCGACCATACAGGGAAAAGATTGTTCGTCGCGTAACAATACTGGGAGCCTCCGGAATTGCATTTCCTCGCTTCCACCGCAGTTCATTGCGTTCCATCCTGACTGCCAATCCCAGCACCCGTGCACCGTCCTTCAACTGCTCCGGGTTCTTGCACTCCAACCCGAACTGCGCGAGGTGTTCTCTCACACGGGTCGCGGGCACCACATCTTCATTGACAAAAATGTCATTAATGTAAGCAGATGCTGCGCGGCTTATAGCTTCTTCCTGAGATAGTACTTCGCTGACAATTGCTCTCATTATCAAGGGAGCCACATTCAAACCAAACCCCAGACGGGTCAGACATTATTTTTCCCATCGATTTCCACAGTCTGGTATGGCCACAGTGTCTCATGGACCCGGACTTGTAGGTATGCTCTTCTGAGGTCCAGTAGAGACACGTTAGCACCTTTTTGTCTCTACTCACGCAGCTTAGCCGCACAAACATCTGCGTTGACCGTAAATGCGTCTACGTAATGATTTAGCTCCCGGTAGTCCATTACCGGGCGCACTTTGGCTTTGTTCTGCTGTATCACAGACATCAGGGAAATTAGACCTTTGGGGGGTCCCAATTTATCCTCTGGGTATGGCACGAGCCAACCATTATCTATCCAGGTGTGGAGCTCCTGCTTGTATTCTTCACGAATTTCTGCTGGCACTGGGTACTCTGACACTCGATTATGCAGCCTTTCAGGGGGTGGTCCACAGACCATTTCCACGATGCGGTCCACGTTCGGTTTTGATGGTCAAAGGTAGCAGTGAAATCTGGTTCATCGATAGAAATGGCTGCGCATTTAATACTTTTCCTAGCGCCCAGCCGCACTGATCCTGTAGGCTTGACAACGACACCTCCTAGAGCTTTTATGGCGTCGATCCCTAGAAGCAAGTCAACTCCCAGTGGCTTGCCATGCACCACCAACACATCGACTCTGGCAGACACACCTTCATCAGTGGATACAGAGACCGTTCCAACACCGCAGCACGCATGGGACATTCCACCAATCGTGTTGACATTTACGTTTGTTTTTCTCCAAGACCGGCACCGGTCTGCATGTAAAATTTTCCTGGAGCATCCTGTATCAATTAGCGCCAAACATCGCGTCCCGACAACATGGATGCTTATCACCGGGAGCGTCGTGTTCACATCTTGGTTGGGAAGGAGACTGGCGCTTATGCGTCCTCCCCTTGCTCGTTTCCCGAGCAGTTCCGAGCCCAGTGTCCACTCCCACCGCAACGGTAACACCGTGTTCCACGTTTTCGACAGTCCCTTGCAAGATGGCCTTTAACATTGCATTTGAAACAGGTCACGTTAACAGGATTATTCTGGGCCCTGTTGTTGGGTGAGCGTGTGGCCGCAACCACATCCTGATTTTGTTCGCCAGTCGTCGTCAAAATTCTCGCTCTCGACATTAGCTCCCCCATGGTCAGGGCTTTGATGTTCGGCACCTGTTGAAGAGCAATTGAGATGGTGTCAGGGAATCCAGTGACAAAAATTAATTTTGTGAGTCTCTCTGAGCTTTCTCCTGTGAATCCGGCCAATCCAACCAACTGCCTGATCTTGTTGGCGTACACATCCACACGTTCACCAGCCCATCTAACCATGGTTATTTTTCTATATGCTGCAAACGCGTCATCAGTAAATGCCTCCTTTAATCGAGCCTCAATCTGCTCTATTTTCTTTTGATCGTCCTCCTCCATTTCCATGTAGAGGGCCAGCGCATCGCCTTCCAGGTATAAAGGTAGCAGACTCGCTACGTCATCCACCTGCTGAAGTTGTGCGACAAGTCTCACTTTTTTCAGCCACGCTACAACGTCTCCCTCGCCAGAGAACGGCTTCATAATATCACTGCTTATCCGCACCTTTGCCATATTCGGGCCGAAATAGCTTGAAACAAAAAATGTAGTAGGCAAAAAAAAATAAATAAATAAATGTTCTGTCAGCAACAGTACAACTTCAAAATAGTCAATATCGCCCACCTCCAGAAGAGAGGGAATTCCTGTCCGTGATAACCGTGGTAAAAGAAGACACACTCCAATCGCCAGAAACACCCACACACACAGTTTGCAGGACACTGCCGACTCGTCTCTAGCCTCCTGCTTTTATAGTGGCCGGGAATTATCCATTTGCATAATCACATGAGACAGAAACGTGATTTTCCGAGAGTTGCATGGGGTAAATGCTAATAAAAACCCCGGACGCCATCTTGGAATTCTCTTCCCCCCCCAACTGGTGACACAACAGACGTACCCGAGGTAAGCTCTTTTTCCCCTCATTTTAGTTATTGCTACTTCTGCTACATAAATATTTCTAACGTCTTTGTGTTGCTTGATCAAATCATGTGTCATTTAAAAGACTGTGTCTCAACGTGCGTCTGCCAATGTTACGTATTTTTACATTTATTAAACAATGTTTTGTTATTTAAAGTATACACAACGCTTTGTTAACTACGCCAAAAACATAGGTAATGATGCTCGGATTGGCAAGTATTCTTCCCACCTACACGGGTTAAACACATCTTCAGAATGTATGCGTTTAGACACTACTCTTTTGCCGACGTCAAATTATTCTTCGATCTGAAGCTCCAGACAAGGATCAAAGGCACCCCAGAAAAGAAGTATATACTCGTTCTTTAGACATTACACTTTCCGCTACTGAGCACTCTGAATTAGACAATATAGTGTTTGCGTGCAAGATGAGAATGGCAAGTTGATATTCAAGCTCTGTTCTTAAAGAAAGTGGTGAATGTCAAACTTCCGTTTGTCAAAAGTCTACACAACAGAATGCCCTGGAAATATCCGAATTCATTGCCAAGGCACCAACTAGAGTTTGTCACCACCTCCAATGCAATGCTAACCAATGTTCGTCTTACTTGCAGTTACCATAGTTTTGTCTGTGACACTGACCACCTCCTGGCTGGCAGCAAGATACATCTCGATCACAAGGTTTCCCGCGTTAGTACGCTAGTAGAGCTGACCCGGCACGCCTGCCACATTTCTGCAAAGCAATCTACTAAACCCTGGATTATTCTGTCACAGACTGCGCCAATGCAGTTGATGACTCACCTTAATGCGGAATAATAGGTTGCCATTAATATCTTTTGGAAATTTGAAAAGTAGAGTTGTTCCAGGAATGGTAAGAGGAAATGGAGTTTGCAATCGATGCAAAATGAACGCCAAGATGATCCCTCAATAAGTACCTGATGACTACGAGCAAAGATTATGCGGAGATATCTAGACCCCTGCAAGGACTGGCCATATAGTACGAGATGAAAAAGTATTCGGCCCCAGTGTCTTTAGCATCGAATTTTTCAACTCTCCCACAGCAAAAATGTAGATATTAGCTGAACACGACTGTACTCTAAAGAAAACGACGTCAGTTAAAAAGTTATTACTGGAACTCTGCCACTGTTATCGTCGATGTGTTTCGTTTTACTAGAGAGTCATTTACACACTACTTTAATTAATACTATCTTCCTACTTATTTACTAATTTCACAAAAAATAAAAAAAATTGAATGTCATACTATGAATTCGTTAACAAGATGACAATCAAAGGAGGCACATAGGTTTTAGAACAAACACCTATTTTCCAGTTATGGCCGTGAGTGATCAAGGCGCAATTGTATTAAAGAAAAGTCTTTTGCACATACGAAATCGGACTTGCGGTCTTTGTTCTCTTTAGCGTAGTTTCTCATTCGTGAATTACCGTCAATCCTACATTAGCAGTTCTGTTAACTCAAGGAAGAGAATCTACACATGGAGACATTAGTAGACACAAGGGGGCTTATTGATGGTTTCAGAGCTTTCTATCAAGGAGCAGATGAATTAATCCGAGGAGTGACTGAGCAATTCTTTATAAAAATCTTTCATTTATATCACACTACATTTTATTATTTAAATAAGAAGGTGGCCGGTTAATCTCCCAGGGATTTACTTAGATCTTAATATTAGGTGGTCACATCCTGTCTTTTACTTCCTCTAATCGAACAGTTTAAAACTTCGTTTCAATCATCAATAAGCCATCAGTTATTATGTATTAATCAGCTTTTCTACTAGTGTGTTTAATTCAGGGAGCTACCACTTGAACCCTAATCGCCTAAATAGCGGGATGTACTTTTTTACTCACGTTCACCCCTAACTATTCATATCGTCACTTGAGGGTAAGTAGCTACTATTTGGAACCATGCGTAGGAAAGATCGCCAAGATGTTTGTTTATGTTGCATTTAAACTTATACATATACGTACCACCACAGTTGCAGATAACAGGAAGCGAATTCAAAAGTCTAGATGTCCGATGAAAGAAACTATTAGAGTATAAAACTTGCTGGCAAATGTTGGCCTCAAATAGGAAGGGGTAAGAATTTGTTGCTATGCAGCTTTGTCAGAAATATGCGCGCCGATAGGGCATGGATGCAATGTGTTAATAAAAGCACATTCGATTAAAATGTTTGTATAAAAGTCACAGAGATGCGGGACAGGTGCTAGAGTAAATTTTACAAAGGGAGACTTATTAGACTGAAACATCGTGTTGGGGAACTTGGTCTTTTTCTGTCAGTAACTATGATTTCAAGACACGCGCCCAAATAAACGTTTGTCGATATTTACACTAGATGCCATACGAAAGGAAAGATTACCCATAATTAGGGGATATTTTCTGGGGATCATTCGCTTGGAGAATCAGAGTTTATGATGAGGAAATATCAATTGCTCGCGTCGTAATCAAGCCACAACAATTGTAGTGATTGTTATCGTTTTTATTTTTGTTTATTGAATCTGCAAGTTCCCCGCGGTCTGCTAATCATTTAATAGTCTGTGTACTCGAGCAAAAATATAAACAAACCAGTCCAGGATAAGTAGATGAGGGCAATTTAAAAAATTATATTGCAACGCAAAATAATGCTAACAAGAGAAAAAGTAAAACATCTTATATAGTTATGAACCTTTTTCCTTTTTTCAGAACTTTCTTCAAGTGATTTTCCACATAGAGATCAATTACAATAACAATCTTATTAATATTTTACAAAATAAAAATACATATACTGTCTGTGTTTTATATTTTCTATGAATTTTCTCGGTGAAATATTGCAATGAAATCAACTGCTAGTTAATCTATGAAAAAAAATCTTCTATTGGTCGTTAAATAATATTTCCATGAGTAACACACTATAATTTTTGAATGATAAAATAGTGCTAGTATTGGAATGAAACCTTCAAAATAAAATGCGCCGGATTAAATTCTTTTGTTAGGATAGAGGGCACAATACTTCATAAACATTTATCACAGAAAAAACATTTGAAAATACTCGAGATGAATGTTCATAACTGGGAATCTGAGGCCAAAGATACATAACTGTGGGGAAACACCAGCAGAGAAGGTTGTAAGATTTGTTTAAAGGCAGCGGGTAGATCTAGCTGTCAAAAACATGTTTTACGAAAGGAGGGCGAATATAATTACTGAGAAATTACAACAGAAACTAAAGTGCACACTATGTGGCAGATACTTTTTGTCAAACGCTGGTTTTCTTATCAATATGATACGACCTTCGAGGATCACCTTTAAAAAATGAAAGTGTTTATGTCATATATGTGTATATTTATTTCAGACGAAAGCTTGGTTATGAAGTAACCTACGTGCACACCGACGCACAACACTTATTTGAAAAGATGGCAACAATTTGTCAAGCAATAGCAATCATAAAAAACTATATATATATATATATATATATATATATATATATATATATATATATATATATATATATATATATACACACACCACACAGTGTGTGAGAGTGTGCGGCTGTGTGTATATATGTCGATGTATGTGTTCTCGAGTACTGGTATCTGTATGTGTGCGTGCGCTTGCATATATGCGTGGGGTGCAAGTATGCCTGAATCAATATGCGCATATGAGCTCGTATAATCGCTTCCTTGGGGGCAAGGGGCGTCGATGTCTGTATATATCTGTATATGAGCGCATCCATTCCAACGTACGCGTACCCAATTTTAGCACCTTAAAAAGAATTGACGTGAGAGCAACGCGTGTGTCTACGCATGCAGCCGCACCTGTGTGCATATATTTGTATATATGTGTGCGTGCGCATGTGTGTACCTGTGCCCGCGACCGCTAACTAACCCCCTCCAAGCAATTTTATTTTATTTTTTTTTTGCACAGTGATCACCCCTTATCAAGGCCCGGAAGCCATTCAGGGATAAGGATTATTGCAAGTACATTACGTTAGTGAGGAGATTTGCTGAAGTGTTTACTTAAGGGGACGGTTCATTAGGAATTTGTTAACATTAGACTTGAAGACATCCAAGTTTAGTCCGGAGGGAAGCAGGCAGACGGAACAGAGTTCCACAGGCGTGCAGTTCTAAGAAAGAAGCTTTGTTCATGAAATCCGCGTTTTGATTTAGGCACATATATAGAGTGGGGGAAATTTTTCACAGTGTATTCAGCTAGACGGGTGTTTTTCGTGGAAGATTGGCGAGGGGGGACCGGCGATTGGAGTTCAGGCGAGCATCTACCATGGAAATAACGATAAAACAAGGACATGCTCGCAACGTCTCTTCTGTGGGAGAGAGGTTACAGGGTAGAGAAAAGAGCACCCCCCACTAAGCCACGAAGTCTATTTTGTACTCTGTCAAGGCAGGATAGTCTGTTTTTAGCAGCTCCTGTCCAGATATGGCAACAGTATTCCATCCTTGGACGTACTTGGCTTTTATATAGATAGAGAATTGCATCAGTAGTGAGATATCTTCTGGATCGGTAGAAGGATCCCAGCATCTTTCCAGCGACCTTGGCAACAGCCTTGATGTACGTGTTCCATTTCAGATCAGGAGTAAAGGTCAAACCCAAAAGCTTGTCAAAACACAAATAAACCGAATCATTGCCCGCCCCCGCCTCCAAACATAAGCGAACACCCAATAGGTCAAGACATACTTACAAAGAAATCATCTCAACATGGATTTACATTAAGACTCCAATTTTAAAGTAACCCCCCTTCTCCCACCTTCACATATTCCCCTTCCCCTCCATGTATCCCTATGCCCTCAGCCACACCAGAAATAAACTTCCCAGACTCTCCCCCACAAGTTCTTAAACCACCAAACTAAAACATTATCGACATACAAAACGATCCCGCCTTCCCCCCTTGTTCGCTTCCTTTATCTCTTCCGCCCTCCTCGCACCCCCTGACCTCATTCACTCTTTTACTCTCTCATCCCAAAATAGCGAACTTTTCTGTAAAAGTCTGAGGATCCTACAGACAGCCAAAATCGGTCAAGTAGCTGAAACAATAATGTAACTTAACAGAAAGGTATGGTAATTAAAAGTAAAACACATTTCTGCTCTACAACGGTATTGAGCACTTTCTTCACTTTATATATTACAATCTCCACTGAATATTTTCTCTTACCGGTTGAGCACTATACCATAAACACTTGGACTATTACCCTACGCTATGGAAAAGGTGAACTTCACCTTGTCTCTCAAAAACATACCAACGACAAGCAAAACGAACTACCTGTAAAGATTCACCCTAAGAGGGGAATACCTAATCAGAAGGATTCGATGGAAACCATATTTCTTTCTAAAGGGAAAAGACGAAGGGAACAACCACAAGGACTACCACCGATTCACCAATAAGGATACATCTCCAATCATCGACTTACTTCACAACTTTGAAACAGATCTTATGGAACTTACCAACGAAGTATCCTTTCACCACAGAAAAAAAAACATTCTAATATCACCTAGACAAACTAGTCAAAAACATTAACTGCTTCAAATTACTGTATGTTTAAGCTGATAAGACACATAATTTCTACAACATCCCAAAACAAAAAAATGCCTAAAACTGCTTAAAGAATACATAATAACCGACTATAAAAAGTCGGATATAGATTAAATCAAAGACATCCATCTAGATAGCAAAGACGTAGCTGACGCACTCAACACTAGCAACAGAGTCGGAAAACTAGCGAACAAAGAAGCCTGAATTTTGCTTAAGTACCACAAACCAAACTTCGAGGCCAAACCTCAAATTAGGCTTAAACCCCAACAAGCCCGAAATAGGAAACATTAGCAAGAGAATACTAGAAAGAATTAAATAAAAAATTAAAACCAAATACGAACTAAACCAGTGGATAAATACTAAATACACCATAAAATGGTTCAACAACATCCAAAATAAAAAGAAAGCCGCCTTCATCCAGTTCGATATTGAAAGCTACTATCCCTCCATATCAAAGGAAATGTTTGACGAAGCCTTGGAATTTGCCTCTCTACTCTCCGACCTACAACCATCCGAAAGGGACATTATAAAAATAAAAAATAACAGAAAAACAGTCCTAATTAGCCAAGGCACCCAATGTTCTAAGAAAAACAATCCGGATTCCTCGACCTCTCAATGGGAACGGCATACTCAGCGGAAGCAACTGATCTTGCCTGTCTCTTTATCTATACAACCTAAAAAACATTATAAATAACAAAATCATATCCCTATATAGTGACGATGGCCTCATAATAGTTGAAAACTCAAATGGTCCCAAATGCGAAAAAATAAAGAGAACCTTATCTAAAGAAAAGGCCTTAAACTAGACATCAAATCCAACATAAAAACCGTTAACTTCCTCGATGTAACTTTCAACCTCTCAAGCAACACATACGAACCCTACACACAAGACAATACCTACGCCCACTATATACACCCACTATCAAACCACGCAAAACATATAATTAAATACATCCCCACATCTATCGAAAAAAGAATTAACACCAACTCCTTCAAACTCGAAATGTTTAACAAACATAAACCCTTCTACGAAAATGCACTCAAGGAAAGTTGTCACCCAAACACTACCTTCAATTACATTAAACCAAATCCACCCAATACCGCAAACAAGAGAAATACAACTAGGAAACTAATTTTGTTCAACCCTCCTTCAATACAATGGTCAAAACAAAACTTGGCACTAAATTCTTCCAACTAATAAACAATCAGTTCCCACTCAGTCACGTACTACACAAAACCTTCTAAAAAATACAATTCAACTCAGCTACAGTTGTATGGACAACCTAGAACAAATAATCAAAAAACATAACAGAAAAATACTTAACAAAGATGAAAATACAAACAACACCAACAAGGACAAGTGCAACTGCAACAACAAATTGGAATGCAAACTTAATCAACAATGCCTACAAACAGAAGTTATTTATTTTTATTTTTTTATTACATTTTCACCCCAAACAAGGAACATTGTCATTTTGGTGTAGGGGGCTACAATCAGGGGAAACAACTACTGGAGTACTATGTAGGGATTTGGGCAGCAAGATGTTGGTTAAATATGAAGCCACAATCGCACCTAAAGAAAACCCTAACGACAAAAAATTATATTGGCTTGGCCGGCACCTCATTGAAGGATAGATTCACAGTACATACACCCTAACCACCCTTACAAAACCTCACTAACTACCCACTATCTACATCTAACCCAAAATAACCTCACACCAACCATTAAATGGGAAATCCTTATAAAGTCTAGCACATGTAAATCCCCAAACTCCCAATGTCTCCTCTGCCTAAACGATAAATTCCTTATCTCCAATTTTAAAGACAGAGATAAATTACTAAACAAAAAACAGGAAACCACCATAAACTATAGGCATTACAAATCCCACCTCCTTAGCAAATATACACCTTTCTAAAACATCCCTTAGACAACAACACCTGAAATCCCCCTAACTATATATCCAATACAACCACCCACCACAACTACCATGTACATAAACTCAACCAAACCCTCTCAACCACCTCCCCCCAAACCCCACATAACTTTACCCACTCCCCTTCAGAATCCCCCTTAATCCAACAAATGACACATACCTCCAATCACCACCAACTCTAAACACCACATAACCTCATTCCACATTACCACCCAATAATCGGCATCAATTCACCTCCCCAAGCCAACCACCTGCCCAAACCTAACACACCCTATATACAATATCCACGACTTATCACGGAAAGTGTTTACATATAACTATGTGGATTTACACCTGCACAGGTAAGTGTACACGGACATGTACAGCCAACCGATGCCTCATGTGCATAGGCGCACATCTTAGAGCATGACCCCCCAATATAGCCTTCCGCCTAAACGGATAAAAAAACTTAGAACAATAACTACAGCAGACAATCCCCATATAAACCTCCCCAAACTCCCTCCCAAATCTATTAACAGTGCTACCTAGGACCACTATCTCGGGTACGTGGATTATTATTAATGCGTATGTAGGTATATGTGGATGACACCCGTGCCACACTTACGGCATATCACGCTATATACCCGTATGTATATGCGTGCACACATATCTGTGTTTGAGGGAGTGTGGGCATGTATCTTTGCAGATGTGTATAACGATAGCATATGTGCGTGCATATGTGTATGCGTATATGCATGTATATCTGTGTACATGCATGCGTGTGAGAGCGTGCATCTGTAGGTTATATTTGTATGGTGAGGAGTGCGCCGGAGCGCACATGTGCATCCACATCCAACCCCCCCCCAAAAAAACACTAATGAAAATAAAAAAAAATATGTATAGAACCCTGGAAACGAGTTTATGTTCATATCTATGTATAACCATGTCTACATCGATGAAAGTATTGCGCTTATGTACCCATAAATGAACTTAGATTTAAATCTATCCAGATGACTATGTCTATATCAAGACCTGTCTGTATGACTGGGTGTGTATGTGTGTGTATGCACGCACGTGTACACCCACGTGGGCGTCCGTATGTACACGGGGTACAGATGTATAATTGCACGTACCTGTTTATGCATGTGTGGATGTGAAAGTATATGTGCCCGCCGCCTGCCGCCCACGGATTGTGTGAGAGCGTGCGGCTGTGTGTATATATGTCGATCTATGTGTTCACGAATATTGGTATCTGTATGTGCGCGTGCTCTTGCATGTATGCGTGAGGTGCAAGTATGCCTGAATCAATATGCGCATATGAGCCCATATAATCGCCTCCTTGGGGGCAGGGGCGTCGATGTCTGTATGTATCTTTATATGAGCGCATCCATTCCAACGCACGCGTACTAATGTTAGCACCTTAAAGAAAATATGACGTAAGCGAGAGCAACGCGTGTGTCTACGCATGTAGGCGCACATGTATGGATATATTTGCAGGGCAGGGCGGGGATGTATGTGTACATGTGACCGTTTTTTTTAAGTATATATGTGTGTACGTGCGCATGTGTGTTCCCGTGCCCGCGTCCGCTAACTAACCCTCTCCAAACAATTAACAAAAAAAAATAAAACCTATAAATAAACAAACCGAATCATAACCCCCCCCCGCCTCCCAACATAAGCGAACACCCAATAGGTCAAGACATACTTACAAAGAAATCATCTCAACATGGAGACGCATAAAAACTTTAACATTAAGACTCCAATTTTAAAGTAACCCCCCTCCTCCCACCTTCACATATTCCCCTTCCCCTCCATGTATCCCTATGCCCTCAGCCACACCAGAAATAAACTTCCAAGACCCTCCCCCACAAGTTCTTAAACCACCAAACTAAAACCTTATCGACATACAAACGATCCCGCCTTCCCCCCTTCCTCTATCTCTTCCGCCCCCTTCGCAACGGTATTGACCACTTTCTTCAGTTTTTATGTATTACCGCTTCATTCTTTCATTGATGAGGCTGCCATTTTTAAAGATCGGCGTATTACTATTCGCCAAATAGCCCAATATGCCAAGGTCTGTTGAAACTATCATTCATGACCATTTTCATATGCATAAGGTGTCTGCTAGGTTACTCACACCATTCCAGAAGCGACAATGCCTCGAGTGCTCGAGGATGAATTCAGAGATGTGCTAAGAAGATGATTCAAAGTTTTTCAAAACACTGATTACACAGGATGAAACCTCGGTCTATCACTATGATCCAGAGACCAAAGCTCAGTCAATGCAGTGGAAGCACTTGGACTCACCACCTTCAAAGAAAGCAAGGGTGCAACACTCTGCGGGCAAAATCATGCTCACAATTTTCAGGGACCAGAACGGGGTAGTAATAACAGATTTCCTGGCAAAGAATACCACAATTACTGTAGTCTATTATGCTTCACTTTTGAGGAACTTGAGGAAAGCTATTAAAATCAAAAGGCGGGGCAAGATCAGCGTAGGTACCCTCCTCCTGCAGGGCAACTCTCCGGTCCACAACTCACATGTCGCCAGATCAAAAGCACGGGCGTTTGGTTATGAAATCCTGCCCCATCCTCCCTACTCTCTTTACCTTAAACGCTCTCACTTCCACCTATTCCTAGCCATGAAGTTGTTTTTGAAAGAAAAGCGTTTCCTAGATGATGCAGCCTTTATTTCTGAAGCCACGTCGTGGTTGAAGGACAAACCTGGGGTCTTCTACAAAACCGGTCTCCAGAGCTGCATCAAACGATGGGATAAATTTATCATTCTGGGTGGTTCCTATGTAGAAAAAGACTAATAGCTGTTCCAAGTTTCGTTGCTCTATGGGAAGTGAGTCAGGGGCATTACTTATTGGACCCCCTCGTATATATATATATGTATATATATATATATATATATATATATATATATATAAACACATATAACACTTTATCCATACAGCAGGAGATATCTCTTGTCATTTAAAATAAACCAAAGATAAACCGTGAAGACGAAACTATTAGATGATTTTCGCCAGTTTTGAATACTTTGAATCTGATGTTTTTACAAGGGCTGTCTAAAATATATATCTAAATTTCAGCAGTGCTATTTGTATACAGAAGTTCGAGTTTCTTCAATTCATTTTTTCTACAGTTCTCTAAAGGGTAGAAATAAAAGTGCTCTCCCTGATAAGACGAGATAGTTCCATTCCCGTTTGATGATAACTTTTTTTTTTGTTGCAGTCAATCTTCTAGTTGGCTAGTTGTGTACAAATCTCAAAAGTGGTAGGACCCTTTTATCTTATTCGAGATACAGTGTTCAACGACTGTGATCGGAGATGCGCAGCAGTATAATTCATGCTCTCTAACGATCCAAGTTATAACAATATGACCAATTCCAACGACCTCAAAATGCATGGTTAAATATCTACGAATAACAGGAACGAGGATAGGAGGATGAAAAAAACGTTCTTATGGTTGTTGGTGTGGGATTTCAAGTGAGGCCACTTTTATTCAACCTCACATCTTAAAAACAACAATAAAAAGTAGCTGAATATGCTTAAGCGTGTAATGCCCCCTTAATGCAAATAGGGAGCCGGTGGCAGACCTCGGATAAAGCAGCAGGAATTGGTCCCGGTCCATAAGTCCAAATAACCCAGGCTTGACTCCAAATCGAGTGCTTGGATATTACACCCTTGTCTCACTGGCGCCTCTCGTTCATTGACGCTGGACTGCTTCGTTTGGTCATACTTCGAGAACATCACGAACTTTACCTCTCACAACACCAACACCAGCTTGATCGTCACCATTCGCTGAATAATATCCGAGATTTTTCCGGCGCTGGTGAAAAACGCGTGCTGGCAGTTCCGGACGGGTATCGAGGCGGTGATTTAGGCTGAAAGCGACTACATTGAATAGGCGTTCTCACTACTACATAATCAAGTTATCTAAATTAACTTTGTAAATAAAAATTTTAGAATAAAGCTTAAATGTTGTATTCTTTAGGGTGACACTATTACCGTTCCAGCCTGTAGTATTCAGTTATTACGGTACGGTTTACAATTATATTTTTTGTACACAATGCATTTTACCGTCCCATAACAATTGCTACACCGAAAGCGTTTGAAATGTATCATTTCTGTTTAACAGACTTACTTTCCTTCCACTTGGCGGTAATATTTATTTTTATAACAGCAGTAAGGGTTCATCCATCCAAATACCTTACAATGTCCCTTTGTCCATTTATTGCACTTTGCTAAAAATAGAAAAAGCAAAATTATAACAGGGCAGTTATACAGAAAATAGCAGTCAATATTAAAAATATTTTTGTCTGTGCCATCAAAATGATACGGAGGTATAGAAAAAAGACATTGATTAGATCAGTTCAAGATGCAACATAAATAGTAGATATACAAACAACATAAACAACATAATGATCTATTATTTTTATACACTGAATTTGTTAGCAGTTGAGGTATGGTTTCGTCTATTAAATTATATGCACCTTTTAATAATAATATAAATCTAGTTTAAAATTACTTCGACTCACATATTATAAGGGTAATTCTATGGTTAAGATGTTCCTTGTTTTCTTCAAACAATCATATAGACCGTTACATTGTAAAAATCCTTTACTATTGCATTCGATAGGATTCATTTTCGCTTAAAATATGCTTTCTACAAATGTGCATTATTCTTAGAATTGTGATGTATAAAATTTCCTGCTTGTTCTGCCAGTTTTACAATGGACTTATATATCGATAACCACTTCCATATTTTAAAGTTTGGAAGTCCTAAAAAACGAAAACAAAAAAAACAATTTTTTTTCAAATATACAGAGAAATACGTTTGCGCAAGTATTGCAATCTATTAAACTAACTCAGGTTTTAAAACGTAAGAATACATTTTACAAAAATAGAATGTAAAAATATATCGAAGATATATTTTCTGAAAATGTATATGCATGCAATTTTGCTTTATCTTGCAAGAACATTAATATGTCCCCAACACGCAAGAAATATATTACTTTTAGCTGTAGAAATAAAGCCCAGATAATATCTCATGATTTTAAGTGGGTGTTGCCTTACTTTCGAGTAAAAGGATATTTCCATGGAAAATGATAACGCAACAATTAATCGTTTTACAATCCTTCTTTAAATTTAAATACATTTAGAGATGGATTTCCGTTTAGCAATTCTAATCAAGGTATAAGTGCGCAACACCAGTATATCGTAAAAATACGTGGATATACCTTACAATGAACAAATAGTTTTCGGGATGTATTACACAAAAAGAAAACGCTATCGACTCAAATAGTTTTGTTCATATATAGAAATTACTGCAGATATTTCACTCTGAACGAAAGTACCGAGGTACAACGAAAGTACCGTTAGAACAACACATACCACATACAAAGTAAATACATCTGGGCTTATTGCAACTATCTTATGTAGTTTTCATCCAGCATTTACAACACGTTTAGTCGTGATCACAAATGCTACATTGCATCCTACGATCAACACGACTACAACTGCCACATTTTTAGAGTCCCTATTTTTCATCATAATATTTATTCCAACCACAGCTATTAGAAGTCACCCGAACGAATTCTACACGCGCTACAGATGTTGTTATTCTAGTGACCCTTACTTGCTATTACTACATAAACTTAACATTATCTTTTCAATTTCTAATTCCAAATAATAAAGGCTCTCTCGACAAAGTCCGTATATTCTGATTAACTGAACTCCGAAAAGTCTTATCTTGCAGAATGCATTGCTTTGCTTTATAAACCAAGGATTATTAACATTGACATTTAGTGTCAATAAGAGACATATTAGGATGTCTTCGACAAAACAAGAAATTAATTTAACAGTCCTTGTGATATGCCATTAAACACACTTTGTACATTAGTGATGTTTCAAACAGACCAATGTCATATATATAGTCAGGAGTTTAGCTCTTAAATATAAGCGTATTTTACATAAATATTATCTAAGAAAAATAAACAAAAAAAATATACAAAACTTGTGAATTTCTTTTTCTTTCCCATGCAATGTATCAGTTACAAATATGGAAGTTTATTACGAACAAAATATGACGAACTTAATTTTAACCAAGTATTTTATTTCAGCCACAATTTATTTTAATAGTATTCTGTATAATTTCGGAACAAATCGTAATAAATAACAGGCGATTATTTGGAAGCTAAACTCTTCAATATATTGATATATACATATATATATGAAATGTGTCGATTTAAAACATCGCAAATCTACAATATCACACAAAATATGATGGCGTGAACTTTACTCTCAACTAAATTGAAACGCTTACCTCCCAAATGCTTACTTCTTAACCAGCTTTTTAAACGACTTAACAATAACCAGACATTTTCAATTTGATAAAAGTTCCATTATGGCATATTTATTATGGGGTGTTCGAACATTCTGGCAGGAGATCATTTAAAAGTTTTAAGTGCCGAAGAAATGGCCAGTTTGAAATATGCCCCAGTAGTCTCATGCGACGTGGAACGAGTTTTTTCCCAGTATAAGACCGTTTTAGCAGACAACCGCAGATGTTTCAATTTTGAGAACTTAAAAACGCATTTAATTGTAAAATGAAATGAATAAAATATTTGTTTAAGCTTGATAGTGTTTAATTGTTAGAAGTATTTATAGCATAAAAATAAACGTTTTTTCTATATATTTTCTTGCGTTTTCGGCATTAACTGAAGCTTTTACAAAATCATCAATAGAATTTATAAAAAAAAACAAATAATTAACCCTTTCGACCCTAACATTGCAAAATTACCAACTACTCAACTATACCCGTTCTATTAAAATACTATACTAAGGCCGAAATATCTGTAGGTCTTCTATTACCTTAAATCGTCATGGCCGATATATTGGAATCGAAAGGGTTAATATTGTTACAAACGTAAATCTAAGGTACCTAGCATGAATATATTCGCTTGAAGTACAGTGAAAATATGCGATTTATAAAAATAAATATACGGTAGCCATAGAGAATATTCCGTTTCAAAGCAGCATATTCTTTTTAAAAAGAATATTCTTATGAAAAAAAGCATACTCTTTTTAAAAAAGAATATTCCCGTGTAAAAAAAGCATTTTCTCGAGCATATTCTTAAAGAATATTCCCGGCATATAAAAAAGAATATAGAGCATATTTGAAAGAGAATATTGTCACAGCTCTACATATAACTTTTGGTTTTATGTCATAAAGAATATATTCCTTCATGGAAACCTTACAATGATCTATAAAATGTTTTTCTAGAATGGTCCATATTCTAAAGGTCGGTATTATAATGCCCCACGTCATGAGTTTATGTGCCTTCCACGAGAATGTGTGATTGTATTCTCTTACAAAATATTGTCACAGCCCTAGTAATAAGTCTTCAGACGTACCTCTCCACCGTACTTTATATCGATACTCAATGGCTGAGTGGGATAGCTTACGTACATTCATATCTGGCCTAGCTCTGAATTCCATGGTTAAAAAGGATGTGTCCTCTATAGTATCAGACCTGACCGAATAGTTAATAATAGGCATAGGCCGATTTATCCCATCCAAAAACTTCATAGAAAAACCTAACAACCAGCCCTGGTTCGCAACAGAATGTGCTGCTGCCATCGCGCACAGAAATCACTTTTTTCATAGCTACCCAAGTAATAGATGTACTGAGACCAAAGCTGCTTTCAGGACTGCCAGCAATCGCTGTAAACAAGTAATAAAAAATGCAATAGAGCTATATGCTCAGTCTGTTAAATTCAAATTAGTTGAGCAGCGGCTTGGTTCCCACCAGTTCTGTCAAATAGCAAACAGGACCTTAAACAGAAGCGTGCGTTCTATCCCAACTATCATCAATGGACCAGAGTTCATCTCGTCAGCATCAGACAAGGCCAGACTATTTGCCAAGAACTTTGCAGCTAATTCTACCCTATGCGACAATGACATTCAACTCCCTGCATTTCCTCCTATAACAGACAACACGCTATGAAACATACAAATATATGTGCGTGAGGTCGCCAAGCTAATCAAGAACCTTGATTCCAGTAAAGCAACCGGCCCTGACGCCATTCCAGTTATAGTGCCGAAAAAGCTCCAACCAGAACTTGTCCCCATACTTACAAAACTGTTTAAGCATTGCCTTGACGAGTAGTTCTTTTCAACACCCCGGAAAACCTCATCAGTATTCCCTGTCTTTAAGAATTCAGGTGATAAGTTATCTCCCTCTCAGTACAGACCAATAAGTCGCGTGTATGTCATGAGTAAGTTGTTGGAATCCATATTAAATAAAGAAGTAGTCAACCACTTCAACAGAAACAACATTCTTAGTGACATGCAATATGGTTTCTGAAAGATTTACAGCAGATGTGCTAACGGTTATATCACATAGGATTAGTGAATCTCTTCACAAAGGGTTCCCTTCCAGGGCAATCACTCTTGACATATCGAAGGATAAGGTATGGAATAGGGACCTACTTCACAAGATTACAATCTACGGTATTACTGGAAATGTTTTCTCAATCATTAAATCATTATCTGTGATAGGTTCATAAGAGCAGTGGTTGATGGGCAGAAATCAGAGACCCACAGTATTAATGCTTGAGTCCCTCATGGGTCCATCCTGGGCCAAACTCTCTTCCTGATATACATATATTATTTCCCAAAACACATACTTAAACCATTCGTTGACATCTATGCTGATCACACGACCATCTATGGCAACACATCAAAGGCCGTAAATGACAAATTCTCTCTCCTCTGATCTTGAGCACGTGGTACAATGGTGGAAGAGGTGGCTTGTCACTTTTAATGCACCCAAAACCAAGTTTCTATCTTTACATCATCAACGCTCTTATACCAATCTGGCATCTATTAGAATGGATGCCTCTCGTCTTTGGGATGCTCCCTGTTTTGACAAGCTTCTAGGTTTGGCCTTTACTCCTGATCTTAAATGCAAAACATAAATTAAATCTGTTGCCAGGACGCGGGGAAAATGGTGGGCTCCTTCAACCGCTCCAGAATATATCTCACTACTGATGGAATTCTATGTCTGTATAAAAGCCAACTACGTCCAAAGATGGAGTACTGCTACCACATCTGGACAGGAGCTTCTAAAACATCTCATATTGCTTTGACAGAATACAAAATAGACTCCGTGGCTTAGTGGGGGATTCCCTTTTATCTTCTCTGCAACCTCTCTCACACAGAAGAGAGGTTGCAAGCCTGTCTTTGTTTTATCGTTATTTCCCTGGCAGGTGCTCGTCGGAGCTCCAATCCATGATCCTACCCTCGCCAATCTTTCACGAGAAACACTCGTCTGGCTGGAACTACTGTTAATAATTTTCCACACTCGCTATCTGCGCCTAAATCTAAACGTAGATTCCATGAGCAAAGCTTCTTTCATTAGAACTGCATGCCAGTGGACTTCTCTGCCGCTTGCCTGTTTCCCACCTGACTACAACTTGGACGTCTTCAAGTCCAACATAACAAACTCCTTACAAACCGCTTCCTTAAGTAAGCCACTCTATCAAAACCACCAATACTAATGCTTACTACAATACTATCTCATTGATTACTGTACACGCAATTATCATTATCCCTGAGTGGCCTTCGGGCCTCGATAAGTAGTCACCCCCATGTGAAAAATGCAAGCGTTTTCTTTATTATTAAGTCGAAATAGAACATACGGGCGTTAATGGAATGAAAAATAAACACAAATAAACTTTTTGCTAAACATTTTTCGTAGTTCCACAATATTTGCATCTCTAACATTAAGATTTTCCCAGAACAAAACACACGCAAAACAAAAAAAAAATAAAATAAAATTATGCGGAAGTTTATGTGTTAAGTCTTTCATCATTTGGCTTTTACGAAATGTATAGGTAAAATGCATAGGTAAAAATATGAATGTTTAGTGAACAAAAAAACAACCAGAAAAATAAACTCTTTCTTTCCAACTATTACATTTCTGGAACATATTTGTTCAATAATATTCCGTATTTTTTCGGAACTACACGCAACAATAACACTCGATAATTTGGACGCTAAACACTTCAATGTATGCATTGGCATGAAACAGATCGATTTAAACGTAACAATTTTGTGCTGAACGAATTATAACGAATATATTTTTGCCAACAACTTTACTTCAGCAACATATTACTCTATTAAATTTCCTGGTAAACTCTCTAAAAATTGTGTTTGTTTATTTTGCTGAAACAAAAAACTGGACGTTTATTAAATAACATTAATATATTTCTTTTGATTAGAAAAACGTATTTTTTTCTAAGTAAATGATAATAAAAACACCATTATTTGGAAGCCAAGCTCATCAATATATAAGTATGTATGAAACTTGAAATTATGACGTTATCCTACAATGAACATTTACGTTTTGGCCATTTCCTTTATTAATGCTCTCACAAGCATTTAGATTTTTTCCTTTTCAATTTTTGGCATATTTTCACTGTGCTTTTCATAGATAACACGCGACGCTTTAAAATTAACAACCACCTTGAAAAAATTGAATACACTTTACCAACAGAAAAAGTGAAATATTGAAAGGGTAGGGGCAGCATAAACAACTGGTGAGTAAAAAAGGGTGTGTAATTTATTAGAATGTTATCATAACAAATTGATTCCCAACTATTACAGTCATTGGAAATATTACCTTAATTTTATTTTATAATCTGAAAACTAAGCTTGCACTCGATGCCAATCGCCGGAAAAATAACGACAAAGTGTAACGGAATAATTCAAAGGCTATGCGAATCATTGGTCAGGTCGGCAGCAGTGTTTTTCAGTTGTTTCTCTTCCTCGTGACACAATGTGGACATTTAAGGTTTAAAGCACACCATATTCACAGCACATAATACAACCCCTATGTTAAGAATGGGTTTATAGATACTAACGTTGGTACTATGGCACAAAAACTTCTTTTTGCCCATTGACGCCAGTGCTCGCTATTTTAATTGGCCAACAGCGGCTTCCACTAACAACCTTTGATTTTTTTTTACATATAGTATGGGAAAGCATACTCCTACAGGACATGCTGGTACGGGGGTCCTGCTAGTTTTTAATAAAAACAAATGATATAGTTATACGCAGGTTATGTTAGTGTTACAAACATGCACGTGTAATGTGAGCTATTTGCAAAAATGAATAATGTTCAATGCATGGATGTATCTATTTAATATATCTTGCTAAACAGTACTTGTAACTAAACATTTAGTTTTTTTTTAATATGAAAAAAAACGATTATTTAACGAATAATCTACATCAAAAAGAAAACATCGATATGTATTTTTAATTTACGTTGATTAATTATTGCTTGAAATTAAAACACTAATCAGAATTTTAATTTATATACGTACTTTATTTACCATTAAATTCACCGAAACGCATTTCGCTTTTTTTACATGTAACTTCTCAATTAGCGAGGTCTGAATTTCACTCGAGAATAGGGATTAATGAGTGCATACTAGTCACTGTGAAAACAGAGTATTTATAGTGGGTTAAACTGGGGTTAAAATATATATTACTACGGGGTAACGCAATAACATCTTTATATTGGATAGAAGACGACCAGTTTATAGTCAGCTGCAGAACAGCCAAGCGGAACAGAGTTTAACAACATGCGGGATGGTCCTTAACAGGTGGGCAAGTCCTAGCAAAACTGCTTTGTTCATGGAATTTGCGTTTAGACTTAGGCACAAATTGAGAGGGGTGGGAACTTTTGACAGGTGTTGTAGCTAGACAACTATTTACATTGCAAGGTTAACAATGAGGCACCATATATTGAAGCTCTGACGAGCGCTTGTTCTGAAAGTAAAGATAAAGCAAATGCATTCTCGATCGTATTTTCTTTGGGAAAGAGGGCGTCGGAAAGAAAAGAATACATCACATACTCACGGTTTTGAACTTTGTCAAGGCAAGATAATTAGCGAGAATCTTTTGCCGATATGGAAACAGTGTTCCATTTTAGGACGTATCCGGCTCTTACAAAGGTAGAGAATTGTGTAAGAACTGTGTATATATATATATAAATATATATATATATATATATATATATATATATATGACAAAATATTTTTTCTGCGAACTTGCAAAAAGATTTTATCTAACTCTTCCACTCCAGCCCATTTATTAGAAAATGTTATGTTTACGTTGCTAAAATATAATTGCAATCAATATAAACAGATTATTGTTACAGTAATTGTGTCTCGATTCTAAGTCTTTTAGTAATGAAATCTTAATATCAGAGCATACGTATTTATGATAGCATTAATTACACTTCTATGTCTTTAGGTTTTTAAAAAGACCAAGTACGCCTAAAGCAGAAATAAATAGGAGGATTAATACGTGGTTGTGTATTTTAAACGGGCCCATTGTCTGTCTACGCGGAAATGAATTGTATTTAGGCACCGCCAAAAATGGCCGCAAAATCAAGTTGTTGTTGTCGTTTTTTAAAACTAAATTACATTTATTAAAATCCATTATTTCTGAGTAACTTTTTTTTTTCCAGAAAGATAAAACCCTGAATTTTATCATATAGAAAACAGAATAATGTAAAACTTTTTCTACTATTTTTAATTAAACTTTAAATGTTAAATTTTCCCAAAAAGTTAACAATTGACATTTTTTGTCTTGCACAAAAAACGTACTTAAATATTAAAAAAAAAAGGTTTTTGAAATAATTCATTTATTTATTTATTGTCTTACTAAGATTTAGGATGATTTTCTAAGAGAATATGCAAAAATATTATAATATAAGTACCTGAATTTCAAATAATTCCACTTATTCCTATAGGTAACCAGATATTTCGCGTCGATACAGAGTCGAGATTGTCTCTGTTTACGTTTGCTTTTTATAATAAGAAAGCTATGGAAGACCAAACAGGCCAAAAAAACTTATTTTTCAATGACGAAAATTTCAATGTATTATTAAGCTGAGGCTGGCCAGTACCAGATGGGTGACCATTTGTATGAGTTTGGTTTTTAATGTGTATGTGTGTGCGGGCCAGGCCCCCCAAAATGGGGGGGGCAATTTAAAGCAGAATAAAAAAAAATATTTCAGCGCTTTGGTCTACCGTAGTAGAAAGGCGGCAAATGTTTTCAAACGGGATCGAAAAAAATGATGCTATTTTTAACACAAAGCGCACCACATTTATCGATTTTTTTTGTATCGATTATTCAAAGCATGTCCTGTTTAATAATGGTCATGCATTATTCGGCTCGCTAAAAAAAATTGTTAATTTATTTATCAACAATTTTAAAATAGCTTTTTTCGTATCGATATTAAAATTTTATTTTTTTGTTTTGCTTAACTAAAATTAATTATTTTACTCAACATATTCACCGAATTTCACACTTCAAAACTCAAAAGCGGGATAATTAAACACAATCGTAGTTCTGATATTCAGACGTCAAAATAAGGTATGCAAACAATTTTTTTAAATCTATAATTCTGTCCCTTACAACAACACAATATGTTTTGTTCGGTTTCAGATAATTATTTTAAGCATATTTGTTCCCACTTCAAACCAAGGGGGGTTTTGTAAGCAAAAAAAAAATATATATATAAATATCGTTTATGAAAAATAAGTACACTGTTATAAAGTTCATTCTTCTCCTAATAATCGATGAAAATTTCGTATAAATCGGATAATTACCTGATTTTTGGTAGATTTTTAAAAAGACGGCCCGTCAAAAAGTACTGACCTGCCCCCCCCCCCAATTTTGGCGGTGCCTAATTGTATTATTTATATTTATGTATTTTTACATAAGTAGTGATAGCTCGGAACACAGTCATAAGAATGTATCAGTCATTTACTTACTTGTTGACCATAATGTGTTCATGAGTGTGTAGTGATCTATTACTGCTTGTGTAAAAGAAAATTAGGAGTGTATATATATATATATATATATATATATATATTTATATATATATATAATGTATATATATGGTCATCCACGTACAGTACTGTTTCGCAGCTCATCAGTACGGGTAGACAGTCAACTACCTCAAGCCAGGATTGAAATCCGACCGTCTATACGACGGTCAATGCTATTAACCATTACTCTATTGGCGGCTGATGAGCGAGTAAGGTGTTTAATATAAGAATAAGTCATGCTAAACGAAAAAATTCATCCTAGAATAAAATACTTAGTACTTATAAACCAAATGTATTTTTAAACTAACATGACGCCAAAACAATATGGCGGTTTTAACAGATTTTTCTATTTGCATATTAGAAATGTGATATATCTACTCCAGGATTAACTAGAGACGATCGGAAATAAACATTAATATATGCATTTTAACTACTGGTTCAAATTAGGAAACGACTGTATAGAAAATCGTCACATATTATAATTACACATGGTGCACATATGCAGGCGACAGTTTACCTATAATCGATCAAAGTAAAATTCGTTAAGTTATTATTTACAAGATTCTATTATTCTATAGGAAACTAAAAACGAAATATAAAGAATATGGTTTCGTAATATTACTTTCTGAGGGTTCTCTACAATTATATATTCTCGTAAATTATACTTTACAACATTTGCTTTTTCTTTGATATTTTAATTCCTTTACTGTTTGTAATAGATGCTTTAATTTGGCTAGGGGCATCATAGAAATATATTTGTATTCTCTTGTAAATTTACTAACTTAATAATTATATATATATATATATATATATATATATATATATATAATGTCGGTTAAAATGAGAAAATGTATCAGATAATTATGAATAAAGTCCAAATTTACTTACAACCTAAGGACAAGGCATGTGGTAAAACAAGCATGATGCATAAAATTATCAGCACTTTCATCGTGTCGTTTTTTCGAGATAAGAATCGTCGTTTATTTGGTTCAGGAATAACGAAAATTCGATCAGGATTAACATATATATACATTTAGTCTTAGGGTCAAATTTTATGGAAAATTGCAAAACAAGGTAATTACGCTTGCGTCACGTATGCATAGGACTCTTTTATATATTTTATGTAAAGTAAATTAGATAAATAATTGGACACAATACTAGGTTTGATTAAAAGTAGAACATAATGTTTTACTACACAATTTTAGTGTGTATTATGATCAATTATGAACAAATGGTGTCATTTATTGTCACATAAACAGATTTCAGTACATATAAGTATATATATATATATAGTACAAAATAAAAACAACAGATAAGTAATCACACAAATAATTACAGACATTATGCTGTTCAAAAAATATTGACAAAAATCTGGGTCTCAAGTTTCCAACTAATAAACCAGAAGTTTGTGATTAAATTACTGTAAAATATAAGGTATTATCTTTTTTGAAAAAAATATTTTTGTGTGTATTGTATAGGTAAATCATGCTTTTGTAGTCTAGAACTGAGAAAAATGTATGTTAGAGCCCCGCTTATATATAAAATCTAGAACGATTCGTATGCCGACATTGCCTGCTTACAGTATTACACAAACGACAGATTCGGTAAATTGCTCCCGCTGAAAGCCAATTAAACTACGGTTGCTAGTTCTAGAGTATATCTTTCAATTACGTTTCCAAAATTACAATATCGAGCTCTTACTGCTGAGCATTGTGTAGTAATGGAAGCCTGCGGAATTCACTAGCTTTCATTACCGGCACTAGGGATTACTGACGATCTGTGTTCGATTTATGCGATTTCTGATATGTTCTGGTTGCCACTGGTTTCCTTTTCAACGGGCAGTAATTGTGGTCATGATCAGTGTCGCTACAATTATACTGCTATGTTCTTAAATCCGTTTTAAAAATTTCGGGCATTCTTGGACACTGGCGTTCACTAGCTTGCACTTGGCGACTCTGGTGGGAACTTATTAATACAGTCAAAGAACAAGAGAACAGAGGAAATTCCAAATTCTAGCATTCTATAAAACAACATTAGATTTGATTTTCCTTCATATACGGATTTCTTCAGAGCACATTCCATTATTTTATTAATTTTCTACGACAGTATAAGAATGCTACATTGTTTTAGCAGCTGTTGCAATGCATGCAATGTCTTTGTTCCAAGAAATGTTGCTGTTGATTGTATGGCTGATTAATTTAAACGTGGTTCACAAGTGTTATATGTCATACACATGGGCGGTTGTGAAGTTTTTTGTAGTAGTTAAGTTATATCCTAATTATATTAAATATTATATTAAATGTAATCAAATATCTATAAGTATCATGAATAAAAAGTTCAAGAATCGATTTCTGAAGCACACCTGAAATAATCATTTTGTTAAGAAACATTGCATGGAAATATCTGCGATTATTCTGAAGTCTATTAAATATCTGATTAATCTGAATATTCGTTCAGTATTACCAACATATAATATTTGTCGATAAATTACAGAAAATTGTCACGAAAAAACAACTGTTATTAAAACTAGCAACCACATTTCACTGCAGACGTTTAAAGCCCCCTTAAATACACGTGAACGTAATTTCAGACATATAATACGTATACCACTGTTTTATTTAATTTTAAATAATACAAGCAAACGAACTATCATTACCTCTTCTTGGAAACCAGAAGAATTACAACATGGAAAGCATGTAAAAATTGCCTTCGAAGCAGAAAAATTGAAGAATAATTGAAAAAAAAATGTTTTTTTTCAAGTGCATCACAGATTTCTCAAGTAACATTCATGGAGAAAAATTAAAATTATGTTTCTGAAAAAATCATTGTAATTTCTGCGAAAAGTTAGTAAAGGTATACTTAAAGATATGTTCCTCGCAATTTCGCGTGAGAACAAATGATTTTTGAAACACGAATTTCACAAAACTGTTAACATTCTATACTTTGCTGAGAAAATATATAATAATAAAAAAGATAATCTAGCAGTAAAGGAAACCAGGATACATTCACAAACGTGCGGCTTGGAACAAACCTTAGTCGTGCGAGCTGTTGTTGCTTCTCGCACTTGTTTGTCAGTCGTATTGTTCGTTTGGAAGCAGTCTTACGAGGGGTGTGCAATAAGTAATGTCCCTGACCCACTCCCAGTTGTCTGATCTAGCTGAAATTTTGCATGTGCAATGATTTATATCTCTACGGGAATGTGGCAATTATAGCTCTGAACTAATTGTGTTTTCTGTCTTACAGGTATTTTAACTGAGGCAGGTGTGAAATGGACCCCGTTGATTGTTTAGCAGTGATCCGGTTTTTGTATTTGAAACGAGGCACACCACAAGAGGCTTTTGATGAAATGAAAGAAACTTATGGTGATAATGACCCATCATATGACCTTGTAAAACGCTGGAATCGTGAATTAAACATGTGCGTAAGTCTGTAGAAACAGCTCCTAGACCTGGTCGCCCCGCTTCTGCCATTGATTAGGAATTTGTACCTCAAGTGTAGGCTGCCATTTTGGAAGATCGGCGCATTACTCTTCGCCAAATAGCCGAAGTGTGCGACTAACCGTATCCCTCGGCGCAAGAGGGTCCGTGTGTGCCTGGCGTGTGGGGTGGTGGCTGATCCTGTGGTCGGGACAGCGGAAGAAAGAGTTTCAAGATGGCGCCTGCCTGCTTTTATTAGAGACGGAATCTCGCAGGATCGCGCGAGATCTCGCGGGGATGCAAATTAGCTAGGCCATCTTGAGGAATAAAAATCGGTCCATTGGAGGTGCGAGGCGGTCGGGTTCTGACGTTCGTGGCGATTAGTACAGTGACCGTTGGGTTCCGTTTCTATTCGTGCAGTCAGCTGAGCTTTGTTAGTTACCTTCGCGCCGTGGCTGTCATTGTTTGTTGGTTTGCTGTGTGTTGCTGTGGTTCTTCAGTGAAACGCTTCGTCGCCCACGATGATACCCCCCGTCTCCTACACAAGATACTTTACACGAAGATGTCAACATTAGTACAGGGTCTGTGGAAACTATCATTCATGATCATTTGAATATGCATAAGGTGTCTGCCAGAGGGATTCCCAGGATGCTCACACCATTCCAGAAGCGAAAACGCTTCGAGTGCTCGGTGATAAATTTGGAGATATGCCAAGAAGGTTAGTCCAAGTTTTTTGAAAAGACTGATTACACAGAATGAAATCTGGGTCCATCACTATAGTCCAGAGACCAAAGCCCAGTCAATGCAGTGGAAGCACTTAGACTCACCACCTCTAAAGAGCAAAGGTGCAGCCCTCCACTGGCAAGGTCATGTTCACAGTCTTCTTGGACTAGGATTGAGTAGTGATGACAGATTTACTGGGAAAGGGTACCACAATTACATGAACATAGTATGCTTCACTTTTGAGGAAATTAAGGGAAACTATCAAATTCAAGACGCGGAGTTAGATCAGCAAAGGTACCCTCCTCCTGTAGGATAACTCCCCGGTCCACAACTCGCATGTCGCCAGATCAGAAACACGAGCGTGTTGTATGGAAATTCTCCCCCAACTTCTCTACTCTCCTGGCCTTGTACCCTCTCACTGTCACCTCTTCCCAGCCATGAAGTGTTTTTTGAAAGAAAAGCGTTTCCCAGATAATGCAGCCTTGATTTCTGAAGTCAAACGATCGGAGAAATGCATAACTCTGGGTGGTTCCTGTGTAGAGGAGACTAATAACTGTGCCAAGTTTCGTTGTTCTACTGCTATGGGAAGTGGGTCAGGGGCATTACTTATTGCACGCCCCTCGTAAATGTTTAAGAGAGAGAACAAGCTTGTTCCGCTCTTGAGCATTATAATAAAGTATCTGGATTGTGTTAACATTTTCTGACCAAACCTATCGTCAGTGTTAAACGTATTACGCCACTCGTGATTTAATGGTAGTATCTTGTTTTTTTTTTTCATGATTGCTGAATGTCTCTGCTGATCGTGAGTGGATTTCTATCCTTGATTTTGTTATTATTACCAGGTTATTATTATTATTGTCATTTTTACAAGTTAATATCATTAATGTTTTATTACATGTTTTTTATTGTTATTAGTACAAGTTTATCGACATTACTGTTATTATTACAAGTTTATTGTTATTGTTACTTTTATTGCAAGTTTCTTGTTATTATTGCTATTATTACATTTTTGCTATTATTCCTATTATTACACGTTTATTGTTATTATTGTTATTATTACAATTTTATTGGTTTGTTGTCATTATTACGAGTTTATTGTTTTACTATTATTACTAAAAGTTTATTGTGTTATTATTTTAGTTTATTGTCATTATTGTTATTATGAAAAGTTTCTTATTAGTGCTATTATTACAAGTTTATTGTTATTATATTTATTATTACAAGTTTATTGTTATTTTTGTTATTACAAGTTTAATTCTTTGTTACAAGAGTTGTTTTATCTTCACGAATATTTTGTAAATCTTTGAAATGTCTTGAAAATTTCTTATTTTCATTTTGGCGAACCAGGCAGCTTTATTTTATAGGGTCTACTACGCTTAGCCCTCTACTCTGAAACTCATCTCAGCTCAGACTAAAAAAACTACCTGAAGAGCAGATGTGGGCAAATCTTTTTATACTGAGGACATTGATCAAGTAGACAGACGTAATCTTCCTTCGCCCCCCCCAATCAGGGCGTACTACACAAACACTTGCTGGAAGATGATTCCTCAATCATTCTCACCAGGATGGTTGCATATAAGCCGTACTTGCAAGGACGAATGATATGCTCACGAGGTGATCCATTTGTCTTTACCCTACTCATCAATAGATAATCATGGAAAATTCATAAATTCTCATCGCTCTAGAAATTACTGAATGCAAAACAATTAGTATTTTCCCTTCTCGCTTGGATTTTACATTAAATGTTTCCTTCAGCCATATATTTCTATATGTATATATCAAACATTATATAGACTAATGGATTTACAGCTTATATAATGAGGGTCCGTATATATTAAAGTAATACGTACATTTAGCCATACATTGATTGTTCTAGTACCAATCTACTAGGTCTAGGGGGAATCCCTCGATGCTAGCTTCACCGATAATGCACTGTGTTTCTGTTAAAGTAATAGGCTTTAACTATATTTTAAATACGTTAGGATAAGTGTTAAACAACAAGATATAGAAATGTAGTAAAAATTTTCGCAATTTACGGTTTGTTTACATTTTTAAGATTTTATATGACATGGTTAATAGCAGTAGGATGTATATCAGCAACTCAGCGCTGAGGAGAAGTGTGACTACTCGAGTATCAAGGCGGCGTTGTACAGGGCGTTCGCCACTGACCCCGCCACTGCATGGGAGCAGTTTGAGACGAGGTCTATACGCTTGGGCGAAACTGTGGACGTGTATCTCGCCGAACTTAAGAAGCTGACGGTGTTGTTCGACGGACATGGCAAGAAATTGTAGAAGGCGGTCGACGGCTGTTCGCTGTTACCGCTGTAACAAGACTGGGCACATGGCCCGAGACTGTGCGGGAAACGGGGACGGGGACAAGGTGCCAGTGCCGACCTCTTCCCCGAACAGAAAATAAACAAGGCGCTCCCTGTCATTCAGGTCCGAGTTAATGACACGTTATGTTCAGCCCTCCTTGATTCCGGTTGCTCCCGCACCATAGTGTGTGCGAACTTCTGTCGGGCGTGGAAAAAGAAGAACGTCAGGATAACTACCATCACTGGAAAATACGAATGTGTTGCGGCGTGGGTGTGGTACACATTCGCACAAGAACTGGGAACTCGGCCAACGTCGAAGAGCTGGTGACACGCGAAAAGCCGCTGAGTTTCGACCTGTTGCTAGGCTACGATGCCATCAAAACCATGGGCGGCGTGTGCATAACGCGCGCTGGCGTTGTAGAGTTTCAGGATAGGCCCCCGGTGTGCGCAGCACTAAGAGTCGACCAGCCGGACTTCAGTGCGGAATTCGACGACCAACAGAAGGCGTGGACCGCCACTTGGAGGTGGTCAGAATACAAGGAACCAGCCAAACTACAAAACAAAGTGGCAGAGTACCGTATGCCCGACCAGATAAGGCCTGCATACGAAAGCGAGCTCCGTGAATGGATTAAGAACGGTTGGCTGATTCCATACCCCTACGACAAACTTGAACCCCCCAAGGGCCTGATACCGCATATGGCAGTTGCCCAACCTAACAAGTCAAAGGTGAGGCCGGTAATGGACTACCGTGAGTTGAATGCGCACGTTGATGCATTCACAGCGGACGCCGACGTCTGTGCCAGCAAGCTGCGAGAGTGGCGCCGGCAGGGGTCCAATGTGTCCCTACTGGACTTGAGAAAAGCATACTTGCAGGTCCGGATCGGAGAGGCGATGTGGCCTTTCCAGACAGTGATGTTTTACGGGAAGAGATACTGTCTTACGCGACTCGGATTTGGGCTAAACGTAGCACCCCAGATAATGAAGGCTATCGTCGATGCCGTGTTGTCACAAGAAAAATGGATCAGAAAGGGAACATCAGCGTATATTGACGATATATACGTGAACGAAGATATCGTGTCCTCTTCGCGCGTAAGATCCAAACTTGCCGAGTTTGGTCTAAACTGCAAGGACTCTGAGCGGCTTGAGGATGGTGCCCGCGTATTGGGCTTGAGCGTTCAAGAGGAGCGAGGGATCCTGAAGTGGAGGCGTGGAACCGCAGTTCCTGTAGTACCCGACGTTTACACAAGACATGCCGTGTTCTCCCTGTGCGGGAAACTTGTGGGGCACCTTCCAGTATGCGGATGGTTTCGTGCAGCGACAGGCGTCATAAAAAAGGAGGGCAAATGCGGTCATCAAAGGCTGGGACGATGAGATAACCGACGAACTATTGGTTCGAATGTTAAAGGAGACCGTCGCTAGTGTGAAAAAGAATGACCCCGCCACAGGGGACTGGTGCGTGCAGGGAGACGAACTGAGCGTGTGGGTGGACGCAAGTTCTCTAGCGATCGGTGTAGTTTTGGAGAAAGATGGGGCCGTAGTTGAGGATGCCTGCTGGCTGCGACCGGCGAATGATGCTGCCCATATCAACCTGGCAGAACTCGACGCTGTAATAAAGGGCATTAACCTGGCACTTCAATGGGAAGTGAAGAAAATGCGTGTGCACACTGACTCACTTTGCGTGCACCACTGGGTGTCGGACACACTCACGAGCAAGGCCAGGGCACGCACCAAGGCAGCCAGCGAAATGCTGATAAGACGGAGGCTCGAGACTGTGAAAAAACTGGTGACGGAGTACAACCTGTCCGTAGACTTAGTTCTCGTCACCTCGGACTACAACCTCGCCGACAAGCTCACTCGGGTACCACGGAGATGGTATGAGGCTATGAAGAAAGAAGCTAAGCCATTGCCTCTGTGTGCTGCCTCCGTCGAGGAGGACGAAATCAGGAAGATACATCACGACAGTGGGCACCCCGGAGTGCAACGGACCTACTACTTTGTGAAGTTGGCTAGACCATCAATACCAAAAAGCGCAGTAAGAGCAGTGGTCAGGGAGTGCCAAACGTGCCAGTCCATCGACCCCGCCCCAGCCAGATGGCGGAAAGGACAGCTGGGAGTGGACGCGACTTGGAGTCGGTTGCGTATGGATATAACCCACTACGGCAGCCAACACTTCCTCACGCTGATAGACTGCGGGCCAACGAGGTTCGCGATTTGGCGCCAATCGGCAAGGCAGGATTCCACCAGTGTCATCCACGAATTGGAATCCATATTCTACGAAAGGGGGCCGCCTGAGGAGATCCTCACGGATAACGACACGGCGTTCTGCAGCAGGGAATTTAGGCATTTTATGGACAACTGGGGGATCCGCCTTCGACACCGATGCGCGTATGTGCCGAGCGGCAACGGCATAGCGGAGCGATGCCACCGAACCGTGAAGAGCATCGCGACCAGGAAGAAGTGTACGATCGCGGAGGCGGTTTACAGATACAACACAACGCCTAAGGACACCGTGACTGGCGGCAGTGCGCCCGCTGATGCGATTCATCACTACCACGTGCGCGTCAAGGACGTTGAAGTGTGTCTACCCGACCAACGAGAACCCCAGGGGACGTACCAAGTGGGAGACACCGTCTGGGTGAAGCCACCCGGCGGCCGGTGCACCAGCAGCTTTTGGAGGGGGCGGGTCACCGGCGTCATCAGTGAACAGGCCATACTAGTCGATGATACTTCGCCCCACGTAAGGGATGTCCGGCCCGCTCTAAGCGCTGACTAATCGGCAAGCAGTGGAAGGAGCGAGTCATCCGACGATGAGCGATGGATCCAACCTGTGCCCCATGGACCTGATGACTCAACTGCGAGCTCTAATGCTGATGCTGATGCTTCCGATGCCACTTCTGAGAGCTCCGATGAGGAAGTCCCGGCAATACCCCTCCGCAGGAGTGCTCGAATCAAACGGCCACGTCCGCCGTGTCACGTATGTGATCTGGAGACCAGGGGGGAGTGTGAGACTAACCGTAGCCCTCGGCGCAAGAGGGCCCGTGTGTGCCTGGCGTGTGGGGTGGTGGCTGATCCTGTGATCGGGGCAGCGGAAGAAAGAGTTTCAAGATGGCGCCTGCCTGCTTTTATTAGAGACGGAATCTCGCAGGATCGCGCGAGATCTCGCGGGGATGCAAATTAGCTAGGCCATCTTGAGTAATAAAAATCGGTCCATTGGAGGTGCGAGGCAGTCGGGTTCTGACGTTCGTGGCGATCAGTACATTGACCGTTGGGTTCCGTTTCTATTCGTGCAGTCAGCTGAGCTTTGTTAGTTGCTTTCGCGCCGTGGCTGTCATTGTTTGTTGGTTTGCTGTGTGTTGCCGTGGTTCTTCAGTGAAACGCTTCGTCGCCCACGACGATTCTCACCGTCTCCTACACAAGATACTCTTACACCAAGTTTGTTTTGTCAGGCGTCATAAGCGTTTATTTATATTCCAATAGAATAGCAGTAAAAACCCCATAAATTAGCATGGTTGTTTTGTTAGCCATACATCATATTATGAACTGTATATGAATCTTCGGTGTATGTGCGTGTATTCAATTATGTGCACATATATTTTTTGTCAATAATTTTCAACACTTTAATATTTAGTACACTGGCATGTGATATACGTACAATCTTGTTGACAGACATTTGAATCTTTTGCTTACAAAAGCACACACAAATTTTGGAGGCTAAATATTTCCTCCCAATCACGCATCACGCAATAATGCTATATTTGATCAGTTAAACTGACTTACCAGAATGTTAAATAAAAAAAAAAGATTACACGATTACTTTAGCCGAGTTCCGGAAATTGCTGAAGAAATTTTTGTAAAGGAAATAAGTTAGCGAAGTTAATCAACGAACTTTAAAATATAACCATGTTAAGTAACAAAATAAACTTATTAATTTACGTAAAGAAAACAAAAGTAAACACTCTGTTACAATGAAACAATGCTAATTAATTGTTGTTTCTGTATCAATAACAACACGAACGCAGAAAGTAAAGGTAAAACACTTATATTAAGACGGAAAGATAATACATATTTACAAAGGGGCAGTTGTACTGCTGTTGGAAGATTGTCCGGCAGAGCGCGTGTTAAAGTCTTTCATGGAGCAACCGGTACATGCGTCTTGCCTATCCGGCGTTCGAACAAAGCTCCCCGCTCTTGCTGACTTGATACCGTTATCTATATCTTGTTCACCCACGTATGCTAATTAGTGGGCATCTCCACAACACCCCCTCCCAAGATTTGAAGTCGTGTAGATTTCAATATCTTTTCCTTTTGGGTTTCATTATCAATGGGTCTATAGCCTTTCTTTTCCTTCCCGATCTCCTCGGTTCGGGCATGATCGTATGGTTCAATATTAAACGTTTCGTATGCTATATTAATTGGATCTTCCTGTTCCTCAGGTTTGTCATGTTCGTTGTCCTTCCTATAACGTTTTCTCATTTGATTTTGGTGTCTTTTGTGTGTCCGTTTTCGACCTTTTATCATGTAGACAAAGTCGCCGATACGTTTATCTACAGTACCAAACTACCAATATGACATATTATTTTGAAAACATTAAAAATATACCTGATCACCAGGTTTAAACCTTTTACGTGATGTGTGTGTCGTTTTATATACGACTGCTTGCTTTGGTATTAATTTATCAAATGGTGATTTTATTTTTCTCGCAAACATTAATTCTGCTGGCGATAATTTCGATAGTGTATTTGGGTTCTTATTTATCCTGCATATTTACAGGAACTGTTGTAATGCTTTATCTGTCGGTGTCCCTATCGATTTTCTAAGGGCACGCTTTATCGTATCTACGAACCTTTCCGCTAATCCATTTGATGAAACGGTAGTGTAGTTATATGGTTTACTGAAACGATTAACAAAAATCCTTGAAAACACTTGAAGTAAATTGTTTTCGTTATCTGTGACTACAATGTCTGGTACCCCAAAACGTGCAAATATTTCGTGCAGAAAACTTATAGTGTTATCTGTCGTTGGGTGTTTGCCCCGCTTTAGTTCCGGTCATCTGGAAAAAACTACCTACTATGATTAGGTAGTATTGTCCCTCGATCAGTCCAGCAAAGTCTAGATGAATGCGTGACAATGGATGGTCAGTTTTTTCCAAGCTTATGAACTATCGCTTGTGCCTTAGCGGCTAACGCACAACCTTTACATTTGTATAATGTTAATGCAATATCCACATCCATATTACGCCAGTAAACATAACTCATCATAAGTGTCTTCATCCTATTCATACCCGGGCGTCCTGTATGAAAATCACGTAAGATTTTGTTCTGCAAGGTTTTCGGTACAACCACTTTTTCACTATATAATAATCCCACATTGCATAAGGAAAATATACTTTGCGTTTTTCCGTCATTTTCCCTTAATTTTTTCTTTATGTCTTTGATGACGTCGCCATTTTCAGCCTCCCTTTTTATATCGGTAAGCGTGACTGGTAATTATCTTATCATATTCGCCACTATGTTTTTTCCTCATAATTTGAAAGTATAGCTGCAATTACTGACTCTTAAAAGATTTCATCCCTTTTCGGTATAAGCCTTGACAATCCATCCGCATGACCTATTTTTCCCGAACGTAGATGTTTTATTTGAAAATCATAATTTAGCAACATCGTACCCCAACGGAGTAACCGATTTGCCGTATATACTGGTAAGCCTTTTTGAGCCGAAAATAGTCACTACCGGCTTGTGGTCTGTTTCCAGTATAACATGTCTCCCGTACAGATAACGGTGGAATTTCGTCACCGCGAAAATAATGCTTAATGTTTCCATAAGCCTTCTCTGATGGAAGTAGGGTCCTTTAAGCGTTCTATAGGTTTCTTCTTTCCATCTGGCATGATATGCTGTATACATGTTACAATACCACACGAGCTCGCGTCACTTGCAACAATTATTAGTAATTTTGAGTCGTAATATGTTAAGGATAAATCTGACGTCAAAGTCTTTTTAATTTCCTCAGATGGCTCTGGACATTGTTTTGTCCATATCCATAATATAATAATTCGTTCAGCGGAACTCTTAGATTGTGTATGCCTTTGATAAATACTTGTTAGTAGTTCGCGAGGCCTAAGAAGCTCTGTAAAGTCGTCACGTTATCGCTCTTTCTGGATTATGGCGTCGACCATCTTTACTTATTATTTGTCCTAAAAACTTGATTTAGTCTTGACAAAACTCACATATGTTTAGTTTCACCTTGAATCCGTACTCGTTTATTCTTGTGAACACTTGTTTTAAATGCTCTATATGTTCACTTATGGACGCGCTCCTTACGATTATGTCATCCAGGTATGTACAAGTACAATCTAAACCGTTAAGCATTGTGTCCATTGCTTGCTGGAATATCCCCGGCGCGACTTTTATCCCGAACGGTAAGCGGTTATACTTGAATAACACTTTGTGTGTGTTAATGCATAAAATCTTTGAGCATTTTTCTTCTATCGAAATTTACAAATAGACGTCGGACAAATCTACGTTTGAAAAAAATTTCCCACCATTTAGTTTGGCAAAAATCTCTTCCGGGCTTGGTAAAGGGTAATGGTGATCTGGTAGCATATTATTTAAGTCAGTTGAAAAGTCTCCGCAGACTCGAATTTGTTCTGATTTCTTCTTTATGTACACCGTAGGACTTCCCAAATGCTAGTATTGATTTTTGATGAAATTCCCGTTCTTTTTGTCGAATCCGGCAAACGGCACGTTCCGTTTTTACTTAAGTACTGGTGTTGCATCCTTTTTTAGCTCGAACGAAGCTTTAAATTTAATACATCTTCCCAGTCCCGTAGTAAATATTTCTGGGGATTCGTTCTTTAGTTCATTTTTAAAATTTTATGACGTTTTCGTGCAGCTGGTAATTTTTTTACAAAACGCATTTACCGGTTTATCCGAAATGTTGAATTTTTCAATAAAATATGTTCCCAATAAATTCTCGCTTTCTTTAATTACCAATATTTTAAATTCCTTCGTTGTGCCATTTACGCAGGACGACTACTCCTTCGAATTTGATTTCATCTACTGCAACCGTTCTTGCACCCTTACGTAACTTTTTCAGTGTCGCTTTATTCAGTTTTTCCAAGTGCTAACGTTTATTACCGACAAATCTGCTCCAGAATCAAGTTGAAATTTTATTGTTTGCCGAAAATATTAACCAACACATATTTTCGTTAATTGTCGTTCTCTTTGTCGTTTGTTCTCAGTTGGTGTACTCTATATTTTGTTCTGCAAAAATGTCCGATTTTGTCGCAATTGAAGCATCTGATATTTTTGTAAGGACAATCCTTTCCCCAATGTTTTTCCTCACATCTTCCGCAATTATTACTTGGTCCCGATTTTCCATAGTTAGTTTGACTTGAATCGTAATTTCGTTTTCTGTAATTAGAGTTTAAGTATTTATAACTCGAGTAATCTTTTGGATTTTGACGAGTCTCACCCTTTATTTGCCCTGCGTTTCTGCCAGATTTTTTTATCTTCCTTATGTACGACACTCCTGCTTCTTCTATATCTCTGGAGTCTTTTTTAGTGATACTGCCCTTTGACAATCTTCTGCTTACTTTTGCAGTGACAGACCTTGTTCTCTCCCTAACTTTGAAAGAACACATCTTCGGATATCTGCATTTTTTGTGGAAACTAGCCCCTGTGAAAAAATTAAACATTTGAAGTCGTTCACCGTAAGTTCCGATAATTTAAAATTGTCGCAGTGTTTATTCACTACTGACGCATATGTAAGATAACCCCGCTCTTCCGTTTTCTTAAGGTTCATACACGACCATCTCTTGTGAAAAGAGACATGTTCGGTCAGAATAACTCCTTAAGAAGTTTTACGCTCTCAGCGAAGTCTAACAGATTCGTTCTCCTTGGCAATATGAAATCAAATAATTTGCAATGTTCACTGGTACCAAGCTTTCGAAGTAATGAACTTACTTTCTTTGCGTTTGACCAGCTTTCGCAATCTGTTTCGAAAATATCTTCATGCCTCTTGAAGTATGCCTCGAAAGTGTTATCCTCTTCAGGTAGGTACGTGAACACATCTATGCTATACACAATTGTTGCGTTGGAAAAAAAGTCGTATTGCTTTCCTGTGCAGAATTAGTCGTTAATCTTTCCAACCAATCTTTTGGACCAAGTTGCATTTGCTCTATACATTTAAGAAGCCGTTCATTCTGTCTTCCGTCTCTTTCTTGTAGTATTTTTTCTGTAATGTGTCTCCTTTTTGTAGACGCATTTGCATTTCCGCGAATAACTTGATAAGATCCTCCATTTTATGATTCAAATTAGTAAATCAGTGACTTTTACAATTTCTTTTCTTTAATGACTACGGACAACCGATACCTTTTGTTACGTTATTAATTACGTACAAGAAAGAATAAATCCCTTCTTAGTACACTGAGAACAAAAACTTCCTTTTTCTTTCAAAGCCGTCTACCTAATAAGTTCATGGTATCCTAGCGAAACACTTTTGTGCATTTTGCAGAAAGGATTACTGTAACTTTAAAGTTTTTTTTTCTCGTAGCTATTTTGAAATAAAGTGCTTGCTGTTATTTTTCAAGTGCCCCGGGTGTGTGATTTTCTTTTCAAGTAGTTACAAAAAAGACTTGGTGTTTTGCAAGTATCCAGCGCTTGAATATCGCGTTCGACAATTTCGTAGTTGCTGCGTTTTAAACATTGCATTCCCGAGTGATTTTTTTTTCAATCTTTGACGAGTAATTATTTCACGAATACCACTGTTGAGTTTGATAGTGTATTTTCTCACGCGTAAATCCTTTTTCGAAATCGCCTCGCCACTGTTGTGCCTGTATCAATAACAACACGAACGCAGAAAGTAAAGGTAAAACAAATATATTAAGACGGAAAGATAATATATATTTACAAAGAGGCAGTTGTACTAAAGTTGGAAGATTGTTCGGCAGAGGGCGTGTTAAAGTTTTTCATTGAGCAATCGGCACATGCGTCTTGCCTATCCGGCGTTCGAACACAGCTCCCTGGTCTTGCTGACGTGATACCTTTATCTATATCTTGATCGCCCACGTATACTAATTAGTGGGCGTCTCCACAACATTAATCAACAACAAAAATGAAATAAACTTTTTATTTAATCAAGAAATTGTTGTCCAATTAGTCAAAGAAAAAGGTTTCCCTTATTTAGGAGACCCCCCCCCCGCCAAAGACAACCCTAACACATTGTTTTGTGCAGAATCTTTGAACGTTGTTATTGCTTGCTACGTTAATCATATTCAGAAATGACTGATTCCATACAATAAAGAAAAATATTTATTTTTTATTTTTTTTATTTTAGTCTTAAAACATACTTCAAAATCTACTACAAAAAAGTTTTCTATTTTTAGGCGCCTCAAATTATACCTTGCAAAATGAAACTACAGAATATAAAAAAATAATTAAATCAAATTTTAATCATTGACGGTTAAAATACTGCACACTTCAAAAAGTTTTAATCACACTGACGCTGACTGATTACCTAAAATAAAGACAAACAAATGTCTTTGTGTGTGTGTGTAATTATTTTTTTTGTTTAACATTCTTTCATTGTTCTACTGATTATTTCAGCGTCCAAAATGATACCTTGCAAAATATGCTTATTTTTGCGATGTTTGTGATCTTTACCTCCCTAAAATTTGATGATCCGTTTACATAAGTGCCAAATAGCCTACCCACGCCACATATATCGCTTTTCATTGAATATATTTATGTTATTAGAAATTTCGTAAACGTTTCAAGCAGGTTATTATCTAACTTCTTCTTTCGTTACTCATTATTTAATAAACACTGATATCATTCACACAGAATTTCCTAAATTGCTGAGTCGTTCTTTGTTCTTCGAAATTACGACAATGATTGTATGCTTTCTAACTTTTCATGTAATTGCATTAAAAACACAGAGAGATATACATACTAAAATTATGTCAAGCTTACCATAATAGATCCAACGTTTTTGTCTAAATTTAAAGTACTATACATCCGAGGATAGTCCGGCAAAACAATACCTACTTAATAGCTCTATATTATACGAGATAAAAACAAAACATTGGACAAGAAAACTATGTGAATCTTACGTTAGCAGAAAATAATAATTACGTATATACAAGACAGTTAGGAGTTAATAGGAGAAAGAGATAGAGAGATAGAGAGAAGACTAGACGGAATATGAGAGTGTTAGGTACAGGGCTTCTAATGGTTGAAGCAGATTTTAAGATGAACGTTCATATTTGGACAAGAAAACAGTGAAACAAAAGCTGTTTAAAATATAACTGAATATTCCTGGTCTTTATAGGAAATGTCACTCTCAGCTTTCGTAAATTAAAAGCCAGAAGAACAAAGGTATGATCTCTTGATCGGCTATATGCATAACTACGCAGACCTGTGTTTGGCACCATTTGTGTAATCCGTATTGTAAATGTCCTGTAACCGATGCCCGATGATTAGACGACATGAAAAACACTTCACTATATACCCAACTCATATACACAATGCACTTTATATACAGTGCCTTACATTATACACACATACATACATATACATACATATATATATATATATATATATATATATATATATATATATATATATATATATATATATATATATATATATGCATTATTTATTTATTTATAATCCCCACAACGGAACAATATTGTTTAAGCGAGAAAGATTTATTCTCCAAAATATTTAATGTTCTCATGTAATATATATTTGGTTCAGATCGCTTTGTTTTATTGCATATTATTAAGCATCTTGAGAACTATCATATTTTGAAGAATTATAACATTCTCAGGTTTACGTAGATGTGCAGCTTCATTTACAATCACAATATTACACATAGCCGTCGAAAAAGGAAAAGTTACATCTGATTTACTGAAAACAAAATGGGCAATATACTACATTTCCTCAAATAGGTGATAACAATCCCTGTTATAAATTCATAATTACGAAGTATATGAAACCTTATCTCCCATGCCAAAATGAAAAGGAGTGTAAGTATTAGGCAATTGTCTCATGTCAAGAAAACGAATATTGCACTACAATTTCCAAGATATAAAATGACAGAAATTGGTGGAATAATTGTCCCAGTATCATAGAATAGCTATTGTCTTATAAATACTAGAAAATTACATTATAACTATTACTGCATAATTAATATGAGAAAATGCGTAAGAGAATAGTTGCATGGCAAAAAGCGGCCATTAGGCTAGCTTTCACAATGTTGATGGTATTTACAATACTTATGGTCGTATTACGATAACACAGTTACTAAATTATCATTAACAGACTAAAAAAGGAGGAGTCAATGCTTGGCATAAGGCTTTCCTGACAGCAAAACGGACATGAAAATGCCCCTTAAATATAGGAGTGGATTATCTCAAAATATCAGAAAAAAACATTACCCTAGCCCTTCTCCAAAACAAGAAGAACATCTTTTTTAGGGATATCAGCCTCTTGGAATAGAAACAGATACTGTATCATCCTTACTAGCATAAACGGACATTTATTGAGAAAAAGGGACATTGCTATGTATGTCTTCCCGCAAAGCGAAAGTGATTATCATCACTTCGTCCGTCGTATGATACCCACAAAACATACACAACATTAACACTACTGCACCAAAAAGAAAAGCGCTTACTAGGAGAATTATCGCATTACAAGAGGGCAGTAGAAACCCTACCTGATCCCTCCCAAAGAAAGTGATGCTAATTTTTGTTATGATGATATAATGACATCCCTGCTCTTCTAATATTGTATAGAGATATTGAAAATTGTTTTGACTACTATTTTGGGGTATGAAACCAGTGGATTCGCCAATCATTTTGTGCTAAATAACCAATGAAAACCTTCCAAAATTAGTATAAAAATTGTTGATTTGTGGATTCAATCAGTTCGCCGCTAAATACGTCACGGACCGCATTTGGATCTTGGTCGCCACTTTTGTTACTGCCAATTACAATCAAGATCTGATCTGAACTACGCCGCCATCTTTGTCCCACATAATGTCACAACACTTAACAGGTTCTGCGCCCAGCCATCGTCTCTTCTTTGACGGATCGGCATCTAAATTCGAATTGTGACAGGTAAAATTTCTGTGATATCTAAGAATTCGAAAACTACACAAAGTGATACAATCTCCAACAGAGAATCCTAACGACCCCGAATTACTCGAAAAGGACGCGACTGTTTTTGCAGAACTTATTCAATGCTTAGACGATAGAAGTCTGTCTCTGATTATAAGAGCTGCATTGGATGACGGACGAAAAGCATTGAATATATTACGATACCATCATTTATCAAAAGGGAAACCGAAAATTGTAGGAATATATACAGAAATAACGTCTCCGAAACGTAACAATGATGAAACTATTACCGACTACGTTATAAGGCGACCAACAACCGCCAATGCCTTGAAGCTCTCAGGTGAAATAATAAGAGATAGCTTGTTGATATCAATGACCCTCAAGGGACTTCCAGCACACTTTTAACCATTTACAACTGCTATAACGCAAACAAACAAACCCATAAATTTCAGTTCATTTAATTTGGTATTGGGCAGTTACGAAGGGACTAATCGTATACTCGTGGGCAATAATAACTTCAGCAATATTATGAAGTTTAAATATGCTTCCCGAAAACAGACACCACCAAATTACGCACCTCACCACAACGTATCCCAAGAAAAATAATACAATTATCTGCTATAATTGTGGACGACCAACCACAAAAGTTTCCAATGTCGATATAAACGCTCTAAAATGGACTGCGTAAAAACATTGAGAACTTTGAGGAAAAACATTCGTTTCTATTCACATGTAACTTTGACAATACCACAAACCGTAAAAATTTCCTTGTAGACCGTGGTGCTACAGCAAATGTTATCACCAAGGAATCCGATTTTATTAATTTTGATTAAAAAAAATCACCAAATCCATTTTGTCGAATTTGCCGGGTGTAGTCAAATAAATCATATAGTCTTGAAAAGAGGTGATGCTAAAATATCCCTAAAAAATTATAAAGGTGAACCCTGTAACTTTATTCTAAAAAAGTTTCTGTTCATACCTACATTTAAGCAAGACACATTTTTCGTGCAGGCTGCAATTAAACAAGGCGCAAATATAAAGTGTGACCAAAACAAGTCAAAATTGATATACCCCAATGGAACTGTATTTGATATCAACGAGAATGCCCGACTATATTATTTAAAATGCATGGTTCCCTCAAACACTGACTGCCACGATTTGGAAACCTGGCATAAAATTCTGGGACACTACAATACAGCTGATATTTAAAAAAATACCCAATATAGTCGAAGGCATGAAAATAATACCTTCAGACGATCTCCCAAATTGCGATGTGTTTGCATAGGGGAAAATGAGAAAACATATAAGCCGAACGCCGGACCAAAAAGCTATGACAATTTTCTCACTTGTGCATTGTGGCTTAGCAGGTCCGATCAGCCTGAGGGGAGAAAGAATCGAAGGTACATTTTGAACTTTATTGATGATTTTTTCGGGGTAAAGTATATTTTCTAAAAAACAAATCTGACACTATCCTCTCCACTAAGAAATATTTAGCTTGTATTGCCCCGTACGGCTCAGTAAAATGCATTCGCTCAGACAATAGGACTGAATTTACTAGTAAAAACATAGAACTTCTATTAATATACCACGGTATTAAACAGGAAAAATCTGCGCCGTATTCCCCCTTCCAAAATGGCACCGCTGAAAGGGCATGGCGGACCCTTTTTGAGATTACAAGATGCCTACTTATCGAATCGAAATTAACGCATAGTTTATGGATGTACGCTTTAATGGCAGAAGCATTTATCAGAAACAGATCGTTCAATAATAGACTAGGCAAAATGCCGTATGAAGCGTTTTGCGTTGTAAAACCTAAATGAACAGAATGCATCTATTTGGTTCTGATTTTTTTGCATTCATAGAAAACACCAGGAAAGTAAATACTAAAAGCGGAAAGGTATTTTCATAGGTTACGATAAAAAAGTCCACCATATCTAATCTACTTTTCAACCCAAAATGCCAAAAAACGGCTTAGATGTGTAAAATTCAATGATACATTAAATTGAAAAAATGGCGATCCAGTGGATGAAAAACGTGAAATATTACCTAGCATCTTAATCGATCACAATGAAAATATTAACAACGATGACAATTACAGTGGAAATTCTGACGAAACTATTATCCAGATACGTTGATACCCAATAAGGGAGCGAAAAAGGCCAGACTACTTTCAAATTGAAAAGATACAAGATTACGCAGTGGATTACTTTTGTTCGGTGAACAGCGCACCGGGAAGTTATAGTGAGGCGATTAATTCAGAAAATCAACAAGAATGGGAGCAAGCTATGGTATCCTAATTGAAAGCTTTTTCTGAAAATAACACATACAAAATAGTGGCAACACCAACATATGAAAATATAATTTCTTCACGCTGGGTTTAAAAAAAAATCACAGCTTCTGGCAGTGGAACTTAAACAGCAAGATTTGTTACAAAAGGTTTTTCATAAATTTCTGGGTGGAATATTTTGCAAAATTTTCACCAACGACAAATTTTACGACGATTAGAATTTTATTACACGTTGCCGCTCAATACAATGTAGAAATAAATCAAATGGATGTAACAATGCTTATTTAAATCCTCTGATTGACTGTTCAATCTATATTTACCCTCCACCTCCAATAAAAATTGTGTGTGGAAATTAAATAAATCGTTATATGGTCTAAAACAAAGTGCACACAATTGGAATTTAACACTTCATAATGGTTTAATAGAACAGGAATTCAAACAATGCCCCTTAGACGCGTACATGTATACCAAAAATATAGGTAATAAATTGTTGATTTTGTTTTTTTGGGTTGACGCTATATTACTCGCCTCAAACTGCGACAGCACTTTTAAAGATGTTAAGAATAAATTAAATAAAAAAAATTAAAATAGTTGATCTTGGACGACTATCTTGGTCTCTCCGTATAAAATTTACATGTGAAAATGAAACTATAACTACGAACCAATCATGATACATTCTCACAATGCTGCCCAATTTCGGAATGCAAGATGGCAAACCGCGTGCAACTCCCGTCGAACTGGATATAAATAAAAATATAGCACGGAAACAAAATCCATAGATAATCGAAAGTACAGGGAAATGTTAGGGAGTATCATCTACATGATGACAGTAACTAGGCCCTACATATGTTACACTGTAACAAAGTTATCTCAAAACTCATCGAAACCGACAATTAAGGACTTTAATTGTGCAAAACAAATCCTTTGTTACCTAAAAGGAAACAAGGAACAATCTTTCAGATTTAAAAATCTACATATTCTCTAAATTTAGAAGGATTTTCAAATTAAGATTAGGGTAACTCTCAGATAGAAAAAAAACGGGGTATTGTTTTAGACTGCCAAGACTGGGCATATGATCTCTTGCAAAACTTAAATTGTTGCCCTTTCTGCATGTGAAGCAGAATATATTGCACGTACCCATTCCGCGCAGGAGGCAATTTTACTGAACACCATTCTAAAATCTAATTTAATACCAGATCTCAGTAAAACACCTATAGTAATTCATTGTGATAATCAGAGCAGTATCTTATTAGCAAATAATTCTATGATTAATCTACGGTCGAAGCATATTGATATCCGATATCATTTTATAAGCGATGAAAAAATTAAAAAAATCTATTAGGCTTACTTATGTGACGTCTGATTATAATATAGCCGACATTTTCATTAAACCTATAAAAAGTATAATATTAAGATATTTTTTACCGAACTTTTTGGAATATAATTATGAATAAATATCTTTCAAGAAACCCAAAAAGAGAAGCATGGGCAGTAAAAATCACACACACACACACACACACACAGACACACACACCAAAAATTGTAAATTGTCCCAGGCACAATGTTAAACTGCGACAATTTCTATCTTACTATCCAAATTACCCAACTAATACCTAACATAATGTTTCCAGTTTTTGTTTTAAAAAAAAGTCACTTGTTAAAACTGTTCTTTGTAAATTTCCTTTTTGTCAAATCATTTTTTGTATCTTTTTTTTGCCAAACATTTGTTAAAAACAAAAAAATGTGTATTTGTGGATTTTTGTGCATATGTTTATATGTATTTGAAAAGTATTCTATTTGTATGTTTGTATACATATGAAAAAGTGTTTATTTTTATATGTATCAAAGAATGTGATTAAAAATGGCTTCTTTTTGTACACATTATACCGATATAATAATAATTCTTTTTGACCAATGAGAATAAAGACGAATTTCCCCCCAAACCAAAAAAAAAAAATCATTTTGTTGGCTATTTTTATTTGTTCATTTGTTTATTTTTATTTTTATTTATTTTATTTTATTTTTATTTCCTTTTCTTCAGTCAAACCAAAATTGAATCCTAAAAAAATTTCCATTATATAAAAAAGGGTGTGTGTGAACTGTTTTTGACTAGTATTTGGGGGTTTTAGAGCAGTAGATTCCCCGATCATATTTATAACCACCGGCTGTACTAAAAGACCAATGAAAACCTTCCAAAGTGAGTATAAAAATTGTCGAATTTTGGATTCAATCAGTTCACCGCTAAATAGTCACGGACCGGATTTGATTCTTGGCCGCCATCTTGGTCACTGCCAATTAGAGTATGGATCTGATCTGAACTAAGCCGCCATCTTTGTTCAACATAATGTCACAGCACTTAACAGACATGGTGTTTTTCCTGACAATTTCAATGAAAGACTTAGCAGTATTTCCAAATAAATGCATACAAACATACGGACACGCAGAAAAAAACTTATATATCTCTATTTTATAAAATATACTTAGCATATGTTTGTCCATGTGTGAGAGTTCTTTCCATATAGACTAGAAAACAGCTAGGATGCTTTCTATGAAATTTCTCATGAAGGTAATTTATGTGCGTGGCAGTGTTATTTGGCCATTTTTGTAGCTTCGACAAGTATTGATAATCGATAATTAAATGATCATATGTATCGCTGCCCTACATAGAAACAGTTTAGTATTTCTTGATTAGATCTTGAACCTCGACCCATAGGTTCTATAGCCAATTGTGTATACCGTCATGCTACGCGTTCGTGCTATGATTATTAGCTAATATTTATCGCCTTTAAAGTTATTTTGTTTTTGATGTAGAGGAGAAGACACGTGCACGTATAGTACTGTTTAAAAGTAGAATATATATATATATATACATATATATATATATATATATATATATATATATATATATTAAGCACAAAAATAATGCGGAGGAAGACCGGAAAAGATGAAGTAAAAAAGAACGAACAACTGTAGACGAGTATGGTTGAGTAGAGAAGTGTCTAACCTTTATTTGACTATCATTCTTCACTTCAATGTATAATTATTTATAATCAAGTTGCTGGTATGTCCAGTGTATGTAAAGTCGGTGGGTGGTGTGGAACTTTCATTAATTTTCATTAATTAATAGGAGACAAAAGTGGATGGCGGAGAGGCGTGGCAGTCTTGCAGAAATATTTTATTTTACTCATATTTTTATTACATTTTTTCTGTTGTGAGCTTTGCTTATATGTGTATATATATATATGTATTTTTTATTTTATTTTATATAATATTGCATAATTTATTATTATTGTTACTGTTGTTTTTTTCTCGTTTATTCGGTGCTGTTGTTGAAGTGTTTATTTATTTATTTTTTGTGTTCTGTTTTTAGTTGTTTTTTGTTCTTATTTTGTTTTACCTTTTATGTATCTGTATTCGTGTGTTGAGAAGGTGATACTACTCAGTTATAATATGATAGTTATGATCCTCTGTCTATGTTACGTGTATAAGCGCTTATTTATATATATATTTTTATTGAAACATGTAGTGTCGGCTAAATTATGGTCTAAGGCACATAATTGTTTAAATTAGTGCAAGGGTGATAACTCTATCTGACTTAATTTTTTTATTAGGGTTACATATATATTTTATTTTATTGTTTTTGTTCTCTCTGGTTGTTGTTGTTGTTATGGGCAACTGTATTATTTATTAATTTTATATACTTCAATTTATATACCCTCTCGACAACAGAGAGTGACCTTCTGTCCCACGGCCCTAAGTTCATCACCACACAAAAAAATTACGGACTAAGTAAGACTAAACATAGAAATCCAGTTTTGTAGAACCGCGTATCATCTTAAATGGCTATCTGTTCTAGCCTCCTCCAATGACACAAACCACAACTATCTAGATAACTCTAACACCTCATTTCCCGTATTTCAGCTCGATCACCCTTTACACCCACCCCCTAATAACCACCCCCTTGACATGAAACTTACGAGACTCAAACACAAGATTTTCGCCATACTTAAACAAGAAGAGCCGCGCATCATACCCAACTTTACAACATCCCAACTCTAGAGCGCCTCAAGGAAAAAATTTCGTCTACTTACCCTCTGACAAAGGAAAAGAATTTTGTGTGAGCTCCCAAGACTCTTATGACTCTCTCGCCCAAGACCACCTTAGCAACACCAACCACTACACCCCAGCCAACAATATCACTGTCACCCAAGTCGAGAACACTATCAATAGAACCTTGGCAAATATCTGCTCCCAGAGAAATATCCCAAAACAATGCAGACTAAACTTTACTACCAAGAACAGCAAACCCCCTACCTTTTACCACCTCATAAAAACTCACAAAAATAACCCACACACACAAATGAGACCCATAGTTTCCAGCATAAACAGCCCCCTCTATAAGATCTCATGGCTCCTCTCTAGACTACTTACACCCCTACTCTCTACCTTCCTAGCCCATTTCAACAGCTCTGACCAAGTCATAGACAGGCTTAAGAGATTACCTCCCCAACAATTGAGGTTCAACGGATATTCCTTCAGCCTAAACGTCGTCTCCCTGTACACTTCAATCCCGGCGCACCCTGCCATCAACCTCATGGCTGACCGCATATCCTCCAATAACTTACACTATTTCGGAATAACCCCTGCCGGCATCCACCAACTTCTCCGAGTGATTTTCGACAACACACACTTCACATTTCTTAACCACACTTATAAACAAGTGTCTGGCCTACCCATGGGCTCTAGCCTCTCCGGTCTCCTAGCTATTGCTTATATTGATAAACTTGAAAGACAAGCAATCTACACTTGCAACTCCTACCTCCTCTTCACAAGATATCTAGATGACATCCTCATACTCACATGCTCTCGAGAAGAAGCCATCAAAATCTTCAACACATTTAACAACGCTGACCCCCACCTACAGTTCACCATAGATTCGCCTTACCCCTCAAAGACAAAATGAGTTATGCACACGCAGAGATTACACGCATACGCAACAAGTGTACCAATACACCCGACAAAATTCTGCACACTAACAACTTCATGCACACACTCTCCATGAACGGCTATCCTAATTCTTTATCCTCGCTCAAAAAAAAAGAAAAAAACACCAACGCCAAGCTCTCTCTAATGCTTGTTTTTTCAAGCTTCCCTTCTTCAATGATAGAAACTCCACTGCTATCCGCAGAGCCATACACCACAAAGAGCTAGACATACAACTTATCCACACCGACACCACGTTAAGACAGCACCTAGCCCGGAAACACCCATCACATACACCCGACGTTTACTCCCTATCTAACTGTCCTATCAAAGATACAGGCATGTGCTTGCGCACCCACGTGGTCTATAACTTGCAATGCACTAAATGCAACAAATCATACATAGGGAGTACCACTAGACCACTACACCAACGCGTTAAAGAACATATAAACACCAGAATCTCATTATTCTACAAACATATAATCTCATGCAACAGCAATATGTGGCACTATTTCCTTGTGCCACTGTTTCTAACACACTCTGCAGCATGGACGGGTGGTAATTTGGCCATGAGCGTAGAGATACAAAGAAATCCCTTCCCATAATTCCCTTGCTATCTTTCTCTCTCTTTCCTGCACGACCACCATGATGTGAGGACGCATAGTCTGTCTCTCCGTAAATGAGGGGGGCCACCCCCTCCCTCAACACTAGTTAGGGTGGGTTAGTTAGCTTTGAAAAGACTATTGTCCACTTTTAAATTGTTTTTTTTTGTAATATATATTGTATCTCTAATGTAAAATAAAATAGTTAGTTATACCTTATGTATATTACAATTGTGTCGCGTGTCGTTTTTTCTTGTGTCTGCCATGAATGCCTCCATAAATGTCTTGTCGAAAGGCGGCCCGAGGACAAAGAAATAAGGATTCCCACCAGAATGCCACCAGGGTGAAGAGATCATCTTGAGAGAAGAAAGGAGCCACACCCAGATCCAACATCTCAGGTATGATTTTCTTCTTGCTACTCAGACCCTAATGACTGGCCCATCTTCATATCTTCATGAGACCGCTTTAAGACATTTACTATAACACGTCTGTCGGTCACACCTCAGTGACCGGCTGATAGTGGTATAAAAAACATAATATTCGCGTGTATATCCTCGATTAGAATAAAATATAAATATACGAATACTATAAAAGAATATACACATATATATATATATATATATATATATATATATATATATATATATAAATTGAAGGAAAAAAATTAATAATACGGTTACCCATAACAACAACATGATAGAACATTAAACAATAAAATAAAATATATGTGTAACCCTTATATAAAAAAGAAAGTAAGTCCGATAGTTATCCCCATTGAACTAAGTTAATCAGAATTTTCATCTTTTCCGGTCTTCCTCCGCATTGTTTTTGGCTTTAAAAAAAAATATTTATTTACCAACAATGTTTCAAGCAAACTACTACTTACTCTTATATATATATATATATATATATATATATATATATATATATATATATATATATATAGTGTTATAAGTCCACGTATGCTTCTAGGGGAGTGATTTAGAGATCATGAGGGTTTTTTGAAGCATGGAAATCGATGTTACTTTTTGTATGTAATATTTTTATTGTTAGTTTTTTATATTTAAAGCGGACCTCCGCTCTTGATCACAAAAAAGTATCGAAATGTAAAAGAAAAAGATAACCGTTGAAAGAACTCGAAATTTGTAGTGTGGACAGTGTTTATTCCCAGTAATCGTGTCCGAAAAAGTTCACGTGAATTATTTTAGCCGTTTGTGGAATAAAAGTGTGTGTTTTAATTTTTTTTAATGATGTTTAATTCAAACGGCAATAATGAGACGCAATTGATTTTAATAGGCATAATGGAAATGAAATAAAATTGTTAAACAGTAAAGATAATGTAATTAATAGTTATGAATAATAATAATAATAATGATAATAATAATAATAATAATAATAATAATAATAACAACAACACTACTGAAAGGGCAAGGTTATAGACAATGTCGGCTATTTTAATGGTGTGTAAAGTCCGTCTCTCACTCAAAAAAGATGACACACAGAATAGGGACGAACCTAAATTAATAAGTAAATATATAATAATAAAAATATTATTATTAATAATAATATTAATAATAATAATAATAATAATAAATCAATGAAATTAATATTAATTAATAATAAAATGAGAATAAAAATAGCTTCGGTCCTGAAAGAAAATTGTTTCAGTCGTGAAGGAACTCTCATACATAGACCGAGTATAATATCAGGGAAGGTACGTAAATATATGTACTTTTGGCACGAAAGTCACTCTGTGCGTATTGACAATAATAACAATATTTCTAAAATATTATTAACAACGATGATAATAATAATAATAATAATAATAATAATAATAGAAATAATAATAATAATAAGAGTATAAATAATATTTGTATTGAAATCATAGACCAATAGTAGCTTTTACATGAAAAAACACGTGCATAAGTGTATATATATATATATATATATATATATATATATATATATATATATATATATTAAATACATATGTATTCACAATTAACACCCATATATACGCATATATATCCATACACATCCATATTCAACGACCATACCTATATATTATATGCACCCCAATACATATAATGCACATATAAATAATCATATGCATTAACAGATACGATCGCATGCACACACATACACGCATATATATCCATACACATGTATATGCATAAAATGACAAGTACATATCCAGGCATGCACATGTGCACCCATACATATACATACATGCATGCATACATATACATCTGCGCATAAGTACACACGTATCATATATACACATAAACACATACATACCTACATATATATATATATATATATATATATATATATATATATATATATACGTGGAGATATAGATCTCCAGTAAGAAGTAGGTGTACATACACATGCATCGATACACACAAACACACACATGTATCCACATACACGTATATACAATGCGTCTACCTAACATCGCACTATTAACTGCCCCCATGTATTTACTTATTTATTGATTATTATTTATTTATCCTAACTTTACTTTATTTACTTGGTATGAATATACACTTGTCTGTATATATATATATATATATATATATATATATATATGTATATATATATATATATATATATATATATATATATATATATATGTATGTATATATATATAATATATATGTCTGGGGTTGTATATTATAATAGATATGTATATTTATGTAATTGTGTTGCGTGTATTTTTTTTACGCAGGGATCACCACTTATCAAGGCCCGGAAGCCACTCAGGGATAAGGGTTATTGCAAGTACATTACGTTAGTGTGGAGATTTGCTGAAGTGTTTACTTAAGGGGGCGGTTCCTTAGGAATTTGTTAACGTTGGATTTGAAGACATCCAAGTTGTAGTCCGGTGGGAAACAGGAAGACGGAACAGAGTTCTACAGGCGTGCAGTTCTAAGAAAGAAGCGTTCTTCATGGAATCCGCGTTTTGATTTAGGCACAGATATAGAGTGGGGGTAATTTTTCACAGTGGATTCAGCTAGACGGGTGTTTTTCGTGAAAGATTTGCAAGGGGGGACCGGTGATTGGAGTTCAGACGACCACCTGCCATAGAAATAACGATAAAACAAGGATAGGCTTCAACGTCAAGGTTGCAGGGTAGAGAAAAGGGCATCCCCCACTAAGCCACGAAGTCTATTTTGTAATCTGTCAAGGCAGGATAGGCTGTTTTTAGTAGCTCCTGCCCATATATGGCAACAGTATTCCATCCTTGGACGTACCTGGCTTTTATATAGATTTTATATAGATAGAGAATTACATCAGTAGTGAGATATCTTCTGGAGCGGTAGAAGGATCCCACCATCTTTCCAGCGACTTTGCCACCAGACTTGATGTACATGTTCCATTTCAGATCAGGAGTAAAGGTCAAACCCAGACGCTTGTCAAAACATGGGGCCTCACCCAGATGAGAGCCATCCATCACAATTGATGCCAGGTGGGGATCAGAGCGTTGATGATGTAAGGATAGGAGTTTGTGGCCATATTTGTATATGGGTGTATGTATATATGTATGTATAGGTACATCTATTTCTTATTGGAGATCTGTATCTCCACGTATACGTATATATGGAGGCGTATTTATTTATATATATATATATATATATATATATATATATATATATATATATGCGTGTGCGTGTATGTCTACATATAGATGCAGGTATGTCTGTATATACATTGATAATATATGCGTGTATGTGCGTATGTGTCTGTATATGGGTGTGTAGAAATGTACGTACGTGTGTGTATGCTTATTTGCGCGTGCGTTAACGTATGTATTAATTCTCAACTGCCTAAAAACAACGCATTGTCACCTGAGATGAACAAGTCGACCTATAGCGACTACGAAAATCGTAAATGGAACATTGTACTTGTCAAACACATAACACCTACAAAGAACCCTTTCTCTCTCTTCCTCTCTTTCATAGATATGGCTGAACAAGAAAAACGCAGTAAAAATTTAAAACCTAAACATTGAAACTACTCCCCCATCCTCTCCTAACGCCCTCTACTTCTCACCCCCTGTTTTTTACCATCCTCTCTCTAGCTCCCACTTTCTATATCCTTATATCTCCACTCACGCTACCTCCCACACACAAAACAATCTAATGTATTTTAACCTTAAAAACTGAAATATTGTCGATACTTGTCCCCTTCCCCCTTATTATCTCTACCCCCTCCCTTTTTCTCGTAATTCTTCTAAAACACTTCTTCCAAACGCTAACAGCCATTTCTGTAAGGTCTGGCGAGGCTGCTGGATCGTAAACATGGTCTAACATCAGAAACATATGTAATCTAACAGATAAAACGGTAATAAAAAAATAAAAAGCATATATATATATTTATATATATATATATATATATATATATATATATATATATATAAATGCGTGTGTGTGTGTGTGTGTGTGTGTGTGTGAGCAGAGGTCATATACAATCTGTGTTCAAGTCTCTGCACTCGTTACGGAAAATGATACTCCGACTAAAATAAGCCAGCCATAATTGACTGTCATATTTGTTAATATATTGCATCAGAGATCGGTAAACAGTTAAAAGATGTCGGTTTTAAACAATAGTACTGCGTATCTTGGAATTGGTACATAATGTCCCCAAGAATACAGCTACGAAATGAGCTTTTGTATTTGTTATCAATAGTCCAGCAATTCGCAACCGCAGAGTATATAATTTAACGTGTATACATACTTATGCATTAATGATATTGTAACACAATATGTTTGAGAGAAACACAACAGTCTCTAAAAAGTAAATAGATAAATGTTACGATGATATTTTATTCGGTAAAAAGTTGTAACTATCAACTCTACTCATATATCCATGGTAAAATATACAACTACAATCGGTTCACGAATACAGCGTTACACGTAATTAATGTGTATAGAAGAGAGATGCCGTCACACAAACACCAGAGGGAAACACGACTATATCTAAATGAAGATATACAAAATATTATAATAATATAAAATAATCTTTAAGGTGTTTTTATATTTAACATTTCCTGAAAGACAATCATATTTTAATTAATTAGTTTATATTCAGTCAATTATATGCATTCAAAATATTTTTTGTTTAATTAAATGCAAGCTTAAATTTTCTTGATGGAAATAAATGTACTTTTCTGACCGCACGTTGCTCGGACTAAATCATATAACGATACTAATATAATCAGATTAATATATGGTGGTCATTAGATTTAGTGTTGAACGCAATCTCTTTCATTTATCAAGAGAATATATCGAATCGTCTAACTAATCTGGGGAATTCTTATTAACACTATTATTATGACGTATTTCAGTTGTCTGCTCTTGTTATATACATAGAGTTTGTCCTAATCTTCTTATAATATAGTCTCATAAGAATTAAGCTAAATGGCGTTCTCTTTCTAAAGTTCGAATTGTGCGGTTAATTCGATCGGTTATTCTCCTTCTCAAATAATTTCATAAAGTTCAAACACGCATGGAGGTTAATGATCTAATATTTATATTGGAATAATCTCGGATGTTGCCTTTTTTAGTATGCATAAAGTGGAATCTGTAAATTCAAGTTCGAGTATGTTAAAAGCTCATAATACTCTTGACACACACACACACACACACCCACACACACACACACACATATATATATATATATATATATATATATATATATATATATATATATATATATATATATATATATTAACTTCTTATCTCATCCGCAGCTGTTAAAGTCAGTCCTGTTAGTTTTGGCGCTCAGAATTGAAATATAAATTTCAGAGGTTCGATTAGATGCAGAAAGACCTGTTATGTCAACACTGATTATTCTGGTAAATGGAAACGGATATCTATGTACATTCTAATTGAATATGTAATACTATATACTTTAACACACACATTAAAATACACATATATTTAAAAAGTACATAGCAAGCATACCCGGTGAACCAAGTGCAAGTGAAATACAAACGATTGCACTGAAAGGGACGGCTAGAATCCTGAAAAGATCTCTTGGTTGGACTCACTAAAATAGGGGTAAATGTCAGACATCTGGTTGGATGTCCCATCCCCTAGAAGAAAAAAGTTTAAGAAAAATGAAAAAAAAAGATAAGTGTATGGAATCAAGAAGTAAAAATTAAGTTTACAAGCAAAAAAAAAAGTTTAAAGCGAATATGAATAAGAATATAGAAATCCCAACCGAATAAAAAGTCCCCCCAAAACACACACATAAACCTTGTCACCAGAGAACACAATAAAATGCTGTACATAATAATTTACAATAATGTGTTTTACAAGGGACTACTTAAATATAAATATATAGATGTTCTTTATCTGAAAATCTCCAAATATGCGTTCTTTTTTATCACAGGAAATATATTAGCAAAAAATTATAATGGTGAACCTATTTGATAGTACTGGCATCAATTGAAACTGCTTTTCCAAACTAATCATATATGCAAAAACAATAGTGTAATTAGTACCTGACACGGAAAAATAATTAAAAATGAAACAAATAAAAGAAAGATGCGCAATAAGATAACTATGCTATCTGTATACTAGTGCACAGTCCACGAAATGCGTAGGCGTTAAGACGTTTAATTCAGTAAAAGTTCAAGAGAAGAAAAAGTGATTTTAGAATAGAGATAAAATGAAGTAAAATAGTTCTATGAATAATTGTTATATTAAATGGGATAATAATATTGTTACCAGTGATATTAATGGAATAATGATTGAAATAATAATAATAAGAAGAAGAAGAAGAAGAAGAAGAAAAAGAAATGAAAAAAAGATTATACATTAAGATAATAATACTAATATAACGTGAAGTTTATTATAATAATACACACAATAGTATTAAAAATAATTGTAACATATATGCAACAGTAGTTATGATAATTATGCTCATGGTAGTTGTAATATGTAGATAATTATCAACTTTTCATGAGATTTAAAAGTGTATAATTAACTTATTATATCTTATTTTGATAATATTTTGAAAATCGTAAAAGTTAATTTACATTATTATTTACTCTACATATATTAAAGGAATATATTAAATATTGTACATGATTTCATAAGTATTAAACGGAAGTCGAAATAGATTAGGATACGATTTGTCTATATGTGGATTACTAAAGTGGTTAAGTTTTAAGGAACTAGGAATGAACTGAAAAGGAAAAATTAAGGGTAAATTTCGCAAAAATTAATTTTTTTTAATAGAGAAATTATTCCAATGTGGTAATTGGGGGATTTATGCAATATGGTAGAATCCAATTGATTTAAAAATTGCTGTATATAATAATTGTGTGTATTATTATCATTAACCTGTATTCTCGCATGTTTGCCTTGACAAATCAGCCTGTTTTTTGTATTCATCACAGTTATACTTTGAGAGGATTTTATTATCTTTACAGCGTCAAAAATGCACAGGGAACATGATTTAGAAGCTAGAGTATACCAGAGTAAATTACCGAGAAGAGCCTAACTGATCGAGAAGGGAGAGTTCTTTGTTCTGAAGTTTTTTTTGTTATTAAATTCGTTACGGATTATTCGTGCTCTTTATTTGTAGCTTACTTTACATGATATATCAGTTACGATGCAAAAATATAAAACATCTGTATGGATGCAGTTATTTCCTAGAAGACAATTGCAATTTTTAGAAAATATTCGTACGAAACCGAGCGAAAGGAAATTCTTAAGGTCTTTCACTTTTCTAATAATTTTGTATTACTATTTGCTTACAATTAGGCATTATTAATTGAAACATACTCATGAAATGTTTAGTTGTAGTACTTAAATGATTTTTGTTAACCTAGAAAATAATTTACGGATATTTGTTTTGACATTAGATCTGATAAGGTGGGTGAACCTATTATTACTCCTCATCCGCAATATTGCTGTTGGTTAGATTTAATAGAGTGATGGCTGGTATTTTTGTGAATGAGAGGAATGCACTTATCATTTTTTCTGTCAAATGGTATGTGTGATTGAAGGGAATCGGCGGTGGCGTTGTACTTAATATTTCGTTTACAGTATCCTATCGCACAATCAATTTTCTATAATTATAATTTCCAGCTTTTAATCGTGTATATGTATATATATATATATATATATATATATATATATATATATGTATATATATATGTGTGTGTGTGTGTGTGTGTGTGTGGTGTGTTTGTGTGAGTGAGTGAGAGAGGCATAGTAACAACGTTTATGAGACAATTGAACAAAGTAGACGAATTCATATTCATAGACTAGATTTATTGTAAAAGACAGCGTAGTGTTATAAGTAATTATATTTTTCTAAATATATTGCACCCTGAATATTAAAATATTAATATAATGGAATCGATTTAATCTAAAAACTCAATAGCCATACTTAGAGGAAATGGGTCAAACATTAATCACTAAGATAATATATTAAATTTCTCCCTTTAATCACTAGTACTGTGTAGTGGCGTGTACATATCTGGGCAACTTTTATAGCGGGAATATAATGGAAGCGTCATATTACAAAGGGCGTGACGTTTATAACGGCGTATAAGATGACGACGACGACACTGATGACACTTACTTGTTGTGTTCATACTGTAAATAGGAGGTTGATATAGATATGAAGGAAGATTCGTAGTTGACAGTTTTTTTTTTACTCTGAGGGACGATATATTATTGTGAAGTGATACGGTTTACCCATTGGAATCATTTGTTATTTTAGTTCTTTTACGAGATGAAGACGAAACACACTATTTTACGGATGAAATGATAACGAACAGTTTACGAACATTGGACGTTTATTCCAGCTGGTGATGCGAATAGTCAGTTATTCGATGACTTGCAGAATTATTACATTGTCTCGTTTTCCTTACTTCCTCACTTCCGAAAGTGGTTTAGCTTACTCACATCTCCTCTCTCTCGACTCTTCTAGGTGTAAAAGGTTGATCTCTGACTGATTACGAACCATAATTTTACTGAATCTATCTTTTTTGTGACGTGTTTTCAAGTATTTTTTGCTTATTACATGCCTTCAACATGTTTTTTGCAACACAAACGCATTCCTTTCATTTCTAGTGTTCGATTCTACCTTTCTGACAAAACTAATTGTATAATTATTTCTCATGTAGTTGACAACTATCCACATTTCTAGAATTGCATCTAAATTGAAGGACAGTTTCAGCAACGACATTATTTACATTTTTCTATTTAACTATGAATGTTCACCAAATAAAACGTAGCTTAGTAAATATATAATATCTTTTAAAGCTCCTAAGAAATAATGACGTTCCATATGCATTTATTATATGCAATTATTACTGTCTTATTTCAGAAAAAATAAAATTCTTCAACTATATTCGCTATATTTTAAAGCTGTTTCTAAAAAAATAATTCATTCTTTACATGTAAACAATGTAAAAGATTCAATATACAGAATGTAGAAAGCGTACCTTTAATCACACATCCCATTTCCAAGACAAAATGGAACAATTATGTTTAAAATAATAGCAATGCTAAGCGCATCAAGGCAAATAATTTATCGTTTCACGGTTCGATAATATTTTTAATCTAATTACGTAAACTAAAAAATACGGCTAAAATTGTGATGAATTACAATCTGACGATTTATAAATAAGACTTAATCGAGTGGCCATTATTCAAAAGATTTTTTTTTACTCAAAAAATGGTCCAACAAATTATATAACTATCAGAAACAAAAATTAAATTTATCAAATTCAAGTTAAAAATAAACATGTACGCATGTCTAATAGGTAGTCAATTGACTCGTGCTCAAATTACTTGTTTACGTTTTTCATTTGTCCTTGCTGTCCAACTATATTTACAAGATAAAATCGGAAGTTTTCGCAATATAATTATAAATCACATATTGTGTTTCCTTTTTGCAAAGTTTTGCTTAGTGGTTATCGATGTTTTTTTATGAATTATTTGCTCTTATGTATGTATATATATATATATATATATATAGATAGATAGATAGATAGATAGATAGATATACACATATATATATATATATAATTGAATAGCACGGAGTTATTATGTATTACAGTTTTTCTTTTTATCTTCTCCAATCTCCGAATAGTCCTTTTTGTGTTTTTCTCGAATTGTATAACTTGGATCCATAATATACATGTATGTATACAAATATTTTTAATATATAATATAAAGTTGACTCTGTGTGTGTGTCTGATCACGAATAGGCTCCGAGATCTTTTACTATTAAAAAAAAAATGATTATATATAATGATAGAATATGTATCGAGACTCAGGAATGTGTATGTTTTATCTGGCAGAACCGTGGTTCATTAAAATTTTGGGGTTTGCGTTCGCGCCTGGTACACAAAGTATGAAAATAAAAAAATTAAAAAAAAAAAAAAAAAACGTTTACAAGTGTATTTTTTAAAAAGATATACACAATAATACTTTGAAAAGTATGTTTTAACTTAAATAGGGATGGTATAATAAAATCGTGGGATCTGCGTTCACGCCTGGCCTTCATAGAATAGAAATAGGCACACACTTTAATAAAGACTGTTCATATCTATCTGCGTACGTATACTTTGATAATTATGTCTCTGTTTGTAATAAATATGGTTTACTACAATTATAGGGTGTTCGTCCGCCCCTGACCTCCATAGAATGGAAACATGTCACAAAGTTTAACACGTTTTTTTTTTTAATATAGATCCACAGAATATTGTGATAAATGTTTCAGTGTGAACAAGTATGGTATAATAAATGATGGGGTTAATCTATTTTAATTTTACTTTCGTCGTATTTTGCTTTTGGTTGGACACTCCAAAATTCGAAGCATTCTCTTTACACCCCTTCCTTTTCATAATCTATCACACTTCAAAAAATCAGAGTCATCTTCTTTAGGCTGTTTTTGAACCCAGTCAACGACGTGTAATTTTGCTAGTATATATATATATATATATATATATATATATATATATATATATATATATATATAATAAAAAAGTCCGCCGACCTAATTACAACAAGCTACCACGTGACTATGAAATATATATATATATATATATATATATATATATATATATATATATATATATATATATATATATATATATATATGTAATTAAAAAAAAACAATTTCTATATGTATTTCTACAATATGCCTGAGGATTATAGAAGCATTTCTGTCGAAACCGCTCGCGATTATGGATCCAACTGATACAATTTCGAGAAGAACACAAAAAAGTAATAATCGGAGATTGGAGAATATTAGAAATATATATAATATATAGTTTAAGCCCTCCTCTTTGGGTGGAGCACTGTCACAATTTATCGCATCTGCTACTTAATTTACTGGCAAATGAGAAACTCGATGTTTGGTTATAAATAAGTGGTTTTAGCACTATAAAAGTGGTGGACGAAATTTTCTTCAAATACACATTTGGCGAAGTTATTTGTGGACTCGTATATATATATATATATATATATATATATATATATATATATATATATATATATATATATATATATATATATATATACCAGATCACTAGATGATTAAATAATATTATATATTATGTCCATTTTACCGAGGCTTCATCTAAACCACATTGGATCTCTAGGATGTACAGTGACAAATCCATTTCAGCAACAGATTAACAATGATTTTGCTAAAACGTTTCTCACTGCTTCAATCAACTTATGCCGCTATAATCCCTACCCCCAGATTGTGCCCCCCTTCCTATAGGAAATGCGATCAATATTGCATCAATCAACTCGTGAAAGATAGCATTACAATACCAAACAGTAAGGATGGGTATATGGACCGAGTAGATAAAGTTATCACACCCAAATAGCAATGCTTCAACATGTATCCCATCAAGACCGGATGCTTTTCCTTATTAACTTCTGTTAATGTGTTTTTGGTCTCATCAATTCTGGGATCAATCATCATTTCATTCTCGACCTTTTTGTGACTATGTCATTTATTTCAGGCAGATTATACAAAAAAGATATCTAAACTGTTCTGTTCATCGTTTTATGATCCCCTTAACATTGAAAATGACAGAAGAATCTTCGGATTTTACAAGTAACAATGTTGGCGACTGCGGTCCAATAGCTTGACTTATTTTTGTAATACATCTCATAATCTTTATAATATGTTATATATATATATATTATTTTCTTAAGACACCACAGGCATTTTACTTCCTTCCAGACTGTGGTTTTAAGTCTCCAAGCAACAACATTTTACCTCACTATACAGTTTCCTAGACTTTGGTAAAAGCTCATTTTTACATTTAACTAACCCATAACCATCTCAAGTTAAAGCTACCCTCAGTAACATGATTCGATCACTAAAAACAGAAAGATTTTCTATCGAATGTGATTTTTACTCTGATAGCAAAACCAACTTCTGCTTACGTTTTCTACTCCCTTGGGTCTGTCTTTCCTGAACAACGTATTCCTTACACTTTTTCAGTAAGTTAACCTTCAGCACTAGAACACATTTCAGATAGAACGATAATATCTAAGTGTTATCTAGTTAATTCCCTGGCAAAAGCAGCTGTTCCTCACTCTGGATTAACCGGATCTTTTGTGGCAAGAAGTGACATCAGGTTTAAGGCGACCTTCTTTAATTTAGTTGTTTTTGTTTTTTTTTGTTATTCTTTTGCTCCCTCTGCAGAAATGTGCAACTGTCAGCCGCAGGTAACACTGACCCCCTTAAATTAGGAACAGAGGATGTTTTGCTCACCTTTTATATATCTCTCCCATAATCTGGGTGAGCAGGGATGTATTTAAAAGGTCTGCTAACTCCCACAAACTCTGCAGAAACTAGTTCTTCCTTAAAACTAACAGCGATGTAAAGACAAGTTTTAAGCCGCATGTGTGCAAATTTTTCACCACATACTTACAAATTTCTAATAAACGTCGCTTCGCCTCTATCACAACAGGAATTCCAAGAAAAGAGGACATTGTGCAAAATGATCTCAATAATTAATACTTGTATGGCACATGTATCACTCTCTGGGCATCAGCAATCAGAATTCAATGACACACAAGTGCATCAGCTAAAGGTTGTCTTGAGTGGCCCTCTAACAAAACGCTGACTTGTCAAAAGATAGGTTCAGACACAGAGGAGAGTACACTTGGAAATGGTGTTTGGAGACTAACCCCGGACAACATAAAACTGTCGCAAGATTACAGCATTGAAATTAGAACAAGTACTAATAGAAGTATTGATTAACACCGTTAGCGAATTACCATTAACACAGTTAGACATTTAAAAAGCAGCTAAAACGTACATAACCAGCATGATTAAACAAGTGAAGGAGAACAGGTAGAAGAGAAAACTATGTGTAACACTATAGCCATTTCCAATACATTAAAATACTTAATGTGTACGTAAAGAGAAGAAAGACAACGCGTTCTACGAAGGGAAGTTTGGTTAGACATTGTAAGTAGTGTAAACAATCGGTTAATTCACCATTAGATGAGAATTAAGTCATGGCAAGAGATGGGAATTCTATGGATACCAGTTCATGTAGGTTAGGCAGGCTCGTTTAATGGACATAATTATAAAGTGATCGTAGATTACTATTCTAAATGCCCAAAGGTTTTCAATTATAAACGACCAACAGCTGCAAATTCGATATAAGTGCTTAACGAACTGTAAAGTCCACTGGGACTATCCAACAAAATAAGTTACAATAGTATGATGTTCACCAGAAGTGAATTAAAATTATATTGTGATTCGTTGGCGATCGAAACTAGAACATCACCGTCATATATCGGTCGGGTTGAGATGTGGGTTGATACATTTAAACGAAAAGTCAACGGGTTACTGTTTGGGGGTTGCAGAATAACGGCAGATCAGACTATAATAATAGAACATTTTGTAGTCTGAAATATTAAAAAGGTATTACAAATCTGGGTGGAACAAAAATTAATGAAGAAAAAAAAATAGCCGCCTTATCTCTTTAAATGCTTGCAATGTTACCACATGATAGGCAAATGATATAAAAAGTCCTGATTTTTAAGAGATGACGTGCATTTTTTAGTTGGATTAAAAAAAAAGGAAGTTCAATCACCAGAAGTGCTTTTAAAGTTGAGAGAGTTGTGTTTTTGGACTGAGGACTTTTGGGAGCAGTAGGTTAAACCTAACAACAGAGACTTGACTAATTTAACCACAGAATATTTCGGCCCGCAAGGATTATGTAATCAGAACTAAGATTGGGAAAGTATTTTATACCACCTTTAAGCGGTGAAGGTAATTTCATCGCATACATCAAAAAAATGCAATTAGAAGCTAAGCTGGGAAAAGTGCAAGATCTGGCAAGTTTTCTCCACCTCAATCTGCATGGAGATGCGCTGATTCTCTACCCTGAGATGAGCGCAGAAGATCGACTGGATGCAAAACAAATAGAAATGCGATTCGTGCCGGCATTTATTGAAGAACCATTTGAAGCGTACGAAAGACTAAAACGGTTCAAGTGGAGAGGAGAGTGGTTGATGTACATGCCATTACAATCAAAAGATTCGCTGAACAAGCAGCATAGCTGGGGAAAGGAGTTTTGCGGTTAAACACACTTAAATGTGCATTAATTTCTTCTTAAAAATAAGAAAATAAATAAAGATTCAATTACACGCGTAAAAAAGAAATTAATAAATTTAAGAGGCGCAAAGCTTTCACAAATGCGCCCAGGCAAATTCTGCGTAGAAAAAACCTTAAACTGTGTTTTGTAAGGCGGATGTAGCGGACATCATACGACGTGACAGAAACGTGCACTTTTAAACTAATTACCGCTCGAATAAAGACTTAATTAACCTTTTTCCTAGCTTTACTGGGAGCTTCCTCCAAAATATATAAACGCTGAGTGAACTTTTCTCTGTATTCTTTCTCTGGTCATTCATTGCTACTTCCTTTCCACAGCATGACGAAACACACTTATTCACACGTAAGTACGCACGGAGATAATAATGCAGACATTAAGCCGCTCACAGAAAAAGTTAGTTTTCACTTATTTTCTGATTAGACATAGAAACAAGCATGTTTCTCACTAGAAAACATATGTCATTGTCTTCTTTTTTTCAATCCAACGAACATCCTAAAAACGTTTTTACATCAATGAAAACTGACTACCAAGACACGATTTTCGTTGTTCCTTATTAATTTGTGTTAATAAACGAAGTTGATTTTGCATATTTAATTTTTTTAGGATTTACTTATTTGTGGTGAAAAGGGATCTAATCAGACCGGCATGCGACGGAATTTTTCCTGGATTTTTACCGTAGCCAACATGAAAGTGCCAATACTAGGAGCAAAGATTAAATTTGTCTGTAGACATGACTAACGGACAATCAAACGAAGGTTCTGATAAAAGGTATAACCACGAGATATCAGTCTACCAGAATAAGTTCTGATTTACCCGAAAACACTTACAAACGCCAGCTACTTGAAAAACATCAAGGCTTCTCTCAACCATTCAAAGACACAAACACTATAAAGCATAATGCCAATTATTATATCAACACGAATGGACACCCTGTTTACGTCAACCTCAGATGTTTGAAACCGGATAAATAGAGGATTGCAAAAGACGCATGTTACAGCAGTTATTATTCGCCGTTCCAAAAGCGCTTAGTTTTCGCCTCAACACATAGTGCAAGAATGAGCCGCGGCAGCATGCCACCCTAGCGGCGATTTTAGGAAATTAAATGTATAAACCGTATAGATACCCTATCCCACACATTCATGATTTTGCAATCGGATTGCGAAATTTCACAGTATTGGATCTATTACATCATATTACCAAGTTCCTGTGGCAAAAGAAGATATCCATAAAACAGCACTAGCCATACGATTATGACTAAACGAATTCGTCCGAATGCTCTTTCGGGCTTAGAAACGCTTATCAGATTTTCAAGACGTAAATAGACGAGGTTTTCACGGACCTGTCATTCGTATTCGATTACATGGATGATGCCCTGATTGCCAGTAGAAACTTCGACGAACATATACACCACTTAGAACAAGCTCCCCAAAGACTATCCCATTACGGAAAAAAATAAACATTGAAAAATATAACTTCAGCCAACAGAAGGTGTACTTATTCTGACACGATAAGGATGGAATATAACAATGATCCGCAGAAGTAAGTGTCATTTCAAATTTCCAACAACGTACGTCTGTTAGACAAGTCCGCCGTTTTATAGATGAGATTAACTACCACAGTCGAGTGTTACCTAATTGTTCCAAAATCCTCGCACAACTGCCTACAACTGAAGTAAATACCCGTACCCTTTAGTCGACAGATTTAGCAGATTGCCTACAACTATACCCGTCAACGACACATCGGCCGCGACAATAGCTAGAGCAACACTATAGGATTGGATAGAGATTTTTGGAGTACGTTCGGTAATGACTACGGATCGATTCCAATCACCCCTCTTCATAGAATTTAACTAATTATTGAGAACAAACCGCGTAAAGACCACGGTTATCATCCCGGCTCGAACGGCTTTGTGTAAAGCTTTCACAGTCAAGTAAAAATTTATTTGGCTACGAATCTTAAAAACGCAGAGAGGACGGATAATTTAATATTAATTCTGTTAATGATTGGAAACACAATAAAAAGTTTGCAAAGCACGCAAGTAGAACCAGTTTCCGGACAATATTTTAATGAGAAGACACACATTTTACCCACAACTACATTAGTTAAAACACAAAATCTCTTCTCTCAAATTTACCACAACCAGGAAGGTTGACATATAAACTTATATTCCCAACACTCAAACTTGCAAATATGTATTTATTAGGAAGGATGCAGTAAACAAGCTACGTTGTCCAAATAAATCAGGACCCATTTTGGGCAGGTGCAAACATATTTTGCTGTCCTGTGAAAAGAAAGGAAAGATAACATCGCGATCGAACGAACAAAAAACGCGTACATTGGAATATCCGCAGATAATTTCCCCACCATAACACTCCTCCGAAAAAGAGGGAGTGCAGCAGAAAAAAGATACGAACGCCAAACCTACGATAAAATGGGTAGGGGAGTCCACAAGCCGAAACGTTGAAGAAATACATTGAACATTGAAAAATATTCATATTGTTTTCAATCTTTGTGTGGTTAAACACAATTAAAACTGCATTCATATCTCATCTTAAAAACACACAAATACATAAATACACATACAATTACGCGCGCAAAAAAGAAATTAATAAATTTCATATGCACAAATATTAAACAAAATACTCCCATGGAAAGAAAACTTAAAATGTGTTTTGTTAGACGGATTCAACTGACGGCATAGCACGTGACAAAAACGTGCACATTTTTACCAATCAACGCCTACAAAAAAAGAACTTAATTTTAACACGCTTTTCGCAGCTTGCCTGAGAGCCTCCCAAAAATATATAAACGCTGAGCGAATTTTATTTTTTCTCTTTTTTCTTTTTCCACTCAACGTCTTTATTGCTACTTCCTCTTCCCAGCATGACGAAAAGTACTTATCCACACGCACGCACAAAGAGAATAATGAAAACCTTCACCCGCGCACAAAAAAATTCTAAAAATTACTTTTACATTCATGAAAAACTGACTTCCAATACACGATTTTCATACACTAAAAAAAGTGTCGTTGCTCCTTGTTAATTTGTTAATAACATATTGCCCTCAACAACGCGCAAGAGAAGCTTAAATAAGCAGAATAAAGGTGCAGTACTGGCCTATTGCAATATTATCAATGAAGGTGAACCATGAGGTAATTACCGCACTTGTTGATTCTGGAAACACCACTACATTATTTTTTTTTCTTTTTCTTTTTTTACAAGGCGGTCACAACTTATCAAGGCCGGAAGCCACTCAGGGATAAGGGGTACTGTAAGTACAATACGTTCGTGTGGATATTTAAAGTGTCTACTAAAGGGGGCGGTTCATCAGGTATTTGTTTACGTTGGACTTGAATACATCCAAGTTGTATTCAGGAGGGAAGTAGGCAGACAGAACAGAGCTCAACATGCGTGCAGTTCTAAGAAAGAAGCTTTCTTCATGAAATCTACGTTTGGATTTAGGCATAGATAAAGAGTGGGGAATGTTTTTGACAGTGGATTCAGCTAGACAGGTGTTTTTATAAAAGATTGGCAAGGGGGGATTGGAGTTCAGACGAGCACCTGCCATGAACATAGCGATAAAACAAAGATAGGCTTGCAACGTCTCTTCTGTGGGAGAGACGTTGCAGGGAAGAGAAAAATCAACATCCACCAAGTCACGAAGTCTATTTTGTACTCTGTCAATGAAGGATAGGCTGTTTTTAGCAGCTCCTGCCCAGATACGGAAGCAGTATTCCATCCCTGGACGTACTTGGCTTTTATACAGATAGAAAATTGCATCAATAGTGAGATGTCTTCTGAAGCGGTAGAGGGATCCCACCATCTTTCCAGCGACCTTGGCAACAGACTTGATGTACGTGTTCCATTTCAGATCAGGAGTGAATGTCAAGCCCAGAAGCTTGTACAAACATGGGGATTCTCCTAGACGAGAGCCATCCATTTCAATTGATGGCAGATAGGTATCAGAGCGTTGATGATGCAAAGATAGGAGTTTGGTTTTAGATGCATTAAAGTTAACCAGCCACGTCTTCCCCCACTGAACCACGCGCTCGAGATCAGAGGAGAGAGAGAATACGAGAGAGCTTTGTCATTTACGGCCTTTGATGTGTTGCTGTAGATGGTCGTGTCATCAGCATAGATGTCAACGAATGATTTATAAATGTGTTTAGAGAGATCATTGATGTAGATCAGCAAGGGAGCTGGTCCCAGGATGGACCCTTGAAGGACTCCAGCATTAATACTGCAGGCCTCTGATTTGTGTCCATCTACCAGTACTCTTATGCGCCTATAGGAGAGATATGATTTAATGATAGAGAGAATATTTCCAGTTATACCGTAGCTGGAGATCTTGCGAAGTAGGTCTTTATGCCATACCTGGTCGAAGGCATTTGATATGTCTAGGACAATTTCCCTGGAAAGGAAGCCTTTGTCAAGAGATTCACTAATCCTATGAGATATAACCGTTAGCACATCTGCGGTAGATCTTGCAAAATGGAAACCATATTGCGTGTCACTAAGAAGGTTATTTCTGCTGAGTTGGTTGACTATTTCTCTATTTAATATGGATTCCAGCAACTTACTCATGACATACAGTACACTAATTGGTCTGTACTGAGAGGGAGATGACTTATCACCTGAGTTAAATACAGGGCATACTGATGAGGTTTTCCAGGGTTTTGGAAAACACTTCTCCTTAAGACAACGTTTAAATAGTTTCGTAAGTATGAGAGCAAGTTCTTGTTGATGCTTTTTTAACACTATAATTGGGATGCCATCAGAGCCAGCAGCTTTACTGGAATCAAGGTTCTTGATTAGCTTTGCGACCTCATGCACAGATTGTTGTCCTTGAAGACTGGAAATATGGAGGAAGTTACGTGCGTAATCAGCATATTACGTTGCAGATGAATTGGAAAGAGTGATGCTTGAACAAGGTTCATTAAGGAAGGTGATAATGGGCAATACCACTGTGTTTGCTCAGAAGTTCTTGAAACGATGCTAAAAAATGGAAGATAATAAGCTATTACATAGATGCATATATGCCCGACGGAAATGTAATATTAGATCGAGATCATCGGACAGTGAACGCAATAGCTGAGAGAGGAGAGTTTCACTTGAAAAAGGCTACATTCTAGTACATCATGGTTCCTATGGTCGAACAGAAAGAGGACACCGTGTCACAAACATACATTTTTTAGTTACGAATGGAGGCATCTAAAGGATAAGTCCCTAGAAAATGATGACAAAATAGTGGAAGAGGTTTAGATGAAGCTCCCGATGTACGACACGATGGGAAAGAGAAGTGGTTGCTGGTGTGCAATCGCCTAACAATTTGAGTGTAAGGATGCCGTAGAACATTTTAGATTTAACGCAAGTTGCCAATGAAGAATGCGATGAAAATGGTAGAGCAGCGGGCAGTGGAGATGAAACAGTCGAAATGCACAGGTAACAGAGAGCCCGTACCAAGTCAGTATTTGCATGGGCTTATGCCATGTAAAATGGCCTTTAAAGATCATAGGGTGCGACGTGTGGTATTAAATGCTTAAAAAGTTGTTGCAAACATGTCTTGGACAACTTGTAGAAATCTGGGTGGAGCAAAAATGAATGAAGAAAAAAGAAATAAAAACAGCGACCTGATCTCTTTATGTACCTGAAATATTACCGCGTGATACGCAAATGAGATGCTCCTTATTTGAGATAAAAAAAAGCTGGATTTTCCAGAGAGGGCGTTCGTTTTTGTGTTGGATATACAGAAGTGAGTTCGGCCAGCAGAAGTGTAATTGCAGTTTAGAGAGTAATAGCAAAGCATTAATTTTTGGACTAAGAAATGATAGCAGCAGTGGGCCAGATCTTACAATTGAGACTTTACTAATTTAACTACACATGTAGGCATGGAAAATACGTTCAATATCCGATATGTTGTTGCCCATCAAAAATAGGACTATACGAAAATAAATGCGAAATATAAATCGATTAAAACGGGGGGGGGAAAATCATTTTTAGAAAATATCTGGCGGGAAATTGTTTTTTTTTTTTTTTTTTTTTTTTTTTTTTACAAAGGCGTCACCACATTATCAAGGCCCAGAGGCCACTCAAGGATAAGGGTTAAAGAGTGTACAGTGGTTTTAAGAATATAGTATTGTAGCCTGTACAATTTGAAGAGGTATTTACATATTTCATAGAACAAAGATTTTTTAGTGACATTTATTTTCAGAATCCGTACACAGATATCGTGCATGACAAACAAATACCAACGGATGTATTGTAAATAAAAAAAAACACACCCTTCAAATGGTGACGCACACTGACGCAGAGGAGAAATACTCGTAAGAAATGGAATGAGGATTAACGCATATAGTTTAATACTAATAAACAGAACTATTGCAAGAAACATTAAGTAAAGAATTTAGCCTCGAGGAAGCCAATATAACGGAAATCCTAAAACCCGCTGGGATGAATGACTTTGAAAATAAGCTAGAAAGCGGTCAACAGCCGTGGAGTAAGATATTCTACGACATGCAAGACAAGTCCAAGTGTAAATACATTGAATCTTATAGGTTGTTGCCCATCAAAAAGAAGGGCAATACGAATATAAATTCGAAATATAGATCGATTGAAGCAGGGGATAAAATCTCTTTTAGAAACTAGCGCCTGGAAACTGGTTTTGGTAATATGGTATTGTAGGCTGCAAAATTTGACGGGTTATTTACATTATTCATATTCGCGTTTTTAGTGACATTTTTTTCTTTGCGAACCCGATACACATACATCGTACAACATGACAAACAAATATCAACGGATGTATTGTAAATTAAAAGAAAAACACCCGAGTACGTTGGCATGAAGATAGGAACAAAAACTAAAATAATATAGATTCTTCCAATAGTGACGTACATTGAGGGAGAGGAGAAATACTAGTAAGAAACGAAAGGAAGATTAACGTTTATATTTTTATACAAATCAACAGAAATATTTAAAACACCATTAAATAAAGAATTTAGCTCCTGGGAAAGCAATATAATGGAAAATCCTGACAGCCCCTGGGATGGATAACTTTTTAAAAAAAGCTAGAAAGTGGTGATCAACCGGGGGTAAGATATTCTACGATATCCAAAATAAGTCCGAGTGTCAATATCTAATTTTTTTCATTGTAACTATATTAAAATTTACTATGTTTGGAGTCTCAACATTGTATCCTGATTATATCACATTTTATTACAAAGAGATTACCATACACCAAGGTCCGGAAACCTTTAGAAGAAAAGGGTAAAGCGTTGATATAGTACTCAGCTGAAAAGCAGACGAGCACAATCGAGCAGTTCTATGGAAGAAGCTCCGCTCATGGAATCCGTGTTTAGGTTTGACTACGATAGGATGTGAAGAAATTTTTTTATAATATATATATATATATATATATATATATATATATATATATATATATATATATATATATATATATATATATATATATCGAATATATATCTCTATGTGTGTGTTTTTTTTTCAGAATTCAATATTAAACCACGGAACTTATATATTGTTCTATTCTTAAATATTGAGCTTTCCCTTTTTGGCTAGGATCTCCTTGAATGTATTACTTCAAGTAATATCTATCAGGATTTTTCATCTGAATTTTATCAGTGTCTTATTTCCCTTATATATATATATATATATATATATATATATATATATATATATATATATATATGTTTTATTTTTTATTTTTATTACCGTTTAATCTGTTTGGTTACATATGTCTCATATGTTGGACCATCTTGACAATATAACAGCCTCGTCAGACCTTACAAAGTGGTTGTTAACTTCTTCCTAATACTAACAACCACATCTGTAAGGTCCGACGAAGATGTTAGATCGTAAACATGGGCCAACATATGAATCATATGTAACCAAACAGATAAAACGGTAATAAAACGGTAATAAAAAATAAAACACATATTTGCTCTGCAGTAGGATTGACCACTCTCTTCAGGTTTTTACTAATTACCACTTTTAACTTATATATATATATATATATGCATATATATATACATATATATATATATATATATATACATATATATATATATATGTGGGCGTGTGTATGTGTGTGTTTGTACAAGTAATTATGTATGTAAACTGATACAAACTTGTGCATGTTCAATTTGTATTCACTGTAAATATGAATGCTTGCCTAAGGACTCATTATAACAGTTTGCCTTTTATTCAGCTGACATTTATCGATTTTGTTGATTACGTACTAGAGCAGATTTCCATTTTGTGTGGCCGATGACACTCAATGCCTTGCTAGCAAATCAATATCTCTATCTGCTTATCGATTAGCGACAACCTCACACGTAACAGAGATGGTGTTTTGATATCTACTCATTTATAAGCGAAATCTAATTAGCAAATCAATATTTGTAGACGTTCAATTGACATTAATCGCTGAAACGCTTATCACATCGCAGAATAGAGAGAATATAATTTAATCGAGAAATGACCGATTTGCTTCTTCATGACGACACTCATATGTTTTTATTTGAAAACAAATCGATTAGGTCACACGAAAACTGAACTGTAAATTGATAACAAATGCAATCGATGTAAAAGATATATATGTTCTGATCGATTACTTTCCTTGTTTATTGTTTTCTGAATAAAATTAATTTCAATACAGACATATGTTGTATTTGATATGGACTGTAAATTCACAGTTGTTAGGCACAGTTTATGTGTTGGAAGGTAATCATTTGGAAATATGTATTTTCATATGACGCAAATATTTTTAATCGGTAGCAGGATGACGCATGTTTGGCGATAAGTAGTTTGTGTTAAGTATTCTTACATTTTTAGAGAGGAATAATCAAATAACATATAATTGAAGACCTGTTTCTAATAATTATTTAAACAAAAATTAAAAGTATATACAAATACAACGGAACGCATAGAGCTTATGAAGTTTCTATTATCAAAGACTGAGTGAAGCAAGAAAAAATAATACGTTGTCATGGAAGAGTATGATTAAATTAAAGATGTCATAATGGGAAAAATCGGCCTTTAGCTAACATGTGGTAGAAGTAAAGCCTTTATACAGGGCTAACCAAACAAAAATAAGGTAACTGCTATTAACCAACGAATCTTGCTTATTATAATATACCAGTCCAATTTTTGTCATTTTCGATTTGCCAAAAATTGCCAAAAAACAGACTTAAGGTTACAACGCGGAAAATTTGGACAATTAACAGAACAGTTTACGGAGAGCAATACGTGTCTAAGCTGTATCTGCACAAAATAACAGAAGTTATTAGTCTGTCCGAAAGTGACCATAGGCATTGTACATATCTTTGAAGTACTGAGTTATATCTGCTGAGCTTCCAAATCCCAAACCTCAAAATAGTATCTCAATATAAGGAAAAACATTGAGTTTAAAAAAAAAACACCTAGCACGAACTTACCAAAAGATGCTGAACAAGACTGCCTTACACAAAATAAACATTATCACTAAACATGTCAACTACGAAAATAGCTCAAAACCATTTCCAAGAGCTTCCATTGTAAAAAGAGTGGAACAATAGGTCACCCGATAAGGTTGCAAGTAATCTGGATGCTTTTACACAGAAATATATAGATAAGAAAGCTCTATAAAGTGAATGAAACGGATCAACTCAATATGTGGAGCAGAGGATTATAATTGTTGCCAATGATCAAGGCTTCATGCCTAATGTTTGATAGAAGATGGTCTGAGCAACATTCCGCTCTTAGGGGTTTAGGTTTCTGGGGAGGAGCTACAATACCATGCAGTGACACAGAATTTGTACCTATATGCACTGGATGACCCGTTGAAAAGCAAATGCAGCTGCAATTCTTAGGAACCTCTACAAGAAAAAAAAGTTATGGGAAATAAGTCATACGACATTCACTATATCTATACAAAATCTTCAGCTATGTACATTAAAAACAGAGCTATTACACTTGGCAAATAAATTGTGCAACCTTAGCTAATAATGATGCGTTGCACAGAAGTGGGAGAAAATATTTTAAAAAATGAAAAAATCTTATTTAGATATTAACAGAACCTGGAATCTAAGAATAGTTTCTATCATTCCAGTTAATGTAGGAGTAAATGGACTCACAGAAAAGAACTCGCAAATATACAATTCCAATGACGATCCCAAAATTTAACTTAAAAGTCGGGAAGAATCTTTAAAAAAACTTTGGTGTAGACTATATAAGATAGCGAGTGAATGTCTGCCATTCAGTAAAATGGCTCGTCCGCAGCTAAACAAAATAAATTGAAAAAAGTATTTTCGTAAAAATAAAAGTCAAATCAATCGGTTTCCTTTAAAGAAGAGGGACATGCTTGTGTCATTTAAAAACAAATTAGGTATTTTTTTCTAAATACTTAATATTTTCTAATAGTCATATTATTGCCAAGGGTGTTTTGAACTACTCTTTAACCCGGATATAAGACATTTCTCATCCGGACACTACACCACTCTTATATGCGGGTTATACTTATACCAATGTGTCTTATACCCGGGTTATCCTGTATATTAACAGAGACTCTTATTAGGGACCAGAGAAAATACCTCTCATCCGTTTTTCTCATAATCAGGGATCTTATACCCGGGTTATACTGTATAACAGGAATTGATTCTTCATTCTGTTAAAAAATTACATCAATTGATATACTGAAATTCCAGCATATTACTATAACAATATTTGCTATAATTGCATATTTTCATTTAAATTTTCCTTATCTAATGATTGCAAGAAATTGCTTCTATTCTAAATATCATTGAGATTTTATCAATTTGATTAAGCAAGGAACTGGTTCAAAATAGACTCCGGGGCCTGGTGGGAGATGTCCTTTTCTCTTCGCTGCAACCTCTATCTCACAGAAGAGATGTTGCGAGTTTGTCTCTGCTTTATCGTTATTTTAATGGAAAGTGTTCGACTGAGCTTCAATCTATGGTCCCCCCTCGCCAAACTTTTTAGGTTAAGAAGAGTTTTGGATGCGCAGCCAATTTGAGAAATATTGAGATGCAGAACATAGTTCCTTCTCGTGTCAAGAACCAAAAGTATGTACAGAGTTCTAAAATATCCAACATGATATATAGAATGTTTTCGGTGATTATGTTCTAGCAGACTGCAGTTTAATAAATATATAAATGTTCAGTGCGCGTGGGGGGGTTGTAAAAATATCAACTGGAGCCGAAGTAAAAAAAGTCTATCGAAAATATTAACTGCAGCAGCAGCCGTTAAAGCACGTAGCGAATTAGCAAATGTGCGGGAGCATGCGCCAGAATGTAAAATAGAAAAAAAGACAGTATGTGACCGAGAGATGTGGTCGAGAGATGTAACTGACAGTGAAGGTGAGTAAAAACTTTCTAGACTATGAAAAATAAAGAAATTTGTGATTTTGGAAAAAATCACGAAACATGTTTTTGACACAGAAAATAAACTGCGGAATCGAATTTTTGTTATTTTCCTGTTTATATTTTATTTATTTGCACACTTGCGATTGACGTAACATCACGCTACATAATATATTTATTTTAGATGCCGCGACATGACCGTTTACTAACAAAGAGTCAAAATTTAGCAAAAAGAGAGAAAAATAAACATTACCGCGGAAAAATGCAGTCGCAAATGAGTGGCGTATAAACAAACAAGGCCGAGACTGAAGAATGTGAAAAAAAAAGAACGAAAATGATATTTCACTAATCGCTGAATCATGTAATCGCCTATTGCTTCTTGTCTGTTCACTTTTCAATTTTCTTCGGTCCTGTCAGCCATATTTTTTAGTACTCAAGGATGTTTTTGTTATATTATGCATTATTATGAGGGATATAGTATCATACATATATTATCGCAGTAAACAACTTGATTTTTAGAAAAGAAGATAGAATTTACTATTTTGACTTGAACATGCTTTCACAAGTTTGTTTATGGACTGCTTAAGTGGTAGCTCGTGATTCATTTTTATGGATTAATAATTATTTAAATGGCGAAAATATGAGTAAAATTCTTAAGTGTTATTTATTCTGTACTCACAAATTTCTTAGTCAAATACGGCACTGCTGTCAAAACTTCCGACTTCCAAATGCTATATAGCCCCAGTACCCCTAGGTTGGTAACGGTCGTAGTTAGTAAGTTCCCGCTGCAACAAAACCAAGCAGCCGTCTTTTATTGATCGTCTATTTTATTTAGTTTTCTGGTTGTTATGGTAACGGCCAAGACAGAAGAGTTATTCCCCCCTGACCGTGCATTTTTCTCTCTCGGTTTTCTCTAGCTGTCATTCGCTTGTCATAATAATGTTGCCGGCTGAAAAAAATTAACATGCACACAAAGATCAGACGTAATTCAGCATACCAATCAAGACGTAGGACACGCTGGCTTTTTATAAAAAATATATTTTGTTTTTAAATTATTTTTCTCGTTCTGTACATAGAAATTTCTAACAGTTCAAAATTTAACGGGGTGGCTTACTGTTCGTTTAAGTGATGGAGAGGGGGGTGAAAACTTTATGCTCACGACAACGTACGTCTCAGCTGTCGGCGTCTCTCTTTCCTTTTTTTTCTTCTTCTCCGCTTTTCTTCTCTATTCTTCTGTTGGACTCCAAAAATCACCTTCTTTATATTAGCATGTGTTTTTTTCTCGGTGATTTTCCACGCCTCGCCACAAGTCGATCACTCTGTTATCGATAATGGATCACGCATTTCTTGGTCACGTTTCTCAATTACACATGCATTCCTGCATCTGACCCAGAGACATCGTGACCCACTTCTCTTCAGCTGATCGACTATTGACTTTGTTTATACACGTGAGTCCACAATCTCGTGCTAGCTTCATATAACATTCCATTCTACATTGCAGTGCAAGGAATGTCACGTTTCATTTTTCAAAAAAATCGTCGTCCGATTTCTCTGTTTACGACGTAATTATTTTTTCGTTTCGACTGGTGGACAATCGATTATTCGATGCCCACCTTTCAAATCTTTTATTATCTTTTTTTAAAGAAGTTTTTCTTTTCAGTTATGTATCGGATGGTCCCAGCCATCCATTATATGACCCAAACGCAACGATCTTTCAAGCTGACTTCCACAGGTCTGCGCAAGTAACACGCCTTCTCGCAATTCGTCTCATGCTCGCTTCACGTCCGCTTTTATAGACCAGTCTCATTTCCATAAGCATTATCAATCACGTGATTATTTACCATAAAACAAAATGTCTCGCCACGTCAGTTTACTTTCTTTGTCTTTCATTTCGTTCTACGACCGACCTTTCGAATCAAGCACACGTGCTAGTAAACGTTTCCCTACATCCTTCACTAATCTCATGATCACAAACAGGGCAGCGGGGAAAAGTCGCCCTTGTCTGGTACTTTTCGAAGAATCAGGCGCATCACTTCCTCGTTACCACCTTTCTCATTACCAAAGTTATTGCAACGAGTATATTCCATCATCCCCTCTCGTAGTTCCATAGGCGGTGTTTCTCAATCAAGGGAGGCAGTATTCGTTTTTCTCGGGTACTTTGATGAAGAATTGAACGCATCACTTCCTCGTCGACATCTTTCTCAGCACAATCGCCACCAGTATGTCTCATCATTGTCTTATCTGGTTCTGTAGCTAGTGTTCTTATGCTTACATAAATGGGCAGTAGGCGACCAGGATCATCCCTGAACTGTAGGTGATCCTCCTCATCCTCCTCAGAATCAGAAGCGATAATACAGGGGCGGATATCTTTCACGAGACGTGCTACATTATCAATCAACATAGTCTGAGGACTTATGATTTTATCCATTTGTCCTCTCAAAAATGTTGCAGTGCACCCAGCATTTGGAGGTTTACCCAAACACAGTCTTCAGCTTTATATGGTGTATTAACAACGCTACCAACTGACGGTGAAGAGTTCTAATCCCCCATTTGTGTGTGAATGTCTGAAATCCTTTACAGCGAAATGCAGTGGCGTTTTCAGTCAGGATTTCAAGCGATGCACCACCTTTAAGAAATACGGCTCTCACCTGTCGTACAATGCTAGATGCATCATACTGTGTCAATATGCATCATAGTGTGAAACGTGTCGTCCACAATCTGTTAAGGTAAAACATACTTTCCATCGTAATATGTTACAACGATCCCTACCCAATACTAGTTGTCCTCCATCTGAAGCTTTCCTTTTTACCATTGGGACAGTGGTGGAACAATTCACTAACATTCTTCGCACGAGCATATGGCTGCCTTGATTGATGTACTTGTAGTTGCAGGACACACTTCGGACACAATATATGGCCCTCCGAATTCCGTGATGTCCATTTTGCTGAAGTATTATACGGATATGATTAGGTGGTAATTTATCTGTTACGGTCGCAAATGTCATTTCCAGAGGATCGGATCCCGGCCTCATTACGTCAATCCACCTCTTTGGTACTCGAGGTAAGATATCAGCCAAATCTCCACCGACACAACTAAGGTTATGCCACCTACAAGCTGTATTCGTCCAGTTCAAGCAGACAGAAGTACATAGAAGCTAGAAGTAACGTTAAGAAAGAAATAGCGACAGCTAAGAGGGAATTTACGGAAACCACGAAAAAACGCATCGAAGCACAAAAACTAGGAACTCGTGACTTCTGGAAAATCTACAACAGTGTAGTAAATAATGGGCAATCAACAATTCCCCCACTAACCAACAATCACGAGGTTGTCTCCCCAGCAACCGACAAGGCTAACATGCTTGCCAGTCGGTTTGCCTCAAACTCCACACTGGACCCTCTAAACCACCCCCTACCTCAATTTCCTATGCGGACAGACGCCACGCTAGACGACCTGAAAATCACCCCTGCTCAGGTGCATGCTATCATAAAAAACCTTGACACTTCCAAAGCATGTGGACCCGACCTCATCCCAGCTGTGCTATTAAAAAAGTGCTCGGCCGAAGTAGCTCCAGTTCTCTCCAAACTCTACAACAAATGCCTTAATGAATCTTGCTTTCCGAGCTGTTGGAAAACTGCTTCTGTAATACCAGTATTCAAGAATTCTGGCGAAAGAACTGACCCATTAAATTATCGCCCTATTAGCCTCCTCCCACTTTTTGCCAAAATATTTGAGACCTTAATTAACCATGCTCTAGTCCAGCACCTTACAGATGCTAAACTTCTGACCGACCGTCAATATCGATTTAGACAAGCTCGTTCCACGGCAGACATCCCCACTGTAATCTCTGAACGCATATACCATTCACTGGACAAAGCGGGAGAGGGAAGAGCGGTAGCTCTAGATATATCTAAGGCTTTTGACAGGGTATGGCATGAGGGTCTCCTCAGGAAGATTAGATCTTACGGTATCACTGGTAGAATACTTAACATAATTAAATCCTTCTTAGATAAGAGAAAAATCCAGGTTGTCCTCGACAGTCGTACATCTAAACAATATGATATAAATGCGGGAGTGCCCCAAGGATCTATCCTTGGACCTCTGCTGTTCCTGATATTCATAAATGACCTCCCCAACAAGATTACCTCTGAGATGGGGATATATGCTGATGACACCACACTCTATAGCAGGCACGACAGGAAAACAAACGAACATATATCTAAAGTAATGGCAGAAACACTAGAGGATGACCTCCAATCAGTAGTGGAATGGGGACAAAAATGGATGGTCACATTCAATGCCACCAAGACAAAACTGGTTTCATTCAATAATTACAAGAAACCTTTTCTACCACCTATAGCAATGGCCAACGACTCTTTATCTGAGAGTACGTCTCTCAAGCTCCTTGGCCTAACGTTCACTGGAAACATGAGTTGGAACAGTTACATCGAGGGCATTGCCAGGGCCGCTGCAAGGAAGGTGGGCTCTCTCTACCGTGCTAGAAAACTTTTAACACCCGAAAGTATCCTGTACCTCTATAAGGCCACTATTCGCCCATGTATGGAGTATTGCTGTCATATTTGGGCCGGTGCATCGGCTACTAGTCTCTCGCTCCTTGACAGGGTTCAAAAGAGAGTCGCAAATCTGATAGGCCCTAAACTGGCATCAAAACTCCAGCCTCTGTCCCATCGTCGAAACGTTGCATCCCTCTGCCTGTTCGACAAGTTTTATTATGGTGAATGCTCTGAAGAACTGCAAGCACTTGTGCCCCCACGACGTGAACACCCTCGACAAACCCGACAAGCTGCAAAATCCCACCCCCACACTGTAGAGATCCCTAGATGTAAAAGATCCTTCTACTCCAGTAGTTTCTTCCCCAGAACTGCTAGACTTTGGAATTCCATTCCGGGTCACTGCTTCCCCAACTGTACTGACATGCATAAGTTCAAGTGCAACGTGAACCAACATCTCGCTGCCCTAATCCCTACATAGTACCCCAGTAGATGTTTCCCCTGATAGTAGCCCCCTACACCAAAGTGGCAATGTGCCTTGTTTGGGGTGAAAATGTAATAAAAAAAAAAAAAATTAGACGCTTATTATCGCCAATCACCTTGGTACTTAAATCTCACTGTCGGCTAAAGTATTAACCCGAGCCTTTCAAGTCAAGGTGTCGATCAACCAGTGGAACACACACAATGAGTCAGTGTGAAGATGCAAAACCTTTGCCTGCCATCGCAGTGCAAGATTTACGCCTTTCAACGTGGCATCAAGCCCTGCCAAATTTATTTGCTCGGCATCATCTACGGATGAAGCCAACAACAACAAAAACTATTTACAACACGACGCCTGTAGGCAGTGAACTTGCGTCAACCTATGCACTCATTTCGTTTCCAGATACTTGCCAAATACTCCAGGCAAGGTCGTTTCTATATACTCTAGTCAAGGTGTCGGCTATCATTTGCTGGAGAGAATCATCATCCACCATGACGTCCCATCCTTTAGTTACTGCAGTTATTCGACTTATGATTACTCCTGTTGCCGATCTGAGCCATCCACAGACAGGTAGATGTCCTACTAATTTCACTCAAATAGAAAACACAATGCGCCTGGTCAATACACTGGTTAAGTATAGAAGCTGGATCCCTCGCTTCCATCGAAAAGTATTGCCCTCCTCCCAGACCTGAAGGCCTTACAAAGCACTCCATACTATAGGCGCGTGGGGTTTTTTGCAGACATTATATCCCCATAAACGCAGATGTCGTCAGTGTAAGCTGAAGTTGCTTTTGTTGTGATCTCATCCTGCATCAAACTGTTTTAATAATAGGTGATATTTTGGGAGCAACGTTTAGACCGAAACCTAAACGTGTCAAACAACATCGTTTTTCTTTGATTATATCTGACTAAAATCGCCATAATGAATCATCACCACGTATCTGCAGGTAGGCTCTTTTCAAATCCAGCAGTGCTACATTACTCCCTTTCTCACGCCACTCTCTTTTTTTAGCAACGCACAGTTGTGCATCAAGCATCAACATGTTGATTCAATTATCGATAATTTATTACGGGTGGAATTTTGTCGTTAGTAGGTGGTTCAACAGCAAGGAGCGGATTAATTCTTTTGAGTGTTCCCATACCTTCCTATTGGTATGATATTAACCAACCATTATCAATCCACGTCCGATGTTCTTGACATTTGGACCTATTCTTGGTAGAAACTGCATACTCTGGAATGGTGTGGCACAACCAATCTGTTGTCTGGTTAATGCTGCACTTGAACGTCGCAGTCCACGCCCTTTCATTGTCATCAAACGTCGCATAGAAGTCTTTTTCTTCATAATCTCTGCAAAAACCCCACGTGCCTATAGGATGGAGTGCTCTGTAAGACCTTCATAGCTGCACAGACTTCTTTCTCTACAGCAAGCGGTAAACCTACATGTGGTTCAAATGTTGCATGTAAAATATTAGCTGCTGCTGCAAAGGGTTCCTTCCCTTACACATGTTTCTAGCTCGGGCCAATAACTCGTCTGTTGGCAATTGATCAATTCGTGATGATGCCCGGAACAGTTTATTGATCTTTTCATGTAAGCGTACTTAAATTCACAGCTTAATATATTGTTGTTGACCCTAGCAAACGGAACATATAACTTCCGTAAATCGGGTAGGTGCACGTCAACCGTTTCCTTGGGGTGGAGTCGCCGGTTCGTGAACTGTTGCTATGCAAAAAAACAGAGTCGTACCAAACGCTGTATACAAGTTCTGCTTCATTTCACCCCAGTCTGGTCCATCCCCTATTTGCTGGGATTCGGCACCCACCCCTCAGGTTAAACTCAATGGGATGACTGTGGATGGTTTTTTATTTTTACACAGTTTACAGATTTTAACAGCCTTGTAAACCCATTCGACAACAGGTCGTCTAGTGGTAGATCCATCAAACATACCAGTGAAAGTCGAATCTGTCCATATTTTTTTTTAATTTTCTGTTTTTGAGTGGCCGCTTATCAAGAGCCGAATAGCTTATAAGTAAATAACTCAAGTGTTATTTATTCTGCACTTCAAATCACCAATTTCTCAGTTTAATTCGACACTGTTCCCAAAACTTTGGACTTCCAAAGGATCTTTCCGGCTGACGTCCACACATCCCCGTATGTAACACGCCTTCTCTCAACTCGCCTCATGCTCGCGTCACGTCCGCTTTCATAGACCAGTATCATTTGCAGAAATCACATGATTATTCACCATAAAACAAACTGTCTCGCCATGTTAGTTTTCTCATTTCTTTCTCTATCATTTCGTTCGACGACTGAACCATTGAATCCTGCAAGCGTGCTAGTCAAGTAAGTCACTTTAACTGACAGACAAATAATTGCCGGGTGTTGCAAGACTAGAATAAATGTTTACACGATTATAACTCGTGGTATATTAATTATTATGCATGTAAAAGTGAGTACTTAAAAATACATCTGCCTTTATTACTCTAAGCTTATTTTTAACATAGGAATCACCACTTATCAAGGTCAGCAAGCCACTCGAAGATCGAGGTTAATGTGTCCAGTAGTCAATGGGGCAATATCGTAATAAGCTTTAGTATGGAACATTTGGTAAACTCGGTTACTTATGGGGATAGTTTATCAATAATCTATTTACGTTAGATTTGAAGATAACCATATTTTAATCAGCTAGAAAGCAGACAAAAGGTAGTGAGTTCCACATACGTTCAGTTCATAGAAAGAAGACATGTTCATGGAACTTACGTTTAGGTTTAGGCACAGATAAACGGCAGAGGAAATTATTCATAGTGGTTTCAGATAGACGAGTATTTTCGTGAACGTTTAGCGAAAAGCGACAATAGATTGGAACTCAATTGGACTTTGCATTCATTTGCCATAAAAATAACGATAGAAAAAGAGACACACAGCGTCTCTTTTGTGGTAGGGTATTGTAGGGAAGAAAAAAGGGTATCCCGCACTAAGATTTGAAATCTATTTTGAACTCTGTCAACGCAGGATAAGTTATTCTAATAACTTCTGCTCAGATGTGGAAACAGTACTCAATATTTGGACGTACTAGGCTCTCATGCAGGTAGGGGATTGCATCAGCAGTAAAATATCTACTGGAGCGATGGAAGGATCCCAGCATTTTTCTAGCAACATTGCCAACGGATTTGATATACGTGTTCCATTTCAGTTCACGAGTAAAAAAATTATCTGATAGTGATGAGACTTTGGATTGTTCGGTTTACAAACAAAAAACCTTGAAAATAGCGAAAATAGAATTAATATGGTAATAAAAATGGGAGCGCTTCATAGCAGATCAGGTCAAATGTAAGGGCAACTTATATTGTCGCATAAAAAGAAAACACTTCAATTATTGTTGTATAATGTTGGTATCACATTAGGGACGGGTTTATGCATCTAGCTCGTTGGGTCAAGAATCATGGAAATAGTGTCGAATAATTTTATCAGATATGACTGAACACCAAAATGACAAACATACGTCGAAATTGTCTTGAATAATTTAGTCAAACACAAGTGGAGCGTTAGGAGACAACAAGAGAACGTGTATTAAACAAAGGACCTGATTAACTACTCTTCTCGGAAAAGAGTTATGCTGACTGGTTCTAACCAAAAGAAAACCAATTACCGTAAAATTCTCTCAAACCAACCATGCTATATATCAATGGTCTTACTGATAAGATAGTGAGAATATATGCATGTAAGTGAATAAAAAACTGCATGAAAAACTCACAGGAAAAATGTATAAAATATGTACAAAAATAAAAATAATAAACTATAATATATAAAAATGTATAAAAAAACAATGTTTAAAAAGATGTACGACGGATGCATGTATAAATATATCTGTGAAACCAATTAACAGTATACAATATGTTTTATGAAGAATAGCAAATAGCAATAAAATTATTTATTACTAAAAATCCATCCCGTTTCAGTTTAATGAATTTACAGATTCAAGACAAATGTACATGAATATATATAATTTAGCTTAAAATGCTTTGACTTGGTTTGTAAAATATGTTAAAATTTTAACTGTGAAAAAAAAAACGCTATATGCTCGCTATTATAACTGTAATGTGAGTCATTTTGTCTTTTAGCGAATTAAAACTTTGTCTTTCTTTATTTAGAATCTACGTTGGAATTTCATATATTATCGCAAATGAAAACAAAAAAGGAATGAGAAAGTGAAAAATATAATTGTTGAATAGACGATGCATAAGATGCTATTTTGATTAAATTGTTCATGTTTCAATACGTATTTTTTGAGCTTTCAGTTCTGTTTTCTTTTATTTTTTCAGGCAGTCTAAATAGAGATGTTTGTAAAAAAGTGTATTTTTTAAAGAGGTGCGTAAGGAATTTATTTTTAATTGTTGCTGTTCACGTCATTCCATGTGCCATGGTGAAGTAGAAAGGTAGAAAAGCAAAAATATAAACAATATAAAGATACAATTCTAATCCGAAATAGCTCTCGAGATTATTCATGTTCATAAACGCTAAAGTCTCGGTGTTGCTTAATTCTTATATATATATATATATATATATATATATATATATATATATATATATATATATATATATATATATATATATATATATATATACTAACTAACACACACCCACATATATATATGTGTGTGTGTGTGCTGTGTGTGTGTGAGGCAATTAAAAAACCAGAAAAATGTTGAAGATAATCTCGAGAGAGCAATTTTTTACAAGGTAGTCACAACTTATCAACGCCCGGAAGCATTTCGGGGACAAGGATTATTTCGGGTAAAGTACATTACTTAAGGGAGCAATTCCTTAGGAATTCGTTTCAGTTGGACTTGAAGACATCCAGCTTCTAGTCACCTGGGAAAAAGGCAAACGGATCATAGTTCCACAAGCATGCACTTCTAAGAAAGAAGCTTTGTTCATGTACGTACGTTTTGGTTTTGGGTTTGGGAAAAGTTTTGACAGTGGTTTCAGCAAGACGGGGGTATATCGTGAAAGATTGGCGAGTGGGGATACAGGATTGGTCTCATACCAGCACTTGACACTGAAGTTGATAAAATAGAGACAGGCTCGCAACGTCTCTCCTCTGGGAGAGAGAATGCAGGGAAGAGAAAATGGCATCACCTACTAAGTCACGAACCCTATTTGTAGTCTGCTAGGCATGATAGGCTGTTTTAGCAGCTCCTTCCAATATGTGATAGCAGTACACTTTCCTTGGATGTTATATACATATATTTGTATCAGAACTCAGATATCTTCAGGAGCGGTAGAATGATCCTACTATTTTTCAACTGACTTGATGTACGTGTTCCATTGCAGGTCAGGAATAAAGGTCAAGCCCAGACGCTTATAAAAACCCGGAGCTTCCCCTAGTCAGGAGCACTCCATTTTAATTGATGCCAGATGGGGATCAGAGTGTTGATGATGTAAAGATAGAAGCTTGGTTTTAGATGCATTAAAAGTAACCAGCCACATCTTCCCCCACTGTACCACACGCAAAGATATAAGGAGAGGGAATCAGAGAAAGCGTTGCCATTTACGGCCTTTGATGTGTTGACAGAGATGATCGTGTCATCAGCATATATGTCAACGAATGATTTGTGTATGTGTTTTGGGAAATCATCGATGTAGATCAGGAAGAGAATTGGGCCCAGGATTCCAGCATTAATACTGTGGGCCTCTGATTTCTGCCAATCAACCACTACCCTTATGAACCTATCACAGAGAAATGATTTAATGACTGAGAAAACATTTCCATTGATATCGTAGCTGGAAATCTTGTGAAGTAGGCCCTTATTACATACCCTATCGAATACCTTTGATATGTCAAGCGCAAGATCAATTGACCTGGAAAAGAAGCCTTTATCAAGAGATTCACTAATCCTATGAGATATAACTGTTAGCACATCTGCTGTAGATCTTGCAGATCGGGAGCCATATTGCATCTCACTAAGAAGGTTGTAACTGTTGAGGTGGTTGACTACTCCTTTATTTAATATAGATTCCCGCACACACTAGACTGATTGGCTTTTACTGAGAGGGAGATGACTGTGCACCTTAATTCTTAAATACAGGGCATACTGATGATGTTTTACAGGGTGTATGAAAGCACTACTCCTTAAGGTAACATTTAAACAGTTTGGTAAGTGTGGGGACAAGTTCTGGTTGGAGGTTTTTCAGTACTATAACTGGAATGTTGTCAGGGCCAGTTGCTTTACTGGTATCAAGGTTCTTGATTTGCTTGGACCACTCACGCACATATATTTGTATGTTGCATAGCGCATTGTCTGAGGGAGTCCAGCATTAACACTGGGAGCTCCTTATTTCTTCCCATCAACCACTACACTTATGAACCTATCCGAGAGAAATAATTTAATGACTGAGAAAACATTTTCAGTCATACCGTAGCTGGAAATCTTGCGAAGTAGATCCTTATGCCATAGCTTATAGGAGGCCGTTGATATGTCAAAAGCAATTGCCCTAGAGAGGAAGCCTTTTTCGAGGGATTCACTAATCCTGTGAGATGTAACCGTTAGCACATCTGCTGTAGATCTAGCAGACGTGAAATCATATTGCATGCCACTAAGGAGGTTATTTCTGCTGAGGTGTTTGACTATATGGACTCCAGCAACTTACGCATGACACACACGAGACTTATTGGTAAGTATTGAGAGGTAGACGACTTATCACCTGAATTCATTAATACAGGGTATGCTGATGAGGTTTTCCGGGTTGTTGGGAATCATTTCTCCTTAAGGCAACGCTTAAACAGTTTTGTAAGTATGGGGGAAAGTTCTGGTTGCACTTTTTCAGCACTATAATTTGAATGTTGTCAGGGCCAGTTGCTTTACTGTAATCAAGGTTCGTGATTAGCTTGGGGAACTCACGCACATATATTTGTATGTTGCATAACGTGTTGTCTGTTATAGGAGGAAATACGGGGGTTGATGGCCGTCGTCGCATAGCGTAGTAACAGCTGCAAAGTTCTTGGCAAATAGTTTGGCCATCTTTAATGTAGACACATATTCCATGCCCATGGCGATCTTGGGGATCAGATTTAGATGTTAAGTTAGAGTATCTAATTATTATGAACTCGTCTAGGGAAGTGGTCGGCCCTTTGTCAGTGTTGCTTAGGAAGAGTACGTCTTGTTTCGTCTTCTGTAATTGGGTTTCAACCTCTGGGATGTGGGAACTTAGACTCGTGATGTTGGAGAAGGAGACATGGTAGTAGGTGTATACGTTAAAGGATGGGATTCTAAGTTTATTCGTGTTTTTTTGGGGGGTGGAGGCTATTTCATGTTGAGGATTTGGGATTTGTGAAAGAGCAGGAAAAAGAAGGAAAGCAGGAGAGAAAAAGACAGGGAATTTATTTATTGTTGCACATGGTAAGGTAAAGCCATAAGAGTGCATTGAGAGGTCCCACCAAAGACTACTGCATGGTCCAGAATCCATTCAACAGATGATAATACAGCAGTTTCAGTACTTTGCACCTGCTGATGGGACAGCCTCCTTAGTGGTTAATCTAAGGTTTGGGTCCTTGACTATCAGACAAATAACGTCTGCTCAAATGAAAGGTTTACCTCCAGCACCCTTACTAGTGACATTACAAGAAAGATAGACATAGAAACAGAAGATTTCCAACATCTCAAGCTTCTGTTCACCAAGTGTCGCCGTCCTGGAAATCATCTTTTACTTCAACCTTTTGTAGAAAAATCCCTCAATAGAAATGAGGACCGAGGGGCAAAAAAGGAGAAGTGAGAGTAACGAGAGCTGCCGAGGACGCATCCACAATGCGTTGTCTACTTTCTATATTTCGGTTGAGGATAATATATATATATATATATATATATATATATATATATATATATATACTTTATGACTCATATTAACCTCAGGTAGTTAATGTTTATATTTTAATTTTAACACCGTACCTTTAATTGAAAACCAGTATATATTATATATGTTTACTACATGGATCAATTTGTTTCACTTCAGCGTATATAAAAATGCGCAAACCAATCTTTTATTCCGTGTGGCAGCCTATATCATAAGTAATCTTTAGATCTTTCCCCTGTATATATGTTTTTAAGAACCACTAGTTCTTGTTAAGTAATTTTTCATTTTGTTGGTGTTCTCTTAAATGTTAAAACAGTACATATTGTTTTCCCATTCACATAAATTACTGGCAATACCTGTTAATCGGTGTTGACTCTAGAACAAATAATGCACGCCTGATATTAAGAACCGCTTTTGGAATGGATTACTCCAACCTCTTAATTTTCAGAAACGGGTTCGGAAGTGACACCCCAATCTCCCCATGTTAAAAACGGATTTCAGAATAGACAACCATTTCTGTATCATGTTTAGAACGGTTTCGAGATAGACAATCCTACAATCCAAAATACTTATCTCTGTCAAATTTAAATAAGAGTATCTTGATCAGTATTGTCAAAAGCCCATAATTTGTTATATTATATTAAGGAGATTGAGCTAATTTAAACATGTGCCCACAAAAACGCTGTCTTCTGTGTATAATTTTATATTTTTTAGAAGGAGTGTAATCTGCCGAGTGCGACGAAAATCGGTAATATGTTAATTCCGGTGTTCGCCTTATAAATGTATTACTTTTCAACACATTTGACAATCGGTTCAGATGTGTCATGTTGTTGTTTTCTTGCGAATCAATTAATATTTTAAATTTTGTTTGCATTATCAGAACGATTTTAAAATGTAGACGGCAACGAACATCGCTTAATATGTATTTTCAGTGATGTTTTAGCGTGCCAATAGGGAAATATGTTTAATTTTTTCCGCACAATTGTAATTCGTACCCTGTGATGACAATCAGTTCATATGTTTAATTTTGTTATTTTTTTTTAGCTGCGCTTATCGGTTAATATGTTTAATTGTGTTAGTTTCTTTTTCAGCACGATTTATAAATGCATACAGCTAGGCCAATCGGGTTATATCAGAAGTTTTTTTTTCTTTGTAACGCCAATCGGTTAATATGTTTAATTTTGTTTGTTTATTTATTTGCAGCACGATTGTAATCTTAAAGAATGCGACGACAATCAGTTAATATATTTTATTTTGTTGTATTTTTAGCAACGCCAAGTGGTTAATATGTTTAATTTGGTTTGTTACCTCTATTTTAAATACGTAGAGAGCGACAGCAATCGGTTCATATGGTTGATCTTTTTGTTTTTATTTAGCGACGCCAATCGCTTAATATGCTTTATTTTGTCTGTTTTTAAGCACACATGTTATATGTAGAGAACGACGACAATCGGTTAATATGTCTAATTTACTTAGTCTTCATTTTTAGCACGATTCTCTTATATATAGATGTAATTGCTGTATAATTTCTGGAGCGTTCGTTTAACTATTGCAGAAAATATTTAGAGATATGCGAATTGTCAGGTATCAGACAATTAAAATTGGCGAAATTTGAGAAATGTGAATGCATTATATTTTATGCAGAGAATAAAAATATTATATTATATGTGTATATATATAACAATCAGTCTATTGCGGTGCAAGCACAATATCGTAGGAAAATATAAAATTTAGCCCTGTCTCAATTGGTTTCTGGGGGCATTAAATATTGAGAGTAGAAAATAGGAACTTCTTCCTCCGTGGATATGGCGGTTGTGATAGTGTTGTATATCGGACGTAATGTATTATTTTATTATCGTGAGTGAATGTAACAGAAATCATTGTCGTAAGTTACATAAGATAATAGCTTCAAGGTAGATATATTAAATTTGTATATAGCATTTGTTGTTGCAAGGCGGAATTTGTCCAATAAAATACAATATATAGGGCGATAACTTTGAAGGTTTAAAGATATCAGTAAGTAAAATGATAACAAAAATATCATTATGTAGTTTAAAGCAAATATCAGAAGAAACTGCGTGTTTTTATACAATACTAGGGAGCACCTCGATAAAATATAGACATGTCAGCAGTAATATAAAACTCTGTTAATATACCTGCTGGAATAAATATGTTAGTTCTATTGTCAAGTCGCTAACCAAGTTCGCCCCTCTGCTCCTCTCACACAAAGACATATCCCACAAGATTATAATTCCACGTTTTATTTTCACGCATAGAGTGCTTTTTCTAAAATTCATAAATCTCTTTCTTACACGAAAGTCAATACATAATTCGTCTCGCTATATCAAACCGAAACATGCCTTGTTGCCGTAGAATTAAAAATCTGCGCTTGTTATACTTGTACTCATCCCGAATGATTTTTGACCTTTTTTACATGGGGGTCACAACATATCAATGCCCGGAGGCCACTCAGGGATAAGGGTTATTACGTGTACATTAATCAATGAAATAGTATTGTAGCAATCATTAGTATTGGAGATTTGATAGAGTGTCTTACTTAAGGAGGCGGTTTGTAAGGAATTTGTTTATGTTGCATGTGAAGACGTCCAAGTTGTAGTCAGGTGCGAAACAGGCAAACGGAGGAGTCGTGCACTTCTGAGAAAGGAGCTCTGCTCATGGAATCTATGTTTGGGTTTAGGTATAGATAAAGAGTGGGGAAAATTATTGACAGTAGTTTAAGCCAGACGGTGATTCTCGTGAAAGTTTGGCGAGGGGGAGGAGAGATTAGAGCTCTGACGAGCACTTGCCATTGAAATAACGATAAAACAAGGATGGGCACGCAACGTCTTTTCTGTGGGACAGAAGCTGCAGGGAAGAGAAAAGGCCATCACAAGCTAAACCACGAAGTCTATTTTGTACTCTGTCAAGGCAGGATAGGCTGTTTTTAGCAGCTCCTGCCCAGATGTGGCAGCAGTACTAAATCCTTGGACGTACTTGGCTTTTATAGAGATAGAAAATTGCATCAGTAGTGAGATATCTTCTAGAGCGGTAGAAGGATGCCACCATCTTTCCAGCGACCTTGGCAATAGACTTGATGTACGTGTTCCATTTCAGATAAGCAGTAAAAGTCAAACCCAGAAGCTTGTTAAAACACGGGGCCTCTCCGCAAACGAGAGCCATCCATCACAATTGATGGAAGATGGGGATCAGAGCGTTGATGATGTAAGGATAGGAGTTTTGTTTTAGGTGAATTAAAGGAAACCAGCCACGTCTTCCCCCACTTAACCACGCGCTCGAGATCGGAGGAGATAGAATCAGAGAGAACTTTGTCATTTACAGCCTTTGACATGCTGCCGTAGATGTTCGTGGCATCTACATAGATGTCAACGAATGATTAAAGTACGTGTTTAGGGAGGTCATTGATGCAGATCAGGAAGAGAGTTGGGACCAGGATTGACCCCTGAGGGACGCCAGCATTAATACTACAGGCCTCTGATTTTTGTCCATCGACCACTACTCTTATGAGCCTATCGGAGAGAAATGATTTATTGATTGAGAAAACATTTCCAGTTATACCGTAGCTGGAAAACTTGTGAAGTAGACCCTTATGCCATACCTTGTCGAATTCCTTCGATATATCAAGAGCAATTGCCATAGAAAGGAAGCCTTTATCAAGACATTCGTTAATCCTGTGAGATATAATCGTCAGCACATCTGCGGTAGATCTTGCAGAGCGGAAACCATATTGTGTGTAACTAAGAAGGCTGTTTCTGCTGAGGTGGTTGACTATTTCTCTATTTTATATGGATTCCAGCAACTTACTCATAACACACAGGAGGCTTATTGGTCTGTACTAATATGGACTTATCACCTGAATGTTTAAATACAGGGCAAACTGATGAGGTCTTCCAATTAGTCGGAAAGCACTCCTCCTTAGGCAGCGCTTAAACAGTTTCGTAAGTATGGGAGCAAGTTCTAGATGAAGCTTTTGTAACAGTATAATTCGGATGCCATCAGGGTCAGTTGCTTTTCTGGAATCAAGGTGCTTGATTAGCTTGTTGACCTCATGCACGGATATTTTTATGTTACCTAGCGTGGTCTGTGTTATAGGAAGAAATATGGGGAGTTGATGGCCTTCGCAAATAGTTTGGCCTTGTCTGATGCTGACGAGATCACCTCTGGTCCATGGATAATGGTTGGGATGGAACGCACGCTTCTGTTCATGATCCTATATGTTATTTGCCAAAACTGGTTGGAACCAAGCCGCTGATCAGCTACCTTGGATTTAACAGACTGGGCATATAGCTCTCTTGCATTTTTTATTACTCTTTTACAGTGGTTGCTGGCAGTCCTGAAAGCAGCTTTAGTCTCAGTGCATCTATGACGTTTGTAGCTATGGACAAAGTGATTCCTGTGCGCGATAGCCGCACATTCTGGGGAGAACCATGGCTGGCTGTTAGTTTTCTTTTGGACTTTTTTAGATGGTATGAATTGGTCTAATCCTACAATTAACAATTCAGTAAGGTCTGATACTATAGAGGGCACTTCTTTTAAACATGGAGTGCAGAGCTAAATCAGATATGAATGTAAGGAAGCTATCCCAGTCAACCATAGAGTATCGGTATACAGTACGGTGGAGGGGCACGTCTGGGGACTTATTACATTTCGTTTTTATCTTAACTGATACGACGGAGTGGTCGGAGGATCCTAGAGAAGAAGGAATCGAACATGAACAAAGCTCAGGGGAAGTTGAGAGAAAACGATCTAGGAAGCTTGCATATTGACCGGGTGCATCAGGCACACGGGTGGGTTCTCGAACAATCTGAGTGAGGTCATAAGCAATGGTAAAATCATGACAAAACCTCTCCTCGTGGTCTGTCTTCCAAGTTATGGACGTTGAAGTCACTACAGATGTGGATGTTAGCCGACGGATGTGCAGACAGGATGAGGTCTATTTGCTCAGATATGCTCTTAAATATAGTAACTCCGCTGTTGTGGGGGCGATAGAGGGCAAATATAAATGCAGTGGTGTTAGCAAGTGCAACCCGGAAGCACATATAGTGTAAATTAGGATTTTCTCAAGAGATATCTCTGCCACACGGGAAGCCATATTTTATGTAGGCCCATATTCCATGGCCATGGCGATCTTGTTAAGTTAGAGTATTTGTAAATTATGAACTCATCTAGGGAAGTGGTCGGCCCTATTCCAGTTTCGCTTAGAAATAATATGTCCGGTGTTGTCTCCTGTAATTGGGTTTAAACCTCTGGAAGGTTGGAACGTAGACCCCTGATGTTGAAGAAGGAGACCTGGTAGTAGGGATCTACGTTGGAAGATAAGGGCTGTAGGTTTATTCGAGTGTTTATTCTGGAGATATTTCATGTTGAGGTTTTAGGATTTGTGGAACAGGTCGTCATACTTGGTTTGAGCAGTACAGAGAGTGAAAGTAAGAGAGAAAAAGACATGAATTTTTGGTAGCACATGATAAGGTTAAACCGTAACAATTACCCACTAGTATGGCATCAAGAGGCCACACCAGAGACTCCTGCATGGTCCAGATCCACTCACCAAATGGCAATACAGCAGTCCCAGTACTTTGCCCCTGTTGATAAGACAGCCTCCTTAGTGGTTAATCCAAGGTTCGTGTCCCTGATTATCAGGCGGATAACGTCAGCCCAGACAAAACGTTTACCTTCAGCACCCTTACTAGTGAGATGGCCACAAGGACGGACACAGAGACAGAAAAAATTCCGCCATCTCAGACTACTGATCACCAAGTACTACCGACCTTTAAGCAGCTTTTTCTTCCCCCTTTGTCAGAAAAATCACTCATTGAATGAGGATTGAGGGACAAAAAAGGAGAAGCGAGAGTTACTGGAGCTTCCGATAACACATCCACTGTATTATCTACTCTCCATATATTTAGGCATTATCTGTAGTTCATTAAATATCTCAAATTGTTTTACCTTTGTCACCGCATTCTCCAGTTTCGATCGTATTCAAATGAGAGCGCAATATTATTTAACATTTGATTTTGGATTCATCTTGCATTACTTTGTCATTATCTATTATGTAGTTCCACATACTTTTCTAAATATTTCCACGCATTTCCCCTAGTGACAAGTGACAAAATGTTTCAGTAGATTTACTAAAATGTAAATTGTCTGCTATGTAATCTTGTTATGGTTTTAAATTAAATATAAAAAATAAAAAATATGTTTAAATAAATGTTTAAGAAATACAAACAGAATCCTAGGCCATTATATTTCCATTGTCGTAGGACCTTAAAAATAAAGAAGAATAGGTGCAAACTTAGCAATATCATACATACAGGGGCATATATATATATATATATATATATATATATATATATATATATATATATATATATATATATATTTGTAGTCATCGACATACAGTCCTGTTTCGCTGTATATATATATATATATATATATATATATATATATATATATATATATATATATATATATATATATATATATATAAGTACGAAATGAAAAGGAAAGTATACAATTTATGTAATAACTAGCATTTCAGCCAGCGTTGCTCGGTTGTTTGGATGTGTATGTTGAGCAAAAAAATAAGTTGTAGTAGGAAGGCAGGCTCGTACCCGTACCGCAAAGGAGGAAAAGAACGGGGTAAAACCTAATGTTTATGCTGTTACGACCACCGCCAAACCGGAAGCGACATTTTTTCATAATTAGGGTTAGACAATGTAAAGGAGAGGATAACTTTCAAAAAATATCGGCGAAAATGTGCGCCCCTGTAGAAAAGTGTCTAGTTGAAGGGGAAGATATTAATGTTTTTACTCAATTTTTCGAGATTTGTCGTATGAAAGGTCGAAAAGCGTGGGTGTAATTGAATTTGGGATATAATAAAAGTATATGATGATCAACCTTTACTCTTTATTTAAAATCTCCTTCAGGGATGATTGATGTGTATGTATGAAATACTTTAAATTATACTTGTCCTTTTCTTAATGTAAAATGAGATCAAAAAAGAAATATTGCTAGGATTGAAAGTGTGTTTAGCATGTATAACATAGGGTGAGGAAGGTTTCTAACGACAAAAGTTTCAAATATGTGAAATATTTTTAGCTCTTTTTGAATATGAATGTTATAAATTCACAACAGTGTTTATACATATGAAATGAGTGTGTGTTTCCTTTTATTTTATATTGACTAAATACGTATTTTATTATTTTATTATATTCTGTGTATTCACAATTTGAAGTGTATCTAAAGTCATGCTTGTTTGTTATATAAAGATTTACTGATAAAAGGAGACAATCTAGGCTAGCTGCCATGCTAATATTTATAAATTGCAATGAACGTTGATTCAACAATTCGTGGCAAGGATATGTTTAAATATATATAGTTTAGGTATCTTATATTCTAACGGCTATGTTCATTCAAAAGCAGAACAGAAATTGCAACGTATCCTATAAATTTCTTATGGTATATGCCGGTATAAAATATCACTCACTCTATGTCATAGACACAATAAACATCTCAAATGCTCACAATTTTTTCGCCCAAACAAACATCCATTTCAGATTGCATACACAAAATTAGATATTCAAATATTATGCATGTTATTCATATATAAAATCAATTATCCCGAGGAACGCTTGAAATAAAGACAAGCATATCATTTTCGTTTGGTTTTCATTTTTCATCCGATTATCACGTTGGAATATAGTTTTTGTAATAATATGTGCATTATTTATATATTAAGTTGGAAAGACAGATCTTGCGGATTTTTTTTAATTTTAATTTTAAATGCAGTATGTTCAAATAAGTTTTCGTTATAATATCTTTACGCTATATATCATTTAAAAAAGTTGTTTGTCCTATCTAATCCTTTATAATTCCGTACGTTTAAAAGCAAGTATATCTTCTTTTCAACATGTTGAATACAGGATGGAAAAATAGTAAATTCGCACTTTTTTTGTTTCAATTCCAACTAATTCGAAAAACTGCTGAAACCGCTCGCGATATCAATGAAATGTCTTGCTAAGACACCACTACTGAATGCACAGCACACTGTGTATTTAAAAATTTTGTAGCAAAAACTGTAGTCTTGATGAATATGAGCGTAGTGATAGGCCATTGGAAATTAGTAACGAGAGTTGGTTACGATCAATTGAAACCAATAACCCAAGACAATCTAAGCACAACTGTTGTTCAATTTGCTTTAGAAACACATGTATACGATTATTTTCAACTACTTGAGAGAGATTAAAAAGACAAAAAACATAATAAATTTTTGTCTAATGAATTGAACGGCACCCAAAATAAGACGCCGTTATTATGTCTCACCTTCCATACTTCAAGGCAAAATAAGGTATCCGTGCTCGACCATGTTGGGGCGTGCAATAAGGTGCGTTATTTACAACGACCGGTGAGGCTCGGCTTAGTGTTTAAACACCGACAAAGCTAAAAGAAAAAAAAAACATGCTGCAGATGAAATGCATAGAGTTTGGCTTAAAATTCAGCGAAAGTGAAATATAAAATAACCTGATTTCGAAATGGAGGTAAAAAGATTAAATAATATTTACGTTAATATAGACGTAATTCTAATCGCAATAATAATAATAATAATAATAATAATAATAATAATAATAATAATAGTAATGGTAATAGTAATAATAACAATAATAATAATAATAATAATAATAATAATAATAATAATAATAATAATGAAACAAGGAACTGTCTTACACATATTCTGATGTATCATGTTTCTGTTTTGTGTAAATTTTCTGGCCATCAGCAACATAATCAGCAGCGTTTAAAAAAATAGCAGACGAAAAAGTTAGCGTTTCTAACTGAAATTATACTTTAAACCTAAAATGCACGGTTAAAAGAGGAATTGTCTTACACACTGAAATTATAATTAGAATCAATAATTCACGGAGAAATTCCCTTACACGTGTTCGAATGTGTATTGTTTCTGTTTTTGTGTACATTTTCCCGCAGAGTTTTAAAAATAGTAAGCTTTTCTAACTGGAATGTAAATTTAACAGTCAATTCGCGGTTGAATTAAGGGTATTTGTCACACTTATATGATCGGTTATTATTTTCTTTGTGTGTACATTTTGCGTGTCGGAAAAAAAGAAAGAAAGGAAATAAGAAAAAAGGTAAGTATTTCCAACTGGATTTTTCGATTAAACTGTCGATGCCTGAAAGAGACTTATTGCTGCATAGTCCCATTCACATGATGATAATAATAATAATAATAATAATAATAATAATAATAATAATACACATTTATAAAGAGGAAATAGTACCAATTATTGTTCTTACAACCTAGTAAGATAGGCCATACTCGTTCATCTTGAAGGATTTTAAACCATCTATGTATTTAAAAATGGCTTAACGATTTTTTCTCTCCAGAGCCAAATAAATAAATAAATGAATAAGATACTCATAATTATTATATACACGGTGATTGTGGTTATTGTCCTTGCAAAGTAAAAAAGTACACAAAACCTCAGCTTATTACAACAGCGTCGCCCGTCAGTACTTTCTGTAGACTCGTTTTCATATCTCTCCCATCTGCTCCAGTGGCCTGTTTTTATAAAAAAAACAGCGTCCTCCAAATTTTCATACGTGCGCGAGAGAACACGAGATTCTGCGAGACTGCATTGTTATATATGGCCACAGGCGCCATCTTTCACCTTTTTAAGCATCATGACGCTGCGACGTCAAATCGGACACCAGAACCGTTTAAGAGGTACGCCCGCGTTCCCACAATTTTTGCCATAATTATCACTATAATAATCACCCCAGCTTAAGATTAAACGATACTGGAGGAAGCATATCTAAGGACAGTAAGTACCTGATGTCAAACAAAATCAATTTTAAATACCGGGTGTACATATGTCGGTATTTAATGGCCTTCCATATCCTCCAAAAAGGGTCTTTATCCCAGGTAAATATTTCTGAGATGATATCTCCATAAGAATTCCAGAGAAGAAAAATCTTAAGGAAGCCGTTCCTTATATTATTTAAATATGAATGTTCAAAACTATCAAACTGAGAACGACGTAAATGGAAGCACCAGATCAACATCAAGTGTAAGTCCCATCTGCGGAAGGGGGCAGAACGAGGCGTTCCTGCTCCTCACCCAGAGAATTCCTCGAAACTTTACCGCTCAACCAAATTGGACAAAGCCTTTACAAAATTGTAATTAAGTGTTATCTGAAATGTGGTTCCCCTAATGGACGATACAAAAATGGATGCACACTATGTGACATGAACTAGGTCTATTTAAAGTAACTGAGCAAAATCTTGCAGGATAATTCCGGATAATAAGAAAAAAACTGATTGCTGTCTGGTCTTGAAATTGAAGATCTGAAAAAAAGAAATAGAGAAAGATAGTGCGGATAACAATAAACATGATGCTGTTGACGAAACAATGAAGGTATAAGCAACTACTAAAAATATAAATGAAAATATTCGACCTTTCAACAATCGAACTGATTAAAAAGAAACAATTACTATTCTGATTGAACATGAGAAGACGAAAAACCAGATTGATGTCTTCTAATTAGTAAATGATAAGTGCTGGCAATTTGTGAATCGGGGAAAAGTAAAATCTATCACTACTAAGGTGAATGAAGGTCTGATATTTTTCTAGTAAATAATTTAAAACAATGCATTAACATTATTAAAGCTACTGCAAATATTCTATTAATGTTGCTTGGGGTGGTAAAACGTTAAAAAGGGGAAACAAAGGAGCCCTGGCCGCGAAAATGTCTAAATAGGCAAATAAACCAACTTCGAAAGGACCTCAGTAGAGTACAAGGTGTCGGAGAAGGCAAACATACAACAAAAAGGTTTTAAATGTGTAATTGAAGAACTGAAACAACGTATCACAGTAAAAACTGCCAACGTTAAACGGTACAGCGACAAAATTGATCAATATCGGCAGGATAGACTTCTTGAGAATAATCAAAACCTTCTTTTTGATCAACTAGAAAGAATTGAAAAAGGGAAGGACGCTTGATCCATCGCGTGTATTCTGGACAGACATCTAGAAAAAGGAGGAAATACACAAAGAAGATGCAAAATTTATCAAATACATTGAAAGAGGAGTGTCCACTAGACTGGAGACACAAAGGAACATAACAGTCACTGTGGAAATGCTGAGAGCGGTGGCCAAAAAGCTTTCAAATTGGAAAGCGCCTGGGCATTACGGAGCCCAGGGATACTGGTTTAAATCTTTCCAGCTGTCCACCGGCTTCTTGCATCAATGCTAAACGACTGTTCGGTGACGGGTAACTTCATTGGCTGATTGAAAAAATGAACTACAGTCCTGATTATGGGTGATAAGGCAAATGGGGTGAAGTGACAACTTTAGACCAATCGTTTGCCTCGCAGTTATGTGGGAAATTGTCTTTGCAAAAATAGCTGCATGAAGAAGAGAAATGATGTAGAAAACGATCGCGAGGCACCCAGAATCAACTTCGGATCGATAAAATTACTCTAAGAAATTGCAAAAGAAGATCTACCAGCCTTGACATGGGACTGGCTAGACTATAAGGAAGCATTCAACAGTGTTCCACATTGATGGATACTAAAGTGTTTGGACATTTTCAGAATAGCCTCTGATATCCGAGCATCTATAATAAATAGCATAAAAATTGAGAAACGAATTTAACTTCAGGAAATGGTGTATTAGGCAAGGTGAAAATTAAGGGAGGGTTCATCCAAGGTGTTTGTCTTTTTCCTCCACATGTTGTCATCCGTTAAAATTATTTTTACAGAATTTAAAAGCAGAATATTAAATCAGAAAAAAGACTACAGTCAACTATCTACTATGGATAGAGGACCTTAAAGTTGTTGGAAAGAATGAGACTCAACGTGATACTTTGATGAACGCAATAATACTGACATCAGAAAATAAGTACTGTCGCTGCTGTAAGATCGAAAAAAACGTTGAACAGACAGATACTTCTTCATAGAAAAGAAGACATTTAAATAATCTGTATCAATTCACACCGTACAAAAGGCAATCATACAAACAAAACCACTGAAAAACGCCCAGGTAAAGGGTCGACAATGCTGAATGAGAATTAGATTCTTATACGACTTGTTTGATTTCTTTAAAACCACATTTCCTTCATTGGCAATATTAAGTGCGAATGTCAGAAAGCAACATATAAACGTTCAATTCTTTTTTTTCAAAACTGATAACTATTACTTTTTACTGGAAAGCAAAGAAAATCACGTAAACAAATTGAACCAATTACAGAATAACTGATAAATAATACCGTGTATTGTCAGTCTAGCTATCATCCAATTAAATTCCTCGTATCGACGGGAATAGAATTAGGAAAAACGACTTATCAGTTTATGGTCTAGAATTCAATGAAAAGAAAAATGCTTCCATATCTTCCAATTTGCTTTCTAGACACCCAGACAACGAATAGAGGAAACTTTAAATGTCTAACTTTTTTTAAAAGGCGTTATGCTTACGATAACAGTTAAACATTTAATGCGCTTAATCTCTCTCTTCTTCGTATATATATATATATATATATATATATATATATATATATATATATATATATCTATATGTATACATGTATATATATATACATATATATATATATATCGGTATAACAACATATACACCATGATTACTTAGAGATCGATACACAATGTTTCTCTCCGAAGAAAATCTATTAATATCTCTCTCTTTATATATATATATATATATATATATATATATATATATATTATATCCCTATATATATATATATATATACATATATATATATATATTATATCCCATACCATTTTATATTTGAATATATTGTTATAAATACCCGAGACCCTTGACCCGTTAGGCAGTATGTTGTATTCGCTATGGAATTACTGTATGAGCATGACACTTGTGACGTAAGGAAATTATTTATTTTGTGACATAACGAAAACATTTCTATGAAAGTATATTAAAATGAAAAAAGAATATACATAGATTTCTATGAGTCATTGTGTTATAAATTATTTATTATTGAAAAAAATACATCCATTGAATTATAAGTGGTTGGCCATACTTATAGGTAAATAGGCATTGAACAGATACCATGATACTTTCAGTTAAATCAAAATGTTGATATATTTTTTAAATGAAATTAGGAGTTGAAAGTACAGAATAGTTAAAAACCCTCTCCCCATGTTAAGAATGGCTTTTTCAATAGAAAATGACAATAAAATGTAAACTTTTTTCGTTAATTTTAAACAAACATTCATGACCCATTGGGTTAAATATTAATTTATATGTTAATAATAAGGTCAATAAAACTATTTTGGGGTATATTGCATTAATAATGGGGGTTATATTGCATTAATAATAATAGCGAGTATTGTGAGGCAATCAGGAGCCGGTGTAGGGTCGCTAATCAGCGAAAATATTAGTAGCAGCAGCAGCCGCCTTAACACATATGCAAAGTAAGCAAGTGTGCACACACTGGCGTCATGAGGATGAGGAAAAAGGATGAAACATTAAAGTACGATAGCGATCTAACGTATTCTGACTCATGCGCACGAGGAAAAGTGAGCTCCATAGTCGAAAAACGAAAAGCGAAGCAACAACAAGACACGTGCGTGAAATATCCTCTCAAAAAGCATGTCTGACGCGTGCGTCTTTTTTTGAGGTAAAGTGAATAAGCATTGTCGGAAATTTACTGAAATAAATTTCTTTGCATTCACATATAAAAATAAATGCTAAGTCGCATATTCTTCATATCTTTCTGTGTTTGTTTATTCCTGCGACAGTACCAGGCAACTTTTCAGGCCATCGTGACCGCGAGAGATTTGCCGCAGAGTTGGCACACTTGACCCGTTTTGCTTGCCATGTCAGAATTTTGGCGCATGAAAGGTTTTGAACATTTGACCAAATAGCTGCTTATAGATAAGGATAATTTTCCACTTATATCACAGTTAGCTAACATAAAATCTGATACCAAGATCGCCATGCGCATGCAACATGTGTCAACATTAGAGATGTCTTACCATGTGGTAGTAGTATCTCCAAGGAGGACGCTAAATTACCTTGTATGTGCTTCCGGGTTGCACTTGCTCAAAGCACTGCGTTTATCATTACCTTTTATCGTCCCTACAACAGCGGAGTTACTACCTTTAATAGAATATATGAGAAAATTTGAAAAATCCTGCTCATCATTCGGCTAATATTCAATTCAGAGATCATATTGCATGTCACCAAAAGGGTTTTTGTTTTTGTCTTCTCTATTTAACACATATTCCAGTAACTTATTGATGGCACACAAGAGATTTATTGGTATGAACTAAGTGAGAGATGACCGACCACTTTAATTCTTAAATACGGCGCATTCTGATGACATTTACCAGGGTGTTTGGAAGCAATACTCCTTTAGACAGCGTTGAAACAGCTTTGGATGGGAGCTAGTTCTCGTTAAAACTTTCCCACCACTATAAGTGCAATGCTGCCAAGGCCACTTATTTTACTGGAATAAAGAATTTTTATTAGTTTGGCAACATCTCGCACACAATTTTGTATGCCACATAGCGTGTTTGCTGATACGAATATAGGAAATACGGGGGGCTTGGCGACCTTGTTTGAATAGGGTAGACTTACCTGAAAGGTTATTGCAAAGACTTTGGCTTTTTCTGGTGCTGACAAGACTACCTCAGGTTCATTGACAGTAGTTTTGATAGAGTACATGCTTCTGTTAAGAATCCTCTTATATATTTTCCAAAACTGGTGGGAACAAATCTGCTATTCAGTGACTTTTAACTTGATAGACTTAGCATACAACTCTCTTTACTCTTTTTTACAACGGTTGTTTACAGTGCTAAAAGCGGCTTAAGTCTAGGTTCATCTGTTACGCTAGAAGCAATAACAAAAATGTATTCTCTGCGCAATGGTAGCGGCACATTTTGGAGAGAACCACAGTTGGCTATAAAATGTTTGCTGAAAAATTTTCGAATGTATTAAACCCTTTATACTTTCAATTAACCATTCCGTCAGGTACTATACTATAGAGGGCACGCCCTTTTTAAATCATCAACGCTCTAATCTCTGTTTGGAATCAATTGAAAGGAATGTCGTCTTAGTATGCTCGACGTTTTAACAAACCACTGCGGCTGACCTTTATTCTTAGCTTAATAGGACACGTATGTCAAACCCGTTGTCTTAGTCGCTGGGAAAATAGAAGATCCTTCTACCGCTTCAGTAGATATCTCACTGCTGATGCAATCTCCTTCCTGTATGAGAACCAAATACACCCAAAGATGGAGGACTGTTGCCGCATTTGGAGAGTAGCTCGTACCTTTTCATGTGCTTAGAGAGTTCAAAATAAACTCCGTAGCCTTGTGAAGGGGGGCTCTTTTTTCCTGGACCCCTTTTCCCGGATAAAAGACGTCCAAAATATATTTGCCTTATCTTAATATTAATGGCAATATTTTTCTGGGCTGTAATCTGTTAAAGTGGATCGTGTAACTTATTAAAGATCATGCTAGAATAAGCATCCCCTAATGCGCTCACCTAAACGCCAAAGCGGGTTGACACGAAGGGGTGAAATATCCGAGAACCAGAGTACAGTTTCGGCTATGTCATCCACTGTGTCATCGTTGTTACAACATTGCCATGCAAGATCTTGTTTTTTAACAGAGAGGCAGGCAGCTGCTTGGGTTTTTTACTTGTTACATAACTTATAGTTGCCTGCCTCTGTGTTAAAAATATATTTGATAAATCTCAGAAAAGTTGCGAAATACGAAACAGTATTACATCGTATCAGCTGATTAATCGTAACCCAGCATAAGCACAGGAATTAATGTGAATTAAGACGTCAATTTGAAGGACCTTTTGATATCGGAAGAGACATTGTTAAAAAAATGTGCGGATCGATATTTCATACTCTCACAAAGAGAGTTTGAATGCAAAATCTATAGCATAAAAGATGGTAAAGATATATTCAGTGAAAAGCCTAATTTACCTTATATGTGCTTCCGAGTTACACTTGCTTACACCACTGAATTTATATTTGCCCTCTATCGTCCTCACAACAGCGGAGTTACAATCTTTAAGAGCATGTCTGAGAAAATTGACAACATCCTGTCTCACCATCCTTCGGCTTACATCCACATATGTGGTGACTTCAATGTCCACAATATAAAATGGATGACCAACTCGAACAAAAAAAAAAGAAATGAGGGGAGCTACTGTCGGGATTTCGCCATTGCCTAGTCCCTCACCCTGATTGTTAACTGTAAAGTTTTGAGACATTGTGTTGAACAAAGATCGCGGCGTAGATCAGATCAGTGACCAAGATGGCGACGTAGTTCAAATCAGTAACCAAGAGTGGGGAGGGCAGTGTCGGATGTGTTGTTGTAGAAAATAAACCATAATTAAACCGGAAAATCATCAACAATTTTCAAAACGTACCTTAGATTGTTTCTCCCCACCGGGCTGATCGGACATGCTAAGTCACAATGTATAAGTGAGAGAATTTTCGTAGCTTTTTTGTCTAGCGTTCGGCTTATATCTTTTGTAATTTTCCCCTGTGCACACACATCACGATTTGGGAGATCGTCTGAAGGTATTATTTTCATGCCTTAGACTACATTTGGTATTTTTTTTTAATATCAGCTGTATTGCAGTGTCCTGGAATTTTATGCCAGGTTTCCCAGTCGTGACAGGCAGTTTTTGAGGAACCATACTTTTTAAATAATATAGTTGGCCATTTTCTTTAGTGTCAAATACAATTCCATTGAGGTATATTAATTTTGATGTATTTTGGCCAAATTGTATATTCGCGCCTTGATTAATTGCAGCCTGCACGGAAAATATGTCTAGCTGAAATGTAGGTATGAACAGAGCATTTTTTAGAATACATTTACAGATATCGCCTTGATTATTTTTAGGGATATTTAAGCATCGCCTCTTTTCAAGACTATATAATTTATTTGACTACCGTCAGCAAGTTCGACAAAATGACTTTGAGGATTAAAGATTGAATCAAAATTAATAAAATCAGATTCCTTGGTGATAACGTGCGCTGTAGCACCACAGTCTACAAGGAGATTTTTACTGTTTGTGGTATTGCCAAAATTACGTGTGACTAGAAATGTATGTTCTTCCTCAAAATGCTGAACGTTTTTTACGGAGTCCATTTTAGAGCGCTTATATCGACATTGGAAAATTTTGTGGTTGGATCGTCTACAATTATAGCAGATAATTTTATTCTTTTTCTTGGGAAAATTACTCTTGGAGAATAAGTTGCGGTGAGGTGCGTAATTTGGTAGTGTGTGCTTTCGAGAATAATTTTTGAACTTCATAATATTGCTGGAGTTATTATTGTCCTCTTCGTAACTGCGCAATGCCACTTTAAATTTGCTGAAATTTATGGGTTTGCATTTTTGATTTATAATAGTTGTAAATAGTTTAAAATCGGCTGAAAGTCCCTTGAGGGGCATTGATATGAACAAGCTATCGTTTATTATGTAACATGAGAGTTTTAAGGCATTAGCGGTTGTTTCTACCCTTGTGACGTAGTCGGTAATCGTTTCATCATCGTTACGTTTCAGAGACGTTAATTCTGTATATAGAGGTATTATTTTCAGTTTCTCTTTTGATAAATAATATTCTCCTGATGCTTTCCTTCCATCATGCAATGTGTCTCTTATAATCAGAGACAGACTTCTATCGTCTAAACATTGAATCAGTTCTGCAAAAACAGTCGAGAAATTCGGGGTCCTTTGGATTCTTTGTTGAAGATTATATGACTGTTTTCGAATTCTAAGATATCCCAGTAATTTCACTTGCCTCAATTCGAATTTCTATTCCGATCCGTCAAAGAAAAGACGGTGACTGGGCGCATAACCTCTTAAGTTCTGAGATATTGTGTTGAACACAGATGGCGGCATAGTTCAGATCAGTAACCAAAATGTCGGCCAAGAATTAAATGCGGTCCGTGACGTAGTAAACGGCGAACTGATTGAATCCAAAATTCGACACATTTTATAATAATTTTGGGGCGTTTTTATTGGTTGTTTATCACAGCCATCGGCTATAAAAATGATTGGCGAATCTATTCGTCTCATACACCCATTAGGAGTCAAAACATTTTAAACCCGTGTGCCCGACACTTCCGGTCAATACGCTAGTCCTCTGGACCTTTTTCTGACAATTCCCCTTACCTATGTTCATGTTCCGTTCTGTCTTGTCTGGGACCTATCGACCACTCGGTTGTATCAGTTGAGATAAACCCAAATACAATAAGTCTTCAGACGTACATCTCCACCGTACTGTATATCGATACTCTAGGGCTGTCTCGGATAGCTTCCGTACATTTATACCTGATCTACACCTACATTCCATGTTTAAAAAGGATGTTTACTCCACAGTATCAGACCTGACCGAAACGTTAATTGTAGGCATAGACAGATTCATACCTTCCAAAAATTCCAACAAAAACCTAATTGCAAGCCATGTTTCTCCCCAGGATGCGCTGCTGCTATCGCGCACAGAAATCACTATTTCCATAACTACCGACGTAATAGACACAGTGTGACTAGAGCTTCTTTCAGGACTGCCATCAACCACTGTAAAAGAGTAATAAAAAATGCAAGAAAGCTATATGCCCAGTCTGTTAAATCCAAGGAAGCTGAGCAGCGGCATGGTTCCCACAAGTTTTGCCAACTAGAAAACATGATCCTGAACAGAAGCGTGCATTCTACCCCAACTATTATCAATGGACCTGAGGTCATCTCGTCAGTATCTGACTATTTGCCAAGAACTTTGCAGCTAATTCTACCCTATGCGACGAAGGCCATCATCTCCGTGTATTCCTTCATATAACAGACAACACGCTATGCAACATACACATATCTGTGCATGAGGTCGCTAAGCTAATAAAGAACCTTGATTCCAGTAAAGCAACTGACCCTGTCAGCATTCCAATTATAGTGCTGACAAGCTTCAACCAGAACTTGTCCCCATCATTACAAAACTGTTTAACCGTTGCCCTACAGAGAAGTGCTTTCTAAGTAGTGGCGGCTTGTGTATGGTGTTGTGGGACTACAGCCCCCCCCAAGTAATTTATACACAATATTAATGCAAAAAGTTAAAAATAATACGTTTGTTTTATTATTATTATTATTATTATTATTATTATTATTATTATTATTATTATTATTATTATTATTATTATTATCATCATTATTCTATGTGTATATTATAAAATCAGTAAGTTTAATGTCGGTATCTCAGAATTCATATAAAAGCAAAAATAAAACTTGATCGGAGCTGTGAATGTCTTAATGAAATTCTCCTGTGCGCATGCACGCTTTAGACGCTTAGACAGCCGATGAAAGCCGCTTGAGGACTGTCGCTTGTCGCAGCTCCGCGTTGTGAAATTTGTTGTTTGATTAGAGTGTGCGCCTGTTCCTATTTACAAGTCCTCCTCTGAGGACAGATTTAGACACCGTGGTCGTTTTTTAATGCTGAGAAAATGAATTTATAAATATTATAACATGGTTATTGAAAAAAAAAAAGGAGGTTTATATACCATTTTTTATTATTATTAAAATCTACGTATAACGTGTTCTTAGAAATAAAATATTGTGCTTTTTTCTTCTTTTTTTATATACGCACTTTTAGCAGTAGCAGACGGAAATATATAATATAGAGAAACTGTTTTTTTATTAAAAGTATTCGGGGATTTAACAGTGAAGCTAACAAGCGACCAATGGTAAAAATCAAATATACAATACATAAAGTTTACGATGAAAATAAAGTGACTTTTCCATCTACCTGCCTTTTTGTTTTAAGTAGTTTTAAATGTTATTTATTTTGCAACAACTAAACCTTACAAAAAACTATTTACATTTTTTTCCTAGAAGCAAACAAACGAATAAACAGTTTATGTTGAAAATACATTTTAGTTAGAAATCTTTTTAACTTGCATGTTTTATTAATAAGAAAAATAACATTTATTTGCATCCAAGGAGGGCAATGTTTTACACTTTGAAAAATAGATTTTTACACAAGTTTTTTTTTTGTTTAATTAAAATGTGTTTGTAAGTAAAAAACAGTTGTTATAATTATGCATTTTAAAACTTTACATGGAATTTGTTAGTAGATGGGGCAGATAATACGCATTAAATAATAAATCCTTCTGGACTGAGACAATTTTATTTTTTTTGTTTTTGTTGGGGGGGGGAAAGCTACATTAAAATTCGATGTTTTATAATGTTTATATATCATTCTATTTTCTTATAATACATCTCCACTTTATGTCGATCTTTACCGGAATGGGAAGGTCAGTAAATAACCAAGTATGTTTGTTTTTTTATATAAAATGCAAGTTGTTACAAGATTTCTAAATAAAATTTTGTATCTTTAAATATTTGTGTTTGTTTGTTTACTATATGAAACTGTAAAAAAAAATTGAATTTTATTTACAAATACGTTGTATTATAAATACATTTTTGAAAAAAAATTTTGTAAATAAAACTTATTAGATAAAACGCTATTTTAAAATAGTAAACTCCTAAATTAACCCTCGCAGGCAGTCAAGAAAATTTCAATTTCTTTTTCTTTTTTATAAAAAATAAGTTATTTTTGAAAATGTTTTTCGTTTGTTTGCAACACAAATACACAAACTTTTATTTAATCTGAAAAGTGTAAACGGAATAAATGTATATATTATTTTTATTATTCTGTAAAGTGTACATAATTTAAAAAAATAATTTTAATAAGAAGTTTTTGCGTATTATCAATTTCTGATTTGTTATTTGTCTTTTTTATATATTTGGATATTTATGTGAATGTTTATTACTTGATTAAATATGTATTTATATATTCGAATTTGTTTTACACGATATTAAAAATATACGTACAATTTTCGAAACCGCACCGTCACTAATCTGAGGCACAAACCGCCACTGTTCCTTAAACCCTGAAAAACCTCATCTCTATGTCCTGTATTTAAGAATTCAGGTGCTAAGTCGTCTACATCTCAGTACTGACCAATAAGTCTCCTGTGTGTCATGAGTAAATTGCTGGAATCCATATTAAATAGAGAAGTAGTCAACCACCTCAACATAAATAACCTGCTTAGTGACATGCAATATGGTTTCCGTTCTGCCAGATCAACAGAAGATGTGCTACCGGTTATATCTCATAAGATTAATGAATCTCTTGACAAAGGCTTCCTTTATAGGGCAATTGCTCTTGACATATCAAAATCCTTCGATAAAGTATGACATAAGGGTCTACTTCACAAGATTCCCTGCTACTGTGTAACTAGAAAAGTTTTGTTGATTTTTAAATCATTTCTCACTGATAGGTTCATAAAAATAGTGGTTGATGCGCAAAAATCAGAGACACTCAGTATTAATGTTGGATTCTCTCAGGGGTCCATCCTGGGTCCAACTCTCTTCCTGGTCTACATCAATGATCTCTCAAAACACATACTTAATTCATTCGTTGACATCTATGCTGATGACACGAACATCTATGGCAACACATCAAAGAACGTAAATGACAAGGCATTCTCTGATGTCCTCTCCTCTGATCGTGAGCGTGTGGTACAATGGGGAAAGAGGTGGTTGTTTACTTTTAATGCATCTAAAATCAAACTACTTTCCTTACATCATAACGCTGTCATCACCATCTGGCATCCATTGGAAGGTAGTGCTCCTGACTAGGGAAACTCCATGTTTTTATAAGCGTCTGGGATTGACCTTTAAACGTTACCTTAAATAGAACACGTACATCAGGTCTTTCACCACGGTCGCTTAAAAAATGGTGCGATCCTTATTTATATAAAGCTAAGTACGTCCAAGGATGGAGTACTGTTTCCACATCTATGCAGGAGCTGCTAAAAACAGCCTATCATCTTGACAAAGTGCAAAATTGGCTTCTTGCCCTAGTGGCGGACGCTCTTTTCTCTTCCCTGAATCCTCGCTCCCACAGGAGAAATGCTACGAGTCTGTTTTTGATTTATCGATATTTCCATGGGAAGTGCGCGTCTGAGCTCCAATCTCGTATCCGCACTTGTTAATCTTTCACGATAAGAACCTGTCTAGCTGAAACCACTGTCAAGCCTTTTCCTCACTCTTTATCTGTGCCAAAACCAAAACGTACATTCCAGGAACAAACTTATTTCTTAGAAGTGTACGCATGTGAAACACTTTCTGTCTGCCTGTTTCCCATCTGGTTGCAACCTGGATGTCTTCAAATCCAACAAAAATAAATTCCTGAAAAACCACCATCTTAAGTAAGGCACTTTACCAAATCTCAACAGTAACGTACTGTACACGCAATAACCCTTATCCCCGAGTGACTTCCGGACCTTGGTAAGTCGTGACCACCTTGTAAAAAATAATTCAGAAAGAATGTGAGAGTGTCTGCAGGTCGTAACATTGATCTAAATCTCCAGTTTTCAAGGTTTCTTGTAATATCTCAACGCAAAATCTTAGACTAGATGATGGCATGCCCTATGAACTGTGTGTATACCAAAGTATTTGATGGAAAGGTTTCTTGCGTCAGGCTGACAAACCACAACTTGCCGAAGGAATCAGAAATTCTGTCAATACAAGATCAGATAGTGGTGTGCAGTAAACAGACAGAGGGCATAATTCTCGTCTTAAGCGGAAGAATGGGAGCCCCTACAGTTTAATTGCAAACTATAATACTATAGATCAGGCAAAGAGTTGAACCCAGGACGGACCCGTGCGTGACTTCAGCATTAATACTTTGAGCTTCTAATTTCTGCCTATCAATCAGTACTCTTATGAACCTATCAGAGAGTAATGGTTTAATAATTGAAAATACATTTCCAGCAATATCATAGCTGAAGATCTTGTGAAGTAGACCTTTGTGTAATACCTTATCAAATGCCTTTGATATGTCAAAAGCAATTGCCCTAGAATTATTATAATAGTAATTTCTTTGATTACCTACTTATGAGTTTTTACATTGGCAATTACAAACGATCATTAACTGGAAATATGATGTAATTTTCGCTGAAGGTTAGGGTAAAAAGGCCTTCATACATTTTTAATACTCCTATTCTTTTTTGCTAATTTAAGCAGCTTACATTACCTTATTGCAACATCCATTAAAATTGACTTATCGCTGACCACCGAGATAGGTGTTCTCTTGGATAGTTTTTTTCCCCTTTCTAACTATACTAATCCCTTTACAACAAGGATGCAGCGTCATATTCTATGAAAAGGGCAGCTGTTCTCATTTTGTTATCCCTGTATCATCTCATCGTTCTCTCTGATAATGAATTCTTACCCTATTTTGTCGAAGGTTTTAGTATTGCTCCTAGTATTTCTACGGTTATTACTGTGATTTTCATATGCTTCTGTCTCACATTGCCTTAACTTCTCCAGCCCTGTTTGTGTATTTGCTCCGCTACTGTCTCTATCTTTGATGATTACCGTGCTCTTCTGTGATGGCCAATTTTACGGGATTGCAGACTATTTTCCTCTTAAATATTATGCCATTCGGCCTCCTTGTTTAACTCGATTTTCCTAAGTGTACCACTGCTCTTGCAAGATTTATAATTTTAGTTTTAACGAACTTCCACCGGTAAAGTTTTTTTTTCGTTTTTGTAGGATTTGATGATGTAGATATCTGCACATTTCGGTATGCGATGCATTTGCCACTAAAATATATACGTTCTTATAGTTTTCGGTCTAGTTTGACTCATTCACATTATGTAGTTTACATTATCCTCTCTCTATGTTCAAGTTTTTCTTTGAACTTTTCATTGTGTTTTTTCGATCTGATTTTTTCATACAGTTGCTTTTTATCGCGTCATTTTGTATTACCTGTAAGAGTTATTTTGGTTTTCTGCTGAAATAACATTTTGAAAAATTCATAGCTATTTTCCTGATTCCTATGTTAAGTGATCCAAAAAATTAAGTAACGCAACTGTTAGTATTTACATTTTTCTTTTCAGCACTTGGCTCTAGACAAATATTTATCGTGTTTCTATCTTTAAGATATTTTTCTTTGCCATTGGTTATGTATTTTTTGGTATTTTTGTGTCATTCGCAATCACTTTTTATCCATTTCAGGGAGAGTTGTCTTTGTTTATATCAGGAGTTCTCATACAAACCAATCTCAAATATTATTTAGAGGCTAACCGTTAATATTCTCATAAACTGGATGAAATGCCTCCCCAAACTGTATGTACTCTTTCTCTATAAATGATGTTGCTATTGTTTTGCGTTTCCTAAACAGTCAAAACCTATTTATCTCTCAATGGCCGCAAGTCTTAGTGTTATATAATCGTTAATATTCGTACTTGAGACGAAGGGTTCACACTGACGTGTATGCGTTTCACTAAATGTCTGTCGTAGCTTCTTCACTATTTAAAACCTAGAATTATGTTGTTGCTGTCTATTTATGTTATATCCATAACTAATTGTTCATATACGTGTGTGTGCGTGTGTGTGCGTGTGTGTGTATGTGTGTGTGATGCATGTATTTTAGACATACCTTAACTTAATGCGTCGTTGATCTTGTCCACCTGGAATTAATATTGTTCTAAACTGGGAGACTGGAACCTGTTTAGACGAATATTCAATCATTTCATAAACGCTTGCTGGTTTTATATAGTTTGTAATCACTTTTCAGGTGTCGATCGCAGAAGAATGGGAAGCGGATAGCTTTGCTTGCGGGCTTACTTTTAGGTCTCTATTTTAACACATGTTAGCTGAAGTGGGCGCATACCTTTTAACCCATCCGCTCCGCTCAACATTAAAATTCCAATCCTCAATGATCCTCAGCCAACCACGTGACGCACACGCTGGTCCGATCAAATGACCAGACCCTCCAGTAAACGTGCCTATGGTGTGACTTTACCATATGTTGACAGATTCTATAAATATTCTTCATATTCATCTCCAGTCCAATTCTCCAGTAGTATGATAAATATGTAGATAGATAGTTATATATACTTCCTCGATAATTACCGTTACAGAAACATTGGTAAAACTGGTATATTAATAAATCGACTATTATTATCTTATTTTATCCCCAGTTTTTTCTAAGATCGGATTGTATTCCGCACATGCTTGTGTAACATTCAACAAGTTCTTTTTTGACGTCATGCATTTAACAAATTGATTTAACTAATAGGATTATTTGCATAGGAGTTCAAAATTGAATTAAAATCTTAAAATGAAAAAATTTAGGTTTTTTCTCGTGTTTTATATACAACAAATTCCTTGTCGATTAGATAATATCCAGTATTAAATAAATATACCTACAACGTATTTCATATATGACAGTGCATAATTCAGAAGCAAAACAAATAAAAATAACTCCCATAAATTACTAGAAACAACTAGAATTATAATACAAATGTACACTTCCTTTTCACTTGCAGGTTTTTATCAATAACATACATTTACAGATTTTAATAAAATATAATAAATGAATCTTGAAAAACGTCTAAAATGCGTTATCTGTGAAATAGAATGCGGGGACTTAGAAGTGAATAGAAAGATAGTGATCAATTATCAGATAAAAATATTGAATATCTCAGATGGAGAGTATAATTATTCCATTGAAAGTTTTTTAGACTCTTCATTGCGAATGTAATCTTCACGATCAGAAATGGGTGGTTGTTGTTTAGAATTTAAAAAGAATTACACGCGTGAGTCGTTGACTCCGCTATGACATTATTACCATACCCTTCACAAATACCTTTGTTAGTTTTACAGTAGTTATCCGAATAAAAATGCATACCTACACCAACATGATACTTGTTGCAGTCTATTTTTCGAAATGAGATATATCTGAAAGAATATAATCAGTAACTATTTTTCGATATTACAGAGGTGTTATCTCTAATTTAAGTGAAATTTTAAAGGTTTGTAAAAAACTTTTAGAAAGCCGTGCTTTTGAATCATTGTTTGATACACTATTATTAAATGCTATCAGGTTTGCCAGAGTTCTCCAGTAAGAAAAACGCGTATAGTATATTTTATTCATGAATATATTGTAGTCATTTTATATATACAGGCATCGGTTGATTATTGTATTGTACCATTTATGTATATTATTGGTTTCTTTCCCAGAACTGCTAGACTTTGGAACTCCCTTCCGGGATTCTGCATCGCAACTGTACTCATATGCAGACGTTCAATGTAATGTGAACAGGCATATTGCTACTCATCTCCCTTCATAATACGCTTGTAACTTATGTCCCCGAAAATAGCCGCCTACGTCAAAGTGGTACTTTGCTTTGTTTGCGGTGAAAATTGAATAAAAACAACTCGACATTTATTCAATTGATACATTAGTTGTTGTTGAACAAAATCTTACGGCACTTTCTAGGGATATGCGGAACGGTTGAGACATTTACAATTTTTTATAAAGAAGATAATAATTGTGCACCTCGTCATATGAAACACACTATTTTTTGGTAATGTGGTCAATGTTAAGCTATCTATGTAGATTTTTGATTGCAACGAAAATCAATTGTCCAAAACAGAAAGTGCTGTTTACAAACAGGCGAGAGAATGGGTGCGATGTAGTGTAAGGATATATAGTAGACTTTGTTTTAGCAAATAGATTACCTTATGTAATAGATTTTATCAAACCATGTTTTCTTCTTCTTACGCATTTTCTCTGCTACTCGTAACTACAGATTTGATTCATATTACTTTTTTGTTGTGGAAAATGTTACATAGTATTACTCCTTTTTTAAACTTAAAAAAAGATTTACACACACATTCTTGCAAATTACACATCAATTATCTAAAATGCTCAGAGTGTCGATTTGATAACGAGACACAAGTAATTAAAACTCAGAATTAGCACATGAGTCTATTAGACACGGATTCCCTATTGGCAATAATCTCCTATGATTAAACCATGTTTGTTTTACTGTTTTGTAATACACTAGTAAAACACAAGTATTTAATTAAATAAAACTAGATGGATCACGCTTTTTTCATTTGAAAGTCGCAATTCATTACAAATAAGTATTCTTCACAAGTTTTACGTAGTTAAATGTGATAATAAAAAAAAACTTTAAATTGCCTTGATTCTAATAAAACAGGAATAAAGTAAGAAACAGTTGCCATTATGTATCACATTTTGACATGAATATATACACTCCTATTATAATTTCATGCATGTAACAATGGTATCGGATTTAATGTCAAAGGTTGGCAGTTAAATTTGTCGTAGACACTTAAAAATGTATTATGTTATTGCAATACATGTTATGAGATGATTGCAAATTTTTATGACCTAGATGAAAAGGTACCACAGCAATTATATTACACCCTAGCAGAGCCAGATTTGCACATTTGTCATTGATAAAGTGAAAAATTTCAATCTAGACGAGGGGGCACTAAAAATAAGAATATGCAATAAAATTCTGGTTAAAACTTAGTAGAATATACTACATAAATATTTGGATGGATTCAACCTACTTTTGAACCATTTTGCATCAACTGAGTTTATTTTATAGTAGAATAAACTTATTTAGAATAAATTTATTTTATAGTAGAATAAACGGGTTAACAGAGGCTGAGAATCTGTTATGAATGATGAGATGTGGGAATTATAAGGAATCCTCACACTATAGTTGATTGATCAAATAGAGAGTTTCATGGATTAGGACTGCTGTGTGCCTGTATAGACAATAACGGTACAATTCCATGCCAATTTTGAAACTGTGCACACATTTATTCACGAGTAAATGAATATATTAAATGTTGGACCGAAGTTTGTTCCAAGTGTACTCGGAAAATATAAGAAAGAAATATGTGTATTTTCCTAGATGGTCATAAAAAAATTTTGAATACTCATTATTATTCCAGATCGTATTTGCTGTGACGTTTGGTTATTCGCTAAGCTCCCAAAAAATTAAGTTGTTGGCATTTTGAAACAATTGTAGACATGAAAAAGGCTAACGCACTTATACAAATGTATTTCCAGAGGCTTTCCAGTTGTTTGTATGATACGACAAGTGCATTTCCACCAGAGGGGTGAACTTCGAAGGAGACTAAGGGTGCATGTTTTTACTATCAATAAGAACGTCCATACGATAAAAGTCTGGAATTTTATTTAATGCACCTCGTAAACTTAGTTATACGTTAGAAACGTTTCATAACAAAAGTAACGGCCCCAAGCATAGCGTATTCTGATAATAGATTGTTATCAGACATTCTACATTATGAATAATAAAACCAAGAATGCAATCATACATACAGCATAGATTTTATAATGATGACAATAAAAGTATTTTCCAAGACCTTCGCATTATTTGAACAAATTCGCTATGCACTACAACTTTATCATTTTTTATTTCAATAGAAACTAATACATTAATAAACTTTACCTATAAATTACCCAATTATATCATGATTTACCATTGCTTCTCGAATGAATTTGGTCGTTATAACCTTTTTTTTCTTATCTGCCGTGTCGTCGTGTCGACAATGTCCTACGGCTTCATGAGTATCAAATAAAAGATAAAATAATACATAAAATACACACTCTGATACATTCCCTAAATATCATAGTGTTTGTTTACATGTGTCATCATTGACTCACTATACACTAATGGTTCCAGACTACATAGTAGGGTCTCGTAAATTTATGCACACTCATCTCAATCTACTTTAGTCAACAATCTTCCTTCAACTATGCGAAATTGAGCACTGTCAATATCTGTCCGTAACTGTCCCAAACTGTCGTAAATTATCGCACAACTCAGTAAACTCTAATAAGTTCCTTGTAAACTCACTAACAAAATATTGATATTAAATAGTTTCCGTATTTATCTTAAATGTTAAACTGTGATAAACAACACTATTTAGTTTATTTTGTGTACCTTGCGCAACACTTCATGTTCCAATATTTTGCTTGTGACTTGGCTTTTTTGTTATACATTTTTGTCTTTTTTTTATAATTAACACTGAGGGTCGTCGATATTATGAGCACGTTAATCCAATCCCGATTTTAAAATATAATGAAAATGTATAGTTACAGTTCTTTATGCAGTAAAAGGTTCCGAGTTATTGAACTCCAAATTTCAGTAGAAGAGCAGTGTTGATTAGTGTATTAAGTGAACGTGTTATAACAGGCTTGGTACTAGGCAGAAATTGACTTAAGAGGCTAACTCAAAATAGACAAACTTGAAACTATCAACATTTTGAATGTTGTGGCAGAATTCTATAGAAAAGCCCAGTATCCTCAATGGTTTATTTCTACTTGTGCATCTGCCATTGCTACTAAGGCAGCATACATACGTAGAGATAACCGAGATTACTTCAGTACAAACAGACAACAGTTTATAGATGCGAGAAATAATTGTAAGAAAGAAATTGAGACAGCAAAGTGATAATATACTGAAACCAACATGAAACGCATCTAATGAGGAACCCGTTACTAAAAAATATGCAATTATCAATTGTCCCACTATCCAACCATCATGAGGTTGTTAACACGGAAATTGAGACAGCTAACTTGCTTGCAATTCGGTTTGCCTAAAGTGCATTGGATCCAGCAAAAAAGTTAATTCTATCTTTTCTTTTGCGGACAGACGCCACAGTAGATTATCTAAAAAATCACCCCTTCTCAGGCGCGTGATCCATAAAATGCCTGGATACCTCAAAAGCATGTTGACCCGATCTCATCCCGGCCGTGCGATTAAAAAAAATATGCTCTGTTTTAAGTTACTTCAGTCTTCTCCAATTATACACCAAATGCCTTTACAGATATTGCTTTCGTGACTGCTGGAAAACTGCTTGTGTGATAGCAGACCACAAGAACACGGGCGAAAGAAATAACCATTTTAATTATCACCTTATAAGTTTTCTTTCTCTTTTCGCCAAATATTTGACTCAATAATTAACTAAGCTATAGTCCATGCCCTTACAGTTGCTAAACTAGTGACTGACTAAAAAATATGGATAAAGACAATATATATCTACAGCAAATATCTTAACTGTAATGTCTGAACGTATATAGCATACCCTGGTGTGGCCAACCTCGCTTGGGACGTCAGGCAAGGACGTCTGATCGTCTTCGAAAAGTTTGGCGCGGGATGTCTGGTTCCCTGAGGGGTGGTCACATCAGATTCTTGGTATGCTGAAAAAGAATAGCAAAGCTCACGCAGGCAAGAAAGAAAAACAGACACTTGAAATCCTATTCTACTAGAGTTAATTTCACAAAAATGACAGACTTTTTACAGATATATGTAAAGTGTTTTTTTTTTTTTTCAAATGTGCATTTTTTTTTCTGTTTTCCGGTTTTCTTTTCTTTCCTTATGTTTTTTTTTTTTTTTTCAAAAAGTTTATTCTTTTTTTCCGGGGCTTTCCTTAAAAGTTTTTTCTCAAATGTATGTTTTTCTGTGTTTTTTGTTTTTCGTTTTTCAGGACATCCCTTTTTTCGTTCCCGCTTTTTTCAACGAGCTCCGTCTGTCTGTCTCTTTCAATTATTAAAGTGTTTCTCTTTTTTTGTGTTCGTCGTGGAATTTTTAATTTCTCTTCCGTCGTAACCAAACAGGGTCATCTGACCACGGCACCAATTAATGTGTAGCCTTGATCGTCTTCGAAAACTGCAGCTCGTGATGTCTGGTTCCCTGAGGGGTGGTCACATCAGATTTCTGGTATTGTGAAAACGAATAGCAAAGCTCACGCAGGCAAGAAAGAAAGACATACACTTGAAATCCAATCCTGCAAGAGAGAATTTCACAAAAATTACATACATTTTACAGATATATAGACCTGAAGTTCTTAAGACATTTCTCTTCAGAGACGGCACTCAGGCGGAGCGTCTTCAGGGAGCGATACTTTGTCTCGAAATTCTGCGTCAATCTCATTAATTTGGAGCGGCATTAGCATTATATAGTCGGCTGTGTATTCGCGGTGGAAAAATTCCCCAAACAAATACGATTACGACACGCATTTGGGGAAACCAAAATTTTCGGGTGTGCATTTCAGCCATAGCTTTGCAATCTGGGACCAAAATCAACATTTAATTCTCGTGAGCTTAAAGGTCAAAACCTTTCATTCAGAACCTCTGATACTGGGTTCGCTAAGCATACAATGTCAACGCCATTATTCTAATATTTCTTTCGTCTATGTTTCAATAACAATTATATCTCTGAGGTTGACAATAACACAAAATACATATCTGATTTTTCAAACAATACAAGCAAAATATATCTATGTATTTCAATTTCAAGTCTTTGGGATATCCACCTTTACTCGGGATCTATTAAATATATCTTAGCATAGTTCACCGGCCTTCTTCAGGGGTCTGGGAAGTCTGAAGTTCCCCAACGAGGGGAAAATCGCTCCGTCAGGTCGCTCACGTTTCACTGGAAAAAGTAGTTGAGTGTAGAGTGTAGCCCTATATATATATATATATATATATATATATATATATATATATATATATATATATATGTATGTATAAGGAATGAAAAAATATACCAGCGGTGGTTGACGTTATGTTTAAAGAAAAAATAGAAAAAAACGAATGAAATTATTAAAAAATCAACGTTTCGTCCTTGTTTCAGAGGACATCTTCAGGATAATTGAAATAAAAATGTGATAAAAGAAAAAGTCATAGATCGTGCGAAAAAAGACATTTTTTTTTAAATCTAACCCATGTCGGGAAAGGACGAATATGTGTGCGCATGGGAAGGTTGTTTGATGTCTATATATGCACTTTTAAAATGCATTAAAATATGGATATATATGCTGATGACACCACGCTCTTAAACCGGCACACATACGGATAGTTACATAAAATGCTGTTAAGACTAAGATTCTTTTCTTCCAGAATTGCAAGGAAGCTTCTCTACCAATAATTGCTACGACTTAAAATATATTACTTAATTACCGAATATTTTTTACACTTGAAATTACTACTTCCGTTTCGATAACATTTTTCTTAGCATCAAAATTTCTACTAAACATTAAATTGATAATCGATCATGAGATTTCAAACCGTATTATTAGGAAGTCAATAATATATATATATATTTTTTTTTACACAGTGATCACCACTTATCAAGGCCCGGAAGCTTCTCAGGGATAAAAGTTATTGCAAGTACATTACGTTAGTGCGGAGATTTGTTGAAGTGTTTTCTTAAGGGGGAGCTTCATTAGGAATTTGTAAACGTTTGACTTGAACACATCCAAGTTCTAGTCAAGTGGGAAGAAGGCAGACGGAACAGAGTTCCACAGGCGTGCAGTTCTAAGAAAGAAGCTTTGTTCATGGAATCCGCGTTTTGATTTAGGCACAGATAAAGAGTGGGGGAATTTTTTCACAGTGGATTCAGATAGATGGGGGTTTTTCGTGAAAGATTGGCGGGGGGACCAGAGATTGGAGTTCAGACGAGCACCTGTCATGGAAAAAACGATAAAACAAGGATAGACTCGCAACATCTCTTCTGTGGGAGAGAGGTTGCAGGGTAGAGAAAAGGGCATCCCCCACTAAGCCACGAAGTATATTTTGTACTCTGTCAAGGCAGGATAGTCTGTTTTAGCAGCTCCTTCCCAGATATGGCAACAGTATTCCATCCTTGGACGTACTTGGCTTTTATATAGATAGAGAATTGCATCAGTAGTGAGATATCTTCTGGAGCGGTAGAAGGATCCCACCATCTTTCCAGTGACCTTGGCAACAGCCTTGATGTACGTGTACCATTTCAGATCAGGAGTAAAGGTCAGCCCCAGAAGATTGTCAAAACACGGGGTCTCACCCAGACGAGAGCCATCTATCCCAATTGATGCCAGATGTGGATCAGAGCGTTCATGATGTAAGGATAGGCGTTTGGCTTTGAGTGCATTAAAGGTAACCAGCCACATCTTCCCTCACTGAACCACGCGCTCGAGATCAGAGTAGAGAGAATCAGAGAGAACTTTATAATAAAAAACCTTTGATGTGTTGCTGTAGATGGTCGAGTCATCAGCATAGATGTCAACGAATGATTTAAGTATGTGTTTAGGGAGGTCATTGATGTAGATCAGGAAGAGAGCTAGGCCCAGGATTGACCCCTGAGGGACTCCAGCATTTATATTGCAGGCCTCCGATTTTTGTCCATCTACCACCACTCTTATGAGCCTAATTGAGAGAAATGATTTAATGATTGAGAAAACATTTCCAGTTATACCGTAGCTGGAAATCTTGTGAAGTAGACCCTTATGCCATTCCTTGTGGAATGCCTTTGATATGTCAAGAGCAATTGCCCCAGAAAGGAAGCCTTTTTCAAGAAATTCACTAATCCTGTGGGGTATAACCGTCAGCACATCTGCGGTAGATCTTTCAGAGCGGAAACCATATCGTGTGTCACTAAGAAGGTTGTTTCTGCTGAGATGGTTGAATATTTCTCTATTTAATATGGATTCCAGCAACTTACTCACACCACACAGGAGACTTATTGGTCTGTACTGAGAGGGAGATGACTTATCACCTGAATTCTTAAATACAGGGCAAACCGATGAGAACTTTCAGGGAGTTGGAAAGCACTTCTCCTTAAGGCAGCGCTTACATAGTTTCGTAAGTATGGGAGCAAATTCTGGTTGAAGCTTTTTAACACTATAATTGGGATGCCATCAGGGCTAGTTGCTTTACTGGAATCTAGGTTCTGGATGTAGCTTGGCGACCTCGTGCACGGATATGTTTATGTTAACTAGCTTGTTCTGTGTTATAGGAGGAAATATGGGGAGTTGACTGCCTTCGTTGCATAGGGTAGAATTAGCTGCAAAGTTCTTTGCAAATAGTTTTTTTTGCCTTGTCTGACGCTGACGAGATGACCTCTGATCCATTGATAATGGTTGGGATAGAACGCACACTTCTGTTCAGGATCCTATTTGTTATTTGCCAAAACTGTTGGGAACCAAGCCGCCGATCTGCTCCCTTTGATTTAACAGACTGGGCATATAGCTCTCTTTCATTTTTTATTACTCTTTTACAGTGGTTGCTGGCAGTCCTGAAAGCAGCTTTAGTCTCAGTGCATCTATTACGTTGGTAGCTATGGAAAAAGTGATTTTTATTGCGCGATAGCAACAGCACATACTCGGGAGAACCATGGCTGGCTGTTAGGGTTTTTTTTTTGGAATTTTTAGATGGTATGAAGTGGTTTATGCCTACAATTAACCATTCAATTTGAGCTGATACTATAGAGTAAACTTCCACTCATACAATCATCATGTTTTATAAAATGTATACCAATTTTCTAAGTCCTATCAAACAATTTTCGCTAGGGCAAACCCTAGATTTCCCCACTCCTCCGGAATAAGAAAACCCTTTCAATCTTTACTTCACTGACTACTCCCTCGGTTCATATAGACCAAATCTTAGTAAGGCCTTCTGGCATTTTATGTGTAGGATAATATTTCTACGACATATGTCAGCTGCTTCTTTCCAGCGACCTTTTTCTCATTGTTTAATTTAATTGTAGCATCGCCTGGTCTCTCGTCAAACCTGAGGTCTTTATGGCGTTTTTCTACTGACTCTCTCTTGCTTAAGTGGTGCTAATATCTAGGCGCTTTGTATCCTATTCACTCCATCCATTTATGGCCAATAATTTATTCACTCTACGTTTAGGATCAAAACAGAGACCCACTATTCATGATGTCCAGTAGTGATCTCACCAACTTACACACCATATCTTAAATCGTATCGTTGAAATTTCAAGAACGAATCTCAGCAAGCGTAGAAGAAATCGCTGAAAAACATCTCACACCTAACAAACGTAATTATTGCTATTTTTTCACAAGTGTTTACCACCATAACATGGTAGAATGTGATATTTTTCCAATATCCCCGCCGAACTGCTCCAGAAAACAAAACGTTGACCAATATACTAACATATTCCCGGGGGAAAAAATTACACAATTCCTTGTCCTAGTACATCTTATGCTAGCGTTCATATTAACCTTGTAACTGAAATAAGTTTCGCGACTAATTTTGGATAGTACATAATAAAACTCTAATTAACTTCGAAGTAATCTCTGGTTACAAGGCACTTATACCGGTCAGATAAGTTCTTGAAGACCAGATGAAACCCCTATTGTGAGAGCTGTTAAATGACTCTGGTCTCAGTCTCCTTCATCTTTTACATTTTCTCATAACGGCAACACCTAGTATTTACTTGAGCTGCAGAAAGAATAATAAATAAAGCCGAAAATTGCCTGGGCTAAGATGGCGAGGATCTGTCTTGATGCGCATCTTGACCATGGCACTGTCTTTCATTCTTGTCTTTTTTTAAGCACCCTTGGACCCAACCTTGCTCAAATCTTCTACATCTTCAGTTACTCGAAAAGTTTTTTATACAGTTTGCACACCTACATCTAACAATGCACATGGACTCTATAGACCCACAAAGATCACTATCCATGAAACGTTTTATTGACCTAATCAGCTAGATGTTCTGACTTTCTTACTCCTCCCACACTTCTCATCCCTGCTCTTTAATTCGCTATCTTTTTTGGAATCACATATGGTACACAACCACTGATGCTGGAGTCATGCAAGATGGTTCAAAACAGTCTGAAACATTCTATTCGTAATGTGGCATTGTTTTCCAAATTTAAAACATTCTCTTTTGCATACAGTTCTTCTAAAGTGCCCTCGATCACATAATGCCTTTCTTTTAAATTTCCCTAACTTTAACAATAAGGCTCTAGTAAGGAGTATTCCAATTCATGCTCTGGATGTTCAATGTAATCTGAAATCATAAGAACTGGCTTGCCATTATATAATATGTACAACAAAATATATTACATTTTCAGTTTTAAAGCTTGTATAAAAAAGGCTTGTAACTTATTGAAGTTGAGCGCCAACACTACCCTGTGTAAGGCGAGTTTCTATGAACATTTGCAACTAGACGTATCTTCCAACGTCGGCACCCTCAACAATCTTACGCTTTACGCCCACGAACTATCAGCTTACAGAACACGGATTTCCAATGCTTGGGATGCACACGTTCACTCGGCATACGATGATTCCGACATGAACAAACAAACAAAATCGTGAATTATTTGTCGCAAATGAAGAAAATTATCTGCCACCGCACAACAGTCCTGTCATTATATTTCTTGCGAATGTAATCGTTTTGCAACTCCTGAATTTCTGTTACGTATTTGTATGTAATTCAGTTACAGCGTTCAGTGTACAAAAAATGAATTAATATATTATTAATAAATATATCTCACAATCATATTACATATAGCTAAAATAAAATGTAAATGCATTTATCAATATTGTGATCTGCAAAAGAAAACGAACTAGCAAATTATCTACACAATGTCCCAAAACACAATATTTAATTCATACAAAAATAGAATGCAATTGTTTTTTGTTATAAAACAAACAGAAAGATTAAAGGTGAAATATTTTATGTACAACAAAAAAGACATTACTCTCGGGAGTTGTGTACACTTTTCATGATAAGAGACACTACCAAATGTGATATACCAATACAGTACCGACTGTAAGCTTCTTTTGGGGTGAGTTATTGAGGGATTCACAACAATTTTCACACAAAAAAATGATAACAAATCCATTTTTACAAATAGATCTACATAAAAGCTGTTTGTTCTAAATTTTCTTTTCACTTACGACACAGTTTTTTTTATAATTTATTATACAGCGAAGTATAAAATAGAACGACTTTCTGTTTTGTAACTTAAAATTGCAAAGATTCAAATATTTTCATAGAAAATTTTCCAATTTAATGTCATAGAAGATTGTGGCATACGCTTTTTTCTTTGTAAGTTTTTGTATTTTTTCTAACTATTAGAATTTATATATATATATATATATATATATATATATATATATATATATATATATATATATATATATATCAGTGTACGTGTGTGCGTGTCTTTTATTTCATATAATGTTTTGATTATTTTTATCACATTATTACATTTTTTTTTATTTTCCTTATACAGACGACATACAGATTTTCTTGCATTTTATTTCTATTCGAATAAATCGAGTCACTACGTTTAAACTGTAACACAACGACTGGTCGTTGAATGGAAAATATTACTGTGTGAGACATCAAAAAATTGAAGGAGATTTCAGCAAAAATAAAAGAATATAAGTGAGTAAATTTTCAAATAAAAACAGGTGAGAAACCCTATTCTTGTCTTAAATGGGGCCTTAAAATCACATGAATTAATGCAGCTGACTACAATATGGATGTCTTCAAGTTTAACATGAACAAGTTTTTGATGAGCCGTTCCATATAAGTTAACAAATTTACCGAATTTCCATTACTAACGATTACTATATTGTCCAATTTCTACTGTGCACGCTTTAATCCTTATCCTCGAGTGAACTATTGGCCTTTATAAGTGGTAATGCCTATGTGAAACAAAAACATCAATGATGGTAAAGAGAAGTATCTAAAGGAACCCACATAATTATCTAAAGGAACCCACATAATTATATAAATATATATATATATGAATATAGAAAGCTGCTATTTTCTTCCTGCTGTAATCTTCTTTTTAATTCCTTATTGTAAGGTACACCAAAGAGAATAATCAAGTTTGTTTAGTTTGGTACCGGAGGAACATGAAAAAGTTGCCAAGATCATATTTTTATTGAAACAAATCCGTAACTCAAACTTGATATATCCTGGTTGTTTGTGTCCGTTTTGTTTACCACTGAACCAGCAATACGCATCGAATAATAAGATTACAAAAAAAATATCAAGAGTAAATCACCATCATTTTCTCCAAATAATAATTGTGTACTTGTGTATAGTTTTTGCTTTTCAAATCACGTACACAATTTCAATAAAAATGGTTTATATCCGCATTAAGTCATTAGTAAATTTTGATGTGAAAATAATTCCATAATTACAATAACAAGAAGTGGACATAACTAAAAAGAACAACAATAGAAGAAAGTGATAAAATATTGTTCATGTTATTTTACATAACAGAGTTTTTATAGGTATTTCTCTTTATTTGACAATTTATTTAAATGATATATGTAGCTGATATATTTGTCAGTCCGTGCGTGTGTAAGTTTTTTGTATTTTTGTAACTTATATTTTTAGTATGTGTGAGCCTGACGATTTTTTCTTATCGTTGCTATGGTTAGTTCTTTCTTTCTTTTTCCATAGTGTGTCCTTCTATTTTCGATAGTTCTTTCTTTCTTTATCGTAATTCTTTCTTTCTTTTTTCATAGTCCTTTCTTTCTTTTTTAAATATGTATTTATTTCTTTTTTTCATAGTTATTCTCTCTTTTTTCATGGTTCTTCCTTTCTTTTTTTCATAGTTCTTTCTTTCAACTTTTATAATTATATATTTCTTTTTTTACTAGTTCTTTCTTTCTTGCCCCCATTGTTTTTTCTTTCATTTTGTCATAGTTTTTTTTCTTTTTACATAGTTATTTCTTTCTTTTTTCATAGTCCTTCCTTCTTTTGTTTCATAGTTTTTTCTTTCTTCTTTACATAACTTTTTATTTCTTGTTTTAATAGATCTTTCTTTCTTCTATTCATAGTTCTTTCTGTTTTTCATAGTTCTTTCTTTCTGTTTTCATAGCCTTACTTTAATTTTTTCATAGTTTTTCCTTTCTTTTTTGCATAGTTCTTTCTATCTCCCCCCCCCGTTTTTCTATCTGTTTTTCCTAGTTCTTTTTTCATTGTTCTCTATTCTTTTTTCATAGTTCATTCTTTCTTTTTTTTCGTTCTTTTTTTCTTTTTTTTTCTATGGTTCTTTCTTTCAGTTTGTCATACATTTTTCTTTCATTTATTCATATTTCGTTTTTTTCTGTTTTTCATAGTTCTAACGTTCATTTCCTCATGGTCCTTTCTTTCTTATTTTCATTGTTCTTTCTTACCTTTTTCATAGTTCTTTCTTTCGTTATTTCATAGATATTACTTTCTGTTTTTCATATTTAGTTATTTGTTTTTATCGTAGTCGTTTCTTTCTTTTTTCATAGTTCTTGTTCTCGCTTTTTTCATTGCTCTTTCTTTCATTTTCTTATAGTTCTTTCCTTCTGGTTTTCGTAGGTCTTTCTTTTTTCATTTTTTTCTCTAACCTTTTTCATAGTTCTTTCTTTTCTTATAGTTCTTTCTTTTTCATAGTGTTTTCTTTCTTTTCTTTCATTGTTCTTTCTATCTTCTTTTATTGTTATTTCTTCATTTTTCATAGTGCTTTTCTTATTTCATAGTTCTTTCTTTCTTTTTTCATAGTTCTTTCTTTATTTCCATAGTTCTTTCTTTCATTTTTTCATTGTTATTTTTTTCATAGTTTTGTATTTCTTTTTTCATAGTTCTTTCTTTCGTTTTTTCTTTGTTCTTTCTTCCTTTTTTTCATTGTTCTTCCTTCCGTGTTTCATAGTTATTTGTTTCATGGTTTTATTCAGATGTCATAATAATCTTCTTCCACGTTGATTTTTCCAGTGTAGCCTGTTACATTTTAATTTCTGTTTAATTTTGTAACGTCGTTTCAATTGTAACATGTGGAATAGTCGTCTTCATTAAGTGTTCATATATTTTTTTTTACACAGTGATCACCACTTATCAAGGCCCGGGAGCCACTCAGGGATAAGGGTTATTGCAAGTACATTAATTTAGTGAGGAGATTTGCTGAAGTGTTTACTTAAGGGGGCGGCTCATTAGGAATTTGTTAACATTGGACTTGAAGACATTCAAGTTGTAGTCCGGAGGGAAGCAGGCAGACGGAACAGATATTTATAAGTATATATGAATGTGTTCATTTCCTTTTTCACGTATCATATATATATGTATATTTGATTCTATGATGTTGATTATATATATATATATATATATATATATATATATTTATATATATGTATATATATTTATGTGTGTGTGTGTGTGTGTATGTATATGAAGTGTATATATGTTTTATTGTATATGGTGATTGGATAAAAGAAATATAACATTTATGATAGGCGTTTTTTACAAAAATATATACTTGGTGTTAGTTCCAGCAAATTTATGTACCGATGTTCCCTATTTTATAGCTGCCAGATAACCTGACATTTTTACTATCGACTATTTATGGCGGTTTCCCCTACTCTGCACCATTACGGTCAGTAAACCTTCTCTCACGGTGTGCCAACACTGACTACCAACGTTTGACAATTTCTTCGTTTCAAAAAAACATCTCCAGTTCTAACCTCGTCAACTACTGTCTGATATTTGTCACATAGTCATTCATGTTAATTTTTACTTATAAATTCTTTCTCTCAAAGTAAAACTTCGTGAGGGCTATTTTATTGTAAATACTTTCCCAACGGTAAATGTCTATTTTTGTGGCCATAACATTTTCCAGTTATCACAATTTCTCTTATACACTGAATATGTCATGAACTGGCAACATGGTATTTCTCGAGATCAATTACATAAGCGTATTTATATAGGTAACATTGCCGAGAAAATGATAAAATATATTCTGTTATACTATTTTATGCTAGAAAATATACCCAGAATTCACCGAGAATCATACAGTATCCTGTTAATTTAAACATAATTCTTTGGGAAAAAAGAACGTATGCTCTATTGTTGTTGTTGTTGTTTTTCGTTGTAGTTTTGTTTATTTATTTATTTTTTTTGCTGTTTACGTTAAAAAAACTGATGGTGTTGATTGAGAGGCACACGAGCAATACAAACTACTAAGGTACTCAATCCAAAATACGCAATATCATAGACTAAGCACGTGTTACAAAAGAGCTCATTTTTTTTAAAAATGGGCAGAATGGTTTGTATAATGTGTTATACAAAAAATCTTTTCGGTGTTGCCTGGAAGTTAATTTTTTAACAAGAGCCTCACGACTTATAAAAGCCAAGAGGGCACTCGATGATAAGTGTAATCCAATGTACAGCAGAAATTGGACAATATAATAATCGTTAATAATGGAAATTCGGAAAATTGTTATGTTAACTTATATGGACCGCTTCATCAAAAAACTTGTTTACGTTAGACTTGAAGACAACAATATTGTAGTCAGCTGAAAAGAAGGAAAACGGAAAATAATTCAACAGGCGTGCAGTTCTAAGAAAGAAGCTTTATTCATGGGATCTACGTTTAGGTGTAGGCACAGATAAAGAGTGGGGGAAATTAGTGATAGTGTTTTCTGGTAGACGGGTGTTTCTTGTGGAAGTCTAGCGGGGAGAGCTATAGATTGAAGCCCATCCAAGGACTTGCCATGAAAGAATGCTAAAGCAAAGACAAACTCGCAACATCCCTTCTGTGAGAAAGAGGTTCCAGGTAAGAGAAAAGGGCATTCTCTACGAGGCTACGAATCTATTTTTAACTCTATCAAGGCAGGACAAGTCCTTTTTAGCAGCCCAGATGTAGCAACTATACTCCATCCTTGGGCGCACCTGGCTCTTATATAGATAGAGAATTGCATCAGCAGTGATATATCTATTGGATTGATTGAAGGATCCCACCATTTTTCGAGCGGCCGTCGCAACGGATTTAATGTATGTGTTCTATTTAAGATCAGGAGTAATTGTCAAGCCCAGGAGCTTGTCAAAACTTGAGGCCTCCCCAAGACGGAAGCAATTACTTTCAATTAATGTCATATAGGGATCAGAGCGTTGATGATGTAAAAATAAAAACATTGTTTTAGATGCATAAAAAGAAATAAGCAACATTCTTCCCCATTATACAATTGCTCAAGATCAGCGGACAGAGAATCAGAGAGAAGTTTGGTGTTAGATGTGCTACCATAAATAGTAGTGTCATCAACATAAACGTCTACAAATGATGTAAGGATGTGATTTGGAAGATCATTTATATAGATCAGGCAGAGATTTGGGTCCAGGATGGACACCTGAGGGACTCCAGCATTAATACTAAGAGCTTCTGATTGCTGCCCATCAACCAATACTTTTATGAACCTATCAGAAAGATATGATTTAATAATTGAGAAAACATCCAGCTTTACCGTAACTAGAGATCTTGTGAAGTAACCCTTTATCCCATACTTTATTAAAAGGCTTTGATGTGTCAAGCGCAATTTCCCTAGAAAGGTAGCCTTCGTCGAGAGATTCGCTAATTATATGAGATATAACTGGAAGCTCATCTGTTGTAGGTCTAGCAGAACGGAAACCATATTGCATGTCACTAAGAAGGTTATATTTTCTGATATGGTTGATTACTTCTGTATTTAACACAGATTCCAGCAACTTACTCATGACGCACAGGAGACTTACTGGCCTGTACTGACAGGGAGAGGAGCGATCACCTGACTTCTTAAATGTGGGGCATACTGATGAGATTTTCAATGGTGACGGGAAGCAATTCTCAATTAGACAATGTTTAAACAGTTTTGTAAGGATGGGCGCTAGTTCAGGTTGAATTCTTTTGAGTATTATAATTTGAATACCGTCAGGGCCGGTTACTTTACTGAAATCAAGGTGTTCGTGTAGCTTGGCAACATTACGTATTATTACATAACATGCTTTCTGATACAGGGGGAAATATTGAAGGTTGGCGATCTTGGTCGCAAAGGGTAGAATTAGCTGCAAAGTTCTTGACAAAGAGGTTGGCTTTGTCAGATGCTGACGAGATTACCTCAGCCCCAATTATGAGAGTTGGGATAGAGCACATGCTTTTGTTCAGGTTTCTGTGTGATATTTGCCAACACTGCTTGGAAACCAAGCCGCTGCTCAACTACTTTGGACTTTACGGATTGACCATACAACTTTGTTGCGTTGTTTATTACTTTTTTTTTAAATGGTTGCTGGCAGTCCTGAAAGCGAGTTTAGTCTCAGTATATCTATTACGTTAGAAGTAATCCACAAAGTGACTTCTGTGCGCAATGGCAGCACCACATTCTGAAGTGAACCACGGCTGGCTGTAAGGTTTTTGCTGTGATTTTTTTCGAGGGCATGAATCGGTCTATACCTACAATTAACCATTCACCCAGGGATGATACTATAGAGGGCCCCTCTTTTTTAAACATTGAACGCAGAGATAGATCTGATAAAAAAATGTACGGAAACAATCCCACTCAGCTATAGAGTATCGATATACTGTATGATGGAGATGTACCCTTGAGGACTTATTACATACTATTTTCATCTTAACTTATGCAAAAGATTGGTTGGAAGATCCAAGTGGAGTGAGAACGGAAGATGCACACAGTTCAGGGCCAGTTGTGAGAAAAAAGGTCTAGGAAACTTGCATACTGGCGGTCAGTATCAGGCATACGGTAGGGGTCGTGAACAATCTGAGTGGGGTCATAAGCAATGGAGAAATCATAACAGAACCTCCCCTTATCACCGGTCTTGTTTGAGAGAGTTAACCATTCTACATTGTAAACATCGAAGTCGCCACAGACATGAATATTAGGTGAGGAATAAGCAGATAGAACGTGGTCAATTCTCTCAGATATGTTTTTAAAGATAGTAACTCTGCTGTTGTGGGGGCGATAGAGAGCAAATGCAAATGCAGTAGTTTGAGCAAGTGCAGTCCGGAAGCACATATAGGTTAAGTTAGGATATTCCCTGAATATGCCCATACCACATGGATTGCCATCTTTTATATAGACACATATTCCATCCCCATGGCGATTTTGGGGGTCAGATTTGGAAGTTAAATTATAGGATTCTTTCATTACGAACTCATCCAGAGAAATAGTCTGTCCAATGCCAGTTTCGCTTGGAAATAATATGCCTGATTTAATCTCCCGTAATTGGTTTTTAACCTCTGGAAGGGTAGCACGTAGACTCCTGATGTTCGATAAGGAGACATGGTAGTGGGGGATTTACGATAGAAGTTGAAGATTCGGGTTTGCTCGTGTAATTTTTATTGAAACTTTTCATCATGGAGTTTTGGGATTTGTGGATTAGGTCGACAGACTTGCTTGAAGCAGGCCAGAGTGGGAAAGTAAGAGAGGAATGGAAATATGTTTTTGGGTGGCACATGAAAAGGTTAAGCCGTAACAAGTACCCACTATTATGGCATCGAGACGCCTCACCAAAAGCTACTGCATGGTCCAGAATCCATTCACAAAACGGCAATACAACAGCCCCAGCACTTTGCACCTACTGATAGTAGTTAATCCAATGTGCTGGTTCCTGACTATCAGACGGATATCGTCAGCCCAGATAAAACATTTACCTCAAGCACCCTTATTAGTGGCATGCCTACAAGAATAGGCATAGAAACAGAAAATTCCCGACATCTCTGGCGGCTGTTCACGCAAAATACTGCTAAGCTAGAATACAGCTTTTTCTTCTCCGTTTGTGAGAAAAATTACTCATTAAAATATAAGGACTGACTGAAAAATAAAGAGAAGCGATAGTAACGGGAGCTGCCGATAACACACCCATAATGCGCTCCATACTCTCTATTAATATATATATATATATATATATATATATATATATATATATATATATATATATATATATATATATATTATGTAGTGTACTTATTAAAAACCCATTTGGTGTGTTTAAGGGAAGGTATGGTGAAAGATGCCCCTCTCACTAACTTAAAATAAATACAATTGCCTAATATGTTTATGCTATCAACGTGGAACATATGAACAGCATTTATGAACAAAAAATCCATTATAAAATTATAAAACAATATGTATTCCAAATGAACTTTCCAGATAGAATCAACACATTTTCCATGAGAAAACCATTTGCACAATTAATGAAACAATTGAATAAAGATAAAGATCAGAAACTGAAATTAATATAATATTAGCACTTGCGTCTTGAAAAGAAAAATATTACAAACTCCGTAATTAAACTGCAATAATAGGGCATTCATATTTAAAACAAAAATAAAACGAAAAAAAAATCATATTTCCTGCAACATTTCTAATACAAGAATATAAATCGGTGTTGCAATAATACACTATGATATCTGATAATTCGGGTACATAAAAAATCAAGCCAATTCAATGTCCTAGATATAACAAGTGTGTTTTACAGTGCGTTTCTCGAGAGAACCTATTTTTCTTTCTTTTTTTTATTTTTTGCATACCTAAACAGTTTTCACCAATCTTGATTAATTAGCCTTTTCTGTATATTTGCAGATATACGCATTTTACGGCACCTGTGCGTTACGCGATCATGTAATAATAGCTACATAATTTTTTGCTGGTATATTCCTCATACTTTCGCTTTATTTATATCCACATTTTCTTCGAAAGAATGCACAATAAATATACATATATTTATTCATTAATTTCTACTGTTACCCTCATCATCATAGTTGTTGTTTTTGTTGTTTATCTCAACGTTTCCACCAACCCTTTCCCTATGTCCATCAGGAGTTTAACCGCAATGCGGTATGAATATTAATTATTTGAATGGTATGTTCAGTAATTATTGCTTTCGATAGTTGTTGTTGTCTTACAAGGTTTTGGCTAACTAACCCTCTTGCTTGTTTTGGGTAGGATTGAATGCACTTAATTCAGGAAATGCTCACATGAAAATGTAGGAATGCAACGCTCAGTAATTATTGAGGATACATTTACAAGACTCGGTATTCTAATCCCGCTGCGTTTCACTACCTGACAAAGTCGGGAGGTATGGTTTACCGACATGTCGTTAAACAACACCAACTAGGATGATGGGATAACAGTCGACAAAAAAGTAAATTTACAAATTACTGAACTCAAATATTCTAATTTCTCAACATGTTACTATCATATTGCAAGATTGGAAGATCTTTCTAATCTCTCTCACAAAATAATATTGTTTTTTTTTTCAATTTTATTTTTACTTGTTTTGCATTTCCTTATCAACAGAGCCTGCCGTCCTATCATCCATATACTAATGTATACATAAATTTAAATCATCTCCAAGGCCCTAACATATTTGCCTTTATTTACAACCACATTTCAATTTAATCTCTGCATTTATACAAAGGTCATGTTTGTGTGTAATTTCCATAACCATAGGTTTCAAAACGAAATACCATATCTTTGGAAAACTCCATGCAAAGCAAATTAATATTGCTGACAGTGTTCTTAAAAGGTATTATACAGAATTTTCTCTGAATTGTATCTAAAATCGAAAAATTCTGTTCTTAAAAATTGATTATCTCAACTATACATATAAATAATAGTCTTAGAAAATAAGAAGCTTATAAAATTTCAGCAAATAATTTTCCTCTAAAAATCTTGTTCTATTAATCTGGAGATATAGCCTACTTCTAGGCCATTCGATAACAGATTAAATAATTCCTTAAAAAGGCACACCTAAGGAACCTTGTTTATATAATTTATTCGTAATAATGAGTTCAATTAAAGATAAAGCAAAACGTTGTATAAAAATCGGTGCAAATAATATTCCGTTTCCATATTTTAAAACAAAACATCATTCAGTTAAATTTTTTTCGCCAAGCCTAAATATCAGCTCATGTGATATTATGACTAAACACATATATATATATATATATACATATATATATATATATATATATATATATATATATATATATTTAATAGTACAGAAGTTCAGAAAATATTGGTACCGCCGATGTCAAGCCAAACATAAAAGGGACCAGTTTATGGTAAAACGTAAATGATGTTAGGCTCTCGTCAGCCATTTTGTTTCTGTCTGAGGAAAAAAAAATCCGGGCCGCATTTACTTTTTTTTATAATGATGTTCATTGTTATTTAACTTTAACTTATTCCTATCTCTTAATCTTTTTTTTTATTCTCATATAACTTTTCTAACTTTTTAATTTTTAATTTTTTTATCTAATGCATTTTAGTAAATATGGACTGTTCTGTTTTTGTATGGTTTCCGGTCTGCCTTCTGTTAATTTTTGTTGGTGCAATGGAGATAATTACTTTATCTCATTTGTTTCAGTTAAGGGGAGATATGTTTCAGTTGGTCCAAGGGAGGTAATTAATCTACCTTATTTATTTTTTAACCTTTTTTATTTTATTTTAAATTGTTTAAGGAGGAATGCAGGATAGTTAATTTCTAAGTCTTTTATATATGTGCATTGTATTCGTTAAGTTAGCCACAAGTTTCATACTTCATTTATACTTAATATTTATACTTACAATTGACTATATGCCCATTTTCACTTTACTAATTTATGCGCTAAGTTGGTTGCATTTAGAATACTCTTGAAGATAATTCCTTTACAGGGGGGCTTCGTTCCTTGTTCGGGCCTCCCCATTTATGAGGAGCGCTTGTCTCCTATGTAAACAGGTTCTAATTGTCTCACTGCATACGTTAAAACCGATCTTTTGAAGGTCATTAATAGTCTTTATAATGTGGTAATTCTTCGCATCACAAAGGGGGCAGCGTTTGAGGCTTGTGAGTATGCTGGTGTTCTCGCTATGATCCCCCATTTAATGCTGAAAGGTGTTCCGTTATCTTTTAGCTGCCATACTCGGGCGGCTAGTGCTGTCTTTATCATTGTTTTTGTCCTGAAGGAACTGTTGTGCATGTAAAATCTATGTTTAAACGTCCCTTTCGCAATACCTATGTATATTTCTCGTATATCGTTAGCCTGATGTGTGCGTGTCGATTCATAGTCGAGGGATTTCACCCTGCATTTTCCCTCTAATGAGCAATCTTCCTTGGCTCTGCAAGAGCATTCCGCACTTTTATTTTCATTGCGATCCCTTCCGATTGTCGTTTTTATTGATGGAGTGGTGGAAAGCTGACCTTAATCGAGTTTATGTAAAATAGTCTGTGCAGCTTATGTTGTGGAGGGAAAATTCTGTGTAGCAGTTTCAGGAATAGATATCCCACCTGTGTCTTTATGTTGAGGGTAAAATGGGGGTGAACACCAAATGACGTTCTGCCTCCTGTTGGTCCTGTCTTTAGTTAGCCGATGTTGGGTTGGCTGGTATTTAATGCTTTCCGTGAATCCGCTTTTTGGAGCGTTTCATTGTAATATGGAGCTGCTTGGTTGAAGATGTCGGCGTTTAATGAGAGCGTGGTGATGCTTTTGCTGATATTGGAAAACATGTTTTGAAAACTGTAGGGGGTGGCAGGATTATTTGTTTATGTACCTAAGTGTATCATTGAATTTGTGGAAGGGTCTAACTGCCTTGTTGTTTAGATTAACGGTTGTGTCTAGGAAGTTTACTTCATGTAGGTTTGTGCTAATTGTTACTTTAAAACCTAGTTCATGAAATGTTTTGGTTAGATCTTTTCAAAGCTTATCTAGGCTAGTCCCGTTGTGATCCCGTAAGAGCCAAATACCATGGTCCCTATATAGTATGTATGCCAATTTTTGGTTCAGAGTATCTAGTAGGAAAATGTCCACTAAGTCACAGATGTCTGCACTATCGTAGGACTCATTGGCACGTAAAATGGGTTTTCTGGGTTGTGTTTTTTACCCGTGTCTTCCCTTCATAGAATAAGAGGGTGTGCCCAGTATGAATGAAGGTTTCTATTGCTATATTTGTATATTTTTTGTATTTTGATGCAAAACTCGATGCTTTTTATAGTGTGTCTTTCGTAATGGAGGGGTAGAAGTCTGTGATATCTAGTTGAGTGAATTTGCATCCCTGTGGGTCGGTTATATTGTTATACCATTTTAGCACTTACTGAGGTTGAGGTTGGTTTTACTTCTTATATTTTTACAATCTCCTTTATTATAGCTTTACTGGCTATCTCGCTTTTAGTGTGCAGGACGGATTGTTGTTAAAATTTTCCTTATGGTCTTTTAAAGTTACAAATGCTTTTCTCTTAGTTAGGCGGTTTGTTCTATATTCCATGCCTAATTTCGTAGCTATTTCTGTGGTTTATCTGTTAATAGATTTATATGCTTCTTTTCGTGCTACTTGGTATTTATCGTTAATAGAATTCAATGTCAGTTGTTTTCTCTTTGCTATATCCATTTTATATAGATCTTTGGTCTTATCGGAGAATACTGTTGTGTCATTACTAATTTTCAATCTCGTTGTATCGTTGGCTAAGGACCTCTGGAATTTGTTTGGCTTGTATTTAAAATCTAATGTTGGAATAATGGGTCAGTATGGTATATTAGCTATGGAAATCATGTATGAGCGATACATTTGTGACGTAAAGAAAATAGTTTATTTTGACATAACAGAAACATTTCTATGAAAGTATATTAAAATGAAAAAATAAGATTATATATAGATTTCTGTGAATCGTTCTGTTTATTATAATTGATTATTTTTAAAAAAAAATACAGTTACTTAATTATAAATGGTTGGCCATACGTATACTTAACAGCTGCCATCATACTTATTATAGTTAAATTCAAATGTTGATGTATCTTTTTTTTTACATCGTTCCTTTCTGTGCTAGGTTAAAGTTATTTTAAACCCCACTCTTCCCATGTTAAATAATAATTTTGAAATGATAACGTTAATGTTTCTGCGTCCCAATTGTTCTTTTTTTTCGCGTTTAAATTATCCAAACTAACAATTGTTAATACTGCCTGCTTTTTTTTACATCGTTCATTTCTGTATTACGTATAAGTTATTTTAAATCCCATTCATTCCCATGTTAAATAATAATTTCGAAATGCTGTTAATATTTATATGCGCAGGTAATGCGCGCATGTGCAACCGGATGTCGTAACCCGGAAAGTGGGTTACATACATCGTTACAAGATAATTTGAGTTTTAGTAACCGTGTCACGCTGAACGCATGATTTCCGAAAGGATTAAACACTAGTGCCTGTAGGCATTAATACATTAGAGTTGTAATAATTAATCCAGCCCATTTACGAAACTCGGTAATCTAAGCTCGCATGCATATATCATGATGTTATTGATAAGATTACTATGGCCGGATGTTACGACATTTAGAAATGTAAATGTCAGAATTTCAACGATATTTCTCGGCGTCGATGTTTTCTACGAGGCGTATCCCTTTCTAATTAAATAAGATACAAAATAAAACATTAGTATATGAAAGTATCAAAAAATATTACTGTCATATATATATATATATATATATATATATCAGTGTGTATGTGTGTGTGTGATATGATATGATATAATATTAATTTCAGCTCTCATATGTTCCGAAACGACTGAGTATATCTCTTGAAATTTCACAAAAATTTATATGTTTTGCAGTATTTAGTTTTGTAAACAAATTTATGCGATATGTATTAAAAATCGGAAAAAATCCGTTCTTTAAAATAGATTTTGTTTCTTGTATATAAGAAAAATATATTAATTTTTACATGGAAATAGTTTAAGTTATAACAGCAGGATGGATACTAATAATTTCAGCAAATCATCTCTATCATGTTTACTATTATCTGGAGATGTAGCATAATGGTTGAGCATTCGACTACAGATCGAATGATTCTCTGTTTAAGGCCAGACCTACCTCACCATTTTATTTTTTTCTCATTAATAAGTTTAATTTACGATGAAAGATGAAGTACCATATATAATTACCGCAAATCATATCTTCGTTTGCATATTTTTAAACAAAACATTAATCAGAAGTGGCATTTCAAGGGTAGTCATCGTCAAGCCGAAATAAAACCTGACGGTATATGGTACTCAAACACAAAAAGAAATCCCTAAACAACATTATTTTTAATAGTTTATGTGTAAGTTTATCCACCGCGCAAATTATTCCTCGTAATACATGAGAAGCAATCGAGGAATTATCCCATAATACTACATACTCAATTCATATTACTTTAAATATGATTTTAACGTATTGTACGATTGGGCATCATCGGGCTACCACCTTGTATATATATATATATATATATATATATATATATATATATATATATATATATATATATATATATATATATATATATATCCGTGTGTGTCGATGTCTGTATGCATAATTATATCGATACATACTTATATTGATAAATAAAATGTTTTACTTAATAACCATAATTTCAGTGAAGTTTAAATGATATAAATGCGTGGTTATATTGATTGAAATATCTGTTTATGTGACAATAAATAACTTTATTATTGTCACGTACGTCATTATATCCTACTTTTTGTCACGTGTTTTATTGTGTCCAATTATTTATCTATTTTGGTTGTCGTAAAATATATAAAAACGTCTCAGGCATACATGACGCATAGGGAATTATTTGTTTGGCAATTTTCGATAAAAAGGTGGTCTAATCTAAGCCGGAAGTAAAATAAATATATATATATATATATATATATATATATATATAAATGGGTGTACACGATCGGCGCTATAATAATAATAATAGCTGAAGCAGATATACAATACTTCTGATACTGAAATGAACAACATGAAGGCGTGCGTCATATTTTTATGCATCATGTTAGTCTTAAGCGATGCTTTTTTATTCAAAGGTAAGTACATTTAGAGTATATATACAATTATCTTATTTATTTTAGTATATTATATATATATATATATATATATATATTTATATAAATATGAATATATATACATATATATTAGTATATTATTTTACTTATTGTTCATAAATATCTATATCTGTACCTACATCTATCTATTTATTTATCTGTCTACATATATATATATTTATATATATATGAATATATATATGTATATATATATATATATATATATATATATATATATATATATACAGTGATGATCATATTTATTGGCACGGTAAAATAAAAGTTAAATTTTGTCTAATAAATTCTAAAAAAAGGGATTAAATTAAAGAAAATAACAAAGTATATTATGTATTTTTAACTGGCCTTTCCGATGCAGCAATCGGATTTTAGAAAAAATAAATAACAAAGGAACAACAAACATAATTGCAAAAAACCCTTGTTCAAAATTATTGGCACGATTTATTTAATAATCAATTGTATAGCCTTTGGCCTTGATTACCTTCCTCAGTCGCTTTTCATAGTTTACAACCAAGTTGTTGCACTCTTCAGTAGTAATTTTAGCCCACTCTTCCTGACAATAATCATTGAATTGAATAAGATTCTTAGGCTTCCTTTGCATTACCCTCAATTTTAATGTTCTCCATAAATTTTAAATTGGATTAAGGTCTGGGCTTTGTGATGGCCACTCCAAAACATTAATATGATTGTCCTCAAGCCATTTCTTAGTCAGTTTAGCCGAATGCTTTGGGTCATTATCTTGCATGAACCACCAACGACGACCAGGTGAGAGCTCTTTAGCAGAGTCTTTCAGGTTTTCATCCAATATTTTAACATAATCTTCCTTTTTTATGCTACCTGTGACCTTAACAAGTCGCCCTGGTCCAGATGCAGCAAAGGATCCCCAAAACATCAAACTGCCTCCACCGTGCTTCACTGTGGGTATGGTGTTCTTAGGCAGGAAAGCTTCGCCAGATTTTCTGTAAATATAAGACACTTTATTATGGCCAAATAACTCTATTTTCGTTTCGTCAGTCCATAGAACACGTTTCCAGAATGCAACATCTTTATCAATATGACGTTTTGCAAAGGCTAGCCTTGCTTTCAGGTGCATAGGCTTCAATAAGGGAGTCTTTCTCGGACGACATGCTTTTAAACCAGCTCTCTTCAAAACTCTACCAACTGTATGTCGAGATACATTCACTCCAGAGGTGCTCTCTTCATCAACAATCTCCCCAACAGAGATCCTTGGGTTTTGTTTTACTTGTCGAACAATTTTCCGTTCATCTCTTGGGGAAAGAATCCTTTTTCTCCCTCTACCTTCTAAACTCATAACGTGGCCTTGCGATTTGAACTTGTTTATTATGGCTCTAACAGTGGATTTTGGAAGGTTTAGCTTCTTTGAAATCTTATCATAGCCCTCCCCATTTGTATGGCATGCTACAACAAGCTTCCTGACGTCTTCGCTGTGTTCCGTAGTTTTAACCATGGCGATTGAAAATTATAATTTAGTCACTTATAATAGTTTAAATAAATCGCTATCTAAAAATTATCTGAAAAAAATTATTCACTGAATTAGCGTTAAACAAGCATAATATGGCTATAAAAAAGTTCAGAAAGCACGTAAACCGGAAATTGATTGATATTATACTGATACTAAAAGGAAAACAATGCCGTGCCAATAATTTTGAACAAGGGTTTTTTGCAATTATGTTTGTTGTTCCTTTGTTATTTATTTTTTCTAAAATCCGATTGCTGCATCGGAAAGGCCAGTTAAAAATACATAATATACTTTGTTATTTTCTTTAATTTTATCCCTTTTTTAGAATTTATTAGACAAAATTTAACTTTTATTTTACCGTGCCAATAAATATGATCATCACTGTATATATATATTCAACAAACATTAATAAGTGCAACGGAGACAATTTGCTTGATTTTTTTTTTATTCCTCGATTTTCCGTAAAATCTTGTTTATCAAAGTCAAATATATTCATAAAAAGTTCCATAATTGTTGCTGTCATAAACGCTTTCTATTTGTTCAGGAATCATCTTAAGGTGTTTAAGTAAACGTGCGACGGATTGAAAATGAGAATTAAAAGTAGCAACTTAAATATACTGTAAGCGGTGATAAGTTAAAATACATATAGTTGCTGAAAAGTCGATTAAAAATATAGGTCGATAAAAAATTCGATTATTAATATCAGCAGATTCGTGGACGCTGTTAATTAAGCCCGTAGAATACAACTACGCAAGCCATTTTAGAACGTTACTGCTTTTCGCGAATGCAATATATTTTATAGTAGGTTAAAGTGGTCTATTATATGACACTTCAAGAATTTTTAATTTTTTAATATTATTCTCATGTTGTATAATTTCTATGTTGTCTACGAGGATTTTCTTAGATTAGATCGGGACAGTCATATGCTTTTATCAAATGTTTATATATAGCACTAGTATTATTTACATCCATGGTTATTCGCCGGGACAGCGTTGTCATTGTGTGTCCAATGTATATATTATTTTCGAAGTTACATTCTCCCATACAGCGTTTTTAATGTACACTACATTTGTTTATGTCAACATTTGAATAGTCGATGAGGAGTTGATTCTAACCACAAGGTGTTTTGTTCTAAACTAATTGTAGTAGATAATAAATTTAATTTTAAATTTACTGTCAAAAGTGATCCACGTATGATATTTGTAATTGCATTTCTTCGATTCTGCAGTTCGGTGTCATTTGATTTTGATAGAATATATTAATGGAGTTTGCATTGTAGTGTTGTCTAATGCTTTTATTTGGAGTTTAAGGGATTGTAAGCATTCGTTTTATTTCTTCACCAATAAGTGTAATTGGGAAAATGGTTATTGATGCGTACTTGTTTATGTTCCTTATATCAATTACTAATGCATTTTTTTTGGAGGAAATTTTAGCGCGATTTAATATTTTTTTTTATTATGGCTATTTTCTTCATTTGTGGGCAATCATTTTAAAAATTCAGAAGGCTGGAAGTTATGCTCGTTCGGTTATTTTATATACAGAGTTGTTAAAGTATTATTGGGCGTATCAATAAGGACATCAAAAATGAACTGTTATTCATATTGTTCTACTTTGCTGTACATTTAAGGATTGATTTCTTTTGAGAAAAGTACTGTAGTTGGTATATATGTTCATTTTCTAAAGCTAAAATAAGAATGTCGGCCATGTAGCGTACACATAAGAGGAGTTTTATATTATTTATAAATATTTTGTTCTCTGAATAACCCATGTAAAATTCACTTAGGGTCGGTCCAAGGACGGATTCTATTGCCACACCGTCTATTTGAGTATATATGTAAAGGTTGGGGACATAGAAAGGTAGTGCAGATTAATAGTATTTTTAATAAGCTTTTATTAATTTGTAGTGAAGGAAGTGACGGATAAATGTTGTTGATATATATATATATATATATATATATATATATATATATATATATATATATATATTGTTTCTACTACAAGTACATTTGTGAATAATCTTCTACATTGGAAGAAGCAATGATTTTGTTTCTGGTTGTATTGTAATATTTGCCTTAGTTACTGTGTGGACTCTACACTATATTTGCTAGGAATTTACGGGCTAATAAACACGATAGATGGGAGTAAAATGTGGGATATTATTGGTCGGAGTGGGAAATCAGCTTTATGTAACTTGACTGCGCGATATAGGTAACAAGGTGTATAGGCTCCATGGTTTTAGGGAGTTGATAATAAGCAATTTGTGCATTATTAGCTGTAATTAGTTTATTGGCTTGTGTTTTGTAGGATTTTTACTATTTTTTTTTAAATTTCGTATTATCATTAATAATATTTTAAAGTTTTGCATTATAATCGGATTTAAGAATGACAAAGATGTTAAATTTATCAGCTATTGTTACAAGTATGTTAGGGTGGTTACGTAGATCTTTGGCAGCATTTTTTAATCAGTATTTAGTATTGAATTGTGTTTTTCTTTATCAAATCGAGGTTTTATGGCCTCCGCTTTTAGAATACGCAGGGTGAGTAGTATTTTTTAAATTTTTTTCTAGGTTAGAAATGCGTTCATAGAGTAGTTCTATTTCGGCTGTTATATTTTGATGGTAAAATCGTGATGTGAGGTGGCACCTAGGTCTTATATTAAAGAACACTTTTGTGGGTCTGTACCGTCTTAATCAGAAATATTAATATAAAATTGTGTTCATTAGGTAATATGATAGATCGATGGTATAGAGAGTTCTTTTTGTTTTTATTTTTTTTTGGTGGTCCGTCGATGTGAGTTCTTATAATTAGAAGTGTTGTAAGTAAGTCATTGTTGGACTTCAGTGTATTGTTCATTGGTAAGTTGGTAACGCAAGATAAATACGATTGTGTGTGTATTTGCGTATATATATATGTATATATATATAATATATATATATATAAATATATATATGTGTGTGTACGTGTATGTGTGTGTGTGCGTGTACTCCGGCATTTGAAAAACGATTGCTAAGAGATATCGCGCATATATTTACCAACTAACTTTTCTTTCTCCAACTTTGCATGGCATTACTATGCTTCTAGGATCGAAATTTAAAGGTTATAAGGAATTTTGAATCATGAAAACGATGTTATATTTTGTATTTAATATTTTTATTGCCACTTTTATATTTCAAGCGGACATAACGCCTTCGTCACAAAAAAGTATCGAAATGAAAACAAAAACAAAAGGCCGTGGAAAAACTGGCAAATTTTAGTGTGAACAGCGTTCATTCCTGGCAATCATGTTCGAAAAAGTTCACGTGAATTATTTTAGCCGTTTGTTTAAGAAGATTGTATTATTTATTTGTTTTTTTGTTTTTAATTTTTTTTTAAATGTTGCAACGTAATAGTGTTAAATTCAGACGGCAAAAATGAGACGCAGAATTGAAATGAAATTGTTAAACGGAAACAATAAGGTAATACATAGTTAAGCTTAAACCAGGCTTCGGTTAAAACAAATCCAAATTGCCTCCTTCGTTGAAGATTGTATTTACAAATATCCGTGGGCTTAGAACTAATTTAGTTGATGTTGAACCATATCTCCTAACAAATACCCCGGACATCTTAGCGCTAAGTGAAACTAACATACACTCCTCCATCCCCTCTAACCACTTTAATATGCCCGGATATCTCAAACTCTGCGGTAAGGACTCTGACAGAACGATGCACGGACTTGGAGTTTACATCTGTAATACACTTCCCTTGACTAGAGAAAAAACAGAATCGGATGACCAAGCCTTTATGTGCTTTAGACTAAACTTGCCACACAACATTAGCTACTTTTACTTTCTCTACCCCTCTCCTCGACCCAAGACTGCACCATAATAAACAAAGTCTCTGAAAGCATATAAACAACACTCTCCCTCGACACTAGCGCACAAGTAGATTTATTTGGTGACTTAATGTCCACCACAAAAACTGGCTTGGATTCTCTACTTAGACATGCAGCGGGCAGCACAACTTATAGTTTCTCTATATCTCACTCCCTATCACAAATTGTTACGTTTCCAACCCGTTTTCCTGACCAGTACGAACAGTATGCATCACTTCTAGATCTATTTTTGATCAGAGTTCCCGATGATTGTATACCTAATCCCGACAGCCCACTGGGAAACGCTGATCATTCAGTGATAATTGTTGAAATCGTCCTAAACACTAGAGACAAAACTGAAGAGTTAGTAATCAAAAATACAAGATATTATAACAAAGCTGACAGGGAATCCATCAGATATCTTATCACAGAGTCCCCATGGGGAAATATTTTCTCTTCCTGCTGAACAGTACACAAACGAGACAACCGAATGGTTCAAACCTGCCATCGAAGCACATGACCCCATACGGACATTTTATAGCAAGCGCCACTCTCCCCAATGGTTTACTTCAACTTGCTCTACTGCCATTGCTCAAAGGCAGCATGCATACCGTAGACTTAACCGTAATAAGTCCAGTTCAAACAGAGAGAAGTAATGTTAAGAAATAAATAGCGACAGCTTAGAGAGAATTTACCGAAACCACTTAAAAACGTATTGAAGCATAAAAACTAGGAACTTGTGAATTCTGGAAAATCAACAATTCCTCCACTAACCAAAAAATAACGAGATTGTTTGCTAAGCAACCGACAAGGCTAATATGCATTCCAGTCGGTTTGCCTCCAACTCCACATTGGGCCCCTCCAAATTTCTGAATTTCCTATGCAGACATACGCCTCGCAAGACGATCTGTAAATCACCCCTGGTCAAATTCATGCTATCATAAATAACCTTGACACTTCAAACGCATGTGAGCGATCTCATCCCAGCTGTGCTATTAAACAGATGTTCAGTCGAAGTAGCTCCAGTTCTCTCCAAACTCTACAAAAATGCCTTAATGAAGCTTGCTTTCCGGTCTGTTGGAAAACTGCTGAATCCTGGTGAAAGAACTGACCCATTAAATTATCGCCCTATTAGCCTCCTCCCACTTTTTGCCAAAATATTTGAGACCTTAATTAACCATGCTCTAATTCATCACCTTACAAACATCCTAACTGTAATCTCTTAACGTATATACCATTCACTGGACAAAGCGGGCGAGGGCAGAGCAGTAGCTCTAGATATATCTAAGGCTTTTGAATAGGTATGATATGAGGGTCTCCTCACAAAAATTAGATCATACGGTATCACTGGTAGAATACTTAACATAATTAAATCCTTCTTGGATAAGAGAAAAATCCAGGTTGTCCTCGACGGTCGTACATCGAAACAATATGATATATATGCGGGAGTTCACCGGGGATCTATCCTTGGACCTCTGCTGTTCCTGATATTCATAAATGACCTCCCCGACAAAATTGTCTGTGAGATGTGTATATATGCTGATGACACCACACTCTATAACAGGCACGACAGGAAAACAAATATCTAAAGAAATGGCAGAAACACTAGAGGATGGCCTACGATATGTAGTTGAATGGGGACAAAAATGGATGGTAACGTTCAATGCCGCCAAGACTAAACAAGTTTTATTCAATAGTTCCAAGAAACCTTCTCTACCACCTATAGGAATGGACAACGACTCTTTATCTAAGCGTACATCTTTCAAACTCCTTGGCCTAACGTTAATAGGAAACATCAGTTGGAACAATTATATTGAAGGCATCGCCAGGGCCGCTGCAAGGAAGGTGGGATTTCACTACCGTGCTCGAAAACTAGTAACACTCGAAAGTATCTTGTACCTCTATAAGGCCACCATTCGCCCATGTATGGAGTACTGCTGTCATATTTGGGCTGGTGCATCTGCTACTAGTCTCTCGCTCCTTGACAAGGTTCAAAAGAGACTCGCCAATCTGAAAGGCCCTGAACTGGCATCTAAGCTTCAGCGTCTGTCCCATCGACGAAACGTTGCATCCTTCTGCCAGTTCTAAAAGTATTTTAATGGTGAATGCTCTGATGAACTGCAAGCACTTCTGCCCCATCGACCTGAACAACCTCGACAAACCCGATAGACTTCTAAATCCCACCTCCACACTGTAGATCCCTAGATGTAAAAGATCTTTCTACTCCAGTAGTTTCTACCCAGAACCGCTAGACTTTGGAAGTCCATTCCAGGTCCCTGCTTCCCCAACTGTACTGCCGTGCAGAAGTGAAAGTGCAACGTGAACCAACATCTTTCTGCCCAAATCCCTACATATTACTCCAGTAGTTGTTGCCCTGATAGTAGCCCCCTATACCAAAGTGGAAATGTGCCTTGTTTGGGGTGAATATGTAATTAAAAAAAAAGTATTAATAACAAATGTGACAGTTTCACTTAATAATAATAATAATAATAATAATAATAATAATAATAATAATAATAATAATACTCCCAAAGATGGCCGAGTTAGAGGCAATGTCTGCTTTTTAATTGGAAGTAATTTCTGCCCTCCCCTCTACAGAGAAGGAACTCAGGATAGGGACGGAAATAAATAAATAAATTGATAAATAAATAATAATATAAATATAAATATAAATATAAATAATAATAATAATAATAATAATAATAATAATAATAATAATAATAATAAACTAATTAAGTAATTAAATAAGAATAAAAACAGTAACGTTCCCGAATGAAAATTATCTCAGTGCCGAAAAATTCTCATACATATTCCGAGGAAAATACCAGAGCTAGTATTTAAATGTATGTGCTCTTGGCTCAAAATTCACTCTGAGTGTATTGATAATAATAACAATATTTATAAAATAATAAAATAATAATAATAATAATAATAATAATAATAATAACAATAATAATAATAATATTAATAATAAAAAAAAAAATAATAATAATAATAATAATAATTAGCGATTACATAAAAAATATGTGCATAAAGGTACAAATATATATGCATACACAATAAACCCCGTTATATACGCATACACACCTATAGGTAGTCACATACAACGACCATACATATATAATATATGCATTCCCCATGCACACATATTATATATAAATGATTATATGCATAAACAGATATGTACGCATGCACGCACACACACGCATACATACCGTACACATGCATATGCATACACAGACATGTTCAGATCCATGTATTCATATTTACACCCACACGAATATATATCCATATGCGCGCAAGTACACGCACACCATATATGCATACAATCGCATACATATAAACATTATATTATGTATATGTATAAATATACATATACATACATATAAAATATATATTACATATAAATACACATACACATAAATATCCATATACATACACATACAAATATATAAGCATAAATAAAAATGAGAGAGCATGTACGGCAGTACAAAGATGTGCACATCAACATAATTATGCATTACATGGACGGAAATGTGCATATATACATCCACACATAAATATATCATAGAAACATTCATATATGTATTGCACACATATGCATATATATATATATATATATATATATATATTTATATATATATATATATATATATATATAGTAATTTATAAAATATATATGGCGATTAAGCTACACTGAATATTCTGCGTTTCATCCAACATTAGGATTCTTCAGGCTTATGCGCGAATTCTGTGGTTGCTTCTTGTTTTTATATATGTTGAGGATTAATAGTTGGCCAATCAGCTTTCTAGTATCCACCGTGCCCCTTCCTATCAGCCAAGGTGTATGCATTTTATGAAACAAAGGATCTGTTTTAGAACTAGGTTAGTGGTTTTAGGTAGATGTTCTCCTTTTTTATACATATAAATATACCTATGTATACCCACATACATGCATATATATATATATATATATATATACATATATGTGTGTGGTCGTTTATGTATATTAATGTTTATTTAATTTATTTATTTGTTTGTTTTCTATTGTTATTTTTATTTTTAAAGCTATTTTGTATCGCTATCCTAGAAAAAGTTTTATTTTATGAACACAGTTGTTTGCTATTTCCCGCCTAGAGTTTAATTGATTTTGAGGTTCTTTAAAGTACAGGATAGAAAATTTTTCATGGAGACATAATTTACATGGGCCATCTAAATGTCTGCATTTGCCCAGTCCAAAATAAATGTCTAACAAAAAGCATAGTTTATCAAGCAACAATATTTGCGAAAGAAAACCCGAATAACAAAAAAATATTACATAGGCATGACTTCCTTAGATTTCAAAACCCGATACTATGACCCCAAAAGCACATTATAAATAAAAAAAAACACCGTATAAAAACAACACTAGCGAATAAGCCTGAAGAATCCTATAGTTGGATGAAACGCAGAATATTCAGTGTAGCTTAATCGCCATATATATTTTATAAATTACTAACTAGCTTGAACACTTTTTAAGTAAATACTTAAAGTTGACGCATAAATCTATACTTTCGTATATTAGATTTATGTGAATAAATGAAGTAGTTATATATATATATATATATATATATATATATATATATATATATATATATATATGCGTGTGTGTATGTATATATATTAATTATGATATATATATAAACTAAAAATAATTTTAAAAAAATCAGTATTTATACATGCCTAAAATCCACAAAAAAGCTGTTCCGCTTAGCTTATACCTGTTATGTCTAGGGCGGGGTCTTCCCAGCTTTTAAAGATTATAAAACCGGTTCAGGCTCTATACACAAACATTGTATTAGTAACTCATGTAGAGTAGTTGATTACTTACACGAATTGAAACCCGGTGTTGACAACCACTTAATGTGTTCTTTCAACGTATCTGGTTAATTTACTAATGCCCGCTACAAGAGACTAGAGATATTTGTGCTGATTCCCTTTACAACAGGGATTTTACCCCCCAACCCCCACCCATCCCTAGAGATATATTTGTTGAACTCCTATTAATCTGTACTAAAGCTGTAGAATTCAGCTTTGATAATATCATGGATAGTCAGATTGATGGGGTTCAGATGGGAAGTCCCCTGGACCCGGACTTAGCCGACATTTCTGTGGGATATTATGAGTCTGCACTATTTAACAGTATATCGAAACCATCGATATACTTTATATACGTCTACGACACCTTTGCAGCTTTTGCAGCAGAAAATGATGAATTATCTTTCTTCTATAAACAAAATTCCCTCCATAAATCATTAACATTTACTATCGAGGATGGGTATGACGGTTGCTTGCCCTTTCTTGATGTTTAAATTGAACGTGGTAAGAACTCTTTTCTTACGACTATTTATCGTAATCCGACATTTACCGGCCTCTACACGAATTGGCTCTCATTCCCCCTCAGTTCAAGAAAAATAGGGCTCATACAGGCATTAGTGTATAGAGCCCTTAGAATCTGTTCTTCTAGTAAACTGGATTGTGAATTAAAGAAGATTAAAGATATGTTTATTCACCGTGATTATCCGGAAATATTGGTTAATAATTTTATTTATAATAAAGTTAAAGCTGACAATTCTCCTACAGTTGTTGGTTCCACCCAGTGTCTGATTTTTAATTTAATTTTATCATAACTATTGGTAACATTATATTTAATGTTTAATTTTAATGTTTACTTTAAATTTGCCGTTATTTTTATTTTATTTATTTAATTTTAGTTTTGTTCATATCATTTTTTCTATTCAATTTTACATCTAATTTATTTTCAGCTTTATTACTACTGAAACCTGAAACATTTTTAGTCAGTTCCGTACCTTGAAACAGTGTGTAACGAAGTGGATCAGAAGGATTACTGCAGAAAGCATTGCCATGTGGAAATTTGTATTTACTGGAAAATTCTATGAAGAAAATATGCATAAAAATTTTGTAGGAGGTAACTGATTTAATATGTAAGAAAAAAGAGAATGATGATGTCGCGTATGATGCGAGAAATGTCTTCTGAGAATAAGCAATTACAAATAATATATATTCATTCACAAGGTTTAAAAGAGATTGCAAATCGTATACTTTTTCAATGTCGTCATAGAATAGAAACGAGAAGGGTGTCCTTTGCACTTTGTTGATCTATGATGTAAGGTATTTTCATGTGGTTAATACCCAAGTAACTATGGTGACAGTAAGTGTGATATCAAATCAGCTTGAATGATATTTGAAAAAACATCCATGAAGCGTTCGGACTTAATTAGACATCCGTTATTGTTGGGACTACATAGTCTCTTAATCTTCGAAGCTATTGATATTGAATAAGGGTTGAGAGAGAATAACCTGAAAATAAATCTCCTCACTTCAGAGGGTGAAGATATAACACGAAATCGTGTATATTATTATTATTATTATTATTATTATTATTATTATTATTATTATTATTATTATTTACTCACTAGGCGTAGTAACAAACTATCATCTAAGATTGCTCTTTGAGAAAAAACGTTTGGTGTTCTCTTGAGTATGAGTGACAACAAGTCTTCCCAGAGCACCAGTACTCTCGACCTTTCAAAAAACTTTTTAAAAGAAGTTGCGTTCTTGCAACAGCTGCTTACTCTTGAATTATTGGTGGCGACGACCATTGGCCTTCACGGAGTTGGGTGGTAATAAGCATCCCTAAGGCTCCAGTCCCCTATCTCATCCAGCGGAAGTCTGGTTAGTGTTTTCTATATTCGGTCTTTAAATCATCCTTGATCCTTATTATTTGGAGTAGTACCCGCTTATGATGACATTAAAAAAAAAGAGAAAACACGGTATCTTATAGTTATGCAGTTCTGTTTTTTTTATTACTTTTTGTATTGCTCCTATTTTTTTTTTTTTTTTTTTTTGCATCTGTAGTCGTTTATGTATCCTGTTTGTGTGTAGTATATGTATGGCGTGTTTTCTCTACATTCCAGGGTTTTCCTTAGTATTTCTGCAGTTTTCAATTTTACGATTTGTTATATCTCTTCTGTAATCCCTTCGACTCCAATCTTTCTCATTCTATTTTTTTTTTTTTGCTATCGTACATAGTGTTCTAATATTAGCCATGTAATCTTTACTTTCTTTATTTTCCAATTTGCTTTGATCTTTCTGGCCAGTTCCGTATATTGACTCCGCGATTTATTTCTTGATCTGCATTCTGTGGTCTGTCAGGAAGGGCAAAATCTTCAATCCGGCAAGACTTTTCCTTCTTGTGGACTATTATTATTATTTTTTTTTTTTTTATTACATTTTCACCCCAAACAAGGCAAATTGCCACTTTGGTGTAGGGGGCTACTATCAGGGGCAACAACTACTGGGGTACTATGTAGGGATTTGGGCAGCAAGGTGTCGGTTCACGTTACACTTGAACTTCTGCACGTCAGTACTGTTGGGGAAGCAGGGACCTGGAATGGAATTCCAGAGTCTTGCGGTTCTGGGGAAGAAACTATTGGAGTAAAAAGATCTTTTACATCTAGGGACCTCTACAGTGTGGGGTGGGATCTAGTAGCCTGTCGGGTTTGTCGAGGGTGCTCGCGTCGTGGGGGCACAAGTGATTGCAGTTCATCAGAGCATTCACCACTAAAATACTTGTAGAACAGGCAGAGGGATGCAACATTTCGTCGATGGGACAGAGGCTGAAGCTTAGATGCCAGTTCAGGGCCTATCAGATTTGCGACTCTCTTTTGAACCTTGTCAAGGAGCGAGAGACTAGTAGCAGATGCACCAGCCCAGATGTGGCAGCAATACTCCATACATGGGCGAATGGTGGCCTTATAGAGGTACAGAATACTTTCGGGTGTTAGTAGTTTTCTAGCACGGTAGAGAGAGCCTACCTTTCTTGCAGCGGCCCTGGCAATGCCTTCAATGTAATTGTTCCAACTCATGTTTCCTGTGAACGTTAGGCCAAGGAGTTTGAAAGATGGACTCTCAGATAAAGGGTCGTTGGCCATTGCTATTGGTGGTAGAGAGGGTTTCTTGTAATTATTGAATGAAACTAGTTTAGTCTTGGCAGCATTGAACGCGACCAACCACTTTTGTCCCCATTCCACTACAGATTGGAGGTCTTCCTCTAGTGTTTCTGCCATTTCTTTAGAAATGTGTTCATTCGTCTTCCTGTCGTGTCTGCCATAGAGCGTAGTGTCATCAGCATATATACCCATCTCAGAGGCAATGTTGTCGGGGAGGTCATTTATGAATATCAGGAACAATAGAGGTCCAAGGATAGAACCCTGGGGCATTCCCGCATTTATATCATATTGTTTAGATGAGCGACCGTCGAGGACTACCTGGATTTTTCTCTTATCTAAGAAGGATTTAATTATGTTAAGTATTCTACCAGTGATACCGTATGATCTGATTTTACTGAGGAGACCCTCATGCCATACCCTGTCAAAAGCCTTAGATATATCTAGAGCTACCGCTCTGCCTTCCCCCGTTTTGTCCAATGATTGGTATATACGTTCAGAGATCACGGTGAGGATGTCTGCTGTGGAACGGGCTTGTCTAAATCCATATTGTTTGTCAGTCAGTAGTTTTGCATCTGTAAGATGATGGACTAGAGCATGGTTAATTATGGTCTCAAATATTTTGGCAAAAAGTGGGAGGAGGCTAATGGGGCGATAATTTGATGGGTCTGTCCTTTCGCCAGAATTCTTGAATACTGGTACAACAGAAGCAGATTTCTAACAGCCCGGAAAGCAAGCTTCATTAAGACATTTGTTGTAGAGTTTGGAGAGAACTGGAGCTACTTCGGCTGAGCACTTTTTTAATAGCACAGCTGGGATAAGATCGGGTCCACATGCTTTTGAGGTGTCAAGGTTTTTTATGATAGCATGCACCTGAGCAGGGGTGGTTTTCAGATCGTCTAGTGTGGCGTCTGTCCGCATAGGAAAGTCAGGTAGGGGGTGGTTTGAAGGGTCCAGTGTGGAGTTTGAGGCAAACCGACTGGCAAGCATGTTAGCCTTGTCGGTTGCTGAGGAGACAACCTCGTGATTGTTGACATCCAATCTTCTTGTTTGTATGGGTTTATTCGATATTGTGACTTTCATTTTCCAGGACTGCTGCCGGTTTCTGTTTGTACAATTACTGTATGTGTTCAAGATACAATTGCTTACATAATTGCAATTGTGCTGCCTTTCCCATATGACCGTGTCTGTTTTTTTTTAATATTTTAAGGCTTGTTTTCTGCATTCACTTATTATGTGGTTTATTGCTTTGCTTCTTTATCCGAAGAGGCTGCATTTGCTGTGTTCTTATGTCTTGTCGACCCTTGCTTGGATGAGGTTTATTCTAAATGCGTTATCTTGAGAATCTGTCATTAGTTAATAAGTTTTCCTGTTAAGTTTGGATTTTTGTAGTAATTTCCAAGTGGTTTCGGTGTTCTTCTGTTTTGCCATCCTTATGTATCGTCTATGCGGCTGTTCCGCTTGTATTTTTTCTTCATCTGCTTTTGTATATTTTTGTTTCTTCCGTCTCTTACTGAAATAATTATTCTTTCGGTGTTCTGCATTTTGTTTTTCTAATCCTTATTTTGAGTTACTTAAACAGTTTTTACACAGGCCAGCAGTCTTTCCATTTTTACATATAGTAGGCCAGTATCACCCCTCATCTATAGTGAATTGGGTATCTTATTGAATGTCCTAGTCCTCTGATGTAGATTCCTTAGTTCTACTTTGTTCCAGCTTATGAACGGCGCAGAGTATCTTATTAGTGACACTGCGCATGCGTTTATTTCTTGAATCAAGTTTTGACTATTTATATCAGTTCGAGGAGTGTTCTTGTTCTTCTACGGTATATCTTTTCTTTTTTCTCTTTTATTTCTGCTGCTTTAGTGTCGCTAGATTCCAGCTTTCAAAGTAGTTGTAGCTATCCTGTTCATCCAATGGCCTCATTTATGTTTGATTGGACGGTACTATATCTTTTCTTGTTTTTGTTTTTTTCGTTTTCCTACCCTCATGGTAAGCAGTGTTTCATTTTCCATAGCGACTTTCATAATGGATTAAGATTCTGGCCGTGTTTATAAGTGCTTGTAATTTGCTTAATCTGTTTTAGTTCATCCATGTACATTAGGTAGTTCATTCTGACTCATGTGTTAGTGCCCTTTTTATAAGGTTTGCCATTTTCTTATGATGTTGTTCAGGGGCATGATAACTATAATAGAACAGTACATATGATGATTAATGATTCTCCCTCTTTGTATTTTGATTTCTGTTACGTATTATCCATTTGATGCGAATTCAAGTATTTATGTTCCCATTGCATTTTCTATAAGACTGTTTATATTATCTGGTATTTTAGAAATTATCAGACATTCTATTATCCATGCACGGAGGCATTTATTTATATGCTTCTATATAGTATATCCATGCAATAGGCAGGGTGTTTTTTCTACTTTTGACCTCCTTCAGAACCCTTTGGTCTGTGTAAAATTGCTCGTGTGTTCCTCTTTTTCTCTTTTTGGAATTGTTTCTGTTCCCCCTGGGAGTAGTCAGCAGTTGTGAAAGGAACTGATAAATTTGATCTCTCAGTTATACAGTAAGTATTTTTCCATTATTGTTAAACAGGTTATAGGTCTGGAATTGCTGGAAATGGCAACTGTTTCTGTGTTCTTTGCACCAGTGTAGTTCTATTTTTGGTTATCCATTCTGGAACATGAATGATTTTTTTCAATTGATAAACTAGCCTTTCATGTAATTTTGTGTTGACAATGTATGACGAGCCATGAATAATGCACAGATCACACTGCGCCTGCGTGATGTTACATGAAATCCGGTTTGTACTAATTTGCATAAGTTTGCGACCTCGTGGATATAAAAGACGTCGGATTTTTTTTTTGTGTATGTGGGCAGTATTGTTTTCATTTGCTTCGGTCGGTTAGATAGAGTTTGTGTTGTTCGTTTCAGAAAAAGGGTGAAGAAGAGAAATACTCATCATCGTGTGCATCTGCTGATATCAACCATATCATAGAAATATACTCAGCCGAGCAATGTCAGTTGCAAAAAACGAATGGGTTGCAGCAGCTGTCGACAATTGTTGTACAGGGGGAGGTATACCGCCTTACTAGGATCGGATTTGAGTTTATCCGATCCCAATCCATTATGCAGGAAATTTTGGAGGATGTTTTGTCCTAAGATGTAACTGTTCAAGAAGTAACATCGGCATATATAGATGGTTTATACATCAACAGCATAGGGGCGCCTGCAGAACGAGTAAGCAACATTTTCCTCGGGTGGTAATGGAAAGCAAGGAAGAATAGCGGCTTGAAGATGGCGCACGAGTGCTTGGATTGAACGTCTGGGGAAGCGTAGACTCTACGATGGAAGCATGGTAGTATAATTCCAGATGTTCCAGAGATTGTGACACGTCGAGCCAGTTTCTCTCTGTGCAGGAAACTGATCGGGCATCTGCCAGTGTGTAGGTGGCTATGAACAGCAACATGAATCATAAATCGACGAGCACACGCCGTAACCCAAGGATGGGACAACACCACAGAGTATGTTCCACTTCAACAAATGCTCCGGGAAAAAATCAGGGTGAATCTGAGCGATCCCTCACATGGTCTATGGTTTGTAAACAGACAAAACGCAAATGTATGATAGACGAAACTCCTCTGGTGACCGGCGCGCTCCTGGAACGTGATACTATTGTTTTCGAAGGTGAATGTCGGCTGCGATCCACATACGGCGTGCAGCATATTAACTTGGCTGAACATGATGGAGCGTTGAAGAGCATCAACCTTGCATTACACTGGAAGTGCACATTTATATACTTAAAAACAGAAATGGTTAGTGGCACGCTCACTGGAAGAACTAGAGTACGCACATAGGCTACCAGCGAAATGCTAATCCGACGAAGATTGGACGATAAAATCACTGGTGGAAGAGTATGGATTTTCAATAGACGGTGCTCTGGTCCCATCGAGTAAGAACATGGAAGACTCCATGACACTTGTTCAACAAAAGTGGCTCAATAGGATGAACTCCGTGAATGAACCTATACCTTTGACCATTGCTGCAAAGAGTAACCCAATGTCTAGTAGTCTTGCACTTCATAAGAGTAGTGGACATCCAGGCACCTGACTCACACCACATTTCGTTCGGTGAGTTTGGCCAACAATTACCTAAGCTGACGTGAGGTCAGCTATCGTAGAATGCGAGGAATGTCGGCCGATTGATCCGTCCCAATGTAATTGGACACCAGGTAAATTGGCGGTACAAACTAATTGGCTAACTTTGGGGATGCATATAACACACTTTAACTTTGGGGATGCATATAACACTTTAACGGCAAAAACTTTCTGGCGCTCACCGATTTGCGGTCCAGCGCGTTTTACCATTTAACGCATGTTGTCGCAGCAGGACTCCTGACACATCATACAGCATCTTGAGTCGCAATTTTTTAGCGTGGTCCACCGCAGGAACTGGCAACTGACAACGACACTGCATTTACAAGTAAGGAATTCAATGAGTTTTCCGCTGGTTGGTGTGTACGCCTGCGATTTCCGTGTGCATACGTGCTAGCAGGCAATGGCATTGCAGAAGGATATTAAGCGGATTGCAGCCAGAAAGAGATGCACTCTCCAGGAAGCAGTGCATTTGGGACAATGGCACGCCCAAGGACTATAGGGGAAGTCGGGGTAAGTTGAGCATAGGGGTAAGTTGAGCCACCCCCTTTTAACCATAATTGACTAAGCCAATCGAAGTTTGTATGCAATCTATAAACAACTGATCACGTGACTTTAACCTCCACCATTTAGTTTTGCTGAACCAATATCGGAGGTTGATGCGGTAAAAGAAAATCACATTTCGTGCCAAAAAAGTAAAATAAAGCGTTACAGAGGTGAGTTCATGTTTCTTGTGTGTAGTAATAGTTTGATTAGATATAATATGTGGTAGTTGTTTGTTCAATTACTTGCCTTCATACCTGTAAAAGATGTTTACATTCACCACACATGAGATGCATCCATTTGAACATACAATTCAATGAGGTCAGACTGGGGTAAGTTGAGCCAATGCTAATGGGGTAAGTTGTGCCACTGGCTCAACTTGCCCCATATGTCTTTTCACACGTTTTCAAGAAACAGATGAATGTGCAAACACATCAGTAGGCCTGTTATAGAGTGAATTCAAAATGCATGTTGTATAAGTTACATGCTCTACTTGTATAAGAATTAGATCTATGGGTTACCTGGTAAATGTTTAAGATGTGTAAGCCGTGCTTGGAGAGGAATTTGCACGCTGTACAGGCGCTTTGTTATTCTAATACTACTAATTATTTTTATTATTACTATTATCATTATTATTTTTAACATTATTAATATTGTCATTGTAGAATCAAGAATGCACTTACCCCCCCTCTCCACCATTATGGACTAGCCTACAATTAGTCAGGCATGGGGGGTTATTCCATTTGGAGGCTCCTGGCTAAACATGCCAGGAGAGGCAGGTGCCTCTCTACAAATGCCAGCTGTTCTGGCATTCATTGTTCAATGTTCCAGACTTATGCCAGGAACTCCACTGAATCAACTAGTTCACTCTAGTAATATTCTACATCACTATCGGATTTATTGTGTTAACTTCATTTTTCTTTTTTGTGTGTTTCACAGAAAAAAAGCCCACCAGACATGCGCCACTACGTGCGAAAGACAAATCGTGGACAAACTCCTACATACGTTATGGAACGGGCTGCTGCCGCTGTTACTGGAGGTCAGAGTGTGAGGAGTGCTGCAGAAGACTTTAACATTGATCGAATGACACTGAAGCGGTACATGGACAAACAAGACAGTCAACCAGCAGGGACGGCTTACACACATGTTTCCTTATGGCAATTGGTTTTTAGTCCTGAAATGGAAAGGGATTTGGCTGGCCACGTGAAACAATTGTCAGACATGTTTCATGGTTTGTCATTGAGAAGATGTCGCACACTGGCATATGAGTTTGCTAAAAAAAACTCTCAATCTGCCACCAAGTTGGGATCGTGAGAAAAAAGCAGGATATGATTGGTGGTTAGGCTTCAAGAAGCGCCAGAACCTGGCAATTAGAATCACAGAAGCAACATCCACCCAGTTGTTGATAAATTTTTCAACAACTTGAGTCAGATAATAGACAAGTACAAGTTCTCACCAAGTGACATTTACAACACTGATGAGACTGGGTGCACCACCGTTCAAAACCCTGGAGCCGTTGTCACAGAAAAAGGAACGAAACAAGTTGGCTCAATCACCTCCGCTGAATGTGGGGAATTGGTAACGGTGGTGTACACTGTGAGTGCAATTGGATCAGTCGTGCCTCCTCTGTTCATCTTTCCCAGAGTCCACTACAGAGATCACTTCATCAGAGGTGGATCAACACAGTGCATAGGGAAGGCAACACGAAGTGGCTGGATGAATGAAGAGGTGTTTGTGGAATATTTAAATCACATCATCAAGCACACCAGTGCTCACCAGGAAAGAAAATCCTCTTAATCCTCGACAACCATGACACACACATTTCTTTGAATGTTGCGAACACAGCAAGATCTCATTGCGTTGTCTTACTGATCATTCCACCACACACTTCCCATCGTCTCCAGCCGCTCGACCGGTCAGTGTATGCACCCTTCAAAACAGCATACAACAGAGCCATGGATGGGTGGCTACGGTCCAATCCAGGGAAAACAGTAACAATATATGAAATCCCAGCTCTAGTGAACCAAGCCCAGATGATTGCCATGGCACCATTGAACATTGCTGCTGGATTCCAAGCCTCGGGCATTCATCCATTTAACCGGGACATCTTTAGTTAAATTGACTTTTCTCCTTCTCTCCCAACTGACCGTGAGCAAAATGTGGCAGCAGAAAGCCTTGAGGCAAATTCTACTGTGGAAGATGCAGGACCATCAGGTGAGGTTCCTGGAGCAGTCTTGCCCATGCACAGTGATGATGTCCGACCACAAAAACAGCAAGAATATGATCTTATGCAACCATCCGCATCTGGGTCTTGTGTTTCATCTAGCTCACATGATGTCATGCATCGTCCATACATTTCACCATCTGTAATTCAGCCATTTCCGAAAGCAGCACCAAGAAAGGCAAGAAGAGGTGGTCACAAAAAGGACAGCTCAAAGATTTTGACTGACAGCCCTGAACGACAGAAGCTGATAGCCCTTTCTGAAAATAGAAAGAGGATCCTATTAACAAAAACAAAACAGTGTTTGTTCAATGCTGGTGGGAAAAATCATGTCCCCCGAGATCTAAAACCCCATGTTCAAGTGACACTGATGATTCAGATTTTGAATTTGATGATGTGTCATCAGATAGTGATGGTGACATTGATCTGGATAGCCCAATAATCGAAGGTGACTTTGTGGTTGTTAAATGTGCTGGCAAATCACGAACCGTGAACTATATTGCCCGGGTTGACACTCTTAACAGGGAGGACTTTGAGTTTGAAGGTGTTTTCCTTCAAAAAGTTGCTGGGAAGGTAGGAACGGACAAGCCTGTGTTTGTTCCAAACCCAAAGGACGAAGCGGGTTTCAATGTAGATGATGTTGTTTACAAGCTGCCACAGCCAAATAGTGTTGGCAGTTCTGTCCGTTGTTCTAGCCAGCTCGTTTTCAGCTGTGACTTGTCACAGTGGCAACTTCATTAACTTACTTTCAGATATATGTTTCAAAGTTTGTACTGGTTCATTCGCTGTAATTAACATTTCTACTTCATTATTATAATTTGTTTTATAACCACAGCAACAATTTTGGGCTTGTTCTTTCTTTATTTGCCACACATTTTTTGCGTGGCACAACTTACCCCTGTGTGGCACAACTTACCCCAGAGGTTGGATCAACTTGCCCCATGGTCGGGGCAAGTTGAGCCATTTGATATGCATTTTTGTAAAGCACATGGTCGGTTTAGGTGTACTACCAGAAAACTGCAACTTGTTTCAAAATGTTCCCAAATAAAAGAATTTTATAATAATACACTCATCTTTGCAAATTAATTAGTCGTTTGGGTTCTGAAGAGCCAAAATGGAAAATTGGCTCAACTTACCCCGACTTCCCCTACATTATCGTTGAGTGCACCTACCAACGGGATCAATTAGAGTGAAGAACATCGATCCAGTGCCCACGTTACCAGCCTCCGTACAAGCCTTATGGAATCTGGGTGCCCCTGTATGGATAAAACTACTATGTAATCGATGCACATACAAGTCCCAAGAAAGAAACTGTAACGAAAGTGATCAGTCCGCAAGCCATTGGTGCTGATGGTGTCCCGCGCCATGTGAAGGATACACTAGACCGGACATATACCATCCTCTCTGGTAATGTAGATGATAAAATTTCAGATAACACTGCATGTATTACTCTGCCTGGCCGACAACACACTCTATATGGAGAATCCTCGTAACACCGACCAAATGCCATTTAATCTGGCAGAGCAGATAAGACTTCAGATTATATTGAGTGTATTACAATACCTGGCCTACAGAAAACACAGAATAGAGAGACCCCAGAATCACCTCTGCGGCGGAGAATACGCAGAAGATTACCAGCACGACCTTGAACATGTGGTGGGGGAGGAGGGTAGATAATGTATGACGAGCCAAACGCATTCACGTTTAATGCACAAATTACACTGCGCCTGCGTGATGGAAAAGGAAATCCGGTTTGTACTCATTTGCATTATGTTGTGCCCCTGCGGATATAAAATACGTCGTTTTTTGGTTTGGGCAGTATTTTTGCATTTGCTTCGATCAGTGAGGGATATTTCGTATTGTTCGTTTCAGAAAGAGGGTGGAGAAGGGAAATGCTCAACATTGCGTATCGAGATCAAGGAGACAGTTACAATAGAAAATAAGAACTGTGCATGTATTCTGTAATGAATGCGTATTTTGTAGACTTGGCAATTTCCTTGCTGATTTAATTTTCTAGTTCTACTACAATTGGAATGACTCATTTTTCCTGGAGTTTAACTATTCTGTTTTTTCTTTATGATCATTTCCTTTTTTTCATATCTGGCTTCAATAGCGTTTAGAATATAGAAGGAATGGGTGAGAGCCTTCAACCAAACAAAATAATGAATTGAGCAGACATATTTAAGAAATCCCTTAAATGGGGAAACTAATACACATGATCTTCAGGCAGAAGACGTTCATATAGAAACTTCCAGAGATAACAAATGGATATAACATAACTATATTCATCCCAATTTTCCAAGTGTGTAATGCATTTTTTCTTAAGGTTCAATTATTAATTTATTTTCATCTTCATATAAATTAAAGCTTTCTGGGCAGTTGCATATGTAAGGTGGGCTTGTCCGTTCTCAATATGTCCATATGTAACTTGTTCGAACGGTAAAATCTACGGCCTATATAGGCTTATCCCTTTTGGTAACCATTATAATATCCTTTTTGTTTTCTTGCTTGCATTGCTATACCTTTTTGTATATTTATTTGCCAAAGGATTCTGTGACATCATTTTCAAATACAATTTCCGGTTCGTGCTTGTAGAATTTAGCTTTTTCTTTACGATGCAGTTTCTGCATACTTTCTATTGTACTGCCTTCTTCTATCCTTAAGTTTCTATATCTTTTATATTCTTATTTGAGCTAGTTTAATGCATTCGATTGTTATGATCTTTATTGTTTCGTACACTTGTCTACAAAGTCTGCATTTACTGTATTTTGTTACGTGTTGATCCTTAATAGTAGGTGGTTATTAGCTATACTATTTATCTCTCTAGGTTACCTTTTTGCAGTCATGTCTATATGTTTTCGTTTAATTCTCTTCTTTTACCGCGTTTATAATTCTTCCATTTAACTGTTTCTCTTAGCATTTTCACCTCAGCTATACCCCCTTTTCTTCTGTTGTTTGTTTATTCAATGTATTTTATGCAGTTATTATTCTTTCGCTCTCCTGTATTATGCTAATTTTCTCTGATATTTTACACAGTATTTTGTACGAAACAGTCGTATTTTACCCTATTTTCTTTTCACATAGAGTAAGACAGCATCAGTCTTTAGGTATAATGCATTGTTCATAGCGATTAGTAATTATGTTTCATGTCTATATTTGGTCTATCCTGAAACGGTCCAGAGTAACTGAATAATGATGCTGCTTATCGGTGTATGCGTTTTATTAGATCCCTTCAATATGTTAGTTTCAAGGCATGCTGTTGTACTTCTGAATTTTTTTATTTTAAATTTCTCTTTTATTTAAGTTTGTTTGTTTCTATCTGCTCCGGTAACTCCCAATTATTTGTGGCTGTCTTGTTTACACAGTACACTCGCCTCCGTTTCGGTAGTAATTCCATGCTTCTCGTTGCTGTAAGTGTTCCTCTTCTCATACTCCGAATGCGTATTTGTCCTTATCGAATCCCATTCAGATACCCCGGGTGAAATTATTGCTTCTGCTTATTAGCGTTTCCAGATTTTGCAACCAGTTTCTAAATCATCCATAGTTCGTTTATTAATCTTTGATAGTCAACTTTTATTCGGCTTCCACATTCTTATACATGCAACTGGAAACCGCTTATGAATTTCATATGCCTATGGATCTTCCTCCTTTAGCTAAACCCAAATATGCTAAGCCCCGTTTCACACACACACACACACACACACACACACACACACACACACACACACACACACACACACACACACACACTGCAGGGCTGTAGAAATAGATTCCTGGGGAAAATATTGCCCAACTTCTACACGACAGCAAGGATATCTATGTAACTATGTATAAAGTTGCAACTAAACAAATGGTGCCACATAAAGATGCGTCACTGATTGTATTCTTGGACTGATATTGTTGTAAGCAGTTCTTTGCAGTAGCAATTTCATAGAAGCAAATCTGTATAGCCTTTAATGCATTTGATATGCCATTATACATTTTCATACATATACCGGATTCTAAACTATATTTAATGATGAGCTTATCTTATACTGTAGCGTATATTTTGTGTTCTATTTGCATGTAAAAATACCTGAGAAAAATCTTCAATTTTGTATTACGCAAACAGTTTATTACAAATATACACATCTTTTGGAGCTGAATTTGGGCTTATCGAAATGTTTGACTATCTACGTAACCGGTTTATACTTCTGAGTTCCAGTGTGTCCTATTGATCTTCATATTGGCGTTTATTCACCGAAAATACTATTGACCAGCATTATATCACTCCGCATATCCCATGATTTTACTTTTCTTTTTATTGCAGATCGATGTAAAAAATGGACAAAAAATCGCTGCTGTAAAACGTCTGGAAGTAAGAACGGTTTCTGCTGTTTGAAATATATATGTAAAATTACTGTGATCGTAAAAGGATTCAACGGATATAACTCGCCTGGAATTCCTTCTGTTTAAGAATTGATATGAGGCAGTACAATTAACATGATGTAAACACTATTGAAAACGCACTGTGGATAATACAATATAACAGCAACATCACCGATACTGGATTTTCAGTTTTTGACGATTATAAAAATAATTCTTGCATTTTCTGTCAGGAGTTTTTGATTTTGCTTTAAAATGATTGATTTTCCTTTGAGTCTTCGATATTATATCTTTACTTCATATATCATTTTGAGGAGGGTTTTTCGCTATGTATTACCGATTAAAATACGATTGTTTTTAAATAGTTATTATTTTTTCAGAATGTTGAATACAAGAGGTAAAAAAATAATTCACACATATTTATTAGTAGTTCAACCAAGACCGAAAAGCAGTACCGACAACTCGTGATATTACAGTAGCGTCTGACCAAGCAACAACCAGTGAACTAACATCATAATGGTCGTTTCAGGAATTTCATGGCGGAGACAAGACTAGTAGATGAGAGCATAGTTATCGGTAATCGTATGTTGAAATCAATCAGTTAAGAAGTATTAATTTACGACAATATAAGAGCAATTTTTCGAGAACTTGCTTGTTAATTAGATGTAAATTATGCGACGATTTCGATCCAATTCAGAAGGATTACGGTGAAAAAATAATTTTATAAAATATCTGCCTCACTAACTGAACGAAAGTCAAAAGAAACGTCGTTATATATTATCATTTTCACTTCTTAAACACAAGAGAAACGACCGGTCTCTCGACCGGGTTGGGATGTGCGATGAAAGGTGGGTGTTTTGATACAAGAACCAATCCTCGGATCAGTAGCTGGACGCCGACAACGCTCTATGATATTTCTCGAAGTTAGAGTTAATCCAAAAGAACGTCATGCGAACTATTTGATGGTCGGCGACTAGTCTCATCTATTTCATAATTTTAAAGCAGGCGACACCAAACGAAGGGAAGTACTGTAAAGAACGATGAAATGTATCAGACACCCTGACAACAAGCCCCAGCATTAGTCAACAGAAAAGACCCTATTCTTTTCCACGACAATGCCCGACCCCACTTGGCTTAATCGACATTGAAGAAGCTGGTCGTATTAGGCTACAAAATCCTGCCTCATTCGCCATACTCTCCAGACCTCTACCCTACCGATTACCCTGTTTACACGCATCAGGAAGCATTCTGCGTGAAAAATAAAAACCTAACGATATCAAAAATCCCTTCAGCGACTTCATCGCCACTAGTACGCTAGATTGCTTACGTTACTAGTACAAACACACATGTTTTACATTAGCAAATTTACATTGATGTGTAGGGGTTTTACGTTGATCATTATTTTTTAGCAGGTATATGCTCATCTAGATGTAAAAGTTGAAAACCGCAAGTACTTTTTTTCAACCGAATATTTTGTCGACATAAAGATTTGTATATAAAGCAAAACTACTGATAAATAAGGCTATGACTACAGCGTATTCTCCTTGTTGCTTTTCATGTTGATCATATATCCGACACAGTTAGATACAATTAATAAACCAAGAACCCACGGCTCTCCATACAAACATGTAACATATCACTAGAATCAAAACAAGGAAAAAATGCTATTGTTATAACATTACTGATAAAATGATGATGACATGTCAGGGTTGTCATAATTTTTCGGGAGAAATTCTAGAGCAAATAACGCAAGTATTCGAAATTGGGGGAAATAATTAAATAAATATTTATGTCACGAAAAATTGTTTCTTTTATTAAAATAAGAGGATTTATAACTCTTGTTAGGATAAATTATAATATGTGTTTTAGTGAAATGGCATAAACCTATTTGTGATAAAAAGAAACACATTTTTTTTGTTTTTCAATCATAAAAAAATTAAATATTAGCAAATTATTTTAGAGTTTTACTGCCTACTCATTCCTCTTAATATTTTTAAAAATAATATATATATATATATATATATATATATATATATATATATAACAATTAGTATAGTGGAAATTACATATATATATATTATATTGAATCATAATTATATAGAAATATATTTATTATTTAATATAATATATATATGTACATATTAAATCATTAATATATTTTGATTACGCGAATTTGCTATAAACTCATTATCAGTTTATTATATATAGTAATACGTGTATACCGTATGAGAGTGACCTGCATTGAAACAAAAGACTTAACTATACTTTAATAACTCAAAACAAATTAAAATGAATATTAGAATTAATACTCATGAATGTAGTAATAAAAATTATAAAAAAAAACATAGAAAAAGACAAGTAATAGGGAAATAATTGAAAATTGAGACTAAAACAAAAAAAATAAAAAATACGAAAAATGGTTTACAGAAGTGTGTTTTGAATAGCACCCCAGATGCCCGACATGGACAACTTAATGAACGCACATGTTTATCATGTACAAAATAATTGTTTGTATGTAGCATCGAATGGAAATCGCATCACATCTTTTATGAAAACGTAAAATATAAAAACATTCAATTAAACTGTCCTCTTATGACCAATCTTCAGACATTTACCAACCTGACACCAGTAGAATTTTATCAACGCACAGGAAAACGTCAGTCTATAAATAAACTGTAGATTATTTTATAAGACAGTGGCGAAGGATAAATAAATATTACCTTTCATAGAATAAATGAACCATGATACGTAAGTATTGCACATTAAACTTTAACTCAAATGATTAAGTTAAAAACGATTGAATAAAATCAACAGATTTTTCTTTGATGATATCGACGCGTTGGAGATAATTTCTTCTGTTTATTACACAATTAAACTATTATACTTTAGTCTTGCATTCAGAAAATCATCAGTGGATTCTATACAGTGCAGAGTAGACTACAGAGTATGTTGGCGTAAATCACTGCGGGGAGGGATGTGAAACTTGCTCGCAATTCACTGCGGTGATGCTTTATTTACTAGAGCGATTTGATTTAAAATAGGCGATTTCACTGATTTTGATGACAATGAATTTCTGTCCGGGTGAAGCATTTAATCCCTCAATGCCGGATCTCTCTGCTAATGCTGATATATAACAGATGTGTATCTGTGTTGCTGCTTGTCTGTGCGGGTGTGACTAAGGTCATCTCGTCAGCGTCAGACAAGGCAAAACTATTTGCAAAGAACTTTGCAGCTAATTCTACCCTATGCGACGAAGGCCATCAACTCCCCATATTTCCTCCTATAACACAGAACATGCTAGGTAACATACAAATATCCGTGCATGAGGTCGAAAAGCTAATCGAGAATCTTGATTCCAGTAAAGCAACTGGCCCTGATGGCATCCCAATTATAGTGTTAAAAAAGCTTCAACCAGAACTCGCTCCCAAACTTACGAAACTATATAAGCGCTACCTTAAGGAGAAGCGCTTTCTGACTCCCTGGAAGATCTCATCAGTTTGCCCTGTATTTAAGAATTCAGGTGATAAGTCATCTCCGTCACAGTACAAACCAATAAGTCTCCTGTGTGTTATGAGTAAGTTGCTTGAATCCATATTAAATAGAGAAATAGTCAACCATCTCAGCAGAAACAACCTTCTTAGTGACACACAATATGGTTTCCCCTCTGAAAGATCTACCGCAGATGTGCTGACGGTTATAACCCACAGGATTAGTCAATCTCTTGACAAAGGCTTCCTTTTTGGGGCAATTGCACTTGAAATATCAAAGGACTTCGACAAGGAATGGCATAAGGGTCTACTTCACAAGATTTCCAGCTACGGTATAACTGGAAATGATTTCTCAATTATTAAATAATTTCTCTCCTATAGGATCATAAGAGTAGTGGTTGATCAACAAAAATCGGAGGCCTGCAATATAAATGCTGGAGTCCCTCAAGGCTCAATCCTGGGCCCAACTCTCTTCCTGATCTACATCAATGACCTCCCTTAACACACACTTAAATCATTCGTTGACATTTATGCTGATGACACGAACATCTACGGCAACACATCAAAGGCTGTAAATGGCAAAGTTCTCTCTGATTCTCTCTCCTCTGATCTCGAGCGCGTGGTTCAGTGGGGGAAGACGTGGCTGGTTACCTTTAATGCATCCAAAACCAAACGCCTATCCTTACATCATCAACGCTCTGATCCCCAGCTGGCATCAATTGTGATGGATGGCTCTCGTCTGCGTGAGGCCCGTGGTTTGTCAAGCTTCTGGATTTGACCTTTACTCCTGATCTTAAATGGAACACGTACATCAAGTCGGTTGCCAAGGTCGCTGGAAAGATGGCGGGATCCTTTTACCGCTCTAGAAGATATCTCACTACCGATGCAATTCTCTATCTATATAAAAGCCAAGTACGTCTAAGGATGGAATACTGTTGCCATATCTGGACAGGAGCTGCTAAAAATAGCCTATCCTGCCTTGACAGAGTACAAAATAGACTTCGTGGCTTAGTGGGGGATGACCTTTTCTCTACCCTGCCACCACTCTCACACAGAAGAGACGTTGCAAGCCTATCTTTGTTTTATCGCTATGTCCATGGCAGGTCCTCGTCGGAACTCCAATCTCTGGTGCCCCCTCGCCAATCTTTCACGAAAAACACCCGTCTAGCTGAATCCACTGTGAAAAATTTTCCCCACTCTTTATCTTTACCTAAATCAAAACGTGGATTCCATGAACAAAGCTTCTTTCTTAGAACTGCACGCCTGTGGAACTCTGTTCCGTCTGCCTGCCTCCCACCGGACTACAACTTGGAGGTGTTCAAGTCCAACGTTAACAAATTCCTAATGAACCGCCCCCTTAAGTAAACACTTCATCAAATCTCCACACTAACGTAATGTACTTGCAATAACGCTTATCGCTGAGTGGCTTCCTGGCCTTTATAAATGGTGACCACTGTGTAAATATATATATATATATATATATATATATATACATACATATATATATATATATATATATATATATATATATACAGAGAGAGAGAGAGAGAGAGAGAGAGAGAGAGAGAGAGAGAGAGAGATCAGGACACACTTGTCGGATTTTCTAAAATTTTCGTAAATGTATTTCATGTTTGGTGAATGTACTTAGATATGTTTCTTTTTTTACTGGAATGCATCTGAAATCTATGGAAATATTGAACAAAAAATAAAGACCAGATGGCAAAATTAACAATGTTATATATTTTAGAGGTTTTATCATCGCACACGCAAAAAGCCCCGACGTATGACATCACAGGAGTTTCTTAAGTAATGCAAACAATTGGGTAATTTTTAGGCACATTCAACCCATGATACTTGACGTCGCTTTTAAAACTATAATTGAAACTATTAGATGAAATAAAATAAAAAAATCAACAGTAGATATTTAATTCTGCAATGTAGGCTATAAGCTATTGTGCATTACGTTACTGTAGAGAGACGTAAAGTACTTTCCAGTGCACACAAGACGCTTCCATATTTCGAGTAATGTTAATTTAATTTGAACTGAAGTATATAAAAGCCTCCAGATTTTATACGAAACAGTAATTAAAAAAAACTCAGTCAAGACCACTGGAGAAAATCAGTTGAAATACTCGCAAAGGAAACAAACGATGGAGAAATACGACTATGGCCGCGGTATTTGCAGGATTATAAGGAAAATGAACAAATTACAAAAAAAAGGCGATTAAACAGAAACACTTCGTGGTTTTCAACAATGCTTGTCTTAATAAACACACACTGATTAAATACATCATATTTATATATATATATATATATATATATATATATATTAAATGCATATATGTATGTATATATATGCATATATATATGAATATATATATATATATATATATATTTCAACTAGACTAAAAGTATATATTTCACAATGTTAAATATATACGTATGTATGTATATATATATATATATATATATATATATATATATATATATATATATATATATATATATATATATATATATATATATATATATAAGAACAACAATACCAGTAGATTTATGGCAACGATGCTTTATAGAGATGGCCGCTTTTCCTCCCCACTTGTATATGTAAGCGCAAGAATTTGCACGCAAAATCTGTTTCTTTCAATTATTATGCAATAATTCATACCTCATATTTCTGTTAACATTTAACAGTTAACAGTTAATAATATTGCATGCATAATTTGTTATTGCTTTACAAGTTTTATTTCTGGAATTTGTAAAAAAGAATCGATAGCGATGGTAATTTTCAAAAATAATTGTAGGAGTAACGGAATAACGAAAATAATGTAATATTTTGAAGGCATTTGATTTGAATACGTCAAGAAGAGGGAATATCAACAATGGGTGTAGGTACCATCATCGAATTCTATATAAATATACAAGATATGTTGGAGAAGAGAATAATAAGCGTCAATCTCTGCAATAAACTAATGACGAATTATATAAACCTGTCAAAGAGAAAACTATTTTCAGATATTCCAGTCAAGAAGTTTTTTGCAAATCCTTTAAATGACTTTGGATATAGAAAGACCTCTTGCGTTAGAATTCACTGATCCTATGTGATATGCCAATCAGCATATACCGTATTGACCTTGGTGGAATTCAAATGGCTTGTTGCTGCGAGGGCTGCTTTTGCTGAGGTATTTGACAACGTGTTTTATCGAAGATATAAACAACCTACAAGTAGACTACACATTGGATTTTGATTCATCTGTGCATACGCATATATATATATATATATATATATATATATATACACATACATTTTTGTGCTTTTAAATAGATTATTACTTCCAATGATTTTAAAAGATCGACTCAAATACTGTCACTATATTTTATTCCATGTCCCTATGTATATGTATAGGTAAACCATATATTTTCCTTAGCTTATATATTCATCGTGCATGCATTTCACACTTAATTCAAAATTGACTACTTACGTATACAAACCTTTTATACATAATATATGCGTTTTCTCTATAGCAATGGTTGATGAGAGATAATAAGATGGTTCGAAAAATTAAGTGAAATACAAGATATTTATAAGGCCAGTCTTAGATATTGTCAGGGAAACGTTGAAGATATTACGAGTCGATGATTGTTATGATCGTAGTAATATTAATTAATACAGAATGTTATGAAAGCAAAATCAATCTTTAAAGTATAAATTATTTATATTTTAAAATTAAAGAATGTAGAACACTAATTCTAATTTTAAAATAGGGATCATTTTCAAGTATCGTGGAATTAGGTAGAGGTTTAAAAAAACGGGTGAATTGCATAGTCCAAAACAACGAGAGATTGTTTTGATTTATTAGGAGAAATCCTCTTTGAATCTCCTTTTGAGCATTTGTCAAACAAAATCAAGAACGAACCGCATTGTTTTTCTCTGATTGACCCGACGTTAATACCCCAAAGAATTGTTCTTCTTCATTTCTGTAACATGTCTGTTATTTAAATATGTTTATCGTCGTAAGCTGTAATGGAAGCTTGACATGCGGAATATATATGCTCAATGTGATTACGGTGTTAAATAAAGGCATGAAAGCCACAGTTCTGTCAAATGAGGTCAGATGCATTTGATATGCAAGAAGGACCAGAGAAGAGTGTGTAATTGTACCTGTAGTCTTTGCTCTGTTATTTTCCATTTTGTTTCAAAACGCATTTCGCGACATTGACAATTGTGTCAAATTTTACTTCCGGTAATCTGGTGGGCTATTCAACCAGCAGCGGTTCCAAACCAGGATTGTGTTAAAATTACTGGACGAGTCACGACTAAGATATACGTACATAATATAGACCCCTCTATGTTATACAGAAAGATTATAACATACACGTTCCGATGCCGTTATATATACCATCCAAAAAATACACGGGAGGGGTCTTCAGAATTTCGGAACTTTAATAGTCCTTTCGCGTGTTTTCATCATAAAACAAAAATCCATATTTAAACCTTCGTGACAGGAGTTAATTCTGCTATCTATATTTATTGTTGTTGATTTTTACTTAGCATTGGGTGCAAAGTCAACTGTAAAATACAATAAGTGTGGCAGAAACAAATCATTTTCCTGTCACTTATACAGGGAAACGGAGAAGTGGATTTCTGAAAAGTTTAACAACTTCACTGTTTTAACTGCCGCATATATTCATTTACTATAATTTCACGGACACATTTGAAGACGAAATACACATTACTGTCTAAAAATTCAAACGAATTTTAGAAAAATCTGGTGTGTAGGCTTCACAGGGTAAATGTTCCGTGTGGCGATTGTGCAAAAAATTCACATTCGGAATAATGTGCACATGAGATACAATTGAAGTTTGAGCTTTGATCAATTATGATACATATGTTTCTCGTTCTTTACATTGTTCTTCGCCCACATTTTAAGACGCATTTACTTGTTTATTTTATTTAAATATTAATTATTAATTAATAATTAATAATTACTACGTGCATAAAAGTAACTAATCGCTATACATGCATGTTACAGAGTATACTCTTCATCAGTATAGCTAGATTTTATTGACAAGGATCGAACCTACAATGGCTCGATAAGTAGTTTTTCTTGTAATAAAAACGCGCAAGGGGCGAAATAAAATGTAAGAAATTAATCGCCAATAAAAAAAAATAAATATATAAAAATTAAACATTTATAAGCGATAAAAATCCTGCATAAAATTGTCAAGGGTTCGGTAGTCCCGTGATAAACCACCAGAGTACTTACCGAGCTAAATCCTACCCTTTGATGAGTAGGGGAGCATTTCTTCGAAACTCCGCGGATTAAGGACTATGCACTTATTTAATGCTTCCTTTCAAATGAAATATGTTTTAAGTCTTTTACAAAATGTTTTTACATGTTTTATTAATTATTTGCTCTTATATATATATATATATATATATATATATAATTTAAAGGAGATTAGAACAATAGTCTAAAGAGCTGAGTGTATTTTAATGTAACAGTGAAATTACTAGTTTGCTAATCATATAAACCAGGAGATAAATTTTGTGCACTATGTGCAAAAGAGGCCCTAAAAATTTTAAAATATGAAGATATAAAAAGTACAACCAAACTATTAAATTCAAGACATGAGCTTCTGACATGTAGTCATAAACGTTGGTTTAAATTTAATAAATATAAACCACCTTAAATCATTAAAAATTATTATTAGTAAAAATAGATTACAATTATTATTTTATTTTTTAAATAAATTAAGTTAGACTAATTACCTCCCTAAGACCCGTAAAATAAATAATAAATAAAGTCAAGAACACATGACAATTATCTCCCCTTAAAACTTTTAATACACATATATTCTCTCTATATATATAAACTGTAGCGTCTTTAAATAAAAAAATACGCTAACGGAAACAATTTATTGCACGAGCGTCCCCCTTTTTAAATTCATCATTCAATAAGATAAAAAGCTATAGAAAACATCTAAATGACTACTTTAAACACAGTTCCTGATTTCAAAAAAAGAAAAATTAAAAGGCAAATATCTCTATATATTTTTAAATCAAATTTATTATGTAAATTCAAAAATATATATTTTTCTCTACTTATTTCTATCTCTAACCCGTATTAATTTTCTTATAAATTTTAAATCCAAACCTTTTATTTCAATTTTGCAGATTCATCTGCCTTACTTTTAATGCTAGGTTTATTTATGGTGTCTTTTAAATTCAATCAAAACCCTCCTAAATTTGGTGATGAGGAGACCTTTATGGTGTCTTTTAAATTCAATCATTTTTGGTGATGAGGAGACCTTTATGGTGTCTTTTAAATTCAATCAAAACCCTCCTAAATTTGGTGATGAGGAGACCTTGCTTACCAAAAAACTATATATAATTGTTCTACATAACTTGATGTATACCACAATAAAAAGCACTGTTTTCCGAAACGATCGTACAGATAATTGATTTTGTTGTTGTTCTTTCTTATGAAACTGATTTTTTAATTTAATTAAAATTTGATTTTTAAATTTTTAATTTTTTTTTTAATTTTTTGAATTTTAAATTATAAATCACATTACTTAATATTGAATTAGCTCTAGAACATTTAACTATCGAGCTTGTTATATATCTAAAATACAACGAACACTTTCTATTTCCTGTATTTTAATTAAACTAGTAATTTCACTGTTACATAAAAATACACTCAGCTCTTTAGACTATTGTTCTAATTTCCTTTAAATTATTAGCTCCCTATAACAGGTTGAGTTTATATACGTAATTGTATATATGTTTCATAAGAAGGACTTGCAATTATCAACCAAATGCATCCCTATACCCCCTAAAGACACCTTTATAACCAGCTTAATTACAAGTATAAATATATTTATAAGGAACTTGAGATGGAAAGCCTACCATTTTGATAATTACCAAAATGAAACCACAGATACAATACACCACCAACCTGGAGAAATAAAAGAAACCACCCTCAGACAAGACAATGAAGAAAGAAAAGCAGCGAAATACTACAGACTAAAAACATACCAAAACCCTAAGAGAAACATTGACACTGTAAATTTTGAAAATGACTTAATCAACTTGATTAAAAGTATTAAATTTAAGAAAAATAAAAAATATATCACTCCAACACTTAAAAAAATAAATAAATTTTCAAAATCTATTTCTATAAGCCACCAAAATAAACTCATAGTACCGGCAGATAAAACTGGAAATTTCTACACAATGGACTATATACAATATAAAAATCTAATATATAAAGAACTTAATAAAAATTATAAAACTACAAATAAATCAGCACTAAATAAAATAAATAATGATGCAAAAAACATTTTAACTAAACTTAAAATAGATAAATACACAGAAATAACGGTACCAGGTACCCCGAGATTTACTTTAAAAGACCACAAACACAGCTTTAATATTAACCCTACTTTTAGACTCATTTGCCCCTCGAAATCAGATATAGGACTGGTTAGTAAAAACATATTAGATAGAATTATCCCCAAAATTAAATCCATAATAAAATACCCACTATGGCAATCTTCCAACCAAGTAATCGACTGGTTTTCTAATATTCAAAATAAAAATAATATTAAATTTCTTTCTTTTGACATTGAATCATATTACCAATCTATATCACCTATCTTACTTAATAAATCTCTATTAATTAACTAATATAACTCAAGACGAAATTAAACTAATACTTATAGCTAGACAGTCTTTAATAACATTTTATAATAAATATTGGACCAGGAAAAATACCCCCTAACCACTTCAACATTTTAATGTGATCGACGGACTCGACTCAGGTCTCTGATCTAGTTGACCTGTTCCTTTTACATGAAATACATTGTATACTCCATAAACAATTCAAACTTGAAGGAGGGCTATATAGAGATGATGCACTTTTCATAACTAATTCTACTAATAAAAATTATGAAAAAGCAATTAAAGCTCTACATAAATTATTTAAAAATTATGGACTTAGTATAAAAATCGACCCGAATAAAAAAAATTGTTAATTTCATAGACATAACCTTAAATCTCGAGAATTCTACCTTTGAACTATACCATAAACCTAACCAATCACTTCTATATGTCCACACTCAATCAAACCACCCTAAATCAATATGAAAATCAATAGTTCCCAATATCGCTTTAAGAATTTCTAGACTGTCTTCTACTAAATCCATATTTACCAAAAATGAAAAATACTATAATGAGGCCCTTAAAAACTCTGGATATAATTCACAAATTAAATTCATAAATAAAAATGATAGAAACATAAACTGCATTAAAATAAACATATTAAGAGCGTAATAACATAAAATATGGCAATGTCCTCCCGTATACGAGTTAAGAAAAATAACCAAGAGACCAAAAATGATAAAACCAAACTACAAATATTAGATAATAATACAAATAAACAGCAAACCAAAACCCGTAAACGTAAGAATAGACACAAGGAGATCCTATGGGTCAACCCTCCATATTCCAAAAACCTAGAAACAAACATAGCCAGAGAATTTTTTTCAAATATTAGATAACAAATTTAAAGCCCCCTCCCATAGATATAATAAAATTTTCAATAAGAACGCAATTAAAGTCTCTTACTCTACTATGCCTAACCTTCATCAGAAAATAATTAGCTCTAATAATAAGAAAATTAAAAAACTACAAAATACAACTATACAAAATACATCGGACTGTAACTGTAGAAGAAAAAATAAATGCCCCCTACAAGGCTCATGTAAAATTAAAAATGTTATCTATAGCTGCACAGTATCAAAAACTCCAAATCTACATGAACCTATTAACAGCCATAACTCAACTACCAGATTAAATAATAACACCAACTTAAATCAATCTACCGATCAATTACTAATCAACCCACCACATAATAATCCAACAATAGACCTAACGGAAAATAATCACAACAATCAAGAGGTAATATATATTGCTTCCATATCTAGCCTAATAAAACATAGAATTTCAACGCACAAACATTCTTTTAAAAATAACTCTCTATCAAAACCAACTACTCTATCCAACTATATTTGGCAACTAAAAAATAGCAATATTTCTTTCAACTTAAAATGACAAATAATTGAGACATGCAAATCATATAAACCAGGAGATAAATTTTGTGCACTATGTACAAAAGAGACCCTAAAAATTTTAAAATATGAAGATATAAAAAGTACAACCAAACTATTAAATTCAAGACATGAGCTTCTGACATGTAGTCATAAATGTTGGTTTAAATTTAATAAATATAAACCACCTTAAATCATTAAAAATTACTTATTAGTAAAAATAGATTACAATTGTGATTATTTTTTAATAAATTAAGTTAGACTAATTACCTCCCTTAGACCCGTAAAATAAATAATAAATAAAGTCAAGAACACATGACAATTATCTCCCCTTAAAACTTGTAATACACATATATTCTGTATATATATATATATATATATATATATATATATATATATATATATATATAGATAAACTGTAGCGTCTTTAAATCAAAAATACGCTAACGGAAACAATTTATCGCACGAGCGTCCCCCTTTTTAAATTCATCATTCAATAAGATAAAAAGCTATAGAAAACATCTAAATGACTACTTTAAACACAGTTCCTGATTTCAAAAAAAGAAAAATTAAAAGGCAAATATCTCTATATATTTTTAAATCAAATTTATTATGTAAATTCAAAAATATATATTTTTCTCTACTTATTTCTATCTCTAACTCATATTAATTTTCTGATAAATTTAAAATCCAAACCTTTTGTTTCAATTTTTCAGATTCATCTGCCTTACTTTTAATGCTAGGTTTATTTATGGTGTCTTTTAAATTCAATCAAAACCCTCCTAAATTTGCTGATGAGGAGACCTTGCTTACCAAAAAACTATATATAATTGTTCTACATAACTTGATGTATACCACAATAAAAAGCACTGTTTTCCGAAACGATCGTACAGATAATTGATTTTGTTGTTGTTCCTTCTTATGAAACTGATTTTTAATTTAATTAAAATTTGATTTTTAAATTTAAAAAATTTTTTTAAATTTTTAAATTTGAAATTATAAATCACATTACTTAATATATATATATATATATATATATCAGAATAAAATAATCCAACAATTAGCTTGAATGGAAACTCATTCACGTCATACATTTTTAATTCGTTGAATGATTAACAACTATACATTTATATATATATATATATATATATATATATATATATATTAGTAGATGTGTGTCTCTTATAAAAATACGTTGTGTTCCTTATATGAATTCCAAACAAAATAAATATCTGTTTCTTTTGTAATAATGCCCTGTTTCAGCTTCAAACGTATCTATTATATATATATATATATATATATATATATATATATATATATATATATATATATATATATATATTACTATAATAATTATTAAACACCTACAGACACTAGTGTTTCGTCCATTCGGGAATCTTCAGTGCAGGGTGTCAGGATTAATACCAGTCGAACGATTCGAACCCCGCATCACGAGACATCTCTGGTTCGGTTTAGCGAATACCTAATCAATTAGGCTACCATTAACCGCGTGAAATAACGTCGAATTAAAACATTTTTATTTTAAATGTTCATTTACGTCAGTCAGAGAATGATCTAATTGTTATCGCTTTATATATATATATATATATATATATATATATATATATATATATATATATATATATATATATATACACTATTAATATTAACATTTTATTATTTATATTAACTATTAATACAAATATAATACAATAAAACAATAAGACTGTATAGTAACTTTACGGACACCCTATATATATATATATATATATATATATATATATATATATATATATATATACGTGTGGAGAGGAAGATAAACTATATAGCATCATTACGACAACGAATTTGTATAGTTGTATGTCCTTGAATTAACAAACGATGTCGAATCTTTTTGCACAAGGCTGGAAGAAAAACTTTTATTTTTATCTACAGGCGCAAGACTTTGAAGAGGATAGCTGAAAAATAAACAACTTATAATAATCATTGATGCTTGTATTTCTAAAGTAAATCCTTTCAATAAGCTAGTTTTGCCTTTTTTCTTTTGTTAATGAATGTCTTCTCATGAGTATCTTTGCCTTCCAGATAATAAGAGATGCAGATACAAAAAGATGCTTGCAATATTTGCTTTTCTTTCAATAAAATAACCGGGGCTAAAATTTCAATTATTTCCTTGACTTTGTCTTTGTTCTGATTACATTTTCTGTTTCTTTACATTTTTTTTACTTTTTTATAAGGCAGTGAATTGCTAGGTGTTCGAAAAGCTAACGGAACTCAATAGAACGAACCTATCCTTAGTTTCAATCAGAACTGGCGGCAATATTTTGCCCAGCAAGTCTTTCACTTAGTGCATTGCAATACTTTTGTTTTATTCTTGATGTCACTCAGTTGAATGTCATCCTCTCATTTCAAAGATCAAACCAATGGTGGAATGTTTAAAGAGCGAATCGTAAAAAAGAAGAATGTAATAAAAAGATACGTAAAGAAAAGTAATTGATTCTGCAGGTGGGAAATATGTCACTGATGTCGAGAGAATAATCAGGCGAAATAGATGGGGATGCGGATGAAAAAACGAAGAGAAGAGAAATATGGTAAATCGAATGACTAAGACAGCGGAAAGAATGAACGATGATACAAAAGATGAGAAATACATTGCGGACATTGGGAAGACTGCTGCAAAAAGGGAAGTTCACTCTATCCAGCTAGAAAAATGCTGGCACCTTAGAGTATTCTGTACTTCTTCAGTGTCAGCATTGTTACCACATTTGGGCTGGTGCATTTACAAGACGCTCAATTTTGAATAGGGTTCAAAGTACATTTTCAATCTAATAGACCCCAATTTTCAACTAAGCACAAACCGTCATCCCACATTGCAATGTTGTATCGCTGTGTCTGTTTTACATATATTTTAAACAATATCTTTACAGATATTTTAAACGGTGATATCATTGCATGTTTGCCCGCTAGATGTTGATATCCCCTGACCAATCCGCTTAACAACAACGTCTCATCCCTTCACTGTTGAAGTCCCTTAATAATAGAAATCTTTTTATTCTAATTATATATTCCCTCTAAAAACAAGATTTTTGAATTCCATTCATGCTACATGCTTCCCTGATTGTACGTATATCCAGAACTTTAAATGTTACGTAAAACTTACATTTTCTTAATCTTTCGGAGACATGGTTTTAATAGTAGGCACTTACGCAAAAGTTGCGTGATAACTTGTTAGTGGTAATGCTAAGTAAAAAATAAAATAATAACCGAAAGCAGAAAAAAAGAAATATATATAGACAGATCGTAAGTAGAGAATAAAGGGAAGGTATCTGAGGAAAAAAAGAATATGTGAATAGAAACGTGAGTGAGTATAACGACTGAGAATAAGTGAATATATAAAAAACACATTATGAAAACTTACAAAAAAATACGCTCATAAAGACGTACCCGAATATTAAAATTTATCAAAAATGCCCAGGAATAATGTAATTAAATAAATAATAGAATAATGCTACGTAACTACCGAATCAATAGCAAGTGCATTCAATAAAAATGAATGAGAATAGAAATAAGAATGGATTCAAGAATAAAAAGTAATCCTAACATCCATGCAAGGTATTGTAATACAATTAATAGGAACACTGAGTCAATGTAACCGTTTTTCATTTTACCAGATCTAGATATTTCAAAATCAACACAACTATCCCTGTGTAAAACGGGTACTCATATTTTCAAAAGAGATTCACACTGAAGTTTCTAAGGTATTTTTACACCACTTATAAAGCCCGGAAGCTACTCGAGGATAAGGGTTATTTTGTGTACAGTAATCAATGTGATAATATCGTAGCAACCGTTAGTATTGGAGATTTGATAAAGTGTCGTACTTAAGGGGGTGGTTAATCAGGAATTTGTTTATGCTGGACTTGAAGACATCCAAGTTGTAGTGAGGTGGGAAACAGGCAAACGGAACAGAGTTCACCAGGCGTGCACTTCTACTAAGAAAGAAGCTTTGTTCATGGAATCTACGTTTTGATTTAAGAACAGATAAAGAGTGGGGAAAAATATTGATAGTGCGTTCAGCTAGACGGGTGTTTTTCGTAAAATATTGGCGAGGGAGACCAGATATTGGAGCTCAGACGAGCATTTGCAATGGAAATGACGATAAAACAAAGACAGACTCGCAACGTATTTCTGTGAGAAAGAGGTTGCCGGGAAGAGAAAAGACCATCCCCCACTAATCCACGAAGTATATTTTGTACTCTCTCAAGGCAGGATAGGCTGTTTTTAGTACTTCATCCTTTGAGTACTTGGCTTTTATATGGACAAAGAATAGCATCAGCCGTGATATATCTTCTGCAGCAGTAGAAGGACCCTACCAGTTTTCCAGCAACCTTGGCAACTGCCTTGATGTACGTGTTCCATTTCAGATCAGGAGTAAAAATCAATCCCAGAAGCTTGTCAAAACATGGAACCTCCCAAGACGAGTGGCGTCTATTTCAATTGATGCCAGATGGAGATCAGAGAGTTGATGACGTAAAGATAGGAACTTGGTTTTGGATGCATTAAAAGTAACAAACCACCTCTTCCCCCACTGTACCACTCGCTCAAGACCAGAGGAGAGGGAATCAGAGAGAATCTTGTCATGTACGGATTTGATGTGTTGACATAGATGGTCGTTTCATCAGCATAGCTGTCAACGAATGATTTGTGTGTTTTAGGAGATAATTGATGACGATCAGGAAGAGATTTTGGCCCGGTGTTGACCCCTGAAGGACTCCAGAATAAAAACAAGGGCCTCTGATTTCCGTCCATCAACCACTACTCTTATGAACCTATTAGAGAGAAATGGTTTAATGATTGAGAAAACATTTCCAGTTATACCGTAGCTGGAAATCTTGTGAGTAGACCCTTATGCCATGCCTTATCGAAGGCCTCTGATATGTCAAGAGCAATTGCCACAGAAACGAATCATTTGTCGCTAATCCTATGAGATATAATCGTTAGCACATATGTTGTAGATCTAGCAGAACGGAAAGCATATTGCATGTTACTAAGAATGTTATTTCTGGTAAGGTGGTTGCCTACTTCTTTATTTAATATGGATTCAATCAACTTATTGGTCTGTACTGAGAGGGAGATTACTTATCACCTGAATTCTTAAATACATGGCATACTGATGAGTTTTTTTCAAGGTGTTCTGAAGCACTACTGCTAGAGGCAACGCATACACAGTTTTGTAAGTATGGGGGAAGTTACGGTTGAAGCGTTTTTCAACACTAATTGGAATGCCATCAGGGCCATTTGCTTTACTGAAATCAATGTTCTTGTTTAGCTTAGCGACCTCACGCACAGATATTTGTATGTTGCATAGCGTGTTGTCTGTTATACGAGGGAGTACAGGAAATTGATGGTCTTCTTCGCATAGGGAAGAATTAGCTGCAATGTTCTTGGGCAATAGTTCGGCTTTGAAAACCCAAATCAAAGAGTGTAACAATTATCAGGAGATCGATTCGTAATCCATGCGTTGGCGTCAAAGGTGTTAAACACTAAAAAAACACCGGGAAACGTGTGGCGATGTATATTACAAGGGGTTGCTATGAATAATGCCGCTGACCCACTTCCAGTTTACTGATATAGCCAAAATTTAGCATGTGCTATGATTTATATCTCCATGGGTTATGTGCCAAATTAGAGCTCTGTACCCATAGTGGCTTCTATTTTTACACGTGTTTGAACTTAGTCGGGTGTGAAATGGAGCCTGTTGAATGTTGAGCAGTGATCCGGTTTTTGTATTTGAAAGGACGCACACCACGAGAGACTTTTGATGAAATGAAAGAAACGGATGGGATAATGCCCCATCATATGACCTTGTAAAACGGTGGCATCGTGAATTCAAACATGGCAGTAAGTCTGTGGAAACAGCTCCCAAACCTGGTCGCCCTACTTCTGCCATTGATGAGGCATATGTGCGTCAAGTTGAGGCTTCCATTTTGGGAGATCGGCGCGTTAATATTCGGCCAAATAGCCCAAAATTTACAGGATTAGTGCAGGATATGTGGAAACACGCAGTCATGACCATTTGCATAAGGTGCTTGCCAGATAGATTCCCAGGTTGATCACACTACTCCAGAAGCGAGAAAGCGTCGAGTGCTCGAGGATGAATTTGGAGATGTGCCAAGAAGATGAGTCAAAGTTTTTCAAAAGACTGATTGCACAGGCTGAAACCTGGGTCAATCACTATGATATAGAGATCTAAGCCAAGTCAATGCAGTGGAAGCACTTGGACTCACAACCTCAACAGAAGGCAAGGCAAGTCATCCACAAAGTCTTCTGGGACCAGGACGGAGTAGTGATGACAAATTTCCTGGCAAAGTGTAGCACAAATACAGGAGCCTATTATGCTTCACTTTTGAGGAAATTAAGGGAAGCTATCGAAATCAAGAGGTCGGACAAGATCAGCAAAGGTACCCTCCTCCTGCAGGACAACGCTCCGGTCCACAACTCGCATGTCACCAGATCCGAAGCACGGGCTTGTGGTTATGAAAATACACCTCCATCCTCCCTACTCTCCTGACCTTGCACCCTCTGACGTTCACCATTTCCCAGCCATGAAGTTGTTTTTGAAAGAAAAGACTTTCTCAGATGATGCAGCCTTGAGTTTTGAAGTCACGTTGTTGTTGGAGGACTAACCTGGGGTGTTCTACAAAAACGGTCTCTAGAGCTGCATGAAACGATGGGAGAAATACATAACTGTGGGTGCTTCCTATGTAGAGAAAGACTAATAACTGTGCCAATTTTTGTTGCTCTACTCCTATGGGAAGTGGGTCAGAGGCATTACTATTGCACATCCCTCTGACCTATTTTAATGTGTCCCATTTTAGGCAATGTTTTACTGCGACAATACACGGTTTGCATCTGGCGATGTCTTCCATGGCAAAAAACGTATAATCAAACAAATATTAGTATATAATTTTCCTAAATGAGTGTAGAGTTTGATTTCTTTTCTGCTCTGCATACGTCTTCATTGGTAACGGAATGAGTCAGCGCAGTCACAGTACTGTAAAAAGTATCGCCGCCAGCAAACTGTGTAATATATAGGAAGCAGAATATTGGTACAGCGTCGAGTCAAAAGATGACGCGTTTTCTGGTACGTACCCATCAATATGCTCTATCTGTAGGCGATACAGCGAAAAGAAAACTAACGAAACCCACGCGCCAGTATGCGATCAAACTTCTGTACAAACGATTGAGGGTGGGTAAATGCTTCACATGGACTATATAAAAATATCTCGAGTGGGAACTTTGACTGGAATTACTAGCAGACAGAACATAGCATTAAAAGTATGAAAGTTTCCAAAAAAATTAGATATTATTATTATTATTACTATTATTATTACTATTATTATTATTATTGTTGTTGTTGTTGTTGTTGTTATTGTTGATGCTGTTTTTTGTTGGTACTATGATTGCTAATAATAGCAAACAGAGACATTTATATACCATTATTAATGGCAGTGATCAAACTAACAAAAACTGGTCCTGTAGCAAATATGAAATGATGTTTAGTCGTATTTAGTTACATTGACTGTACTTTCATAGTTTATATGATACTTGTTCCATCGCTTATTTCGTCTATTGTTTGCATATATTTGTGTATAACTATGTAGTATTGAGCATAGCCAGGGGCGCAGATTTCCGTATTTTCTTATATTATCTATGGGTCTGACTGTTTGCTAATATCTATCAGAAAAGGAAAGAAAATGATATGTAACATATCTGAGATGCGACATCTCTTTTATCTCTCCTCACTAAAAGCATTAGGATTCGAACAGTCATTGCGTAAAAAAAATTGTACTCTTAATGATTTATCATCCTTACTGAATAAACATGTATACATGATTAACATTTTTGCATCCCTCTGCCTGTTCTACAAGTACTTTAACGGGGAATGCTCTGACGAATCACATGCTCTTGTTCCCCCTCTACATAAATACACCCGACCAACCTGAAAAGCAGATAAATCCCACCTCTTCAAAGTAGTGATCCCTAGATGTAACAGAACCTTCTACTCCAGTAGCTTCTTCCCCAGAACCGCTAGATTTTGGAATTCCCTTTCCGGGTCCCTGCTTCACTAATTGTACTGACATGCAAAAGTTCAAGTGTAACGTGAACCGCCATCTTGCTACCCAACTCCCTACATAGTACTCCTGATGCTTATGTACCTGATAGTAGCTCCTACATCAAAGTGGCAATGTGCCTTTTGGGGGTGAAAATATGATAAAAAATTAATTAATAAACTGCATGTGTTAGTGTGTATAGCCCTTTTATGAAAAAGAATTCTATTGTGAATGTCAAGACATATAGATTGCCAAATCTGCTGTATGAGGTTTTGCTATCTCTGCCTGTCTATCTCCCTCTCTCTCTCTATATATATATATGTATATATATGTATATTCCCACACATATATATATACATATATATATATATATATATATATATATATATATATATATATATATATATATTACTTCTACGCTCTGTATGCATATTGTGCATATCCAATTCATATACCAACTGTAACTTAGTTATGTGGTGTGTAACAGAAGCCTTTTCATTAAATTATTGTGTAACTGTCCCATCTGGAATAACTGTAAATCTGATTGCATTTCAGAAATGGCGCATCATATAATTTGTTTCACAATCTGATAGCTGTAATGGATCCCTGTCTCTCCTACTTGTGCTCAATTAAACAACATTCCCCGCGATTAGCAAAAGATTTATGGTATTGTGTTGTCACCAAACTTGAACGTAATTGCTTTTCTTCAGGCGAGAATGTAATGAATAGATAAATAAGATCAATCTTAAATTTTGTTAAACGAAATAAATACTTGTTCAGGAGTGTTCCTGATAATCTACTAAGAAATCTAAGGGGCGAATTTTAGAATGTTCATAAGTCAACATTTGGATGCACGGTTCTCTACACAGCACGGCACGAAAGCTTTAAACTAGTTAAGTATTGCGGAACCCATGTTCATGCGCATTTAACTAATCTTGTATATAATCAAAGAAACGCAATTTCACCCCTCTAAACAAAACTACCGTAGGTTGACCACAACAGATGACATATAATAATTGATTATATTTATGCCATTGGTCATTACTTTATTAAACTATAGAACGCAATTAAATACATATTAATAAGAAACATTAAAACTTTCCATTCATTCCGATAAGCACCGTGTCTATCATTGTCGTAACATTTATCAAAAGGGTATTTATATATATATTATTAAAATAATGTGGTGTTCATGCACTTATGTTGCGGTGCAATTTTTTAAAATAGTTTTACAATTTAAATTTAAGTTAGGACTTTTTATTATTAAATCCTCAGGTGAAATATATATATACACATATATATATATACATATATATATATATATATATATATATATATATATATATATAATAAAATGATCACATAAACTCACGTTTTACGATACTTTTTATTTCTTAAATTGTTAGGTGAAAGTATAGATATGTTACAAAACACCCGCCAGCCCGGTAAGATTAGTGCATAAGTACAAAAAATGTGATTTTTAATATCTTATTCAGCTAAATCCATAACAAGCGGCATTTAATTAAACGCTTTTTTATTGTCGCTACACTGTAACCACATGATTTAAATTTTACCTGACGACAAATTGGAAGACAAAAGAGTCACGAGAACCAAGATCACGTTTACATTGTCCACAAATAAGGAAGTTGGAAGTGTATATTCCAAAAGCCGTTTTTAACATGAGGAAGTTGGGGTTTGGGCAATACAAACAACAACTGTACTTACACTTTTTACGAGGTTAGGGCGTGCTTCCACCACACAATGCTGGTTAACGGGTAGTAACAAGTATTCCCATTCAAATATAAACATCTATTTTTTAGTCTAGAACTCATAAGTATTACAATTATTGCTACTATTAAGGTTAAAAAAATACTATTTACACCTAGGATTAGCTGACCAAAATAACGTATCTGTTAACAACTAGAAAACCTTAGAAAAGCTAAACACAAGTCCTGGCTAATTAGCAATTACTAGGATATGTTGATATTTACAATCGCCATTGTTATTCTATCTCATAGCAATATAGATAAACAAATCCAAACAAATTTTTTAATTAAATTTGGATAACACTCCGATTCGAAGGGAACGTTTTTCTGTCTTTTGTTTTATGCATATACATTATTGCATATATCTGTGAGTTTTGCTTTTATACTTGTAAATATTTTCAAATATATCCATGACATAAGAATCGACTATACTGCATACTTTATCTACCATATATAACGAATTTATATCTTATACATGCACGTTTGTAATGCATAAATACAGATCCAATTCGTAGTAAAATGGAAAAGAAACACAACACGTATTTTATTGTTGGGGAAAAAGATAAGACTTCGGGATTCTGATATAAATATCCTGATATTAAATTCCTTATGATGAAAAATATGATTTTCGAAAAAAAATAGTATGAATAATAGATATTAATTCGAAAAAATCATGTTTGCAGAATTTTTTTTTTACATAGGCATCACCACTTATGAAGACCAAGCAACCACTCGACGATAAGGGTAAAAAAGTGTACAGCAGAAATTGGACAATATAGTAATCGTTAGTAATGGAAATTCTGTAAATTTGTTAACAAGTGGAACGGCTCATCGGGAACTTGTTTACGTTAGACTTGAAGACAACCATATTGTAGTCAGTTGGAAAGCAGGCAAACAGAAGACAATTCCACATACGTGCAGTTGTTAGAAAGAAGCGTTGTTCATGGAATCTACGTTTAGGTTTAAGCACAGATAACAGGTGGGGGTGAAGTATTGATAGTGTTTTCAGCTAGTCGAGTGTTTCTTGTGAAAGTTTGCCGAGGGGGGGGCGTAGACTGAAATAACGATACAGTAGAGACAAACTCGCAACATCTCTTCTTTGAGATAGAGGTTGCATGGAAGAGAAAAGGATATTTTCTACGAGGCTACGAAGTCTATTTTGAACTCTATCAAGTCAGGACAAGTCCTTTCTAGCAGCTCCTGCCCAACTGTGTATATAGGAATTATGTACGTAGGATATTGAAAGTGGAAAATGTGTGTTTCGGTTGTGTTCAAAATACATTATACATATTGAGAAGAATGACGTTATGTTTTCCTGCTCTGCTATCTTTATTGCATAATGTTACTTTGCGTTAAATCGTAGAGCAAAATACAATATATATTTTCATTAGAGAGATAGGGAGAAAGTAAGAGAAAATGAGGAAACGAGATATGCAGATAATGGGAAGAGGAAGAGAGAAATGGGAAAGTAAAACGGAAGTATAGTTATGAATGAGAGAAAGAAACAGAGTTAGAAAAACCCAGAAAGAAATATAGAAAGAATGAGAGAGAAAAATAAAGAGAAAAAATCATAAAGAGAGACGAAAAGAGAGAAAGCAGGGGAGTTTTATAAATTAGAACATTCTAAACTTAGGAACTAAGGTTTCATCTGATGTTAATTGTGTTTCCTCAGAGTTTTATCATTTTCTTATGTTAACATATCACGATTATTAGAAACACATAATTAATAACATTATAGTCTTCATTAATTTGATGAACATACTGATCTTGACATTCTGCTATGAGTGTCCCTGTATGCGGTGAAGAACTGAGTGTTTTATCGTAGTTTGTAAGACACAACATATAAAATCAACAGAAACAATTATAATTGTTCTCCAGTTCTTGTGTAATTTAGCTTCGATATGCAATATTTAAAATACTTTATTTACACATTTAATTTGGGGAAAAATCTAATTAATATACACGCGTGCTTTGGCCAATTATCCAATCCAGGCAAACCATAGTATCATGTAATGAAGAGGGATTGCTGCATAAGAATCTTACACTCGCTAAACCTTACCCACTCTCCTCCAATGAAAGGAGTCACAGAGCGATTTTCAGTCAGCCGAACGCAGAAAAATAACAGTTTGAGCTAGTATTTACGCAGACTGCTTGTGGTAGAAAGGTCATTGCAGATATTTTACTGTTTTCTGTTTCTTTTTTTTTAAATTTGTAATTAAATAGCATTTATTGTAATCCTCATTGATTTTAAAAATTAATATATACTCACGAAACCCAATCTCGTGTCTGGAATTAGTTAGTTGTCGTTTACAGAACTGAGATTTACTCGCAGATTAATAATATCAAATTAAACTGATCTGACTTATCGGGAAGCAAGCAACAGGAGAGAATAGCCCACCTACGCTGTGCATCCGGCCTGCAACACACGCTTTCAATGAAGACTTTGATATAATAATTTTGGCTTTTTGAGTTTTTTTTTGTTACTCCTTGTGTTCGCCCCTTACCTGATAGTCACTATTGAGGCAAGAACTACATGATACTTACTCTAACTCTAACACGGTAGAAGCGATCTTGACCATGCTTTTGGACCTTTGTGCCTGTTCGAATCGACACCACCTTCAACTATTCTTATGTACATGTGAACACTACGGTCTAAATCGTGCAATATTTGCAGTCCGTGCCCTTTTTTTGACTGGGGTACCGGGTCTTCGCGTCGTTATACCTGTGACATTTCAACCAGGATATAAGTCTAGGACGCCTGCAAAGCTTAATAATAGTCTATACAATCCTAAAATGCAGTGGCGGCTCGTGCATGGAGCCGTGGGACTGCAGCACCCCCAAGTTATTTCTACACAATATTAATGATAAAATTAAAAATAATACTTTTGTTTATTATTATTATTATTATTATTATTATTATTATTATTATTATTTTAATTTTTCTTTGTGTACATTATAAAATCATTAACTTTAATGTCGGTATCTCCAAATTCATATAATAACAAAAATAAAACTTGCTTGGAGCTGTGAAATTCACAGTAACACTTTCTTAATGAAATTCTCTTGTACGCATGCGCTGATTAGACGCTTTAGACAGCTGATGAAAGCCTCTTGAGGAATTGTCGCTTGACGCGGCTCCGTGTCGTGAAATTCGTTGTTTTCTTAGAGTGTGCGCTTGTATAGATATGATGACATTGTTATTGAAAAAAAAGGAGGTTTTCTTATATATTTTTTTTAAATTATTATTAAAATCTGCACATAACGTGTTCTTGTCCATAAAATATTGTGCTATTATTTTTTTTAATACGAACACTTTTAGCGTTGCGATTTAAGTTGGTAGCAGACGGAAATATATAATATGCAGAAACTGTTTATTTTTATTTATTAAAAGTATTCGAAAATTTAGCAGTGAAGCTAACACGCGGCCAAGGGTAAAAACCAAATATACAATAAATAAATCTTACCATAAAAATAAAGTAACTTTTCCATCTACCTGCCTTTTAGTTTGTTTCTTTAAAGTAGTTTTAAATGCTATTTATTTTGCAACAACTAAACTTTACAAAAAAAAACTGTTTACATTTTTCCTAGAAGCAAAAACGCGAAGAAACAGTTTATGTTGAAAATACATTTTAGTTAGAAATCTTTTTAACGTGTATGTTTCAGATATTAAAGAGTGTAGTATGCTCAGTATGTTTAGTCCAAAGTAGCTGAGCAAAAGCTTGGTTCCCACCAGTTTGTGTAAATAACAATCAACATCCTGAACAGAAGCGTGTGTTCTATCCCAACCCTCATAATTGGATCTGACGTCATCTCGTCAGCCTCAGACAAAGCCGAACTCTTTGCCAATAACTTTGCAGCTAATCCCCCCCTTTGAGACCAAGATCAAAAGCCTTGATTTCAGTAAAGCAACCGGCCCTGATAGTATTCCGATTATAGTACTCAAAAGACTTAAACCTGAACTAGCGTCCATCCTTACAAAACTGTTTAAACGTTGTCTTCAGAATTGCTTCCGTCACCATGGAAAATCTCATCAGTATGCCTTGTTTTAAAGAATCCAGGCGATCGCTCATCTCCATCACAGTAGAGGGCAATAAGTGTCCTGTGCGTCACGTGTAAGTTTTAGGAATCTGTGTTAAATAGAAAAATAATCAACCATATCAGCAAAACTAATCTTCTTAGTGATACGCAATATGGTTTCCGTTCTGCTATATCTTCAGCAGATGTGCTTACAGTTATATCCCATAGGATTGGCGAATCTCTCGACAGAGATTATCTTTCTATGTCAATTGCTTTTGATATATCAAAGGCCTTTGATAGAGTATGGCATAAAGATTTACTTCACAAGATCTCCAGCTACGGTATAGCTGGAAATGTCTTCTCAGTTATTAAGTCATTTCTCTCTGATAGGTTCATAAGAGTAGTGGTTGATGGGCAGAAATCAGAAGCTCTCAGTGTTAATGCTAGAGTCCCTCAGGGGTCCATCATGGGTTCAAATCTCTTCCTGATCTACATAAATGATCTTAGAAATCACATCGTCTCTCATGCGTAGACATTTATGCTGATGACACTACTATCTATGGTAGCTCATCTAAGACCGTAAACTACCAAGTTCTCTCTGATTCTCTCTTCTATGATCTTGAGCAAGTGGTGCGATAGGGAAAGGGGGCGGTTGTTTTACTTTTAATGCAAGTAAAACCTAGTTTTTTTTATCTTTACATCATCAACACTCTGATCCCCTATCTGGAAACAGTTGAAATGAATGTCTCTCGTTTTGGGGAGTCCTCATGTTTTTGCAAGCTTTTGGGCTTGACCTTTATTCTGATATTAAATGGAATGCATACATTAAATCCGTTGCCTAGGCCACTGGAATAATAATGGACTCCTTCTAGGATATCTCACTGCTGATACAATTCTCTATCTATTTAAGAGCCAGGTACGTCCAAGGATGGAGTACTGTTGCCACATCTAGGCAGAAGTTGTTAGAAATATATTATCAAATGCATTATTTGCTAGAAATTACTTATCATGCCTTGATAGAGTTCAAAATAGACTTCGTAGCCTCGTATGAGCCTCTTTCCTGCAACCTTTTTCTCATAGAAGAGATATTGCGAGTTTGTCTCTCCTTTGTCGTTATTTTCATGGTAAGTGCTCGGCTGAGCTCAAATCTAAGCCCCCTCAACAGACTTTCACAAGAAACACCCGTCTAGCAGAAAACACTATCAATAATTTCCCCCACCTTTTATCTGTTCCTAAACGTAAACGCAGATTCCATGAACGAAGCTTCTTTCTTACAACTGTACGCCTGTGGAATTATCTTCCATTTCCCTAATTTACAATATCGTTGTCATGAAGTCTAAAGTACACAAGTTTTTTATTAACCGTTCGATATACGCTAACACATTTACCGAATTTCCATTACTAACGATTACTCTATAGTCCAATTTCTACTGTACACTTTTTAACACTTATCCCCAAGTGGCCTCTTGGCCTTGATAAATGGTGATGCCTATGTAAAAAAAGAAGGTAAAAAATTAAAGGTAGTTGAATCTGTTGGACGTAATGTTGTTGATAATTTATAACTGAATCAGTTAAGAGTGAGTGCTCAGATGGAAATGGAGATTGTCGACAGTGGTTCGAGGGAACTGGATGGATGGTTACACGAAGTCAGTGAAAGGCAGATTTTGTGTGGGGGGGTTATCGAGCGGAAACTGAAGGTGAACTCTCGATTTTTCTGAGGGCAGCTGCAATATTCACTACTGAGTGAGAAATCTCGTGAAGGAATCGCTGTAGATGTGATTAGGAACGCTCTAAATTCGAGGAGCGAGCAGGTAAGGTAAAGTCGGTGAGAGAAGCCTTCGAAGACAAAACACTAGGACAGACGTTGCGAAAGGGTAATCCGCTGAAAATGCAAGTGACTGCAAATTAGGACTTGACTCCAGAGAATGTTGTGGAAGGGCACCAACAGGCTAAAACGTCTCGAGTGACACGGGTCAGTAAAACCAATCTGCGTACTTTGTCGAAAACAGAGAGAAACTGGGAGAGAAAGCCTTACGACCCGGGATCGATACGTTTGAACAGTGATCAGTCTTGCCCGGAGTCAATATGTTGACTGTGGCTAAAGATTAATATGTGAATTAGAAAATGGGATGATATTATGCCCCATGGCTCCTTTGAAGGTGAGCAAACTGAATCCTCTAGAGAAAAAAAAGGTAATAGTAAATAAGATTGAAATGCGTATAAAATATATTGTAAATGACTTCTGATGCTACTCCGTTCTTCACGATAAATAAGAAGGCGTTAAAACTGACGAATAAACACTTCTTTCCGGAAAGGAAAGCAGAAGTGATGCATAACCAGATACGCTGAAAATTAAATTGAAAACATGTTGTAATGTGTTTTAAAGCATGTAAACTGATACTTTAAGAAATAAATTGCGCGCTTGTGTTCTTTTGAAAAAACTTAATTAAAACAGAGCTGAGAAGAATTTGAATGCATTTAATCTGATACTTCTATGAAATGAATTGAAAATAATTGAACTGTTTCAATCTTTTACTTCTGAAAATTTAATTGAAAGCATTTTAATTGATACTTGTGAGAATTGCATGGCAAGAAGTGCAGGTATTTTAAGTCATATCAAATGAAACTGCAGAGAATTGCGTCACTATCGTCTGTAGAAGCACATGAAAATCTGTAAATGACCACATTCTCTCTGATTCTATCTCCTCGGATATTGAGCACGTGGTACAATGGGTAAAGCAGTGACTGATTGGTTTGGATGCATCTTAAACCAAGCTTCTATCTTTACATCACCAACGCTCTGATGATCATCGTGCATCAATATAAATGAATGGCTCTTCTGTTGCGAATGCTAAGTATTATGACAAGCTTCTGACATTCACCTTTACTCCTGATCTGAAACGGAACACGTTTATCAAAGTCGTTGCCAATACTGTTGGGGAAGTGGCCGGGTCCTTCTACAGATACCTGCTGATGCAATTCTCTACAGTTATAAGAGCCAGGTACGTCCAAGGACGAAGAACGGTTGTCACATCTGGGCAGATACTGTTAGAAATACATTATCGTGCCTTATCAGCGTTCAAAATCGATTCGTAGTCTAGTAGGGGATGTCTTTTTTCTCTTCCCTGCAACGTAATTATCACAAAATAGACGTTGCGAGCCTGTATCTACTTTGGCATTATTTTCATGGCAAGTCATGTTCTAATCTTCAATCCATGGCTCCCCGCGACAAACTTTGTGAGACGCACTCATCTACCTGAAAACACTATCAATAATTTGCCATACTCTTTATCTGTGCCTAAACTTAAACGTAGATTCCATGAACAAAGCTTGTTTCTTAGAACTGCACACCTGTTGAATTCCTTAAAACTTATTCTCGATTTGCCTGTAAGCCTTGATAAATGGGGACTCCTATATACAAAAACGTTGTTAACAATATGTTAAAAAGAGTAACTATTACTCTGCGAAATTTAATTTGGAAATATGTTGAAAGGAATTTGAAAGATTTGAACTGATCAACAGAAGTATTTTACCAGTAGAAATAAAACGTGCAGGAGGGAGATTTCTATAAAAAAACGCAGAGAGTAGAAAATTAGAGCTGATCTTTAGAATAATAGAAACCGCTGGTACGGACGTCGTTCTCGTTTTGTTTTTATGATGCATTAGGTTAAGGATATGGCTCTCATTGTGAAAGATTGTATTGTAATCAACTACGTCGCTTGAGTTATGTTCAAGCGTAGAGGTGCTCAGCACATAGTTTGGATTGGAAATCACCGATACCAAAGGTAATTGTGTCTTATATCGCATATGAATAGACTGTCGATTAGATAATTTATAAAAGTACACTGAAGCGAAAAGGCAGCTAATTGAGGATCAAAAGAAATATGCCAATAAGCCGATTATTAAGAGAAAGACAAAAAAAAAAAAACAAAAACAAAAAAACGCCGGTACTGATAGGCGTTTGACTTGATGTTTGGTGACAAATGAATTTAACAACAGAAAAAAATAAGAAATAAAATAATTTGTTAGGATTATGTATTTAAAAACGTGAGCAATACAAGCCATAATGGGTGTTCTTGGAAACGAAACTAAAAAAAGGGCAACGGTAACTAATAAAAAAGGAATTAGGTGCGCGCACCAGCGGCGTGCACGCAGGTCAGATGTTTTTGGGGCCTTGTCAATTAAATAGTCCGGCGACATGCAAAAGTAATTGCTTTCGGGAATTAACACGCAGGGTCACCCGCCGTTACCCTGATTGAGGTAAGTTTGTGTTTGGAAAAGTCTGCTATATTTTAAACGTTGGTTTTGAAGTTTTCAATGATTTTTAAAGACGAACTCATTACGGATTAATGATCGGACGATTTCAAGTTTAATATTTTTTTAATAAAACTTATTTGATAATAATTTTCGAAATCTTGTGTTTATATGTGTGTTTCTCGTGTTTTCTTACATTTTTCTTATATTAACTATGTGTGTGTTTCTTTTCTTACTTTGTTTTTCTTCTACTTTACTGTTTTAGTTTGTTCGTTTATTTCTTCAATTCTCTGCGACCCTCTATATTATTTCCTTTGTCGCACATCTCTTTTTGTTTCATTGGGTTAAAATATATTTGATTCTTTTTATTTGTGTGTGTGTTTTATTCTATAATTTATGTCTATTCATTTCTCTTCTTCCATCTAGTATATATATATATATATATATATATATATATATATATATATGTATATATATACATATATAAAATTACAATTAAATTTACCAAAATGATCCACGATGGTAAAACTAAAGTATATTATAAATATTAATGAATTAATATTTATAAAATAATCTAAACCAGATGTAAAAGCTTGATGAAACCAAATAAGAGATAGAGCTTATAATAAGAGCAAATAGTTAATAAACCATGTTAAAAACACTTTAAAATAGAGTTAAACACATATTTAATCTGAAAAGGAAACACTTAATAAGTGGATAGTCCTTAATCCGCGGAGCTTCGAAGAAATACTTTCCTTCTCATCAGAGGGTAGGACTTAGCAAAATGCGGGATCGGATTTTGCATGCAAAAGTATTTGATGAAACTACAAGTAAGTCAAATATCTTACTTGATAACAAAAAGTGAAGCATAGGGAATAGGGTGGAGATAAAGGTGACTTTACGTAAATCGATAGTATGGTGAAAGGTAAAGTATCCAATGGCGTCCTTGGATACTTGACCTGCAACGATTTTAGAATATATAAAATCGATTGGCAATTCACTTTATAAGATCATATTCGAAATCTGCATGAATAAAACTATCATAATTAAGTGAATTTTACGACCTGGCTTCTCTGGGCGTCCCTGATAGCTTAGATGAAATACATTTGCAATTTTAACAAAAGAGCTACAATAATATCAGTGTATCTGCAATAACGCCGAACATCCAGATAATGCCAACATCAATATCTTACATATAAAAGAGTCCGCTGTAGAATTTCCACTAGTTTCATATTATTTGATGTTTATATTTTTTCATAGGAAATGTATTTTTCATATAGTATCATACATAAAATATAACTGTTTCTCTTACAACCATAACATTTTTCGAACTTCTCTAAATTAAGCTTTGGCTGGCGTCTTCTTTCTACATAATATCTCTTGTCATATTTGCATATGATGGAATATTTATACCTATTATAGAAATCCAATAACAAATGTAATTTATTTAAAGTTTAAGTTTCGAATAAAAATTGTGTCGTCTGAAAGTCGACGAAGACCAAGGATTTTAAAATAACTTTTTTCGAGATGAAGTTGTTTATTCGTAAAAGAAAAAAATACAAATAACTGAATTATTTAAAGTTCATACAATCAAACTGAGTAAGACGGGAAGCGATCAATAACTCCGACACGCCATTTCTCATCCGTCACGCAATGCAAAACACTTGTCATGTTGAGAGTGAGAAAAACTGCTTCAGAATTTCTGTGGCTCCCCGTAGAGTTACCGATGCCAAAACAAGGAAATATCTAAATGTTGTTTGCCGAGTTGTCATATCATTTGTTGTTTCTCTTGCGCACGTTTCCGCACATTGCTCAATAACATGTTCGATTTTTTCTCAATATGACACTCATATTAAATTCTACTTTTTGCTCATTAGAATCAATTTCGATACATAATGGGCACCGTTTAAAGGAATGCTTTTTGGAGGAATGTTTTTCATCACAAGCAAACAGTGCTTCCACTATTACCAACCGTATTTAGCAAATTTCAGCTAGACTTGGAATATAGCTGAAAGCAAGATTAGCGGGATTCTAAAGAAAATTATCTTCCCAACTAATTCTATCAATTTTATGCGAAAAATTATTTTATTTTCTAAAAGGTAATATACTTAAGCCGATAAAAAATTTCTCTTAACAAATTAGGTTATGTTCTCAATCTTTATCATTAAAAACTAAACAATCATCACTTTAATTCCGAGAGTTTAATTATTCTTACTATGCAGATGCTATATACTATGGAACCAGCAGATTGCGAATCCATTTATATGTACAACAACAAGTCATTGATGCCGATTCTATTTACATTCCAAAGCGTATGTAAGCGATGTTCGACGTTATAACTCTAGCATGTAAGATCAACTATTTTCCAACGTGAAATTCTAAATAAAATCCGTCTTGTTATAGTATATATATATATATATATATATATATATATAAATATAAATATATATATATAAATATATATATATATATATATATATATTTATATATATATTAAGTAATGTGATTTATAATTTAAAATTTAAAAATCAAATTTTAATTAAATTAAAAATAAGTTTCATAAGAAGGAACAATAACAAAATCAATTATCTGTACGATCGTTTCGGAAAACAATTTTTTTTATTGTGGTATACATCAAGTTATGTAGAATAATTATATATAGTTTTTTGGTAAGCAAGGTCTCCTCATCAGCAAATTAAGAAGGTTTTTATTGAATTTAAAACACACCATAAATAAACCTAGCATTAAAAGTAAGGCGGATGAATCTTTTAATTTTTCTTTTTTTGAAATCAGGAACTGTGGTTAAATTATTCATTTAGATGTTTGCTATAGCTTTTTATCATATATATATATATATATATACAGAGAGAGAGAGAGAGAGAGAGAGAGAGAGAGAGATAAAAATGGAACAAACCGCATTATGTGTTCATGAACGTTTCGTCTTTATTTCGAGACTTCCTCTGGATGAAGATAGAGACGAAACGTTGATGAACACATACTACGGTGTGTTTCTTTTTTATGTCTTTATTTTATCGCAATACTATTTCCATTAGTTTCATCATACATATATATATATATATACATACATACATATATATATACATGCATACAAACATACATATATATACATACATATGCATACATATATATATATATATATATATACATACATATATATATATACATACATATATATACATATATATATACATACATATACATACATATATATGAATATATACATACATATATATGTATATATACATACATATATATGTATATATACATACATATATATGTATATATGCATACATATACATATATACATATATACAAAGATATATAAATACATATATATATATATATATACATATATATATGCATACATATATATATATACATATATATACATACACATATATATACATACATATATATACATACATATATATACATACATATATATGCATACATATATATACATACATATATATGCATACATATATATACATACATATATATGCATACATATATATGCATACATATATATACATACATGTATATACATACATATATATACATACATAAATATGCATACATATATATGCATACATATATACATACATATATATACATACATATATATACATACATATATATATATACATATATATACATACATATATATATATATAAATACATATATATACATGCATATATATACATACATATATATATATATATATAAATACATATATATACATGCATATATATATACATGCATATATATATATACATACACACATATATATATATTCATACATACATATATATAGACATATATACATACATATTTATATATACATACATATATACATAGATTTTGTTAATGTTGTTATTTTTCAAGCGATATCTATGGTTAATATTGGCGCTGCCTCTGAGCTCATTTTTTTATTTGCTTAGAAAGTCGCCCGTATATAACATTTTTATTTATTTTATTATTTTTAAAACAATAATCTACGTACACGCGTGTTTCAAGGTTTTTACCTCTCATCAGCGTAGTTTTACTGTTTCTAGGGATCGAACCTCAGACCATGTTTACCACAGTCTGGTGCCTTAACCGTTAGGCCATAATCCCTAGATTGATTATACTGTTTATTTTTATCGCTTATAAATTTAGATTTTGTTATTGTTGTTATTTTTCAAGCGATAACTACGGTTAATATATACATATATACATACATATTTATATATGCATATATATATATATATATACCTATATATTTATATATACCTACATATATATATATATATACATATTTATATATATATACATATACATATATATATATATATATATATATATATATATATATTTATTACATTTTCACCCCAAACAAGGCACATTGCCACTCAGGTGTAGGGGGCTACTATCAGGGTCAGCAACGATAGGGACACTATGTAGGGTTTTGGGCAGCAAGATGTCGGTTCACGTTGCACTTTAACTTCTGCATGTCAGTACAGTTAGGGAAGCATGGTCCTGGAATGGAATTCCAGAGTCTAGCGGTTCTAGGGAAGAAATTACTGGAGTAGAAGGATCTTTTGCATCTAGGGATCTCTACTGTGTGGTGCTGGGATTTAGCTGCCTGTCGGGTTTGTCGAGGGTGTCTGCGACGTGGGGGCACAAGGTTTTGCAGTTCGTCAGAGCACTCACCATTAAAATTCTTGTAGAACAAGCAGAGGGATGCAACGTTTCGTCGATGGGACAGAGGCGTAAGCTTAGATGCCATATATATACACACACACACACACACATATATATATATATATATATATATATATATATATATATAGCCTAATGTGTAAGAGTAAAAAACAGAGTTCAATTCTACAAGAGGAGACATATCTGGATAATTACAAGTTCAACGATTATTATTGGAGCTTATACAGTAGGACGACAAGAGTATTAAATGAAGTCACAAAACTATATATACTGGTATAGTCTATGTTGGCAGCTGGTTTGGCTGCCCCTATACCCAGCATTACAATCTTCAAAGTAAGAAAAATAAAATAAAGTAGATATAGAATTGATCCTTTATCAAATAATGGAATACAAGCAAAATTCGGGGGATAGAAGAGACTCTTTATGCCAGAGCATTTCGAAGCCTAATGTTTCTCATCAGAAGAATAGAGGAGACGCTAGGTAGCAAGGGGAAGATGCGGCGTCTAGCGTAGGGTTCATTAGGAACGAAAAACATTAAGATTGATTAAAGAATGTTGGAGAAACTTTATTGAATTCTAAATAAATAAAGGAGCAGCTTGTTATATATAGTATGATATATAAGATTGTATATGGTCTACTGTTGAGTTTAAGGGGTATATGTTTTAGGTTTAAATTGTGGGTGTATTTTTCTTGCGTGGTAATTTATTTTAACGGTCTGTGAGGTGTCTATTATCTATGGAGTGGTAGTTTTTGTGCAACCTAAACGGCAAATCGCAGCTATAAAATCGCTTATAATTTGGGGAAGGGTTATTCAAGGTTGTTATATTGATTAGTTAATGTGCGGCAATATGTTTAAGTTTCTTCTGTTATGACATAGGGAGTATAACTATAGGGGGACGGTCGCAGGATAGGATGGCAATGTCTATGAGTGCGTTAACTTGATGCAAAAGGGTTAAGATACATATAGTTTGATAGGTGGAAGAATAAGGAGACATTATAAAAGTTGCAATAATACCATTAATAATAGGGTAATTATAATAATGAGAATGGTAATAATAATGATAATTATAATAATAGTAATAACAATAAAAATAAAATAAAAGTAAAAATAAAGATAAAAAATGATGTGTATGCATGCATACATGTATGTATGTATGCATGTATATATGTATGTATGTATATATATATGTATGTATGCATGTATATATGCATGTATGTATCTATGAGTATATATGTGCATAAAACTTTTGGAATTTTCCTTCATGTGTATTATGTGTAAGTGTGTATATGCATGTGTATGCATATGCGTATTTGTGTTCTACTGTGGGTGTATGTTTGCATGTGTGTGCACATGCATATGTATGTTGGCATACATCTGTATGTATGCATGTGCTCATTTCCATGTGTGTGGATGGAGAGGGCTACCTTGGGGCGTTGTGACGGACGCCCCTCTGGGAGAAGCGGATCTCTGATTAAAAAAAAAACAACAAAGCCGGAGACCAGTACCCGCATTAAGCTGGTCTGCAGTTTGACCTGTTGCTGGCTATCTTGCTCTTTCTTGTTGCTGGATGTCAACATTTTGAACCAAGAGAGAGATGTAGCTGTCGTACAAAGCTTAAACTCTGTAGCATCATCTGTGTATAGATACTCCCTCAGGCATTTGTCTTATATTACGATAGTGGTATATCCTAATTAAACTATCGTTTTAGCCACTTCTTTGTAATATATTAGTCTATTAACTAAAATTATACGGCAGTTGGCCGGACAAGCTAATATTTTATTTTATTCTTACTTACTCAGATATATGTCATATACGGTGTAAAATATATAAACCTTCAATTAAAAAGCGATTAGATTATATTAGTACATAATAAGTCTTTCTCGAATTTTTTATTTGAAAATAAAACAAAAACAAATGGGAAATGTATAAGGACACATGAGGCACGCATATGTGTACATGATAGTGAAATTACAACATGCATATTTTTATTTGAAAATTAATAATATTGCAATTAATATACACTAAAATAAGTTTTATTGGACATAATAACCAACCCATGATAAGGTTAACGTAATGTGATAATGATTTTATTTTTGTGGTAAGTTCATCTATTTTCTATAAGAAGTGTAAAACGCACGTTGATTGCGCAACATGTTCAACCTACCCTCTGGGATTTGTGTATTCCATTTTTTTTTTCAGTTCAATTTTTCTACATGAGTAACGACACATCAGGTACATCAATCGTTCAACGTGTATGCATACTCTTTCTTGTTTTGTCACCTAGGGGAATTGCTTACGAAATCTAATCCATTTTTAATTTTATTTTTCTGCTTAGAAAATTGTTTTCTTTCTGCGTAAATGTATTGCAGGATATATTTTGACAACTGTTAAGAAGAATCACATACACAGGAAAAAATACTCATCAGCACATGATACTGGAAGCAATTTCTTTCTCCAATATCTCAGATTACTAACACATACACACACACACACACACATATATATATATATATATATAAGAGCAATAGTTAAAAAAAACATGTAAAAAACAATTTGAAAAAGTGTTAAACATATTTAATTTGAAAAAGAAACACTATATAAGTGGACCGTCCTTAATCCGCGTAGTTTCGAAGAAATACTTTCCTTCTTATCAGAGGGTAGGATTTAACAAAATGCAGGATCGGATTTTGCTTGCAAAAGTATGTGATGAAATTACAAGTAAGTCAAAGATCTTACTTGATAACCAAAGTGAAGCAGAGGATATAGGGTGAACAAAAAATTGATTTCACGTGAATGGATAGTCTGATGAAGGAAAATTATGCAAGGTCGGTAAAATCCAAAAACGCAAATCCAAGAAAGTCTGTTAAATTTCCATTCGCACAAGTACATTCCAAGGGAATCGCGTAATTGGAAGATGGTCAAAAATAATCCAAAAGAGAGAAATCTGTAGAATAATTCACAAATATCTATTTATATTTGTGTGTGCCCCTTTTCTCTCAAGGTAAATTGATTTGTTTCTTATATTTTTAAGAAGACCATACACGTATATCATCCAATACATATGTGCCCTACATAACCACACACGTATAAACACACATACATACTAGACACATACAATAAGTAATGCCCCTGGCCCACTTCTAGTTGTCTGATCTAGCTGATATTCGTCATGTGCAATGCTTTATATCTCTACGGTTTATGTGGCAAAGTACAGCTCTGAACTAATTGTGGTTATTGTTTTGCAGGTGTTCAAACTCAGTCAGGTGTGAAATGGAGCCTGGTGAATGTCGAGCGGTGATCCGGTTTTTGTATTGAAAGGACACGCACCACAGGAGACTTTTGATGAAATGAAAGAAACTCATGGTTATAATATGACCTTGTAAAACGCTGGCATCGTGAATGTAAACATAGACGTGGTCGCCCCTCTTCTGCCATTGATTAGGCATCTGCCCCTCAAGTTAGAAGCTCGGCGCATTACTATTCACCAATTAGCCCAAGATTTCAAGATTAGTACAGGGTCTGTGGAAACTATTATTCATGACCATTTGCATAAGGTGTCTGCTAGATGGATTCCCAGGTTGCTCACGCCATTCCAGAAACGAGAACGTGTCAAGTTTTCAAGGATGAATTTGGAGATGTGCCAAGAAGATGAGTCAAAGTTTTTCAAAAGACTGATTACACAGGATGAAACATGGGTCCATCACTATGATCCAGAGACCAAAGCAGAGTACATGCAGTAGAAGCACTAGCTCCAAAGAAGGTAAGGGTGCAGCCCTCCGCTGACAAGGTCATGCTCACACTCCTCTGGAACCAGTGATGACAGATTTCCTGGCAAAGGCTACCACAACTACAGGATCCTATTATGCTTCACTTCTCATGAAATTAAGGGAAGCTATCAAGACCAAGAAGCTGGGTAAGATCAGCAAAGGTACCATCCTCCTGCAGGACAACGCTCTGGTCCACAACTCTCATGTCACCAGATCAGAAGCACGGGCGTTTTGTTATGGAATTCTCGTTAATCCCCTTTGCTCTTCTGACCTTGCATCCTCTGACTTTCACCTCTTCCCAGCCATGAAGTTGTTTTTGAAAGATAAGCGTTTCCCAGATGACGGAGCCTTGATTTCTGAAGTCACGTCGTGGTTGAAGGACCAACCTGAGGTGTTCTACAAATACGGTCTCCAGAGCTGCATCAAACGATGCGAGAAATGCATAACTCTGAGTGGTTCCTACGTAGAGAAAAACTAATAACAGTGCCACGTTTCGTTGTTCTACTCCTATGGGGAGTGGGTCAAGAGCATTACTTATTGAACGCCTCTCGTATATATATATGTATATATATATATATATATATATATATATATATATATATATATATGTATTCATGCCTGTTTGTGTCTTCTTTGCATGTTAGCTCACTGTTTGATTGATGTATGCAAAAGTCCCCTTGTTTTCCTATTTGATTTATTCTATATACTGACTGTACCCTGCAACGCGTTGCAGTGGCTCAATTTGGTGTACTAGAAAAATTTAACAAAAAGAGAAAAATGCATGTTTCTTATATTTTTAGTACAGCAATCCACTCCAAATTGTGAAAAAGAAGGCGAAAATGAAAAAAAATGGTACTCTCGCAAAATTTGATCTGGATCCTCGGGAGTTTCTGTCAATCATTCATGGTTTGGACTCGACCAACAATCAGTGGATAAAGCCGAACGTAGCAAAAATGTTGAAACGCTAATTTTTTTTTTGTTTTTTGTTTTCCGTATACAAAAATGTGAGTTAATAATTAATATTTGGTTGATGGGGAGGGTTACTATACACAGATTAGAAACAAGTTGTCCAGAAAAATATAAATGAAAGCAAAGGTAAGGTAAGTTACATTTCTACCTAACTGGATAATTGTTTAGTGTTTTTATGTAATGTAAAATGTTTAATCGGCTCGAAAAACAGAAATGGTCACAGACTCTGTTGAATACGTGAAGTTTGGGAATGTAAGTTGAAAACTAAAACCTATACAAAACAGTGTCTGAATCCCCACAAATATATGTTATCGTGACATAGGCTGGCATAATCTGTGGGTTTCTGACAGTGTTTTGTATAGTGTTTTTAGTTTTAACTCACTTTCTCTAACTTAACGTAATCAACAGTGTCCGCCACCATTTGTAGCTTTCAAATACACCGATAAACACTGTTTTTAAAGCCGACTAAACGTTACATTAAATGAAAAGGGTTCATATCACTAAACACAGATACAAAAAAGTTTTCAAAAATAAATATATAACAAATAAATGTTATCAAAGGTAAGAAAATTAAATGTTCTACCTAACTGGATAAGAGTTTAGTGTGTTTATGCAATGTATAATCGGTTCAAAAACATTCAATGTTTATCGGTATATCTGAAAAATACAAATTGCGGCAGACTGTATCGAACATGTAAAGTTTGGTGAAATTTTGGGGAAAATGAGTTTAAACTAAAAAACTATACAAAATGCTGTCAGGAACTCACTCAATATATGTTATCATGACGTAGGCTGGCATATAATCGGTGGTTTTAAACTTTTGCTCGATACAGGTGACGACTTTTAAAAGTCCCTTTTAGTGATTACCTGGTTTGAGGATATTTATAAAACTAAACGGCAAATCTGCTCCAAAAAATCCGGTATTATTTTACTTTAAGACCCGTTTCACGTTCGTATATAACGAAATATTTTATTGTAGATATTGGTGTGCTAAAAACGAATGTGCAAACTGTTTCCGTAGCAAAAAGAAGGTTTTCATGATATTCATGAAATTACTTTTTCGTAAAGTGGGTGATCACTTTATAATGTAAATTTAACTTAGAATGAACACCCACTTTCTGGTCACCAGAGAAAGGGGCATTTTTCTGTGTGTTTCTTGGCTAAAACGTTTTTGTTTGATTTCTTTTGCTTGGTAATAACCCCTGAACTCTGGGACTATTCTCTATTTCACAGCCGTAGCCTTCGTTTACGCTATGCGTGAGCATAAACGAAAGCTGTTTAGCCAATAAACTCTCAGGTGGCTAGAAAGTTGGTGCTCATTTTAAGTTAAATTTACATGGAAAAGTGATCACCCGCTTTTCGAAAAAGTAATTTCTTCATGTCATAAACACTTTTTTTTTGCAACGGAAACGGTTTGCAGATTCGTTTTTAGCACACCGAAGTCTAATTTTTTTTTTTTTGTTATATACGAACTTGAGACGCACGGCCCTTAATGGAAAATTATATCAAAAATCAGGAGGAAAATAGTTTTCAATAAAAACCGCAAATGAATTCGATAGAAAAAAAAATGGATGCTATGTTTTTTTGTATTTTTCTGTGCTAAAAAGTTCTTGGGTAAAAAGCTTTTTGTTTGATTTCTTTTGCATGGCAATACCCCCTGAACTCTGGGACTATTTTCCATTTCACAGACGTAGCCTTTGTTTATGCTACGCGTGAGCATAAACGAAAACTGTTAAATATGCACTCGCGTACCAAACTGCGTCGTCAGAAAACCTTTACGCCAATAAACACGAAATTAAATGACATTTCCCCGGGTGGCCAGAAAGTGGCTGTTCATTTTAAGTTAAATTTACATGGAAAAGTGATGACCCATTTTTCGAAAAAAAATTACTTCATATCATGAAAACTATTTTGGTACTAATTGCGCGTTGATTTCCTTGACGACCCGCAGAATTATTTAATGGTCGTTCACTTAGTCCCCCCTAGTCAAGGCTAACGCATGTGCACATAACATTTTTTGTTTATTTACTTACGTGGCGGAGATATACAACCATCACCCCCATGCGAATTTCTATACTGATAGGTTTTTTGAACTTTTTTCAATGGATTATTATTGATCGAACACTAACCAGGTTATGAAAAAAAATTGAAAAAAAAATTATTTCAACATTTGAAAGTGGTACTCACTTTTTAGTTACCAGGTTCTGGTAAATCGGTCATCCCATTTTTTTTTTTTTTTGGCGAAATACGGAAGTGGCTTCGGGCGATATAAAATGGTCGCATGTTGACGAAGCAATGTATCGGGAGGCGTACGGGATGGAAAATTATTGGTAAATTTTTAGATTAGGTCGACCTCCTCAATTTTCTTTTAAATGACGATTTGTAATGGTGTTCGACTATGCTGAATACGAAAATCGCATTGAAATTTTGCAGAAATAAGTAGTTATCAAGATATAAAATGTTGTATTATGCATTGTACTCTTTGGCGGCCATAAACAAATGCACGCGCGTAAAAAGATGGCCGCCAACGCATACAATGTATAATATAAATTTTATATCTTGATAACTATTGATTTCCGCAAAATTTCAATGCGATGTCCGTATTCAACATACTCGAAAAACTATATATGTCGTCATTTAAAGGGACATTGTGGAGGTGGACCCAAACTAAAAAAATACCAAATTATTAAACATTTCGGTACTCATGCAGACAGTGATCCGTGCTGAAATAATAACGTTATTATTTTGAACGCAATTCTTAACATGGGGAGGGGAGGGTGTTTTGTACCTATTCTGTACTATAACCTTACAATTGAATAAAAAACATCATACAACTTTAATTAAACGTGGAAATACGATTTAAAAAATAGCGCGGATCACTCTCTGCATAAACACCAACATTTCTGCGGCATGTTAGTGGAATTTATAATATCTTAAAAAAATTAAAAAAAAAAACTAAGTTTTGAAAAAAAACAAAAACACTCTCACCTTTCGTGAAAACAAATTATTAAAAAAAAACAAAAAAAACACCCACAAACTGACTTTAAACTAAATAAGTAAAAAAAAAAAAACCTCAAAACTTTATTTTCATAAAAACAATAAAAAAGTCATGTTCAATCTATTTTTTTTTCTTTGAGAAACAAATATATTTCTGACTTACAAATGCGGTAGAGACTCATATTATTTTTACTTTCTATGGTTTTGATATACCACGTTTTTATTGGTTACAAAATGGGTGACTGATTTATCAGAACGTTGTAACTAAAAAGTGAGCACCACTTTCAAATGTCGAAATGATGATGCTTTTTTATTTATTTTTTTAATAATCTGTTTAATTAGTGTCCAATCAATAATAATCCAGTGTAAAAAAAAATCCAAAAACCTATAAGTATAGAAATTACGCATAGGAGTACAACTACGGCACTTTCGCACTTATTTTTACAAAGATTATTTACGTTAACTCTTTTCATAAATAATTTTAAAAAAAAAGTAACTAAACCATTTATTGATAAATTGTCACGTGTACAAACATTTATTTATTTACGTAGGCTTAACTCTTTTCCTGAATAAGAAAAGTTTTACTATTTAAGAATAATAAAAGGAAAACATTTTAAGGGAAATATTTGAAGGAAAGAAAGTGGGAAAATCTATTCTCGTTTTTAGGCAACTGTTTAAATAAAAAATAATTAACGAAAAGGTGGCATTCGGCTAGTTTGGTGCATGTTAGTGTATTTCATGAAAGAAAGAAAAACGTAAAAAAATATATATATTGAAACCCGGCGTTCTACAGTGGAAGACAGTAAACCGGGTAAGCCTAAATGAACTATACCTTTGGTAAACTAGTTTTTCGTGAATGACGTAATCGAGAAAAATTACATGGGAGAAGTGTACGGTTGTATAATGCAATATGATATAAAGGTTCGCTTACCTGAATATCGGCTGCTAAGTGCTATTCGATGAGGCTACGCCGAAAGAAAAACAAACGCGTCATAATTAAAGTTGGATACGTAAGTAAGAGTTGGAGACCAATTGAGTTTGTAGGAAAAATGGAACCATTCACCGTCCGTATATACCAAAACCCTTAACGATCCTCGGTAGGGTTCTAGTTCCTTAGATAAGCCTGCATGCTCAGTGAAACGCAAACACTCTTTTCATTCTGCAACTCTCTGTGTGTCTTTTAATAATACATATCTTGACTTAAACCGTTGTTCTGTTTTTATTGTCGCTAATTCAGAGGCATAACAGTAACATACATGTATAAAAAGAAAAACACAAAGATAACATCTTTGAAGTCTCGATAACTGCTCAGAAAAAAAAAGAAAATTAAATAAAATATTTAACAGAACATTAAAGTCGTAAAAAAAACAAAACAAACATATAACAAGTAAGTTTTTCTTTAGACAATAATATTAACTTTGAAACTTACCTGCTTAATATATTGGTGTCGTGGTTCATTTAAAAGCGTTTATCCAGTTCTGAAAAAAAGAAGTATCGGCATGATAATTTACAGATGTAAAGTATGGGTAATCGGTCAAAAATATAAAATAAAATCCAATTGTCAACAAGAATTAAAAATGCTAAAACCAAAACAAACCTAAAACAAATATAGCATAATAAAAGTCTTGATTATTTCTCTAAACCAAAATATTTAATATTGGCACTAGTAAAAAAAAAAATAGTAACGTTTTTCGGGGGGGGGGGTAATTGCGTTTCGATATTTTGTGCATACTTACATTGCCAACTTATGCTGTGTTTAACATTCTTTACTCTGCGTATGCAAAACGCGGTATGTTTTCGTTTACATTTTATGGCAGTTCTGTCTGTGAAAGAGAAGTGTTAGTGCTGATGCTTGTAAAACTGCCTATAATTTAAAACCTTTTATTTAGGGCTCACCGTAGTAAAATTTTAAGGGTTCCAATATATGATTTGTAATATCTCTTAGCGATTATCAAGGCTTCAATAATACTATATATATATTTTTAGCAGAATTACAAAATATTTTAAAATTGAGTTAATTTTATGTTTTTGCGATTTTCGAGTGTTTAAAGACATTATGCATCTTTTTTATACCTATGCATGTATGTAAACATGCTGAATTGTTTTTAAAGTTTCCTGTATTTATGAAACAGTAGGAAATTTTCACTTTACCAATGTTAACTTTTCTGTTTTTGAGCGATTATTATGTTTGTATTTGTTATTGTTGTTGTTTTTGCTCTATTGTCTCCTGTAGAGACGGTTTTTTAAGTATTTATCCTAGCGACGCCATATTGTAATGTTCTGAAGAGTTCACTTCGAATGTGCATATTCCGGCATAAAGAATTAACTAGCAAACAATAAGGGGCAGTCTACTTTACTGGGTGGGACTTTACTATATTTTTTATTCTACTACTGGAATAGTACTTCTATATCTGTGTATCTTTGAGCCAATTACAACCGGTGTAAGCATAGAATCTGTCGCGTATGTGAGGTTCCTGTCGGAGTCGACTGGTGTTAGTAGGTCTAGATATTTACTCGAAAAACATATACCCCTTCCATGTTGCGATTTTGATTCAGTAAATCACATGTTGTAATGTAGTATTTTATTATCACGATTGAATGCAAAGTTGATTGCAACATATGCAGGATAACAGATATTAGCCTAGCAGTATTACTTATGTATGTGACATCGGATGTTGCAAACCTACAGTACTTTTTTCTGAGAGGAATCCCGTCACCTAATTTATTAATATATATATATATATATATATATATATATATATATATATATATATATATATATATATATATATATATATATATACTTCAGAATCAATTTATCCAACACTAAACTACCTTGGAAAACTTCACACTGCCATCAAACACATTTACTTTGGATTTTCCCATGGAATTTGAATGCGAATTTTTATATCCTTTTCATTAACTTCCCTTACTATATGATATTTAAATACTTAAACAACTAATTGTGATTTTCATTGTCTTACTTCCTTATGCAAATAAGGTGTAAACCATTAGAACTAGTTGCTATTATTTTCTACTCTGAAGAAATGGTAAACATCGAAATCCTATAGCATAAGGATTTATAATATTTCAAATGTATTATCTGTCCTCCATAGAATGATAAATATCTTTTGATTTGAAATTTAAACATTTTACGTTATGAATCTTTAAATTCATTGAATGACTCAAATTATATATATATATATATATATATATATATATATATATATATATACATATATACACACACATATATATATATATATATATATATATATATATATATATATATATATATATATATGAGTGATAATTATATCTTTTAGAACTATTTGTAAAAATTAATCTTAGGATAAAAACTAAATTGAATATACACATTTAACACGGCTGCATATTGTTACGAAATAATGAAGACATTGACAAATGAAAGTCATAAAATTCTAGCAGATATTGAAAAAGAAATGAAGATAATCCATGTAAAACTGAGAATAGACACAAAAAACAGGGGAAACACATGCATTTATGCACATAGTATTTTTACTTCCCGTTTATTATGTGATGATTAACTGTGAATAATTTAATGAGATATCGATCCTGCGAACGAGCTAAAGGAAATGTAAAAATTAAGTAACCTACTACATGACATTTACACCAATAGATTTACTCCAAAATAATAAGAAACCACAATAGATTAATTAGGTATTAAGCTAAACGAAATATTATCATGGATTAATGCATATGGAATAAATTAGGAAACAAATAACAGAAAAATAAACGAATACAACATGGCGCTGCGCAAATACGAATATATGCATGACAGCAACGTTGTACGAAACTAACGTATCTTGAAGGTCATTATATATAGTCGCATAAAACTACTAATTTAGCTGACGTCGTAACTTTCTGAAACTATTCCTGCATTAATAATCATTTCGGAAAAAGAAATGAAACTGCGTTGCCAGAGCATGACTGAAAGAAGCCAAACTTCATCCACAGCAATGATAATGACTCTTTCGACTCTAAAACCGGAAAAATATTAGGATGGATTAACAATAAAATACCGCTATAAAACAGAAATGCGTGTTATATGTGACTGTTATTAGAGAAGCTGACTAAACCAAGACATTTTCAAGAAACACATCCAGACTATTGAAACTCTGTTCTGTTTTTTTTGTTTGTTTTTTGTTTTACAATTGGTGATTACTATGCCATCTGATATGAATACGTTAAGGGCTTATAAATATAAGTAATATTTATTATTATTATTATTATTATTATTATTATTATTATTATTATTATTATTATTATTATTATTATTATTATTATTATTATTGTTAGTTCTGTATATTATGTTATTCTTGATATTTCTACACAAGCTTTTAAAAGAAGACCTCCAGTTATCAAGCTACGTTTTTTGGTGAAGTAAAATAACAATTCTTTTCGAAAATCTATTTTTATTGTCGGTTTTTGTCGTAAGCGACGATGAGACGAATGAGATCATATAAATTGGGTATACGAGGTAGATTCGCGCAAAGGGATTACATGTTGAATCTCGGCCTCACCTTGATCAAACTAATGTTACCCGCAACTCAATATAACCCCTGTGTATCGCTTTATTCCAAGTCAATATATTCTTTAATTTGGAAATTGCTATGATACGCAAAGAAGAATTTATCCTCACAAGAAGTGCATAACAATTGCCCTTATTTCCTGATTTTTGTTGAATTTGAACAAATGTTTTAAGGATTATGCTACTTATTATGTGTCTAGTAATTTTTAGTATGCATCACTTTATTGCAGTATTGCGTGCCTCCCAAACTGCCTAAAAAAGGGTCAATTTCCAGCTAGTTAAAGGGACGTGTTATTGTAAGCCTTGCGGAAGGTGTATCTCTCGATGGTAGATTAAATTGCTGGGCCAAACTTGGAGTCCTCTTGGAGTCTCTACCCCTCATCGACTCCGTCGTAAACAAGGAGGTAGTGGTGTCATGTTTTCGGCTATAATAATTGTGATGAACCAATTGCACCATCTCGAGTACCAGAGTGGGCCAACCTGTTTTATCTTAAAATGAACATGTGTAAACATGGGTTGATGACCGCATCACGCCAAATTGATTTTTATACACTCCATTCTGCTCAGCCAAGACATCATATCTTGTCATTGCGACTAAAGTGGAATAATAATTGATGACATGGTCATATGGTTCTCCAGATATAAACCCAATTGAACAGATCTGGTCAATAAAAAAAGATGAAAGTTTATGACGGAGGTGTTCAATTTTCGTCAAAGTGTTGCATTTGGGAAAATATTTTAGAAGTTTTCTATAGCATTAAATAATCTCAAATCTACCGAGTGACATCATCAGCTGACAATAGCCTATTTACAGCTGTTTTGAAGCATGGGAGTTATTTTGATATAAATAACCTGAAATTATTCTTTGTTTTGGGGAAGTATTGTTACTAGATATGTATCTATTTCATATAAATATAAAGTTAGAATATTGTTTTGCTACCGAAAATATACATTTTTGACACTAACAATGAAGTGATACCCACTGAAATTAATAGAAAATAGAAAAATTAAGCACAGCTCTCAAAATATTTGTTCTCATTCAACACAAATTAGGAAAATAAGGCAGCTTGTTATGCTCTCCCTGTGTTTTTTCATTTCACTCCTCTGTGTTATATAGCAAATTAAATATTAAAAAGAATCACCTCCATAAAGTGATACGCAGGGTCTAGATCGCTCTCGTGTATCTGAATGTGACGTTTGCATTGTAAAACCTTCTTTTTATCAATTATTCTGAGCCTTTGTCCGGTTACGATGTCATTCTTATTGATTGACATTGATTTATTAAAATGTTGTATTCGGATTTTTACGTAAAGCTTTTTTGTATTCCGGAATTTTGACTCTTTTTGTTCAATCTCTTAATTCTCTACGATTCCTTTTTTTAACTGCACACAATCTTGACAATTCAATTTTTTTCTAATTTTTATTTTTTATTAGAGTCTTCTAGTATGCGTTTCTTAAATCTCGGGTATTGGTTTTACAAATTAGGTCATCAACATTTAATGTCAAAGACGTAAGTGATGTCTTATGCTATATCAGCACAGTGCCTTGCTGTGATAAGAAATATCAATATAGTAAAAACTATAGTATTTATTGAACGATCGTATTGATGGAGCTATCTATTATATATATATATATATATATATATATATATATATATATATATATATATATATGCCTTGTATCATTATAAAAGTCAAAACAAATATCTAGTATCGTATATATGACCTAGCATTGTTTTTTTTTTAAATATTCTTTTGATCAAGATGAAACCGAACAATTCTACTAAATGCCAAACATTCACTCATTATCTCATACGTTCTAATCAAACTTTATTTAAATCTTACTTACTCCTTAAAGTGTAGTCATTCGTATATAATTTGCCTCCTGTTTACGGGATATATTTGTTAGATAGCTTATTATCCCTTTCATGGCCGACGTTGCTCTTATAACTGCTTTGTTGTGTGAGATCTTAACATTCACGTTACTTTTCATGGCATATATATGGCATAGATATTTAGTTAGCCTTTCAATCTTAGTTTAATGCAGGCTCGTTGGGGGCACAATCTTCTTACGCTACTTCCGTCTGCGTCTTGTATTATATCTTTATATCAAATATAATAGATTCGTGATATAATTACGTAGCTGTTGCATAGTCAGAATGCATACTTGATGGTTTATTTGCTACTGCTTTCTCTTGTATGATTTCAATGCTTAATGCTACATCTGATATATTACTTCATATTGATCAACATGAAAAATGTACACATTCTGTTGTGCTCCATTGTATATTAGCCGTTGGCAAGCAGACAATTACAGATCGATTCCATATGGATTCCACTAACCTTGTGCACCACAAACTGCACTTATTGTTATTATTTATATTAATCATTGTCAATGAAAGCATTAGCACTCAAGTTTTGATTTTGGGCAGTAATTATAATCCTCTTTAAATCAATGGGAATTGGTTCTTTTTAACTAGGTTTTAAAGCCGCTTACATAGATAGTCCTTGTGAATCATCCGGAAATACTTGACCCCCTGTGGGCTTGCCAATTCTTTCGATTTTCTTGTATGCGTGTCAGTCTGTGTATGGAATAAAAAAGTAAATTGTTTGCTTGACTTATTTAAGCTCTCTTTGATCATAGACACGCTGTGACCAAATAGATGATCAAATCCATCCGTACAGAGTCTGTAGTCTATATTCGCATATGGATAAGCTAGTATTACTATCTTTGCTAGCTTCGGTTAAGGGATATCAAAGACAACCTGGCTAGCGTCGTCTGATTGAAAATGATTCCCCGACAATATCATACCATTGTTTTTTTTAAATTACCGGCAGTATGCCATCTTACCGATGAACGCCAACACTTGTTTCACAGTTGGGAAAGTTAAAATAAGTTTCATGAATTTGATTTTATCTTAGTCTGGACATTTGTATCTTTCGCTAACATCTAAACCTAGTTACTGAATTCCAAAAGAACTCACAATTTGTTTATAAACCTAAGATAAATTAGTTAGTACTTTATCTATATGCTTTAAATTGTAATTATTTTATTGGAAACTATTAATGCATCATTCCAGTACTATAACACAAATTCTTTTTATCCTCGTAATGATAAGGTCATCAATTCCTGAAAAGGCTAGCGAGGTGGCATTATCCGAACATCACAGTAAGGCGAAATAAACCTCAGTTGTGTGTAAACTGTAAGAGTATCTTATGTAGGAGACGGTGAGACTCGTCGTGGGCGACGAAGCGTTTCACTGAAGAACCACAGCAACACACAGCAAACCAACAAACAATCACAGCCACGGCGCGAAGGCAACTTACAAAGCTCAGCTGACTGCACGAATAGACACGGAACCCAACGGTCACTGTACTGATCGCCACGAACGTCAGAACCCGACTGACTCGCACCTCCAATGGACCGATTTTTATTACTCAAGATGGCCTAGCTAATTTGCATCCCCGCGAGATCTCGCGCGATCCTGCGAGATTCCGTCTCTAATAAAAGCAGGCAGGCGCCATCTTGAAACTCTTTCTTCCGCTGCCCCGACCACAGGATCAGCCACCACCCCACACGCCAGGCACACACGGACCCTCTTGCGCCGAGGGCTACGGTTAGTCTCACACTCCCCCCTGGTCTCCAGATCACATACGTGACACGGCGGACGTGGCCGTTTGATTCGAGCACTCCTGCGGAGGGGTATTGCCGGGACTTCCTCATCGGAGCTCTCAGAAGTGGCATCGGAAGCATCAGCATTAGAGCTCGCAGTTGAGTCATCAGGTCCATGGGGCACAGGTTGGATCCATCGCTCATCGTCGGATGACTCGCTCCTTCCACTGCTCGCTGTTGAGTCACCAGGTTCGTGGGGCACGGGTTGGATCCATCGCTCATCGTCGGATGACTCGCTACTTCCACTGCTTGCCGATTGGTCAGCGCTTAGAGCGGGCCGGACATCCCTTACGTGGCGCGGAGTACCATCGACTAGTATGGCCTGTTCACTGATGACGCCGGTGACCCGCCCCCTCCAAAAGCTGCTGGTGCACCGGCCGCCGGGTGGCTTCACCCAGACGGTGTCTCCCACTTGGTACGTCCCCTGGAGTTCTCGTTGGTCGGGTAGACACACTTCAACGTCCTTGACGCGCACGTGGTAGTGATGAATCGCATCAGCAGGCGCACTGCCGCCAGTCACGGTGTCCTTAGGCGTTGTGTTGTATCTGTAAACCGCCTCCGCGATCGTACACTTCTTCCTGGCCGCGATCCTCTTCACGGTTCGGTGGCATCGCTCCGCTATGCCATTGCCGCTCGGCACATACGCGCATCGGTGTCGAAGGCGGATCCCCCAGTTGTCCATAAAATGCCTAAATTCCCTGCTGCAGAACGCCGTGTCGTTATCTGTGAGGATCTCCTCAGGCGGCCCCCTTTCGTAGAATATGGATTCCAATTCGTGGATGACACTGGTGGAATCCTGCCTTGCCAATTGGCGCCAAATCGCGAACCTCGTTGGCCCGCAGTCTATCAGCGTGAGGAAGTGTTGGCTGCCGTAGTGGGTTATATCCATACCCAACCGACTCCAAGTCGCGTCCATTCCCAGCTGTCCTTTCCGCCATCTGGCTGGGGCGGGGTCGATGGACTGGCACGTTCTGCACTCCCTGACCACTGCTCTTACTGCGCTTTTTGGTATTGATGGTCTCGCCAACTTCACAAAGTAGTAGGTCCGTTGCACTCCGGGGTGCCCACTGTCGTGATGTATCTTCCTGATTTCGTCCTCCTCGACGGAGGCAGCACACAGAGGCAATGGCTTAGCTTCTTTCTTCATAGCCTCATACCATCTCCGTGGTACCCGAGTGAGCTTGTCGGCGAGGTTGTAGTCCGAGGCGACGAGCACTACGTCTACGGACAGGTTGTACTCCGTCACCAGTTTTTTCACAGTCTCGAGCCTCCGTCTTATCAGCATTTCGCTGGCTGCCTTGGTGCGTGCCCTGGCCTTGCTCGTGAGTGTGTCCGACACCCAGTGGTGCACGCAAAGTGAGTCGGTGTGCACACGCAGTTTCTTCACTTCCCATTGAAGTGCCAGGTTAAGGCCCTTTATTACAGCGTCGAGTTCTGCCAGGTTGATATGGGCAGCATCATTCGCCGGTCGCAGCCAGCAGGCATCCTCAACTACGGCCCCATCTTTCTCCAAAACTACACCGATCGCTAGAGAACTTGCGTCCACCCACACGCTCAGTTTGTCTCCCTGCACGCACCAGTCCCCTGTGGCGGGGTCATTCTTTTTCACACTAGCGACGGTCTCCTTTAACATTCGAACCAATAGTTCGTCGGTTATCTCATCGTCCCAGCCTTTGCTGACCGCATTTGCCCTCCTTTTTATGACGCCTGTCGCTGCACGAACCCATCCGCATACTGGAAGGTGCCCCACAAGTTTCCCGCACAGGGAGAACACGGCACGTCTTGTGTAAACGTCGGGTACGTCGGGAACTGCGGTTCTACGCCTCCACCTCAGGATCCCTCGCTCCTCTTGAACGCTCAAGCCCAATACGCGGGCACCATCCTCAAGCCGCTCAGAGTCCTTGCAGTTTAGACCAAACTCGGCAAGTTTGGATCTTACGCGCGAAGAGGACACGATATCTTCGTTCACGTATATATCGTCAATATACGCCGATGTTCCCTTTCTGATCCATTCTTCTTGTGACAACACGGCATTGACGATAGCCTTCATTATCTGGGGTGCTACGTTTAGCCAAAATCCGAGTCGCGTAAGACAGTATCTCTTCCCGGAAAACATCACTGTCTGGAAAGGCCACATCGCCTCGCCGATCCGGACCTGCAAATATGCTTTTCTCAAGTCCAGTAGGGACACATTGGACCCCTGCCGGCGCCACTCTCGAAGCTTGCTGGCACAGACGTCGGCGTCCGCTGTGAACGCATCAACGTGCGCATTCAACTCACGGTAGTCCATTACCGGCCTCACCTTTAACTTGTTAGGTTGGGCAACTGCCATCAGCGGTATCAGGCCCTTGGGGGGTCCAAGTTTGTCGTAGGGGTATGGAATCAGCCAACCGTTCTTAATCCATTCACGGAGCTCGCTTTCGTATGCAGGCCTTATCTGGTCGGGCATACGGTACTCTGCCACTTTGTTTTGTAGTTTGGCCGGTTCCTTGTCTTCTGACCACCTCCAAGTGGCGGTCCACGCCTTCTGTTGGTCGTCGAATTCCGCACTGAAGTCCAGCTGGTCGACTCTTAGTGCTGCGCACACCGGGGGCCTATCCTGAAACTCTACAACGCCAGCGCGCGTTATGCGCACGCCGCCCAGGGCTTTGATGGCATCGTAGCCTAGCAACAGGTCGAAACTCAGCGGTTTTTCGCGTGTCACCAGCGCTTCGACGTTGGCTGAGTTCCCAGTTCTTGTGCGAATGTGTACCACACCCACGCCGCAACAGATTCGTATTTTTCCAGTGATGGTAGTTATCCTGACGTTCTTCTTTTTCCACGCCCGACAGAAGTCCGCACACACTATGGTGCGGGAGCAACCGGAATCAAGGAGGGCTGAACATAACGTGTCATTAACTCGGACCTGAATGACAGGGAGCGCCTTGTTTATTTTCTGTTCGGGGAAGAGGTCGGCACTGGCACCTTGTCCCCGTCCCCGTTTCCCGCACAGTCTCGGGCCATGTGCCCAGTCTTGTTACAGCGGTAGCAGCGAACAGCCGTCGACCGCCTTCTACAATTTCTTGCCATGTGGCCCCGCCCGTTGCATCTGTAGCAGATGACATCACCTTGCGGGCTGGGTCCCTGAGACGGTCCTTCGCCACTTGGTGGGGCCTGTGCGACAGCGACTACCGTTTCCTGCACCGTCGAGTCGTCCTTCATTATTGTCCTGGCTCTGTCCACTAGGTCACTCAGCGGTAGTGAGGACATGGTAGAGGTTGCTCGCAGGAGCTGCTTTGCTCCAGCGGGGAGTCCTGACAGGAATTTGTAGGCTAGGGCCCTCTCGGGAAGACCGCCGAACAACACCGTCAGCTTCTTAAGTTCGGCGAGATACACGTCCACAGTTTCGCCCAAGCGTATAGACCTCGTCTCAAACTGCTCCCATGCAGTGGCGGGGTCAGTGGCGAAAGCCCTGTACAACGCCGCCTTGATACTCGAGTAGTCACACTTCTCCTCAGCGCTGAGTTGCTGATATACAGCGAAGGCCCCGCCGGTCAGCCGCAGAGGAATCACGCGCTCGACATTTTTCACGCCGGACAACTGACAATGTAACTCGACCTTCTCAACCCAGCTGAGTACCGGGTCGGATCCGTCGAATTCCGGTATCAATTTTAGATCGAACCTATCCGCCATTGAAGAAAAGAAAACCAAGTTCGGAGTGGGGAGGCCGAAATAGCTTGTAAGAGTATCTTGTGTAGGAGACGGTGAGACTCGTCGTGGGCGACGAAGCGTTTCACTGAAGAACCACAGCAACACACAGCAAACCAACAAACAATCACAGCCACGGCGCGAAGGCAACTTACAAAGCTCAGCTGACTGCACGAATAGACACGGAACCCAACGGTCACTGTACTGATCGCCACGAACGTCAGAACCCGACTGACTCGCACCTCCAATGGACCGATTTTTATTACTCAAGATGGCCTAGCTAATTTGCATCCCCGCGAGATCTCGCGCGATCCTGCGAGATTCCGTCTCTAATAAAAGCAGGCAGGCGCCATCTTGAAACTCTTTCTTCCGCTGCCCCGACCACAGGATCAGCCACCACCCCACACGTCAGGCACACACGGACCCTCTTGCGCCGAGGGCTACGGTTAGTCTCACATAAACGTAATTTTCTCTTTATCATTCTCTCTCAGCTTGATATCCCAGTAACCCAATTTTAAATCTAATTTACAGATCTATTTCGCTTACACAAGCAAAGTTAATTGTAGAGTCGAAGAAAATGAATGGAGGAAGTGTCCACGTGTCTGCGCGTCATGCCTTACCTTGGAACGTTCCTACGGTGTGCGTACGTGCATGGCCGAAACTTGAAAGAAATTCCAAAATGGCGCCGTCCTCATCTTGTTGATTGTGCGATCATCACTGGGCCCCACGTGACCGTTCTTTGGCTGCTGATTGGCCGAGGACGAACGCCAGAAGGATAAAGGGAGTGTGTTTGAAACATGGGGGCGTCTTTTTCTAGGATCGACGTCAGTGTGATCGGATCGGTGAACTGCTGCAGCTTTAAGAGTACTTTAGTGTGTGTGTGTGATTTTTTGGGACTTGCTCGGCTGCTGACTTTACAGGACTTTCTTTTCTGCTGATTCTACAGGACCTACCCTTCTGCAGAACTTGGAACAAAACTTCAAGCCTTTTCTTTCTTTTCACACGTAGTCGTCTAACAAGGTAGAACCCGACTTACTTGTGAAACGGCTTTAAGCTATTTCAGCGAAATGGGGGAAAAAATTGACCTCAAATTAATACCGGAGTTCGATGGATCAACCCCGGTACTTGACTGGGTGGAAAAGTTGGAGTTACATTGTGTTTTGTCTGGCGTAAAGAACTTCGAACGTGTTGTCCCTCTGCGCTTGTCCGGCGGCGCCTTTGCCGTGTATCGACAGCTCAGCCATGAGGGCAAACAGGACTACGAGACAATTAAGGTGGCGCTGTTCAAGGCGTTTGCGATTGACCCCGCCACTGCTTGGGAGCAACTTGAGGCAAGGACCCTACGTCCGGGCGAAACGGTCGATGTATACTTGGCAGAACTTACCAAGTTAACGGTCTTGTTTGGTGGACTGCCCGAGCGGGCCTTAGCATGCAAATTCCTAGCAGGACTCCCGACAGAAGCAAAGCGACTATTACGAGCCAGCTCAAGTGCGGATTCGTTGCCCCTTAATGACCTAGTGGATCGGGCCAGGACTGTAATGAAGAATTATTCCGAGAACTGAACTCATATGTTGATGCGTTCATAGGCGATGCCGACGTGTGTGCTAGCAAACTGCGAGAATGGCGCCAGCTGGGTTCTAATGTGTCCCTGTTGGGCCTTAGAAGGGCATATCTGCAGGTCCGGGTAAGCGAGACACTGTGGCCGTTTCAGACGGTAGTGTTTTCCGGTAGGAGGTATTGCCTCACGCGACTGGGCTTTGGGCTGAACGTTGCGCCCCAAATCATGAAGACGATCGTCAATGCTGTATTGTCACAGGATAAGACCGTAAAAGAGGGGACATCAGCATACCTTGACGACATATACGTGAATGAAGACGTTGTGCCATCATCACGTGTAAGGGCTAAGCTTGCCGAACTTGGATTGATTTGTAAGGATCCAGAACGCTTGAAGGATGGCGCTCGTGTTTTGGGGTCGAGCGTTCAACAGGAGCGAGGGACCTTGAGGTGGGGGCCCGGAACTGCAGTCCCTGAAGTGCCCCATATCCTCACGAGGCGGCCCATATTTTCTCTTTGTGGAAAACTGGTAGGACACTTGCCAGTATGTGGATGGACCCGGGTCGCAACATCCCGCATGAAGAGGAGGGCGAGTGCAGTTACCAAGGGCTGGGATGACGAGACGGTGGACAATCTGATGCTTCGCATGTTAAAAGAAACCATCACAAGAGTCAAGAAGGAGAACCCCGCTAAAGGAGATTGGTGCGTCCAGGGAGACAGACTAAATGTGTGGGTGGATGTGAACTCCCTCGGGATCGGGGCACTATTGGAGATGAACGGGTCTGTGATTGAGGACACCTGCTGGTTGCGACCACTGGATGATGCCGCTCACATCAACCTAGCGGAGTTGGATGCGGCGATAAAGGGAGTAAATATGGCACTCCAGTCGAAGGTTAAAGAATTGTGCTTACACACAGATTCGCTGTGCGTGTACCACTGGATAGTTGACACACTAACAGGCAAAGCGAGAGTGCGCACCAAGGCGGCTACGAAATGCTAATCAGACGAAGGTTGGAGACACTAAGGAAGTTGGCGAAAGAGTACAACCTATCGGTGAACGCGGTGCTTGTCGCTTCCACCCGCAATCTTGCAGATAAACTCACCCGTGTGCCCCAGAGGTGGTTCGACGCAATGAAGAAAGAAGCCGAACCAGGATCGTTATGTGCTGCCTCTATTGAGGAGACGGATGAAATCAAGAGGGTACACAACGACACTGGACACCCCGGAGTGAGCGGACATATTATTTCGCACACTTAACCAACCCGTCAGTGTCCAAAAACAGAGTAGAATCAGTGGTCAAGGAATGCCAAATATGCCAGTCAATCGACTCGGCTCCCACCAAATGGCAGAAAGGTCGGCTGGAAGTCGACGGGACTTGGAGCCGGCTGGGCATGGACATAACCCACTATGGTGGTCAGCACTTCCTCACACTAATCGATTGTGGACCGACGATGTTTGCGATCTGGCGACTGTTAACAAGACAGGACTCGGCTAGTGTACTCCGCCAATTAGAGTCTATATTTTACGAGCGGGGGCCACCCGAAGAGATTCTTACGGACAACCACACATCCTTTTTCAGCGGGAAATTCAGGCGTTTCATGGACGAGTGGGGGCCCGGCTTAGACACAGGTGTGCGTATGCGCCAAGTGGCAACGGTATAGCAGAGCGGTGCCACCGAAGTGTGAAACGGATAGCAGCGAGGAAGCAATGCACGATTGCGGAGGCGGTATATAGGTACAATACAACGCCAAAGGATGACGCGACTGCTGAAAGTTCACCTGCTGATGCGATACATCGCTATCGAGTGCGTGTTAAGGGCATTGACGCCTGCCCGCCTAATCAGAAGAAGACGCAAGGACGGTACAAGTCAGGGGACACCGTCTGGGTAAGGCCTCCCAATAACCGATGCACGACCAGGTTCAGACAGGGACGGATCACCGGCATAATCGGTGAGCAGACTGTGCTGGTTGATGGTGTCCCACGCCATGTAAGGGATGTCCGGTCCGCCCTTGATATAAACCAAATGGTGAACAGTGAAAGTAATGAATCATCCAGTGATGAAATGTGGATCCGGCCTATGGCTGAGAACCTCAGCACGGATGGCGATAGCTCCAGCACCACTTCTGAGAGCTCGGATGAAGATGAAGATGAAGCGCAGCCGGATGGTAGGACTGTGGACACCGACCCAGGTAGCTCGGAGGAAGATGAAGTGCGGCCGGATGGTAGGACTGTGGACACTGACCCGGGTGGCACTGGTGGAGATGAAGAAGCCCAGCTAATCCCCCTCTGTAGGAGCGCCCGCATCAAACGACCGCGACCGCAATGCAGCATGTGTGATCTTGAGACCAGGGGGGGTGTAGAGTCGAAGAAAATGAAGGGAGGAAGCGCCCACGTGTCTGCGCGTCATGCCTTACCTTGGAACGCTCCTACGGTGTGCGTACGTGCATGGCCAAAACATGAAAGAAATTCCAAAATGGCGCCGTCCTCATCTTGTTGATTGTGCGATCATCACTGGGCCCCACGTGACCGTTCTTTGGCTGTTAATTGGTCGATGACGAACGCCAGAAGGATAAAGGGAGTGTGTTTGGAACATGGGGGCGTCTTTTTCTAGGATCGACGTCAGTGTGATCGGATCAGTGAACTGCTGCAGCTTTAAGAGTACTTTAGTGTGTGTGTGTGTGTGTGTGTGTGTGTGTGTGTGTGTGTGTGTGATTTTTTGGGACTTGCTCGTCTGCTGACTTTACAGGACTTTCTTTTCTGCTGATTCTACAGGACCTGCCCTTCTGCAGAACTTGGAACAAAACTTCAAGCCTTTTCTTTCTTTTCACACGTAGTCGCCTAACAAGGTAGAATCCGACTTACTTGTGAAACGGCTTTACTAATGTATCAACAATAACTACATTTTTGGGGGCGTAATTTTTTATGATTTAATTTACTGCCCTTTAATCTAAACCTACAGTCCTTTTTTCACAGAAACTATCGGAAAAATAGGTCCGTGCATCTATGTGTCTGCACGCATCCCTATTGTATTAATTCAATGCACGTATTCTAGTTCAGCGAGCAAATCCTTTTTTTTTATTGTTCAGGTAGTTTTATCCCTTTAAACATTTCTTCTGTAGGAAAAAGTTATCAGGGAAAGAAAAGGGTGTACATCACTCATGTACGAACTCTAAACTCTGTTAAGGGGAGTTAAGCTGCTTTTAACTCACTCTTCCCAGATGTAGTAGCAGTACTTCATCCTCGCACGTACTTGGCTCTTACACAAGTAGAGATTTGCGTCAACAGTGAGATATCTACTGAAGCGGTAGAATCATCATACCATTATCCAGCGACTCTTGCAACGGCTTTGATGTGTTCCATTTCAGGTCAGGAATAACAGCCAGCCTCCCTTAGATGAAGGCCATTAATTTCAATTGATGCCAAACAGAGATCCACCAGTCAGCAATAGTATATACATATCATGTACGAGTGTGATGTACGTCTGAGGACTTTACATTTTTTTTTAATCAAAACTAAGACAACCGAGTAACGGAAGATCTCAGAGGAGACAGAACGGAGGATGAACATAGCTCAGAAGACATTGTGAGCAAAAGGTCGAGGAGATTTTCATACTTGTCGTATTGTCTTGCACACGGGTGTGTTTGTGAACAATCTGAGTAAGATCCTGAGCAATTGAGAAATCGTGATAGTACTTCCCCCTAAAAATTTGTCTAGTTTAAGCAATGAACTATGTCACATTGTGAACTTGGAAGTCTCCACAGCGTGAATATTACCTGAAGGATGAGCAAACAGTATGTGGTAAATTTTCTCAGATATGCTCTTAAAGATTGTTACACCGCTGTTGTTTAGGCGACACAGTGCAAATATAAACGCAGTGGTGTGAGCAAGTGCAGCCTGGAAGCACATAATGTACAATCTTTACTGGATACCCATACCACATAGGATACCATCTCTGATGTAGGCACATATCCCATGCCTATGTCGATCTGAGTGTCAGATTTGGATGCTAAGTAAGAGCATTCTTTTCTAAAATCTCACCTAGTAAAATAGCCAGTCCAATGCCAGTTTTACTCTAGAATAATAGGTTTTATTTCCTGTCTTGTACTTGGGTTTTAACCTTTGAAATGGTTGGAACGTGGACACGTGATATTGGCATTTCATTATGGAGTTTAAGGATTTGTGGAACAGGGCGATAGACTTAGAGCAGGACAGAAAGGGAAGAATAGAGAAAAATAATGGAATACATGTTTTTGTAGTACATAATATGGTAAAGCCGAAGCAATTACCCACTTATATGACATCAAGAAGTCCAAGCGGAAGATACTGCATATTACACAATCCATTCACGAAATGGCAATAGAGAAACCTCAATACTTGAAGGAGAAAGTTTCGGACACTTCATGCGACTTCACACGCAGAGATTATGCATAACGTATTTTTCCTTTGTCAGAAAAAGCACTCGTTCTTCATAAGAATTGAAGGACAAATTAGAAGAATCGAAAGTGTCGGAAGCGGACCATAACACAACCACAATGCATTGTCTATCCCCATAAAAAATAGTAACAATAATTAGGTATCATTGTTGAAGTATGGCGATATGCTCCTTTCTCACTTACGGAAACAAAGAAGGAACTTGCAAAGTTTACACATGAAATTCTTGTAAAAACTCGGTGGTTTCTATAGTCATGCCTGACATGTTTTTCATGGAAATTGCTTAATTCACCTCTGCGTTCCCCAAGATGAAATAAAAAAAGCGTCGTAATGTGTAATTGTTCACTGAGTTGGACTCTAGTGTCGATTCTATAGATACGAGGTGCGAAAGGTATAGGATTGCCAGGTCGCTTTATGCTATATTTTATAATACGCTGATTATACCAGAAACTCTTATACATTTAATGAAATACAAACAAACAAAATAAAGTACGTAAAAAAGAGAAATCAATTGAAGTAGTATTAACAACTGCATTTTATAAAAAGAAAATAAATATCGCAGGTTTACAACTCATCTGCTAGAAGCACCAATCTTAAATGCGTAAATGTGAGATATCGGTTTGGATTGATTCAGCTCTGTGTTCAACAAGATTTTCAAAAAAGCACATCGATTGACATGGAAGTTGTTGCGGAATTTCCTCATGATTTCATATGGTGTATTTTTAAAACACGTTCTCGTTATAATATATTTACTTTATATAGCATTTTCAGGCCCTTTTTGTCTATCTAATCGTTAAGATTACAATCTTTCAACACAACTATACCTATTTTCATAACTTTAAATACAAGAAAGAAAAACTCTTATTCGCAAAATTTTCTTATTTAAGGCCTAAAAGATTCAAGAACACGATCGAGATTAATATGAAGCGTTTGACCCAGGACACACTATCGGATGTAGATCCCACTATCAATTTAAAAAAAAATCGTGGCAGTGAAGAAGATTCTTGAAGATGATGAGCATAGTGGTCGGCTATTGGATATCGACAACGGTTAATTAAGATCATAATTCGAATGAAATCGTCGCACTTAAAATACTTAAAAATGAAATCGTCGCGTTAAAATATTTGCTTTTAGATTAGACCTAACATCTTCCTATGCTCCAATGTCATATATACGTTAAAGGGGATCCCTCATAATTCTGTTCGTCTGCGTGTTTTATATCCGCAGGCAACAATCGAAAGAAAAAACACATTTACAAATTAGAGTTGGAACCAGAAACAGAAAGGAACGAAGTGTATATTTTATTATAATTATTTTTCTAAATTATTATTGAATTTTTCAAAAGAGTAATACAATGTAAAAATCAAATGTCTTTTACCTCTCATATTACTTTCACTTGCTTTACGGTGTGTATGTATGTTTTCCAATATAACTTTTCCTATTGTTTTTTTTTGGGGGGGGTTCTTCATTCTTCCTTAGAATAAAATGAACACGACGGCAGTAAATTGACGTATGTAACTTAGAGATTGCATGTATAATTTGCTTAGTGTGTAAGTATGTATACTCATTAATCCCTCGGTTTCGGATGCAGAGGCTCACAGAAAAAAAACTGCTGGGATTAACAATTACCGATATCAGTTTATCAACAGTATCGTTTATTTTGAACGCTATGATTGTCGGTTATGGAAATAGAGAAAAGTAGATTGCGAGCGTTTAGCGGTTGCTGACGGTAATAGTCTCTTGTATATAGTATGCGTTTGCTCATCTCTCTTCGTCTCACAAAAACATTTTTTTATATCTAAATTAAAGTTAATTTTGCTTCCAAAATTTACGTCATAAGCCAAGTTCATGGTCAATTTTTATAGCGTCTTATGTTCTGGCGTTGTCCGACTCAAGAATTTGACACTGTTCGGCGATAATCTAAGATTAGTCACTAATTGATTTATCTCCTTTAGTGCGAAGTCCACAATAGCCAAGTTGTATTTTGCCACATGCATGCCTAAGCTAAGATAATTACGTTATTGTTTTTTGTAAGGTCTAATTCAAAAATTATCTTAACTAAGAGTATACACTCACTTGTAATTCTTTCTTTCATCTTGACATGCTCATCTGTATTTGTATTTCTATTTCATTCTGCGTTCATAATGTAAAAAACTTGGTTATTTTTCGTTTTGATCTTTTCATAGCTCCGATGTAGGACTTTACAATTTGTTTCCAGGTGAACCTTCATCCTATAACTTTAAGGAATACATGTAAGACCTTAAATAATCGACTATTCCGTGTCTGAGCTAATTAAGAGGTCAACATCTTCAAGGAAAAGCAGGTATTATACTTTTATGTCCGGATTTTCTTAACATCCCTGGCTTAGGCTTTAGACACTCTTGCTTTTATTAAATAGTTTGTTTTTTTTACTGGATCTATCAAGATGCCTCAAGAGTAAATGATAGCATATCTTCTTGAAAAAGTCTTATTCGGGTGGTTATATGAAAAATTGTTATTTTCTAATTAGAGTGAGCATGCCATGTGTTGTTACATTTTCAATGGCTACACGCCTTTTAATTATCGAATAAATCTATAATTATAAACGCGAAAATGGATGTATGTATGTATGCTCACTTTTTTGTGTATGTCCAATAAAGGTTTTTTTCCGAGAAGCTATCGGTTGACTCACTTCTTCTTAAAACTTTTTATATCACACCTGAATAATTATACCTACGAGTTAACAACGGGGGTCGCCTGTCTATTCAATTTGCCCGAGTTTCAAAAGATAAATATTCAAGATTTTTCGATCGCCGCATGTGCATTAAGCTTTTTCGTATAAAAAAAGAAGCGAACAGATCGCGGTAAATAAAACACTGTCCAGCACTCAAATTTGACGTCATTAAGTCGTCAAAAACTACCACCTGCAGTTAAACGTCGCACGTGTTTTATGACACTTTATTATTTTCTAACCGCGCGTCAAGGCTTCGGTATTTTTAACAAACACCCGGCCAACGACTTTTGTTTTCATTTACCCAAAAACACACACACCTCACAACACCCGGGCAACGCCGCTAACCCCCGCTAGTCTATATATAAAAAACAAATCCGGCGTGCGCAATTTTGATCGACTTTTATAAAATTTGCCTTATTTCGTTGTGTCCTGTGTTTGTTGGGATGTTTGTTATAAATATAGAGAAACTAATGAGCGAAGATAATGCCGTGTCCAGATAGCAAATTATCTTTGATCAATGCGGTGAATACCGTCGTATCAGACAATTGCTATTCATTTGGATTGGTTTTCCCTCACTATGTTGGAGAAACAAATACAAACCGACCAAAAACTGACCCACAGCAAAATTAAAAATGCGGGATTTCATTCAACGACGGCGTGATGTTTGACCTCATTAAATTTACGCACCTTTCAGTTTATTCGTAATGGTTTTATTTCAAATATTAGTAGCGTGCTTCGACCTAGAGATCATGGGAGTGACCCCATTAGGCCATGAGAAACATTTGCAGATCAACATGTGCACTCGTGGGGGCTTTTCCCGGGGGTGACGTTGTTCGTATGATTGGTCAAGGGAACCACCCTGGTTTCACCCCACTCATGAATATTTAATGGAACACAAAATCGAAAAACGACAGCCAGTCAGTTTGAGACTTGGAGACAAAGTAACTTGTAGAGAATCTCCTCCACCTTCCCTTGCAACACCAACCTAACCGTTATATCGAAAAAGAGAAGTGAAATATAAATATAGAACATTATTGTAAAAAAAAATGTATATATTCATATATATGTATATCATTTTTTCCTGAAAATTAATCAGTACACTAGAAGAAGTGAGTTGTTTTTTCTTTTTCGTGTATGGACTTGTATTCCTAAATGAGGACGAATTGTAAATTTGTCTTCTAGCATAAGAAAGACCGGCTACAACGACTGACCGCGGAGAAGCACCGACGAACACCCGGCCGCAAATTGAAGACCAACCAGTGCGATCAACGGGGATTTGCCACAGGAAGACGTCACATCTAGTCGCTGTTGATTAAGACACTGATTTAGAATATAGGGTCACACTTTTGTGATCTGCGACCAGGATAGCGTAACAGCGTGGAAATTGACAAATGGACATACTCCGGGCAAACTAAGTATTAAATATTTCGGAGCATAGTATTCATGCCGAATTCGAAAAATAAATCTGAATTTATTGCTGGAAAATGGATTGTTCATCGTCTATCTAGAAAAGAAAAAAAAAACTTTAATTTCGTTGATGGCAAGAGCAAAGACGAACAAAAAAACCTGTGTAGACTATTGGGAACTAAATGAGATCCTCGACGCTTTTACGAAAAATGCAAATATATGTGAACTGAATTTGCGGGTAATGAGGCGTAAGAACTGATGCATAATAGCGGAACAAAAAGTGGGATTATATTTCGGTCAAATACGATCAAATTTCTGTAGCCGTTTTAGATATTGATTTTTAAGGGGCAAATACATTGTTTTACACAGATTTGCATGAATACTAAGCCGAATGCGATCCGTTATACACGTAGTAACTATAAAAATTCGTCATTACACAAATTCACGTTGTCAATTTACGTTTCACATCTGCAGAACGAGTGAATGGACATTTCGAAAAAAAAAAATTGAAATTTACATCTTCTAAGCGGCTGCAGTAATGAGGGCAAATGCTCGAATTGTGCGTTTAGGTCGAAAGCAGTAGTCTATACAGACAAGAGATACTCTAAAATCTATATAGATCATGACGATACGAACAATGTTTTCAGTATGGAGAAATCTGATTGGCCATTTTTTATCTGCTGAGTGCTTCGTATAACTGGTGCATACATAATAATCGCGATAACACAATTATTACTGGCTTTGATGACGACACAAATGGCCCCCTTCAGTAGTTTACTGATGAAAACACTTAGCAGGTTTCTTCAGGGAGATCATATAGCAAATGTTTCGCTGTGTACAAAATACCTGCCAGTTTATGTAGAGGCAAGTTCACTTGCTATGAGGGTCGCGCTAGAAGTTAACAGATGAGTCTTCATGAAAGATCTTTGATTAGACATGTGGATGAAATATTGAACGTGACTGAACAGCCGACACACCTGTGCTTATTCTGTAGGGTAACTGTATCAAGGAAGTATGAAGAATCACTGTTTTGTGTAGAGAGAGCTTATCAACATATATATATATATATATATATATATATATATATATATATATATATAGCGCATTCATTTGCATATAAGGACGGCGATGGTTATAAAAAATGTTAAAAAACAGATCAAATTTTGACAGCCAAGTGCAAGCGAGAATTGACAGTGAAAAGTACAGTGGAAGTTTGCAAAGTAGAGTTCGCACGGATATTTTTTATTGCATTACTCCATAGCTTCCTGTAAAATACTCACAAATAGTAGCTATTTACACTCAAGTAGCAATGCATATAGTTTAAGTTAAATATGAGTATTATAACAGTAAGAAGATATTTTTAAAAATACATTTTAAATAACGAGCGTTTCTTAAGTTTATTTGATCTCAAACGATTCTTCGAAAAGTGAAATCATAGAGAGTGAAATATAGTTAAATTATAGGGTTTTCAACATTTTTATCGCATCGGTATTCTTTTTAGAGTAGAAGGTACTAGAGGCATTTTTGTGTTTTCCATTTGAAAGAATTGTATAAGTATTCATCTATTTTCAGTTTGCATTGTGAAAACTCTCGGGAGGCGATATACGAAATTCTTCAGTGCTAAACACTGAACACAGTATATACTTTTTTCGACATTTAGAAAAAGAAATCTCACTTAAAATAAAATAAGCAATACTTCATTTGTATTTTTGTATAAATCATTCCGTATTTCACTTATTCTGTATTATTTTCTATACTGTTTTGAAAATGTCGCAACTTCCCTTTTTTCTCAATTATTTTCCGATTGTCTTCAGCAAACACATACCTGCATTTACATGCATGCCTGGCTATAATCTTGTGCGGTTATATATTTAAATGTCTACAATGTATGCATTATATATATATATATATATATATATATATATATATATATATATTAATTCAATCTTCACCCCAAACAAGGCACAGCGCCACTTTGAAGCAGGGGGTTATTATTAGGGAATTAATTAGCGGGGTCATTATGAAGGGAGAAGAGTAGAAAGATGTTTGTTACCATTACACTTGAACTTCTGCATATCATTGCAGTTGGGAAAGCAGAAGCCCGAAAAGGGAGTTCCAAAGACCCGCAGTTCTGGGGAAGAAACTATTGGAGTAAAAGGCTTTCTTGCACCTAGGGATCTCTACTGTAAAGGGATGAGACTTAGTAGCTTGTCGGGTTTGTCGGGGGTAGTTACGTCGGGGAGGTACAAGTGTTTGCAGTTCGTCAGAGCAATATATATATATATATATATATATATATATATATATATATATATAAGCGGTACACTGATACTAAGCGTTGATCAAAGGACTTTAGTAGTGTATATCTATCAGTTCGTTCTCAATATGTGCGTAATTTTATGTAGTATCTGGCAAAAATGATACCCCAGTAAGTTGTACTATACTATAAAAATCAGTGAGACGTATTAATTAATGCACTTTGCTGGTACAATTATACTTAGCTACTAGTTAGTAGGTGTGTTTGTATATAAAACAGGATTTCAGTTAGATATTGAGAAACATATGGCAGGAATCCCTATTGAAATGTTGTAAGATTACTGTTATAGCCATGATTTTATAAAAGGCATATTCCTACACGCAATCGTATAGATTCATAAAGAGAGTACCGGTTGTAAAAATGTGTCACCATGGACCATGTCCCGATAGACACTAGAATATAAGGATTTATGTATAGAAAGCGGCTACTGGGACAGCAAAGTTGTGATGGTTAGGTGTTTAAATTATATAGAATCTGATTATTTTAGAAATCGTCTCAAAAAGTACTAGTGTGCATTCGACATGAAAACGCTGTAGTAAGCTGGTAAGCAGGTCAGCGGAATAGAGTACTACGAGCAAAGAGTTCTAAGTAAAAACTCCGTTCCTAGAATTTATATGATTTTTAAAATAATATGTATATATATATATATATATATATATATATATATATATATATATATATATATATATATATATTATTTTACAATTCATGCGAATTCTATAAACTTCAAATATTCCCCTTTAAAATTATTTTTCATATGAAAGAAAGAAAAACTAATGTTATAGTCAGCTTTTTTGGATCTTCAATAGTTATCGGGGGACATTTTATACGAAAAAATTATGAGGACACTGCCAGATAAATAAATTAGCTTTGTGTGGATTTTGCAAAGATTAGTGCCAGGTGTTTCAGCCCATTAAGGAGCGAACTCCCACAGACAAAAGGAGTTTTATATAATAGTATATATATATACATATATATATATATATATATATATATATATATATATATATATATGTGTGTGTGTGTGTGTGTGTGTGTATATACATACATATGTATATATATATCACTTTTAAATAATATATATATATATTAATTATAAAATAATATACATATTAATTATAAAATAATATATATATATATATATATATATATATATATATATATATATATATATATATATACGTAACATAATGCGCACATATATGACAGTGTTTACAAATATGTGAGAAGAATGGCGAAATTGAAAGGAGAGAGAGGGGTGGAGTCTATGAGGGTTGGAGGTTAACGGGGATGAACAACATATATATGACACACTGAAGTTATATAATGAGTAAGTGAAGTTAAATAGGGGTTAAATTGATAGTAGCGGATATATAAGCAATTTGCTTAGATGGGAGAGAGATGATACTGTAGTGGAGTAAGATGAGGTAGTATGATTGCGGTAGTTGTTTTCTTTTAATTCGAGATATTAACGTGATTTCTTATCGTAGACAAATAATGGTACTTAGAATAGGAATTGACAGATCTATCATGTGTTTCATCGGAAAATGTTTAGTAAAGTTGCAACAAATTTGTGAATTTTTAGTGCAGGCAATTTATGGTCGTGTTACTTTTTTATTCAGTAATTTATCTCTGTCTTTTGTGTTTACGATAAAAAAAAATAATTTCAACAACAGAAAATTACATAAGGGAACGTACAGATTTCCAAGTTAAAAGTGGGTGTGAGGTTGTTTTGAATTCGGTGTAGGTAGATGTACGTATGCGCATGTCTGTAATTATCTCTATATTTATATAACTTTTATCTTATATACCCTTATCTTATATATCATGTATATGAGTTATGTATGCTTGTTTTAGAACGCCCATGCATATATGAGTATATATGTGCATACTTCTGCTCTTTATATGCATATATGCATTTGTATATGGGGATATTAATCCCCTTGTTATTGTGCGCCTAATTAAGTCGGTTATGTTTGACCATAAACATTAGTACCTCAAACTAAGTAATGCACCAGGAAAGTATCTACCACAATAGCATCTAAGACTAATTTCTGATACTATACTTATCTGAACTATTAGGACTTCTGAATCATTATGACTTAACCCTTACTCACATACATTTTAAACCTCCAAACCTAGAGATCTGTTTACCGCCATATCGGCTTCCAAATATTAAGCTAACCATATAATAAAAAATAGCGTAATCTATCTTACACTTATCTTACTGCACTTGGCTATTTATTAATAAGATTTATTTATATATTTTATTTACTGTTTTTTTGTTTTGTTTTCACCTATTGTTCTATCTACTTAATTAATGGATCTTATTTTTTATTGTTTACTTTTATTTTTCTATATCTCTTTTCTGTGCATTTTTTAGCTGAATATTTTATAGTCACATACATAACCTTCCCTCATATTTAATTCATTTATATATCACGTAACTTACAGATTATTTATTTGATTAGGCAATTATAAATCGATGCATGTAAGTATTTATTTACCCACATATATGTGGAATTATTAGGTAAAATAAATTTTGAAAAGAATTAACGATTTAACAATCTTCATTTATTCTCGTGTTTTTCTTATTTTTCTGAATTTTCTATTTATTTATCACTTACTTTTCTTCTTTTTACATATATGACTTCAACTTGTACATATCCAAACTTCTTATGAGAGGTCGTATCTTTGCTATGATATTAAGTATACTGTCCTCCACAAAGAATATGCAAACTAACACAAACATATCAATCTCCCTATGACATGCCTTTAAAACTCCACCACTCTCCCTCTTCCTATATCTCTCCGCTCATAACGCCGCTCTTCTAATAAACTTTTAACCCATTCTTCTCTTTGTTTTCTTGTCTTGTTCTTCTATGTTTACCTCTAGTTTTTTCAGTCCTTTCTCCCTCCATTTTCCTCCATAATCATATGTGTGTCTGGTTTGATATTAAACCCATTTATCACTTCTAAATTATTTCCAAGTTGCTACTGCTCCTGTTTCTGATTTGAATAAAATTGGGTGGGTCCTATGTGTTCATGTCCTTACAAAATTTACCGGTCAAGTTTCGGTGTAAATACTGTAGATTTGATAAAAAATGTACTGAAATTTGATAACATCTTTTTAATTGGTTTTGGGTAAGACATCAGGCTTTCAAAGTGTCAGAGGCCAACAACCTTTTTAAACTCTTCACACCTCCTTCGCCAATTTTGGTTCTAAACACTTGAAAAAATAAATGTAGGTTACATCTATATGGGTCAAACTTGTAAGTTGATTTGAGGCAAAACAATTATGTTAAGGAGTCAAAATTTGGATCAAAGTGCAAAACAAATGGCTTCTGCGGTCTCTGCCAAATTACAAAGCCAATTTCTTGTCTGAATATTTAAAATATTCAATAAAGGTTATTAAGATATAGGGCCAGCTTTTTATCGGCTTGGATCGAAAATTTCACGTGTCAAATAATAAAAAAAATACCTTTGCGATCTAAAGCAAAACACTAAGACAATTTTAAGCTAAACATTTTAAATTCTAGATAATACGCGTTCAACCTTGCTGCTGGCATTTTAATCAGTTTTGGGGCGAAATTTTGGCTGCCAAAAAGTCCAACTAAACGAAGAGACATTTGTAAGTTCTACAAAACTCCCCTCCAATTTTCGCTAAAAACACTTGAAATTTTAGATATAGGTAACATGGACAGGAGAAAAAATATAGATTTTTATTTTAGACCAAAACAATACTTGGGGTAAAACATTTTTAAAAGTGAAATTTGCCCGTAAGGTCTCTTGCAAATTTCTAACAACATTTCTGGTCTAAAAATGTAAAAAAAGTTTATAAAAAGGAATTCACACTTAGGGCATATTATCAACATATATATATATATATATATATATATATATATATATATATATATATATATATATATGTGTGTGTGTGTGTGTGTGTATGTGTATGTATGTAAATATGTGTGGGTTGTGTAGATATACATATATATATATATCCGTGTATATATATATATATATTCGTGTATATATATATATATATATATATATATATATATATATCGAAAGGCAATGAGATTATGTTTTATATGTTTTTAGTGAGTTTTTAGATATTTTATAATTTTTAATTGATAGTTTATTAGTATTGCTATTATCATAATAATATGCTCTTTTGTATAAAATATACCATATATTTTATTACTTTATTCTAACTGAAATATTTCCTCACATATTTACGTAGTGGGTCATAATATTAAAGTGCGCGAATATATCTGTATGTATGCAGACGATAATTATTTATATGTTTGTATATATATATATATTTATATATATATATATATATATATATATATATATATATATATATATATATATATATATATATATATATACTGCCTGTCAAATTATTAACGAGATAATATTTTTAACCCGTTTCTGAAACTTACCGGCAGTTTCGGATCAAAAGTTTCGGAAACGCGTACTGTGAAATTTTCGTATTGTCACGCGCAATTTAAACAACTTGCCATCGTAATTGTTGAATTCACCCTAGTTGAATTGTGTCAAATTATTAACATGACAGTTTGTTTACTTTACGGTTTCAACATTTCTCGCATCGAAAAACACATGTAGCCATTTCTTGTAAGATAACTTTAATCTTCGTTAACGAAGTTAGCATACACTCATTTGCCATTTCCTTCTACTGATTTACGAACAGATGTAAAAGTTATTATCAGTATTTCACTGACTAGTATATTTCTTATTTGTTGATTCATTTGTTGTACAATATAAACACGAGTGAGTATGCGGCGTTGCCCAGGTGTTTGCATGTGTGTGTTTAGCAAAAAAAATGTGTAGAATAATTATCTTCATTTTGTAAGTAGTTGTAAGGATTTCGGTTGACTTTCGAGTCCTGGATCGAATTTTAATCACAAGCTTTTAATTAAGTTACGAATAATGAACTAGTTACAGAAAAAAATCACCGTAAATTTCTATCATATTTACCAGTTTTCTTTTTGCATATCGAAATTTTGGAAACTATTACTTGACATTGCGTAAGACCAATGTATATTACTTTACAAATGAACAAAACATCAGTGGTAAGATGTGTTCATTTGTGCAAATAACTTTTTTGCGCATAGGCATCAGCACTTATCAAGGCCCTCAATGATAATCGTTAAAGCGTGTATAGTAGACCATTGGACACTATAGTACTCGCTAGTAATGGAAATTCGGTAAATTTGTTAACTTATATTGAACGGGTTATCAAAAACTTGTTTACGTTAAACTTGAAGACAACCATGTTTTAGTCAGCTGGAAAGCAGGAAAACGGAAGACAATTCTATAAGCGTGCAGTTCTAAGAAAGGAGATTTGTTCATGGGATCTACGTTTAGGTTTAGGTCATGTATATAAAATTTTACACTGGATCTCCATTGGCAATTAAAAGTTATTGTGTACAATTCAATTGTTGCGTGCGAAACAAATAAATAGCTGAAAAATATATTTTACTTTCTGATTCATTGATATATCGATATATTCTGTACTTATGACATTTAAATAAATTAACGTCATTATTGAATTTGCCTAACCTATTAATAAACACATTTAACATGGACTTTGGACTATTTCGATGACTATTTCTAAAAACTTAAACATGATACTTAAAGGAGTATCCGTTTTATTTTGCATAATCATTTATTTACGCAGGATTTGTAGTCAGGCTTACATTGGTAAGTTTACACTTCTCGACGTACCATTCTGTAAGAATGTTGTTAACCCACACTACTTTGTTAATATTTTATGAGGAAGATAATTATTTAAATCAATATACTTATGCAATAGAAGCCAGTGATACGGCATGAAATATATTAACAAAATATATATAATATATACATATATATATATATATATATATATATAGAGAGAGAGAGAGAGAGAGAGAGAAAGGAAGATATAAAGATAGAGAAATATATATATATATATATATATATATATATACATTTATAAAGTAGTAGCGTTCGTGTGTCTGTGTGCTCAAGTCTCCATGGGCAAAGAAAAAATAAGAAATATATAAATCAGTTTTAGGATATTTCTTGCAAAGGATATCTGGGTGCACATCTCATCTTGTCAATAAATATATACATATGCTATCGGCTATTTCTATTAAAGGTGATTACTCATTCAATTTTATATATGCTTTCTATATATAGTATTTTATAAACAAAATCTGCCCTGAATGATTGAACTCATTTGCATATTACATTAAATAATATCTATTTTTATAATTAACTCGATCTTATAACTCATTTCTTGTAATATAATCGTTTTAATTGTACTATTTAGACATATTATTTAAATGTTATATAGTTAATTTATATAGTAAGTTTAGTTATGCTAGTTGCACAAGTACTTCAACAAAATGTGTTTTAACAAAATTGATTCAAATGTACAGAACGCAAAGTTAAAACTAAAGTCACACTAGAAACAATAGTGTAAATAATTAGTTCGACATCTGTCGGTGGCGGAAAACTCTTAATTTAAAGTACAATTATTTTTTAGAATTACTTACATATGGAACTGTTTCCATGTTTAATGTTTTGTAGATTCCAGCAACATTAAATTTAGTCACATTATTTAATTCTTACATAGGGATGCTCAGATATTAAATCTTCACGCTAATCGCAGTAGATTATTACGTCTTAATGGAATAACTCACTTTTAAAATTGTATCTTTCATCAGTGAAAATCAAGCATCACCATCGCATGAAAATATATTAAAAAAAATTAATGCCTGGCATGATAATATGATTTCATCTTTGAATTCCACAAATGAATATTCACTATAGGGGAAGTCGGGGTAAGTTGAGCATAGGGGTAAGTTGAGCCACCCCATTTTAACCACAATTGACTAAGCCAATCCAAGTTTGTATGCAATCTATAAACAACTGATCACGTGACTTTAACCTCCACCATTTTGTTTTGCTGAACCAATTTCGGAGGTTGATACAGTAAAGGAAAATCAGATTTCGTGCCAAAAAAGTAAAATAAAGCATTACAGAGGTGAGTGCATGTTTCTTGTGTGTAGTAATAGTTTGATTAGATATAATATGGGGTAGTTGTTTGTTCAATTACTTGCCTTCATACCTGTAAAAGATTTTTACATTCACCACACATGAGATGCGTGCATTTGAACAGACAATTCAATGAGGTCAGACTGGGGTAAGTTGAGCCAATGCTAATGGGGTAAGTTGTGCCACTGGCTCAACTTGCCCCATATGTCTTTTTACACGTTTTCAAGAAACAGATGAATGTGCAACCACATCAGTAGGCCTGTTATAGAGTGAATTCAAAATGCATGTTGTATAAGTTGCATGCTCTACTTGTATAAGAATTAGATCTATGGCTTACCTGGTAAATGTTTAAGATGTGTAAGCCGTGCTTGGATAGGAATTTACATGCTGTACAGGCGCTTTGTTATTCTAATAATAATAATTATTTTTAATATTACTATTATCATTATTATTTTTAACATTATTATTATTATCATTGTAGAATCAAGAATGCACTTACCTCCCCTCTCCACCATTATGGACTAGCCTACAATTAGTCAGGCATGGTGGGTTATTCCATTTGGAGGCGCCTGATTGGCTAAACATGCCAGGAGAGGCAGGTGCCTCTCTACAAATGCCAGCTGTTCTGACATTCATTGTTCAATGTTCCAGACTTATGCCAGGAACTCCACTGAATCAACGTGTTCACTCTGGTAATATTCTACATCATTATCGGATTTATTGTGTTAACTTAATTTTTCTTTTTTGTGTGTTTCACAGAAAAAAAGCCCACCAGACATGCGCCACTACGTGCGAAAGACAAATCGTGGACAAACTCCTACATACGTTATGGAACGGGCTGCTGCCGCTGTTACTGGAGGTCAGAGTGTAAGGAGTGCTGCAAAGGACTTTAACATTGATCGAATGACACTGAAGCGGTACATGGACAAACAAGACAGTCAACCAGCAGGGACTGCTTACACACCTGTTCCTTACAGCAATTGGTTTTTAGTCTTGAAATGGAAAGGGATTTGGCCGACCACGTGAAACAATTGTCAGACATGTTTCATGGTTTGTCATTGAGAAGATGTCGCACACTGGCATATGAGTTTGCTAAAAAAAACTGTCTCAATCTGCCACCAAGTTAGGATCGTGAGAAAAAAGCAGGACATGATTGGTGGTTAGGCAATTAGAGTGACAGAAGCAACATCTTTTAGGCGTGCCACAGCCTTCAACCGCCCAGTTGTTGATAAATTTTTCAACAACTTGAGTCAGATAATGGACAAGTACAAGTTCTCACCAAGTGACATTTACAACACTGATGAGACTGGGTGCACCACCGTTCAAAACCCTGGAGCCGTTGTCACAGAAAAAGGAAAGAAACAAGTTGGTTCAATCACCTCCGCTGAACGCGGGGAATTGGTAACGGTGGTGTAGACTGTGAGTGCAATTGGATCAGTCGTGCCTCCTCTGTTCATCTTTCCCAGAGTCCACTACAGAGATCACTTCATCAGAGGTGGATCAACACAGTGCATAGGGAGGGCAACACGAAGTGGCTGGATGAATGAACAGGTGTTTGTGGAATATTTAAATCACATCATCAAGCACACCAGATGCTCACCAGGAAAGAAAATCCTCTTAATCCTCGACAACCATGACACACACATTTCTTTGAATGTTGTGAACACAGCAAGATCTCATGGCGTTGTATTACTGACCATTCGACCACACACTTCCCATCGTCTCCAGCCGCTCGACCGGTCAGTGTATGGACCCTTCAAAACAGCGTACAACAGAGCCATGGATGGGTGGCTACGATCCAATCCAGGGAAAACAGTAACAATATATGAAATCCTAGCTCTAGTGAACCAAGCCCAGATGATTGCCATGACACCATTGAACATTGCTGCTGGATTCGAAGCCTCGGGCATTCATCCATTTAACCGGGACATCTTTAGTGAAATTGACTTTTCTCCTTCTCTCCCAACTGACCGTGAGCAAAATGTGGCAGCAGAAAGCCTTGAGGCAAATTCTACTGTGAAGATGCAGGACCATCAGGTGAGGTTCCTGGAGCAGTCTTACCCGTGCACAGTGATGATGTCCGACCACAAAAACAGCAAGAAGATGATCTTATGCAACCATCCGCATCTGGGTCTTGTGTTTCATCTAGCTCAAATGATGTCATGCATCGTCCATACATTTCACCATCTGTAATTCAGCCATTTCCGAAAGCAGCACCAAGAAAGGCAAGAAGAGGTGGTCACAAAAAGGACAGCTCAAAGATTTTGACTGACAGCCCTGAACGACAGAAGCTGATAGCCCTTTCTGAAAATAGAAAGAGGAGCCTATTAACAAAAACAAAGCAGTGTTTGTTCAATGCTGGTGGGAAAAAGTCATGTCCCCCGAGATCTAAAACCCCATGTTCAAGTGACACGGATGATTCAGATTTTGAATTTGATGATGTCTCATCAGATAGTGATGGTGATATTGATCTGGATAGCCCAATAATCGAAGGTGACCTTGTGGTTGTCAAATGTGCTGGCAAATCACGAACTGTGAACTATATTGCCCGGGTTGACACTCTCAACGGGGAAGACTTTGAGTTTGAATGTTTTTTTCCTTCAAAAAGTTAGTGGGAAGGTAGAAACGGACAAGCCTGTGTTTGTTCCAAACCCAAAGGACGAAGCGGGTTTCAATGTACAAGATGTTGTTTACAAGCTGCCACAGTCAAATAGTGTTGGCAGTTCTGTCCGTTGTTCTAGCCAGCTCGTTTTCAGCTGTTACTTGTCACAGTGGCAACTTCATTAACTTACTTTCAGATATATGTTTCAAATTTTGTGCTGGTTCATTCGCTGTAATTAACATTTCTACTTCATTATTATAATTTGTTTTATAACCACAGCAACAATTTTGGGCTTGTTCTTTCTTTATTTGCAACACATTTTTGCGTGTCAAAACTTGCCCCTGTGTGGCACAACTTACCCCAGAGGTCGGATCAACTTGCCCCATGGTCGGGGCAAGTTGAGCCATTTGATATGCATTTTTGTAAAGCGCATGGTCGGTTTAGGTGTACTTGCAGAAAACTGCAACTTGTTTCAAAATGTTCCCAAATAAAATAATTTTATAATAATACACTCATCTTTGCAAAATAATTAGTCGTTTGGGTTCTGAAGAGCCAAAATGGAAAATTGGCTCAACTTACCCCGACTTCCCCTATGTATTACTAATCTTCTTCGGACTACTATTATTGTCTTGTCTAATATTTTCACTTAGTTTTGGTCGAGTATTCATGTGTTTATGTGTACATTGTAGCTCTCAAGAATCTGCATCGGATGTGGAATTGTACATTATGTTTATCTCCGGCGTTTGTACTCAAATACTAATTATTGAATTTTAAAAATGACTGTAATCATTATGGATGCGTTCCTTAAAATTAGTGGAGAAGCTGTTAAAATAGATAATAAAAGTAAGTAATTCACTAGATTGCGAAGTTAATTTTGTACTTTGTGAAACAGAAAGATTACCTTAAATATCCAATATATCTGTGTCGAAATATTCAACATCTGAGGTACTTTATTTCATGGAAGAGGCGTAATGTGTATTACTTCTTTTTGAATAAACGCGGTAATTAGAATTAAATCTTATTTAAACGTATGCACTCGAGATTATCATTTCTTGTGAAGTATTTAGAAATAGAAAACTCCTTTTATGTTTCTATTAGCTTCCTGAGTTAAATATAAAAGGCTTTCATGGAAGAAAGGTTATAATAAAAAATGTCTTCAATTTTATTTTAGTGTTTTCATTTTCTGAAAAAAAAACCCTCATATAATTTCTATTATATTCCACTTGAATGCGATTGATTTAATCAAATAAATAGAAAAGCTTTCACAGAAGAAGTTGCACACGTCCTATTCACATAATCTTTTTGTTGTATTCTAGCGAATTCTCGTTCCAACAATCGTAACAGAATAACATGATTTGTAATATCCCTACAGAAAATGTCATTTATATTTACTGATTCTTTTTTCATGTAGTGTATTTCCGCATGTGGAATGTTGCATTTCGTAATTTATCGTAAAATTGTTTCCATCACCAAAAAGATAGAATCTACAACAAATTATTTTTGATGCCAAGTTTATTTGTCTGCCCAACACGAGCATGTGTTTCCCACGTTTAAATACAGGTTGTTCTTTTTTTCTCTACAAAGTGAACGTGTAGCCTGATCTGAATAAGGCCTGAATGTGCTATTTTCTGTTTTTTCGGTATTATTCATTAATTCATTTTTTTATGTTTGATGTACACATCGGATTTTGCGGTTGTTAGTCGTTCTCTCTTCTTTCCAAGTAACGAGTTGGGAAATTACATTCACAATTAACAGCTATAACTCATATTTCTATCGATCGCTTTAAAATAGTGTGGTTAGAAGCAAGGAAGAGAATCTTACCGTGGGTGCTCAGCGAGTAAGTTCAGGCGAAGAAAAGGAAGAACAAACATGGCGGCCAGCATTTTTGTGTCGTCCGTTCTCGCATAATCTCGTGTGTACGTGAAGATGGAAACTATAAACTGTTCATTTCTCGGTGCTGGGAGATTATACCCGATCAGCCAGGAGAGAAGGCAACAAGAGTAGAGACAGGGGACTGTAGCGATAATCTTTCTTGAACATTCCGTTTGTGTATTTGAGGTGACCCCCCCCCATTATACTTCAAGCTATTTCGCCGATGGCCAACGCAGGCTTAAGCAACATGATTAAGCCTTTTAATGGCGACGGTGATGTGGTGGCGTGGCTTAAAAAAGTGGACCTTGCAGCAAGGATTCAGAAGCTGGATGATGTGGCCGCATTAATACCACTGTTTCTAGAAGGGGGACGCACTGCCCCTCTATTTGGAGCTCAGCGAGCGGGAATAGGGTGACACAGACGCCAGCAAGGGTCGACTGATCGAAGCTTTTGCAGAGGGGCATTTCGAGACCTTTAATAAGTTGAAAGAGAAGAGGTGGACTGGTAAATCTGTTGGTGTCTATGCGAATGAGATAAGGAGATTGGTGGAGTTGTCGGGCATCAGGGGACACGCCACGAGTCACGTAGTCAAGATGACTTTTGTTACCGGGTCCCCGGAAAAGATATCGAAAAGGTTGCAGCAAGTACCGGGAGGGGAGACGCTGGATGTGAATGAGCTGTTTAAAACTGCAAAAATCTTGGTGAGCACCCAGCCCACGGAGCCTGGAGGAACAATAGCAACGGTACAGCAGGCTGTGGGCAGGGATCTGCAATACCCGGGGATCGCATGCTTCGAATGCGGGGAACCACACATGAGAAGAGACTGCAGGAAGTTCTTGCAACGGACAGTGTGTTACAAATGCAATCGGAGAGGCCATTTAGCGGTAAAATGCACAAGTTCGGGAAACTGGAGAGGGGAGGCCGATGCGCCAGAGGCCGCCCCGATTCGAGAATAGAGGCGCACCCGCAGCAGATGCCCAAACAGAAGATTGCGGTCGAAGGACGGGAAGTTATGGCCCTGATTGACACTGGCTGCATCACTACCATGGTGCACACCACCCTGGTCGGAAGATGGAAAGGGAAGGGTGAAGTAGTGGCATTCGATGGGTCGCGAGTGAAGTGTCGAGGGAGGAAGACCGTCACTATTGATATTGCTGAACGTCGGATGAGGGTCCATGCAATTGTCACTGATCGTCTGGTGCCTGGCGTCCAAGCCATCATTGGAATGGATGTTATATGCCGCCTTGGAGGTGTTACTATCACATGTGACAACGTGAGGTTCGGACGGGCTGAGTGCGCGGTGACGGAGAACGCCCCCAGAGTGATCAACAAGGCCGGGGAGGAAAGAAAATTGTCGATCAAAGATCAGGACTTCCGAGCCGAATTCGACGGAGAGCGGTGGACGGTGGAGTGGGCATGGAAACATCAAGCGCCATCAATGACAAACAGGGCGGCGTGCTACACAAATTCGCTTAGAGGAGGGGCGAGAAAGGAGTTTGAGCAGGAAGTCGACCGATCGATTAAGGAGGGGATACTGATACCTTGGACGGATGATGTGGAGTCGGGCATTTTGCCGATGATGGCCGTTCTGCAAACAACTAAAGGAAAGTAAGACCGGTCCTGGATTTCCGAGAGCTGAACGGCCATGTTAAGTGCCATACGGGAGGCGACACCGTAGATGTGTGCAGTGAGACCATTAGGGCATGGAGGCAAATGAATGGCGCATCTACGTTGGTAGATCTAAAAGCTGCCTATTTGTAACTCCCTGTTGCCAAGAAGTTCTGGAAATATCACTTAGTAAAGTACAAAGGCAAAACCTACTGCCTTACGCGAGTAGGGTTCGAGTTAAATTCGGCACCCAAGATTATGTCAACTATCCACATGAAGATTCTGGAGACAATGGGAAAGGGAGATGGGGTAGTGAGCTCATACATAGACGACATTTTGGTGAATGAGACTGTGGTAACTGCCAAGAAGGTGGTGGCTCATTTGAAGAGGTTCGGGTTGGTCGCCAAAGAGCCGGAAAAATTAGACGGAGGGCTGCTTTGCGCCTAAAACTGAAACGAGGTGCGTCAGGCGGCCTAGAGTATCGCAGGGTAAACGAGATCCCACAACTGAAGCAGGAGCTCAACAGACGTGAACTTTTTTCCATATGCGAAAAGTTGATCGGGCATTACCCCGTTGCTAGCTGGCTTAGACCAGCATGCAGCTACATAAAGAGACACGTCGAAGGACGAGGATGGAATGATAAGGTGGGAGAAAGAACGGTCGCCATGATGGAAGAGCTCCGGAAAGAAGCAGAACGGCAAGACCCAGTCCGGGGAACCTGGAACGTACCGCGAACATTGGATGGAGTCGTGTGGTGCAATGCGAGCAGCATTGCAACAGGGGTCGTTTTGGAAATTGGAGGAGTAGTTGCAGAAGACGCTACCTGGTTGAGGAAAAAGAATGACGTCAGCCACATCAATGTGGCGGAATTAGACGTGACAATAAAAGGAGTCAATCTGGCCTTGAAATGGGGACTACGTGACATCTGCATCAAAACAGACTCTGCCACGGTGTTTGCTTGGCTAAAGTCTCTCATTTCAAGCGAAAAAAAGATAAAAACGAAAGGGGCTGCGGAGATGTTACTGAAGCGCAGGCTTGGGGTGCTGGCTGAGCTGATGCAAGAGTTTTGTTTGAAGCTTTGCGTAGACATGGTGGCTTCTGAAAAGAACCGAGCAGATACTCTCACGAGAGTGAAGAAGAGTTGAAGAAGAGTTGGCTGTTGCCAAAGAAAGATGTTGTTGCTGCATCGGATCTAGATGATGTTGGCGTGCGAAAACTGCACAATTTGCACCATATGGGGGTAGAGAGGACTTGGTACTTAGTGAAGAAAGTCGACCCGAGGATCACCAAGGAGCAAGTGAGGCAAGTGGTCAGGACATGCGACAGATGTCAGTCGATTGATCCTGCTCCAAGCATGCATGAAGCTGGCCAATTGGAGGTGAGTGGGACCTGGGAGAGACTGGCATGCGATGTCACCCATTACAGGGGTGGACTTTACCTGACCATGATTGGGGCCGGGCGATTTGCCCTATGGAAGAAGCTACGTGGAACAGGCAATGAAATAGCGGCAATCCTTGGTGAGTTTTTTTTGGAGCGAGGAAGATTTGTTAACCGACAACGGGACTGCGTTCAAGTCAGTAGCAGTGACAGAAGTACTGAAGAAATGGAAGATCCAACAATTTTTCAGAGCTGCCTACAGACCTAGTGGAGAGAAACCACCGCATCATAAAATCAGTTGCGGAAAGGGGAGGCACATCACCTGAGCAAGCCGGTATAACATGTCGCCTAAACTGTGACAAGTACCAGACACGGTCCCGCAACTGTCAATGTTTGCATATTCCTGGAGACATCACAGGGTGGAGCCGGCAAGCCGAGAAGTAGAGGTCACAGGCACAATTAAACTCGGGGACGAGGTATGGGTGAAGCCACCGGGGGCGCGCTGTACCACACAATGGAGTAGAGGTCGCGTGACTGGGAGGAACACTAGTAACACCATTGTGGTGGGAGGAGTCCCGAGGCACATTCTCGACGTCAGACCAGTTGAGGGCAAAGCAGTGGAGGGGGTGCAGTCACAGGAGGAGGACGACACCTCAGAGGCCAAGTAGAGAGAGGCGACCGCCACAGTGGATGAGAGACTATGAAATGTGATCTTGAGATCAGGGAGGCATGTGGTTAGAAGCAAGAAAGAGAAGTCTTACCGTGGGTGCTCAGCGAGTGAGTTCAGGCGAAGAAAAGGAAGAACAAACATGTCGGCCGCATTTTTATTTCGTCCGTTCTCGCATAATTTCGTGGTTGCGTGAAGATGGAAACTATAAAACGATGTTCATTTCTCGGTGCTGGCAGATTATTCCCGATCAGCCAGGAGAGAAGGCAACGAGAGTAGAGACAGAGGACTGTAGCGATAATATTTCTTGAACATTCCGTTTGTGTATTTGAGGTGACCCCCCATTATACTTCAAATAGAAACGCCAGATTAATGATCGCTCAAATCCTAAAGGCATGAGTTATAGTAAGCTTAGGTCTTTTTGCTTTCTATTTAATCAAACATTTAATGTTCTCAAATTCCCCCACACTACGATTTTATAAAAAAATTAAAAAAATTTAGGTGAGTATTATACCCCTGATTATTCTCATAACACTGGTCCACCAAAAATGCCACGTTGCCTCAGATTTGCAAACTGTTTTTAGCTAATTTTAGAACGCTGATGCCAATAATCTTTTACCTGTTTTTATCATGTCTATTTTTACTGCTACGGTATATTTGCTGGGTAAGAAAGCGACAACTACAATAATAACAAGCAAAGTAATTAAACAATATATTTTAATCTTTAAGAAATATTCATAAAATCACACAAAAATATTCGCAATAATAGCTTTAAGTTGTAAGAAAAGCTTATTAATCATTGACGCTTTACTGATGTTCAAGATTTAGAGGGGGCCCCATCATCATCGAGTTTGACAGACCAACATTATTCTGCAAGTATGATTAATTCCAAACAACATTGATAGCGAAGATCCATATCGATGATGTCTTGATGGAAAATATTTAACTTGGTGCTCGTATTTGCACTCAGTTTATGGATACTTATAAGTAAATTTTCAATAAGCGTTTTTTTAGTTGAGCGCTTTTATTTTAATTTTTTAATTCGTAAATTACAAAGCAATTTTGCATCTATTTAATTTCAAAAAAGTGATCAATTAAATAGTTCAGCTTTTAATTGCCCCACGAAAAGCCCTACAAATTTAATGCAAATCTATTTGAAACAGTTGGTATCTTTCTTAAGAGATTTCACACAGTGTTCGATGATGCCAAACTGAAGGGAAAACACAATCTAAAAACGCACCGCAAAAAGGAGATACCAGAACATTGAGAGAACCAGAGATAAATTCAAATGCACAGATAAATCTTACTTTTATCCAGATCTCTGTTGCCTTGCTACCACATAAACACAAGAGACAATAAGATTTTATGTAGCTACGTTCCAGCAGGAAGAGAAACCCAGCCATTTTAAAATCCACACATAGGATTCATTCGTACTGTCTGTATGAAATATTTACCATGAGGAATTTTATTTCATTGTATTTTTTGCTTGCATAGAATATGGTGTGCCTAGACCCTATCTTGATCGCCTAGTATGATGTTGAAGTAACCAAAATAAGCTCACTACACAGATTCACTGATCCCTTTTAAGTGGACTGCATCGTATATCAGCCGCAAATATGACAAAACACGTTTGTATCGTTCGAACAACGTCGCCAACCTTAAGCACCGGACTTATACTAAGTAGATATTAATAAGTCCCTCGTACCTATTTTTAACTTTTTTCTTTAATGGAGAGAAGATAATGCAGTGGATGTGTTGTCGACAACGCCAATAACTCTCGCTTCTCCTTTTTTGTCCCTCAGTCTTCCTTCAAATGAGTAATTTTTCTGACAAAGGGTGACGCCAAAGCTGCTTTCCAGGTCGGAAATACTTCGTGAACAGTAGTCTGAGATGTCAGAATGTTTTTGTTTCTCTGTCTTTCCTTGTGGTCATGTCACTAGTACTGGTGCTGGAGGTAAACGTTCCATCTGGGCTGACGTTATCCGCCTGATAGTCAGGGACCCGAACCTTGAATTAACCACTAAGGAAGCTGTCATATCAACAGGTTCAAAGTCCTGGGGCTACTGTATTGCCATTTGGTGAATTGATTCTGGACCATAGAGTGGTCTATGGTGGGGCCTCTTCATGCCATACTAGTGGGTAATTGTTACGGCTTTACCTTATGATGTGCTATAAAACATCCTGTCCTTATCTCTCTTACCTTCCCTCTGTAGTCTGCTCTAACTAAGTATACCGACCTGCCCCACAAATCCCAAACCCTCAACATGACATATCTAACAAAATACGAAACAACCTAGAACCCCATCCTCCAACGTAGATCCCTACTAGCATGTGTCTTTCTCCAACATAAGGGGGCTACGTTCCAACCTTCGTGAGGTAAAAACCCAATTACAGGAAATGAAAAAGGAAATGTTTCTAAGAAAAACTGGCATAGGACCAGCCACTTCCCTAGACGAGTTCATAATTAGGATACGCAAACTTAACATCTCAATCTGACCTGCAAAGTCGCCATGGGCATGTAATACGTGCCTATATAAAAGATGGTTTCCTGTGTGGCAGGGATATCTCCAGAGAAGACTCTACTGTACCTTATATATGCTTCCCGGTTGCACTTGCTTACACCAATGCATTTATATTGGCACTCTGTCGCCCCCTACCCAGCGGATTTACTATCTTTAAGAGGATATCTGAGAAAATAGACAATATTCTGCCTGCACATCCCTCGGCTGATATTCAAATGTGTGGTGATTTCAATGTCCCTAACGTAGAATGGCTGACCCACTCTAATAATCAGATGACGAGGGGAGGTTTTGTCTAATTTTGCCATTGCCTATGACCTCATTCAGATTGTTCGCGAGCCCACTCGTGTGCCCGATACAACAAGTCAGTATGAAAGCCTTCTAGAATTTTTTCTCTCAACTCCCCCTGAGCTATGTTAATGCTCCGTTCTTTCTCCTCTAGGATTTTTCGACAACTCCGTTGTATCGGATAAGATAAAAATGAAATGTAATAAGTCCTCAGATGTACCTGAACAAAAGCGTGCGTTCTCTCATAATCACTATCAATGGACCAGAGGTCATCTTGTCAACATCGGACACGGCCAAACTATTGTTCCAAGAACATTGCAGCTAAGTCTACCCTATGCGACGAAGGCCATCAAATCCACGTATTTCCTCCTATAACACACAACACGCTAGGTAACATACAAATATATGTGTGTGAGGTCGTCAAACTAATCAAGAACCTTGATTCCAGTAAAGCAACAGATCCTGACGGCATCCCAATTATATTGATAATAAGCTTTCACCAGAAATATCCCCCCATACTTAAAAAACTGTTTAAGCGTTGCCTTAAGGAGTAGTGCTTTCCAACACACTGATATACCTCATCAGTATGCGCTGTATTTAAGAATTCAGGTGATAAGTCGTCTCTCTCTCAGTAAAGACCAATAAGTCTACTGTGCGTCATGAGTAAGTTGCTGGAATCCATATAAAATAGAGAATACCCCCTAGCCACTTCAGCACACATAACCTTCTTAGTGACACGCAATATGATTTCCCTTCTGCAAAATCTACAGCAGATGTGCTAACGGTTATATATCATAGGATTAGCCGACTCTCTCAACAAAGAGGTCTCCTTTCTAGGGTAATTGCTCTTGACATATCAAATGCATTCGACAAGGTATGATATAAAGGCCTACTTCACAAGATTTCCAGCTACAGTATAACTGGAAATGTGTGCTCAATAATTAAATCATTTCTCTCTGAAAGGGTCATAGTGGTTGATGAGCTGAAATCAGAACCCCACAGTATTAATGTTGGTGTCCCTTAGAGGTCCATCCTTAGTTCAACTCTCTCCCTTATCTACATCAATTATCTCCCAAAACACATACTTAAATCATTCGTTGACATCTATGCTGATGATACGACCATATACAGTATCACATCAAAGGCCGTAAACGACAAAGTTATGTCTGATTCTCTCTCCTCGGGGTCTCGAACGCGTGGTACACTGTGGGAAGAGGTGGCTGGTTATCTTTAATGCATCAAAAACCAAGCTTCTATCTTTACATGATCAAAGCTCCGATCCCATCTGGATCCATTGAAATGGATGGCTCTCGTCAAGGGGAGGCTCCATGTCTTGACAAGCTTCTGGGTTTGACCTTTAGTCCTGATCTGAAATTGAACACGTGCATCAAGTCTGTTCCCAGGATCGCTGGAAAAATGGTGGGATCCTTCTACCGCTCCAGAAGATATCTCACTACTGATGCAATTCTCTATCTATATAAAAGCTAAGTACGTCCAAGGATGGAATACTGCTGCCACATCTGGACAAGACCTTCTAAAAAAACAGTCTATCCTGATTTGACAGAGTACAAAATATACTTCGTGGTTTAGTGGGGAATTCCCTTTTCTCTTCCCTGCAATCTCTCTCCCAAAGAAGAAATTAGTTTTATCATTATTTCCATGGCAGGTGCTCGTCTGACCTCTAATCTGTGCCTCCCTAGAACTCTTTCACGATAAACACCCGTCTGGCGGAAACCACTGTCAGTAATTGTTCCTACTATTTATCTATGCCTTACTCCAAACGTACATCCCCCTAATGAAGCTCCTTTCTCAGAACTGCGCGCATGTGGATCTCTCTAGCTCTTGCGTGTTTCCATCCTGACTTCAACATGGATGTCGTCAAGTCCAACATAAGCAAATTCCTGATGAATCACCCTTTAAGTAATGCCACTTTATCAAATCTCCAGTACTAATGAAATACTGCAACACTATCCCATTAATTACTGTACACAAAATAACGTTTATACTCGAGTGGCTTCTGGGCCTTGACACGCGGTGACCTCCATGTAAAAAAAAGCGGTCCTTAATTGGTGCTCTATATCTGCAACAGATTGGAATAATGCAGTTGAATTATTTTTTGACTTATAAATGATTTCCTTACACCAGAGAATAAACCTTACAGAAATAAACAAAAAACATGCAACAATAAATAAAGCCATTTAGTACTTATGTCTACTTCTTACAAACCTACGTACATCATTGCATAGCGGATTTGACATTGACTTGAGGGGTTGTCATGTAATAATCAATAGACAAAAATCACAATAAAAACATATGAAACTAGAAGGCATATAAAGACTCGCCCCATGTACTGTCGTCGCACGCACGTAAGCTCTATAGACATACAAACAATGTTAAAAATAAGGTTTTTGAAGACTAGTACACAATCCATACGTATGTTACCTTTATTAAAACCCATGTTTAATTTAAGAAAATTTTACGATATGTAGCTATTCTGTACAAGTCGTGGATATGAGGCGATTTTATATTGGTAACTGGTCTTTGCAGTAAAAATCAAAATATATTTCTCGTGTTGACACAGAATAATGATGGAATGCTCAAAAGTTGATTATTGTTGGAGAAATTCTAGTTTCTGATTTGTTGCTCGCAAAACGATGCTAAACTCGGTGCGTCAGTCGGCAGCAGTTGTATATAGACTCCTTTTAATTTCAAGAATAATAACGCTATAAAATATCGACAGATTGTTTCAAAAGAGCTTGTTCATTCCTTGATTCATTAATTTATTTTTAAGTGTGTGTTGCTATCTTTTCTTCTTCCCCCCGACGTCCTTGTCAGTTGTGCCGAGTTCTTCTTCTCTGTACCAATAATGGCGTCAGCCAGAATTGAGCTACAAGAACTAGCAACTAAGAGCGAGAATATTCTATCGCAACTGCCGGAAAATAATGGATGAACTAAGTCACATGCCGTCGAAAATGACGTGGAGCAATGTGTTGCTAATGCTAGAAAATGTATGGATATTATCACTGAAAGAGGTCATTATTGGTCTGCCCCGTCTCGTAAAACTCCCAACCAAGACGCTACTACTTTCTGTAACAATATGTTAAATCAAGGAGCAATTCGAGAAACTCATTGTCTATGAGAAGGCGATACTATTTTTTGTGGCGAATCGTAAAATCAATAAGAAATTGGAGAAGTTCATTGTCTATAAGAGGAAATGAGTAAAACATACCGTTAATACCAAGGATGGGAGCAGATAAAAAAGACAGAGCTATGCTGTTTTGCCTGTGGTTGCAAAAATGAAAGTAAAAACAAATCAGGAAAGAGTAACTTAATGGAAAAATAATTGGTTCAAAACAGTGATACAGAACAATAATTAGTACGAATATATATATAAAATAGCTAATATCTCAACAAACTCACCTCATGAGAAAAAGTATTTTTTTTAATCATCACCCTTAAATTAGACTAAATCTGCTTAGAAACCTTCGGCACCAAAAAATGTGTAGCCGATAGTAATCGATACGAAGAATATGTATTTGGTAGATCTGTCGCACTTTAACTTGCAATATAATTACCATGAAGAGCACACGTTTCCATTTGTCATGCACGCGAAAGATATCAATTATCTTCAAAAAGCTTTTGTAAGTTGCTACTATTTTTTAGTATATCTAATATATCCTAAATTTACCACTAAATTAATTCGAACATTTTTGCAAGTTAATATGTTTTTTGCTTCTTCTACAACTTTTAAATTTAAATAACTCGTTGTATCTTCTCACGGGCTTAAGTTTAAAATATTACATTCATGTGTTTTTAAAATTAGAGTCAGCCATATGTTATTTTTAATGATATGTTTCTTTCTTCAAGGCAAGATTATAACATTGCATTTTAATCTGTCCTATATTGTATATAGGAGGGTATATTTATTTCATTTGTGACGTTAAGTTTGCGAACATCCTTGTATTTTGTCGATACTCCTTTAAAAAGTCTATTCGTTAGTTTATTTAATTTGTGTTTATTTTATTGTCATTCTTCGAAGAGAAATTATGTTCTGTTAACTAAAAATGCTATTTTCGTCGGTCTTCTATGCCACATTTTGTAATATGTTAGCTCTCTCACAATAAAGTTTAAATAACATAGGTTTCTATGTTATTTCTCAACTTAAAGAGCATGTTGATAAGTGTGTTTCTCAGTCATAAGTGTAAAAAAGTATTCCGTTTTTTTTACACGATAATTTGTACTTATTATTTATATCTGCTTAAATTTGAAATTGTATATACTGTTCTGCTATGCTTAAATAAAAATCGAATTTGACTTTCTCTCAGAATAAATATGAAATACCGAAAACGATGTGTCCCACTTTAATTAAAAAATCATTCTTACTATCAGACAGGAAACAATGAAAGAAAAATAACATCTATCTATAAGGTTTAATGTAAGAATACTAAATTCGCAGAGCTCAAATGTTCAGTTCTTTGAAAAATAACGTTTCTTTGTTTGTAATATATACTCATATTGCAAATGATATCATATTTCGTTTGTGAGGTTTTAGATTTGAAATCGTTTTAAAATAGTTGTGTATTTTTATCCTGTCTGATTCTATTAGAACATAGAGTTGTCATTATTTATACAGATTAAATTTTAAACTAGCATTTTTCGTTATTACGCAGATGAAAGAAAGTGCCACGATCGGGTGGCTTTAATTTTCGAAAAGCAACTCATTCATGAGATATAATGATATAATGCCTTCTTATATATTGGCTGTATATGCCCATCACCTTAAAGCTAACTCGTGATATATACTATACCAGATCTTACCTGAATTATCATGTATTATTCGATATAAGGAGTGTAACATAAATATAGATTAGATTAAAATTACTTTTCTGAAGAATATGTTTCCTCACGTGATTTACTAATGGTATAAACTTCTTTAGCATTCAATAATGTTACTGTAAGCATTGTTTATAGTGTCAATCATTAACTTGTAGGAAAATACAAACAGTATATCAATATTGGAAAAAGAACGTGAATGCTCAGGTAACGCCAAATACATGAATCTGCGAATTGCATAATGTTGGGATTTTTCTTTTTAATTAAGTGATATAATTTCTTATTAAAAAACCGGCTTCAAACCAAATATGAATAGAGGCGTCTAAAATCAATATACTTCGATGGATATATTTTATAATTTAAAGAACGTAAAATGATACGAAAAGCTTGATTGTCCAATAAGTAAGATTATTGCCCATTAAATTGTTGACATGTCTCGTTAATAATAATTTTGTTCAAGTGGGCTTAATAGAAAAGATTTCAACTAAATGATCGAATAATAAAGAAACGTCCGGTTCACTTATGTGCGTTAATTAAGAAGAATATGGACGGTTAGAGAATTCAGCGTTTTCTTGAATCAGCTCGTTTGATAAAGACAGCAATACCTAAAGCGAGTTTGAAAAAGACAGTAATGTAGAAAGCAGTGGGTATTGTGATTTCAAAACTTGTGAGTAACTGGCCTTGCTTTACTTAGCGTCGTCGCAGTTGATAATGATAGTGGCGGTATCTCTATGTGCATAGAAGCAACGAGAGCTCACGTATGAAATGGACATGCAATGGCGCCAGGAAGAGAGATTTAAAACGTGTTGGCAATGACGTATCTAATACCTGTTTTGTATAAAAAGGAATCTATACATAAATATTTAGAAACAAATATATTATTTTATTGTAAATCTGTACTTTTTGCTATATGAGATATGACCGACACTGAGCTGAGAATAATACATATTTCGATTATTTTTTTTTATTGTACAGATTACTAAATTTTTAATATAAAAAAGAAAACCCAGCTAATTCTTAGCGGGGGCTATGTTAATCAGTTTTAATATAATTTCGAGTATTTCGTAGTGTTTAGATAGTAGCGGGCGCTTTTTTCGCTATTTTTCTTACTTGTATTCTTCAAACGTAATGTTGAACACAGAAATATTCACTCTTAAAGTAATTGTTTATTATGAAACAATCGGCAAGCAAAATTTTGTTGTTGAAAAGTAACTTCACGTTGACGAAACATTATTCTTGGATCCGAAAACTGACACTCATTTATTAAACAAAGCATCGCCTTGTTCTTGTGGTAAATAGTCAAGTGTCCACTACCCATTTATAGTATTTACATCCTTTGAATACATAAAAGGATTTGTTCGGGTTCTATTCACACGTTGTGTACAAGAGTCGGGCAATGAATCAGTGATGAGACGTAATCTTTCTATGAGAAATAGGACATGGGAATTACTGACATATTCTAAGGGTCCTTTTTTGTTTTTGTGGTTAAATACACTGACCCCACAACTCAATCTTCACTCTTCAATCCTGCAGTTCAATGCACTTCTGACAGCAATTGCTTCTGCCAAGCAAAAAAGACACCCTCTCTCCCAAATACAGGCTCTTTATAGGACAAAACCGTCCAAAGTTATTTGCATACTCTTCCCATGATCTCTAGTCTATAAATAGACGCAATGGCCATTCTCTTCTTCTTCTTTCACTCTCTGAAGCGGGCGTTGCCAGTGGTAAAAGGTTTGCACGATTTTTTTTTTTACTACACGCCCCCATGATCATTAAAATCATTCACATCTCATAATCCCGTGTCCAGATCGGCGCATTGCGTTCTCTTTGCGGTCTCTGCATCGGCACCGGTTCATCTTCATCACTCCCTGGCTCAGTACCACCATCCTCATCACATAAATGGACCACACGCCTTAAATCTAAAACATGTCGTGGCATTCCATTGGCACTTAAGTTGTTTGGGGATTGCACTCCTGTTATCACTCCTCTTCCTCACTGCGTTGTGCATCGGGCATTAGGAGGTTTCACCCAAACTTCTTCTCCTATTTGGATTCTGGCTGGCCCTTGATCATTAATTTCCGGTGACATGTCTCTAGGATGCCTCCATTCGTAATTAAAGATTGCTCTATGTGGTACTGTGTCATCTCTTTGCCCGACCGTAGGGGACATGCTGTACCAAAATTTGGCCTCTTCAGGCGATATTCTTCCTCTCTCATCTATTGCTTTCACGGTCCGATGATGTCGCTCCACAATGACATTTCCTCCAGGTCTGTAGGCTGCCCTGTAATAACTTTTAATCTTCCATTTTTTTAGCATCGTCTGAATGATTTCTGAGCGAAAAACAGTGCCATTGCCCATTATCACCTCCCTTACTAGACCTCGTTCAAGCATCACCTTTTCTAATTCAGTTGCAACTGCAGATGCGGCTTCCACTCGCAGTCACTTCCATATCGCCAGTCTATTTGGCCCACAATCAATTATTGATAAGTACGCTACCCCTCGGTAGTGTGCTATGTCAATAGCTAGTCTCGTCCAGTTCGTTAAAACTCCAATTTCCCCAGGATTATGTATATTTGGGGCAGGATCGATCGATTGACACCGAACACAGTTCTTTACTATCATCTGAATTTCTTCCAGTTTTACATTCGGCTCCACTTGCCTCACCAAATATAATGTTCTCTCCACTCCCATGTGATGCATGTCATGCAACTCTTTAATTTCTCCAATTCCAAGACAGCATATCGGCGCCTCCTCTTTCTCAATTAACCACTGTTTTTTTTATCCGTGTTAGCGCATCTGCCTTGTTTCTTTCAGAAGGCACAAACACTGCTTTTATTTGCAGTTTCAATTCAGACATCAACTCTCTAAGCATTCCTAATCTCCGTTTATTATCACTTCTCCGGCACCCTTTGTTCGCATTCTGCCACTCTCCTCCACAGTAGAGTTCACCAACTGAGTACAGTGGCTGAATAAGTTCTTATTTCAATATTTGTCAGTCTCCATTTGATAGCTTAATTGACACCCTTTAGAACAGCATCTAATTCAGCTATGTTAATGTGATTAAAGTCATCACTTTTCCTCAGCCAAGTTGCATCTTCCGCCACCACACCGCCAATCTCGACAACCACGCCAGTTGCAACATTGCTTGCATCACACCACACGACTCCTGTGCTCACTTCAGGTATGTGCCAAGCGCCATTAACTGGGTCTTCTTTTTTCACCTCAGCTAGAACCTCCTGCATCACTTTCATGGTTCTGCAATCAACTTTTTCTTCTCAATCCATTCCATTTGCTCTTCTTTTCACATAACTGCATGCTAATCGCAGCCATCCAGCAATTGGATAGTGCCCCAATAATTTATTACAGATCGAAAATAGCTCCCGCCTACTAATTTCTGCTCCCATCTTTGGGATCTCTTTGCCTCTCCTGAACATTAGTGCACCCATCTTATTTTTCATGAGCTTAAGGCCCAGTGCCGCTCCTCCGTCCAGGGATTCCGGAGATTTTGCTGCTAACCCAAACCCCTTCAAATGTTCCAGAACTTCCTGTGTCGATATTTTCGTTACGTCTACCATTATATCATCAATGTATGAATCAGTGACCTCTTTCGTCCTACTTCCTTTCTTTAATACTGTTTTTAAAATGGCTACCATAATCTTTGGTGCGGCATTAAGTCCGAATCCTAATCGTGTTAGGCAATAGGTTTTTCCTTTATAACAGATCAGCTGGTTCTGCCATAGTTCCTTTCCCACATGTAGTTGCAGGTAGGCAGACTTAAGGTCCACTAGTGCGGTCCCTTCTACCAACTGTCTCCACTTTCTTATCTTTTCATCACATACATCTATTATGTCGCTCCCTGTATGACACGCCACAAAACGGTTCAACTCACGAAAGTCGAACGCTGGCCTAACTTTCCCTTTTGTGGCCTGAAATAATGCCATCAATAGCAACACGCCTTTTCTTTCTCCTTTCCCTGGTAACAGAATACCATCCGATACCCATCTTTCCACCTCTTTCTCGAATTCTAATTTCTTATCGCCTTCCAGAGAGTTTTTATAATATTGGACTTTGTTCTGCAATACTGGAGGCTCTCCCTTCCATGTCCATCTTACTGTCCATTTATCTCCATCGAAGTTTGCTTCAAAGTCTTTATCCTCGATTTTGCAAACATTCAGCTGATGGGCAGCCACGGCACATTGTATATCTCCAAACTTCACTTTGGCTTTCTTTATAGTTACACCTCCCAGCTCATTAATCACGTCCATTCCAATTATGACGTCGATCCCATCAACGATGTGATTCATCAAGATTGCCCTCACCTTACGTGTATTCCACAGACTTTTATCTCCACTTGTCTGGCTCCTTTACATTCTATATTCCTCCCATCAACTGCTTTCACTGTACCGCTCCTTCCATATCCCTTCAAAAGTTTGGAATTGATTAAATAGTGGTGCACCCAGTATCGACAAGTTAAGTAATTACAGAACCATTCACCTCTACTTCTATTATAGGAAGAGGCCAGTATCGCGCCTTCATTTCATTGCTAGGGTAGCTTGCGGCGCAGAAGCTCCCCCTTGCCCGTTTCCCTGAATCTGAGGGCAATATCTCGCAATGTGGCCAAATTTTCCACAATTGTAGCATGTTGCGCTGGCCCTAGGGATCTCTGTACAATCTTTTTTTAGGTGCGGTCCTTGACATCTAAAGCACTGAAGGCTTGCTTCTTTCTTTCCCTTATTAATCTCATTAATTTGCGCACTTGCGGCCAATGTCCGAGTTTCTACGACCCTTTTGCTGACTAAAAGCCGTGCAGTCGGTATCAGTTTGCTGACATCCATTCTCTCTATGTTCGGTAGCTGCTGTAATGCCACAGATACATCGTCTGGGAATTTAGTTATGAATGCCAGTTTGGCTGTATGTTCCAGCCCTCTTCCCAGATATCCCGCCAGTCCAGCCAATCTTTTGATTTTATTAGCATAAACATCCATCGATTCTCCTGTCCACTTGGATCGTTGCAGTTTTTCGTATGCCGCAAAAGGCCCGTCAGTGAAGGCGGTCACGAGTCTCATCTCTATCAGTTCTGCATCTTATTGTTCTGCATTATTCATCTCAAGATAGAGAGCGAGTGCATCTCCCTGCAAAAAAGTGGAATAAGACTGGCAAGGTCTGGCACATGTTGAAGCTTACCCACCAGTTTTTCTTTCTTTATCCATCCGACTACATCACCTTCTCCACTAAAAGGTGGTATCACATCTTTTCCCAATCTCAACATCCCAGATTCCATGATCTGTTCTTTGCCGAAATAGCTTGTGGTTAAATACAATGACCCCACAACTCAATCTTCACTCTTCAATCCTGCAGTCCAATGCACTTCTGACAGCAATTGCTTCTGCCAAACAAAAAAGACACCCTCTCTCCCAAACACAGGCTTTTTATAGGACAAAACCGCCCAAAGTTATTTGAATACTCTTCCCATGATCTCTAGTCTATAAATAGACGCATTGGTCATTCTCTTCTTCTTCTTTCTTCTTTCACTCTCTGAAGCGGGTGTTGCCAGTGGTAAAAGGTTTGCACGATTTTTTTCTTACTACAGTTTTACATAGGACTCACCACTTATCAAGGCCAATACGTCATTCAAGGATAAGGTTTAAAGAGTGCACAGTAGACAATTGGACAATATAGTACTCGTTAGTTATGGAAATTCGGACATTTGTTAACTTATATGGAACGGCTCATCAAAAACTTCTTTACGTTAGACTTGAAGACAACCATATTGTAGTCAGCGGAAAAGCAGGAAAACGGAAGACAATTCCATAGGCGTGCAGTTCTAAGAAAGAAGCTTTGCCCATAGAATCTACGTTTAGGTTAAGGCACGGATAAAGATTGAGGGAAATTATTAATAGCGTTTACTTCTAGATAGGTGTTTCTTGTGAAAGTTTGGCGACGGGGAACCATAGAGTGACGCTCAGACAAGCGCTTCCCATGAAAATAACGATTTCCCTTTTTCTGTGAGAAAGACGTGACAGCGAAGAGAAAAGTCTATTTTGAATTGTATCAAGGCAGCATAAGACCTTTCTAGAAGCTCCGGACCAGATGTGGAAACAGTAGTCCATCCTTGGACGTACGTAGCTCTTATATAGATAGAGAATTGCATCAGCATTGAGATATCTACAGGATCGATTAAAGATCATACCGTTTTTCCAGCAGCCTTGGCAACGGTTTTAATGTGTGTGTTCCATTTCAAATCAGGAGTAAAGGGCAAGCCCAGAAGCTTTTCAAAACATGTAACTTCCCCAAGATGAGAGCCATTCATTTCAATTGATGCCAGATGGGGATCAGGGCTTTGATGATGGACAGATAAAAGTTTGGTGTTATACATTAAATTAACAAGAAACCTTCTTCTCCATTGTACCACTTGCGCAAGATCAGAGGAGAGATAATCTGAGAGAACTTTGTCGTTTACGGTCTTGGATATGCTACCATGGATATTAGTGCCATCAACAGAAATGTCTACGAATGATGGAAAGATGTGATTTTGAAGATCTTTAATGCAATCATGGCAGCAGCACATTCTGAAGAGAGCTAGGCCTGGCTATTATTTTTTTGCTGGAACTTCTTGCAGGGTATTATAAGGTCTATACCTACAATTAACCATTTTAACAGGTCTGATATAATAGAGGGCACACTCTTTTTAAATATGGAATGCAGTGAGGGATGTGTTATAAATGTACGGACGATATTCACGTCAGCCATAGAGTATAGATATACTATACGATTGGAGGTACATCTGTGGACTTATTACATTCCATTTTTACTTTTACTGATCGAACAGGGTGGTATGGAGATCCAAGTGAAGACAGAACGGAAGCTGAACACAGTTCAGAGTCAGTTGTGAGAAAATCTCCAGGACTCTTGCATACTGGCCGCTAGTATGGGACACACGTGTTGGTTCGTGACAAGTGAGGTCATAAGAAATGGAGAAATCATAACATAATCTCCCCTCATCATCTCTCTTATTTGAGTAAGTTAACCGTTTAATATTGTGAACATTGAAGTCTCTACAGACATGAATATTAGCTGAAGGATAAGGAGATAGAACGTGGCCAATTTACTCCCATCTGTTGTGGAGGTGGGCGATAGAGAGCAAATATACTAGCGAACAAGTGCATGTATTTGGTTACTTCAATATCCACTACAGTAAATGGCTTGGATTCCTTTATTACACAGACGTAGCTGATAGCACAACACATAACTTCTCTATATCCCATTCCCTATCTCAGACGTTTACATTCCAGACAAGCACGATCAAAATGCCTCAGTTCTAGATCACTTTCTGACAACGGTTCCCGATGATTGTACAACAAATGCCCACATCCCACTCGGAAGTGCTGATCACGCTGTGATAATGCTAGAAATCACCCTAAATTCTCGCCTAAAACTGAAGACCAACTACTCAAAAGAACGGGGTATTACAAAAAGGCTGACTGTGAAGACATCAGGGAACTCATCAGAGATGCCGCAGGGCAAAATATGTATTCTGCTCCGGCTGAACAGTGTGCAAATGAGACCACTGAATGGTTCAAAACTACAATTGAGTTAAATGTTCCCACACGGAAATTTTATTGCAAGCCCCACTCTCCCGAATTGTTTACCTCTGCTTGTGCAGCTGTCATTGCTCAAAGGCAGCACGCATTCCGCAGATTCAACCGACGTAAGTCCAGTTCAAACAGACAGAAGTATATAGAAGCCAGAAGTAATTGTAATAGAGTAAGACAGATTACACTGAAACGACCATGAAACACATCGAAGCACAAAATCGGTAACCCGTGATTTTTGGAAAATCTACAACAGTGTAGTAAATAATGGGCAGTAAACGATTCACCCAGTATAAAAAAAATAAATAATGAGATTGCTTGCACGGCAACCGACCAAGTTAATCTGATTGCCAGTCGGTTTCCCTCAAACTCCACAACTGATTAGGTACACCACTCCTTCCCCGACTTTCCTTTCCGGTCAGACGCCACACTAGACGATTTCAAAATCACCCTTCTCAGGTGCATGTTATCAGAACAAAACTTAGACACCCAAAAAGAATGTTGACCAGACCTCATCCCGGCTGTGCCAATAAAAAATTATCTGCTGAGATTGCTCCAGTTCTCTCCAAACTTTACAATAAATACCTTAACCAATCTTGCTTTTCCGACTGCTGGAAACACGCTTCTGTGGTACCAGACTTAAAGAAATCTGGTGAAAGAACTGCCACACTAAATTATTGCACCATTAGCTTCCTGCCATGTTTCCCCAAAATATTTGAGTGTTTAGTTAATCAAACCCTAGTCCAACACTTAGCAGCTGCTAAACTCCTGACCGCCAAACAATATGAATTCAGGCAAACCTGTCCAACAGCAGTTATTTTAACTGTAGTCTCTGACGTATATACCGTTCACTGGACAAAACAAGGGGAGGGTTGAGCGGTATCCCTTGATATATCTAAGGCTTTTGACAGATTATGGCACGATGGTCTTCTAAGGAAAATTAGATCATATGGAATCACTGGAAGAATCCATTATCTAATTAAATCCTTCTTAAGTAAGACACAAATCCAAGTGGTCCTCGACGGTCGTGCATTAAACAATATGATACAAATGCGGTAGTACTTCATGGGTCTATACTAAGGTGTTTATTCTTCCTTATATTCATAAATGACTGCCCTGATAAAATTGCTTCGGAGATTGATATATTTGCCGATGACACCACCCTCTATAACATGCACGAGAGGGAAAATGAACACATAGTTAAGGAATTGGCAGAAACACTAAAGTATGACCTCCATTTGTAGTGGAATGGGGACAAAAATGGATGGTGACATTCATTCCTGCGAAGACTTAGCTTGTTTCCTTCAATAACTACAAGCATAACTCGAATAAACCTAGCACCCCATCTTCCTTCGTAGCCCCCTACTACCAGGTCCTCTTCTCCAACATCAGGGGTCCACGTTCCAACTTCCAGAGGTTGAAACCCAATTACAGGAGACGCAACCAAACATATTATTTCTAAGCGAAACTGGAAAAGGCCCGACCACTTCCCTAGATGAGTTCATGATCAACGGATACTCTAGCTTAACAGCTAAATCTAACTCCCAAGATCGCCATGGGCATAAAATATGTGCCTACATTAAAGATGGCTTTACGTGTGGCATGGATATCTCTAGAGAAGATCCTAATTTACCCTATATGTGCTTCAGGGTTTTCTTTTTTTTTACATAGGCATCACCACATTATAAAGGCCAAGAGGCAACTCAAGGATAAGGGTTAAAGAGTGTACAGTAGAAATTGGACAATATAGTAATCAGTAGTAATGAAAATTTGGTAAATTTGATAACTTATATGGAACGGCTCATCAAGAACCTATTTACGTTAGACTTGAACACAACCATATTGTAGTCAGCCGGAAAGCAGGAAAACGGAAGACAATTCCACAGGCGTGCAGTTCTAAGAAAGAAGCTTTGTTCATGGAATCTACGTTTAGGTTTACGCACATATAAAGAGTGGGGGGAATTATTGATAGTGTTTACAGCTAGACGAGTGTTTCTTGTCTGACGCTGCCGAGATGACCTCTGGTCCATTAATAATGGTTGGGATAGAACGCACACCAGTTGCACTTGCTAACACCACTGCATTTATATTCGCCCTCTATGGGCCCCACAACAGCGGAGTTTCTATCTCTAAGAGCATATCTGAGAAAATAGACCACATCCTGTCTGCACATCCCTCGGCTAACATCCACATCTGTGGTGACTTCAACGTCCATAACGTGGAATCGCTGACCCATTAAAATAAGAGACGATGACGTGAAGTTTTGTCATGATTTTGCCATGGGTTATGACCTCTCTCAGATTGTTCGCGAACCCACCCGTATGTTCGATACTACCGGTCAGTATGCAACCCTCCTAGAACTTTTTCTGTCAACTTCCCCTGAGCTATGTTCATGTTCCTTTCATTCTCCTCTAGGATGCTCCAACCACTCCGTCGTATCAGTTAAGATAAAAACGAAAGGTAAAAAGTCCCTAGACGTACCCGTCCACCGTACTGTATACCGATACTCTATTATTGACTGGGATAACTTCCGTACATTAATATCTGATTTACCTCTGTACTCCATGTTTAAAAAAACAAAAAAAATAAACTTATTCTACCACCAATAGCAATGACTTAGAACACACTGCCTTAAAGTGCACACTTTTATCTCCGCGGCCTAACGTTCACAGGGAACATCAACTGGAACACACACACTAAGAGCATTGCCAAGGCTGCTGGAAAGAAGGTGGGATCTTTCTACCCTGGCGGAAAATTGCTTATGCCTGAAAGTATCCTGTACCTCTATACGGCCACTATTCGCCAATGCATGGAGTACTGTTGCCACATTTGGGCTGGTGCATCTGCTGCTTTCCTTTCACTCCTGGACAGAGTTCAAAAGAGAGTTGCCTATTTGATAGGTCTTGACCTGCCATCTAGGCTTCAGCATCCGTCCCATCGACGAAATTTTGCATCTCTCTGCCTGTTCTTCAAATAATTTAATGGTGAATGTTCTGACGAACTGCAAGCACTTGTATCTCCTCGACCTGACTACCCCCGTCAAACTCGACAAGCAACTAAGTCCCGCCCCTTTACAGTAGAGACCCCTAGGTTTAAGAAAGCCTTTTACTCCAATAGTTTCTTCCCCAAAACTGCAAGTCTTAGGAATGCCTTCCGGGATACTGCTTTCCCAACTGTAATCTGAACAAATATCTTTCTACTACTCTCCCATCATAATGCCCCCGGTAATTATGTCTCCGATAGTAGCCTCCTATTTCAAAATTGCACTTGCTTTGTTTGGGGTGAAAATTGAATAAAAAATATAAACGCAGTAGTTTGATCAAGTGCAACCCGGAAGCACATATTGAATAAGTTAGGATATTCTCTGGAGATGCCCCTTTCACATGGAAAGCTATCTTTAATATAGACACATATTCCATTCCCATGGCGATCTTGGGGGTCAGATTCGAAAGTTAAATTAGAGTATCCTTTAATTACGATCTCATCTAGGGAAATAGAAAGTTCAATGTCAATTTCGCTTAGAAATAATATGTCTAGTATAGTTTCCTATGATGGGTTTTTAGCTCTGGAAGATTCGAACGTAGACCCCTTATGTTTGAGAAAGAGACATGATAGTGGAGGGCTACGTAAGAAGTTGGAGATGCGTGTTTTATCGCGTATTTGTATCGTGTCCGTTTAAAAGCGAAGTTGCTTAGTTGAAAGTATAACAACGCTTAGATGTATCAATTTATTAAATAGCACACACATTACATGAAAGAAACTATAAATAATGGAGTTACATCACAGTATTGTTGCCAGTAGTGCAATGTGACAAAAAAGCATACAATAACTGTCTCATATGTTTTTTATCCGATTCATTCAGGGACACGTATACTTCATCTTGATTTTAGGTCGAATGACAACTTTAATTCTCTGGAACAATGTCCTCACAAGTGCATGAAACGACAAAATGTGTCATAACGCCTAAAAACTGTTAAATTAAGTAGTGCTTCTCCTAATAACTTTTCAACAAGAAGCTGAGAAGTGAAAAGAAGTCAGTTGTAGGACTAAGGAAAGAGTTATACTGACTTGCTTGGTCACGAATTTCGAAGAGGATGGTTTACCCAAAACAATTTTGGGAGTCGACGTGAAAATATATTTGACGAACATATATTATGAAGGGTATGAGCGGGAAGGAAGTATTGCAGGTTTTGACATATTACACGAAGAAAAATATCTCACAGATCCGAAAAAAGTAATCCACGAATTTCAGAATACAATAAACACGAACAACCTGTCTGTTATGAAGGTTGTCTTGATTAGCAATACACTTCGTATTATAAAGAATAATTCATCGTTCGTAGGAATACCGACATAAGAATAACAAATCATCAAACGCTTTAAACATTTAGAAAAACACGTTAGTTTACCTTTTTTACAAAAAAAGTAACCCAAGGAAAGACTCCAAGAAAAACAGGAATATTAAGCGAAAAAGGTCAAATTAAGCCCTTGACCGGTTTATATAGTTAGATATTTGATTGAATTTATTAAATCATGTTTTTGTTTACACTTTTGTAAGCAACTGTGCTTAGAAAATGTCAAACAAAAACATGATTTAACTCTATTGAAGTGAACGCAAGTGAATTTATAATCGGATGAAATTATTTTTAACAATCGAGCATTTACAATTCGCTTAAGTGGTTTTGGTGACATATTGGTTCCTGATTGTTTTTCCTAATTTTTCCCCAAGCTTAGAAATATGAAAATGGCTATTTATCTCCAGGTATACAGCCAAAAAAAACATCATAAATTTATTGAAATACCAGCAATTCTACTGAAGGAATACACAGATGGATAAGAGATTGATGGGTGCCTATCGTCGTATTAGTAAGTGATTGTGGATTTGAACTAGGCAATAAGCATTTTTTTAAATTTAACTTAGTTAAATAACAAACGTATACATTTTTATTTTACATCTAGATTAAAAACTTTAGGGTAACGAATATTTACGTTCTCACAACGCACACCCACATATATATATATATACATATATATATATACATATATATATATATATATATGTGTGTGTGTATGTGTGTGTGTGTGTGTGTGTGTGTGAGGAGAAAACGGATAACCCCTGTAAGGGTTGCTGCGCGTGTAATTATGCCGCAAGGATTGCGCACCTCTCATCAATTGGCACCGCTTGATTTCAGTGATAAGGAGAAACGCTAGACGATCTGAAAAATATCGAGATAAGCAGAGAGCACATAGAGCACCTGAAATTCCGAAATGGTTGTGATTTTATTACTAACCAACCCGTAAGTCGCTTAACTCTTCTGATTCGATGCGACCCAACGTTTTGACCTGAATTCAGCTGTATATTCTTATGTTACCGTTAACAATTTCCGAGCTCGACATGATACGGTTGTATAAGGTATCTGGTTAATGTTTAATGACTTTTATGTTTAATAGTTATTGGCTTATATCAATATCACAAGCACACCTCAATTGGAGATAATTTTCTGACTGCAGTTTCCGAGGATAATAAACACATACCTATTGCTCACTCGAATATGCAGATTCTGTTGCAATTATGACGCAATCTATTGTAAAGTTTCCACGCGAGTTAAGGAGCCGTTTCGCAAAAAGACAAGACTGTATAAAACGGCGTAATAGGAGCCATGGAGAATCACATCGGATATATTCAATTGAGTAGAATGTGTTTTCTGTGAAATAATGTGTAAACAAGGCAACGATATTGTTCAAAGCAGTAATTGAAGCTCGAGTGCTGACACGGAATTCTTTAGCAAACACTAATCTCAACACTAGCCCACATCTGATTTTGCATTTGCCATCGCTTACAGGTAGCATGGATTCTGCCGACTTATCAGCCATGAGTCGAAATAGGTTAGAAAGGCGATCAGTAGAAGCTATAAATAAATGTAATGGAGAAGAAGTCGTAACTAAGGAAGTCCGAAGTCACAAAAAAATAACGCATCGTTCCGCGGTATTTAGGAACTCATAAGAAAATTTATAACAGCGTAGTAAAGAATGGACAATAAAAAATCCCTGCACTTTCGAACGACCTGGTCAATGTTAGCACCCCAACCGAAAAGGCAAATCTGCTTGCCCGGTTATTTACCTTAAACTCAACTTAAGACTTTACTATCAATCCTTTCCGAAATTTCCCTTTGCGGAGAGAATATATAACTATCACAGCTTCATTTATTTGTGATGCCAGAAAAAAAAAAAACAGAGATAACGATGGCACACACGCCGGATTTCATCCCCGCTATACTATTAAAATTATTTAAGTATTGAGGTTATACCGTTCCTCCTCACCATTTTCTATTAAATGCACACCGAATATTATCTGATAAGGAATTGACTCATGAAATAATCGCTTTATTAGTTTCTCGCTTTGCCCAAGTCTTTGAGTCCTTAACCAACCAAGCACAAGTTACCAACCTGATATTTAAACGGGTTTCTGATGGGCAATATGAATTCTGCAAGCACATTACACTGCAGATCCTCGAAGCTGCAATTTCTAAACGTATATTCCAGCACTGATGTAGCAGAGTAGGCCGTCAGTACCTTGTACATATACACGGACTTCGACAGGGTTTGCACCGATGGACTGCTCATCAAAATTAAACAACATTGTAATACTGGAAGCAGACTGAACATAATCAAATATTTCTAAGATAAAAGAAGACTCCAGGTTGCATGTGATCGGCTGAGCTCCAATCTCTGGTTCGCCTCGCTAATCTTTCACGAAAAACACTCGTCTAGTAGAAACCACTGTCGATAATTTTCCACGCTCGTTTTTCATGCCTAAATCAAAACGTAGATTCCATGAACAAAGCTTCTTTCTTAAACGTGCACGTCTGTGGAACTCTTTTCCGTTTGTCTGTTTCCCGCCTGACTTCAACTTGGATGTCTTCAAGTCCAATATAAAAAAAAACTCCTGATAAACCGCCCCTTAAGTAGGACATTCATCAAATCCCCATGACTAAAGACCGCCGCGATAGTATCCCATTGATTACTGTACATGCAATAACCCTTATCCCCGAGTGGTTCAGGGCCTTGAGAAGTGGTGACTACCATGTAAAAAAAGGTTGACCTTGATGGTCCTCTCATACATCTGAAGAACATGATATAAATGTGTGTATGCCAGAAGATTCAATCATCGAACTTTTATTATTCCTGATATTAATAAATGACCACCCTGATGAAATTGTTCCTGATATGCGTGCATTTGCTTATGACGTTATACTCTATAATAGACTAGAAGGGATTGAATACATATCTAAGGAAATGACTACGTAATAGAGATAGACTTTCAATATAGAGTTCAATATGGCCTTATATGGATGGTCACGTTCAATGTTGCAAAGACTAAAGTTGTTATATTTAATAATTATAAAATCATTCTCAACAACTGACTGCAAAGTACTGACTGAAAGTACATTCGTCAACGTTCTAGGTTTTTCCTTAATATAAACATAAATAGGGACAAATAAATTTAAGTAACCACCAAGGTTGCTGTAAGGAATGTGACTCCTTTGCCGTTCTAGAAGGTTACAAATATCTGAAGGTATTCTGTATATATACGATACTAGTATTTCCTCATGCATGGAACATTGATTTCACATATCGGCTGAAGCATCTATTACTAATCTCTTACTTCTAAATAGAGTTTTTAAAAAATCGCCACCATGATAGGTGCCGCAGAGTCAGCCTACCTCCAACCTCTATCTGATTTCCGAAATGTGGCATCCCTTCGCCTGTTCAACAAGTAATTTAATAGATGATCTCCAAGCATCAATACCTTCTCTACTTTAATGCACCCGTACGAATAGACAAGCAGTAGCATCTTACTTTTGGCAGCACCGTGCTTGGCATATATTACGATGAAACGATGATAGGAGCCTTCTATCATGTCTGAAAGTTACCCAGGGTTAAACGAGCGAGGTCAGAGATGTGTCGCTGACAAGTCATGTTCAATTACGATATAAGTTTTGAAAAGAAACATTAATATGAAAAATCCGGACTGTTCAACGCCTTTGGACACAACTTAAGTAGGTTTACGACCACGGATATCACGTTTTGTGTGGTTTAAAGTGAGGAGCGAATCATGCCACCTTTTATCTTCGAAGTCGGCTTCAAAGTTAACACCAACCTGCACAGGGATTTGCTGATCCACTGATGAAATCAGATGGTCACTAGAATATCCTCGGGGTGGCAGCAATACTCTGCACTGACTTACGAATCGAAACATACCTGAGCTTATCTTCAGAAGGAGTACTACGTCATTGTACTCTTCTCTCACTGTCTCGCCTTCCCACACTTGAACCCGCTGAACTATTTCGTTTGGTCATACGTCGGAAACATCACAAATATAACCTACTACAATACCAAAACCAGCATGATAGCCGATATCCGACCAGGATAAGCCCAGCCCCCTCTCCTGTGGGTGCTTGTAGAAATGACATGTTCTTAGTTCCGGACCCGTATGGAGGCGGTGATTTAAGCTGAAGGTGATGACATTGAATAGATGTCAGCTCTACCACATAATGAAGTGGCCTGATGTAATTTTTTAATAAAACGTTTTAAAATAAAGCTATGATATGTTAGGGCGACAAATGTATTGTTTTACTCTGTATGTAAGTATATATACATATGGAGTGAGAGGTGGCTATATATATATATATATATATATATATATACATATATATATATATATATATATATATATATATATATATATATATGAAAAATACGAGATACTTATAAAACACAAAGCAATGCTAATAAAACCTAAAGAGATTTACGTATATCGCGAAGAAAAAAACTTGCAAACAAAATCAAAAACGCTTTGAGGCACGCGCGAGATCCAACTAAATATTTCAAACGGCATTTTTTATACTTCAGGAAAAATACCTCTTTATCGAGAAATGGAGATAGCAACAAAAAAGGCAAATAATATATACATAATTCATTTTCCGCTTTTCTTTTTTTTCTTTTCAATTAACATTAACCTGTTCCCCTTTTTACTGTGTTTGCCATTTGGCTTGGATCCAATCGTATATTTCTTTCTTTACCCATAGGAAACGATGAACGATTTTTAAACGAGAATGGATATTGCGTGGATACGTCTTTTAATTTAGCATCCATCGCTAGAAATTATATTTGAAAAAGAAACGTGACGATCAGCGGATAAGCATACTTTAAACGATGCACATGAAAAGTATAGTTTAAATATATGGCGTGTTATGCTTACAGTAAGACGAAGAAAACTTCCTACAAAACCGATTGCAAAAAAAAACAAGTACTATATATAATCTACGCGTTCAGTGACAATAGTCTTATTAATAGGTAAAAACATCTGGATCCATTAAACCTATTTTTTCATAGAAATCGATCCAGACAAAGCAGAACGCAACTTTGTGTAAGGAGCTAATAAAAAGGAAATACGATTATTGCAAAAAGAAATGTCGCTCTAGGCACGGTTTATTAGTACGCAGAAAAAGATCCCTAAACTCTTGTAGGTCTATGATAAAAAGCTACTGGAATAGAGAGTTGTATTACAATAAGAGATTAAAAAATTCCATACCAGAATATGTATTTCAAATTTTAAACTCAACAATTAAGACACTTTATCAAATTAATCTTTATAAACCATGAATAAGTGCAGCTATTACTAATATTAATAAATGCATTTTATTGTAAATACATGCAAACAATTTATGCACGGCTTACATGAGTTATTTCAAGGACATATAGTTACAGTGTAAATAAAATAGTGACATTCTCTTTTTTACTATCTCGTTTGTAAATACATATAGTACTGTTTCAGAGCCAATATCTCTGTTAATTTAAGATCTGGATGCAAATCAGAGGCAATATATTGTTTTTCTGATATGGCAATTCTTTTATTAACAAATAAAAAAAAATCATTGAAATTATAAAATGGTTTAGTCCTAAATTATCTACACATACTCATCAGTCATTACATAATAATGTCAGGTTGTTATTTATATTTTCTCTCACAATGTAAGTTAAAGTAATTTGTAAATATGTTAATATTATCAACCATCTGAATATTGAAGGTTTAACATCAAATCATATCACTTAAACATGCTTCTTACGAAACATCAGCAATTTTAGTCTGATTTGATGAAATCTTTTACATATTATTGTTTTAGATGTTAAAGTTGACAATAAAGAACGCAGAGATTACTACTGCATACTATATACAGTTCCCAGACAAAGTTTAAAATGCACATTTGAAACCGTACGTTTTTGTTTTTCTAGCTTCGAAATAATAATGAAACATTTTATAAATATAGAATATGTTTAACACAAAGAAAGGAACAGTAGAAAAATAACAAATAACTTTTTAACACAAGGCGAGAGAAAACTCAATAATTAGCAGCGCAAAATTTACAACACATATCAAATTCATAATTTTTCTCAATAATTATATGAGGGCGTATAATGATAACATGCTTAGGGGCTTTTATGATATTCAGGAATATGCAATATTGTTGTGGGACTGAATCTCACCCCATAATGGACTCGTCCAGATCCTATATAATCAGCTCCTAAGACTGGTACGGTGGAGCGAGATCCCAACGGATATTATACTTCGCGGAGCGAGATCACACTGATACATGCAATTACTACTCTTCTCATTATCTTTCTCTATATCATTGAACCTTTCTTTTATACACTTGAAAACCACCTACTAAGTGTATTCCCATGTCGTTCTTGATGACCCAATTTAGCCCCACAACAAATAGACGTCGAAGTAACCAATAAGCAAACGACTTGCGTCATTCTTTATCTAATAAGCGTACTGCAAGTCAATTACATCATTGGAAAGAATTAGAAGATTGTTCAAGCGCTAAGAAAAGGTATTTTAAGTATTCGTCAAAGTGCAAGATCTACCGCAGATGTGCTGACGGTTATATCCCACAGGATTAGTGAATCTCTTGACAAAGGCTTACTTTCTAGGGCAATTGCTCTTGACATATCAAAGGCCTTCGACAAGGTATGGCATAAGCGTCTACTTCACAAGATTTCCAGCTACGGTATAACTGAAAATGTTTTCTCAATCATTAAATCATTTCTCTCCGATAGGCTTATAAGAGTAGTGGTAGATGGACAAAAATCGGAGGCCTGCAATATAAATGCTGGAGTTCCTCAGGGGTCAATCCTGGGCCCAACTCTCTTCCTGATCTACATCAAGTACCTCCCTAAGCACATACTTAAATCATTCGTTGACATCTATGCTGATGACACGACCATCTACGGCAACACATCAAAGGCTGTAAATGACAAAGTTCTCTCTGATTCTGTCTCCTCTGATCTCGAGCGTGTGGTTCAGTGGGGGAGGTCGTGGCTGGTTACCTTTAATGCATCCAAAACCAAACTCCTATCCTTACATCATCAACGCTCTGATCCCCATCTGGCATCAATTGTGATGGATGGCTCTCGTCTGGGTGAGGCCCCGTGTTTTGACAAGCTTCTGGATTTGACCTTTACTCCTGATCTGAAATGGAACACGTACATCAAGTCTGTTGCCAAGGTCGCTGGAAAGATGGTGGTATCCTTCTACCGCTCTAGAAGATATCTCACTACTGATGCAATTCTCTATCTATATAAAAGCCAAGTACGTCCAAGGATGGAATACTGCTGCAATATCTAGGCAGGAGCTGCTAAAAACAACCTATCCTTCCTTGACAGAGTAAAAAATAGACTTCGTGGCTTAGTGGGGGATGCCCTTTTCTCTACTCTGCAACCTCTCTCCCACAGAAGAGACGTTGCGAGCCTGTCCTTGTTTTATCGTTATTTCTATGGCAGATGCTCGTCTGAACTCCAATCTCTGGTCCCCTCTCGCCAATCTTTCACGAAAAACACCCGTCTAGCTGAATCCACTGTGAAAAATTTCCTCCACTCTATATCTGTGCCTAAATCAAAATGCGGATTCCATGAGCAGAGCTTCTTTCTTAGAACTGCACACCTGTGGAACTCTGTTCCGTCTGCCTGCTTCCCACCGGACTACAGCTTGGTTGTCTTCAAGTCCAATGTTAACAAATTCCTAATGAAGCGCCCCCTTAAGTAAACATTTCAGCAAATCTCCTCACTAACGTAATGTACTTGCAATAACACTTATCCCTGAGTGGCTTCCGGTCCTTGATAAGTGGTGATCACTGTGTAAAAAAAAAAGTGGATTGGGATATAGAACAATATTCACAACGTTGATGGTTTCATTGAATTCGGTTTGAGTAATAATTCGGCACTGGAAGTCTCACAAATCACCCTTTCCTTTGGGCATATCAGGTCGTCCTCGAAAAATAACCAAATATGTTAAAAGATTATTAAAAAAGAAGGTTATAAATTCGCCTTGAGATACAATTGGAGAGCTGCAGAATGATTTGAAAACAGTGAAATTAAAGTTAGCAAGGGTACAGTCGGTAGAGCCCTTCAACTTAAAGATATCCTATCTAGATAAGCAAAGAATAAGCATCTTCTTAAGCTACAACATGTTTGTGCTATGATTGAGTTTGCAAATGTGTATGCAATGAAGCCTCTAGAGTTCTGGCATTACGTGCTTTGGTTAGATGAGACCAAACGTAACTTTGAGGACAATATACTGAATACCAGTAAAAAAAAACACCATTCGAACAGTAAAAGGTAGAGGAGCATCCATTATGATCTGGGACTGTTTTAATGCAGTAGGTGTAGGAAAAGTGGAAATAATAAAAGGAAAAAGTAATGTTGCAGTTTATAGAAATATCCTGGGGAAAATCCTTAATAAAGGTGTGAAGTTGATTGAAATACGACTGGATCATTCAACATGATAACGATCCAAACCACACTACGAAACTCACAAAAGATGTTTTTAATTAAAATAAATTGAATGTTTTAAATGACCTAATAAATCTCCCCATCTCAAACCTATAGAAAATTCATGGTGAGAATTGAAATTACGGGTCTATAAAAGAGAACCTACAAATCTGCGAGAATTGGAGAGAATCGGTGTGTAAGAATGGAATAAAATAGAACAAGACACACGTAAATAAGTTTGTAGGCGATTATTTAAAACGTCTGCACGCTGTAACTAAAATAATGGTTATGCTATCAAATAATAGATATTATTTTAAATGTGTAATAAACTTTTGTGTGGCTTATTATTGAGTTTTTTTTTTGCGTTGTGTAAAATTATTATTTTTTTAATTTTTCCCAATTGTTCCTATCTTAGTTTGAATATCTTTTCTATGTTTATAAGTAGTTTCATTACCACTTGGAAGTTAGAAATACAAAAAACTGACAGTTTCAAATGTGTATTGTAAGATTTGCGGGGCACTGTATATATATATATATATATATATATATATATATATATATATATATATATATTTAGAGAGAAAAAGACTGAGAGACAGACAGAGAGAAAGAGAGGCACAGTAAGTTATTTAAATATAGATGCCAATTAAGTTACACATAATATAAGTCTCACGAATAATCACTAGGATAAAACGCGGAATATTCTGCCTAGCTAAATTGCCATATATACTACATAGATCAAATTATGTGTCAATAATTGGTGAAGTAAATATGTATGTATATATATATATATATATATATATATATATATATATATATATATTATTATATTTTATTATATAATATTATATTATACGAATGACTTCCTCCAGTCTTGAAAACTATGGATACCTTTGAAAGAATGCTGTGCGTGAAATTATTGTGGTATGAATTGCGCAATCTCCAATCACACCTCTCCTGAGTCGACATTATTGAATACCAGTGGGAAGTGGAGGTTCAGGAAGACTGAAACAATGCCGCTAATATATATATATATATATATATATATATATATATATATATATATATATATACATGTATATACCCACATATATATACATGTATATACCCATATATATATATATATATATATATATATATATATATAATACCACAGCCAAACAACGTTGCAGCCCACAAGAGCCATGACAGTCAAATAACCGGAAGTTCAAGACTCGAGTTTCGCCCTCCTTTGGGCTCATCAGTTAGACACATCCGAACTCAGGATTCGAAACCCGAACCTCTTGCATGCAAGGCAAGCACTCTTCCAACTGAGCAAACGCCCTGCACACAAGAATTTCAATTAACCAACACAGATCAAGAAAACCGCGACGAAATCCGACTAAAAGAAGTATAAAAAATGGCCTGTTAGTACATATATATGTATATATATATATATGCATATATATATATATATATATATATATATATATATATACTAACAGGCCAGACGGTGTTGCGAGGTGATAAGATATACTTAACTATAATAGTATAATTGTGTATTAAAGTATATCGGTATGTGTGTATGTATGTATATATGCATGTATGTATGCATGCATATATGTATTGGCGCCAATTTGTTTTAAATCACATTTGATGAAATACGGCAGAAATCTCTTTCTGCTTTATTTTTTCCTATTTGTGACAACCATCTGCCGAGCATATTTTTCGTGTCCGTAATTAAGTTGTGTAGGTTCTGGAGTGATTTTTGTCAGCTATTTCATTTTGTAGTTTCCATTATTGATCTCCGTCAAAAGCAATATTATTTTTTTTTTATAAAAGAGGCTTTTTTTATCTGTTACTTATTCATATTTAATTGATAATATTCTTAAGTTCATATATTGGTTTAATTGTATTTACTAATTCATTTTGATGTAAGTCGTCTGCTTTTGGATAGGTGATACAACGGCACAACTCTCTAGAAACCTCACATATTCGACATGGAAAAGCAGTCCCATACAACGTTATAATTCTACTTACAATTGAAAACTAAATTAAACCGAAATCTATCTATATATCTATAAAAACAGAGATGTGTGTGCCACAGACGATTTCTGATTGGTTAATCCAATAATCACATCTCCTAAAAAAGTATAGTTCTTACGTTCTTAACTTGACCATAAAATATTTTGGTCTTATTTATTGTCCATCTTGGAAGGGTTTAATTTTTTTCTAACTTGCCATTTACAAATTACAAAAATACGAAACTTCACAATCCAACCTCCGACTCAACGTCCGCCATTCACACAACAAGAAAGCAAACGCTGGAGAGATTATTAGTACTACTACTACTACAAACATTACAGCACGAAAACACGCGCACACACGCACACACACTCACTCCACTACCGTCCTTGGCTACTTCACGCTGTTATGGCAACACGATAAATACACAGTAAATTCGATTTTCTTTATTTCTACGCAAATATAAATCATATAGAATATCTGTATGAATATAATTACACGTAATAGTTAAATAAAGATGATCATCGTATAAGAGAACCGAAAAATAAACTAATAGGGAATTTGTATAAAGTTGTATTTTCTTTTTAAATAAATAGAAAAAAGGGGTGTTGATAAGGCTACCGATACTTATACAGTGTAGTGACGACATTAAAAATGGAAATATTGAAAAAAAAATTATTGTACGTAACTGTTATAGACTGAAGTTCTCCGAAAAAAAAATTCACTTCATTTGATCAAGTAGTTTTGTTCTTACAGCGAAAAACAATTATTTATCACGACGACGTCAACGTGGCCATTTTGGAAATGTACCTAGCAGAATACCTCCATTTTAGGCCAAATTTAGCAATCTAGCCTTTTTTTCTCGCCATATTGAGATGCCCACAACACATCTGCAATTTTTTTACGTTTTTTTTCTTTTTTTTTTTAATCTGCAATTTTTTTGCGTTTTTTTTTTTTAAATAAGAATACTATTGAATATGCAAAGAAATTGAAGAATGCAAAGAATTGAAGAATTTTTATACGAGATTATTTTCGAAACATGCTCAGTTGGACACGCATGGATAACTTCGAAACTTCGTTTATTTACTTCTGTTACAAATTAGTAAAAAAAAACCACCCCAAAAATGGCATCTGTCTTCGCAAAAAAAAAAAAAAAAAAATCTCATTCTGGTGGGGGTAAAAAGGGCTAGATTGGCCTAAAATGGAGGTATTCTGCTATGTACGGCAGTAACCTGCCCTTGGGGAATTCCTGGCCCTGCAATAACATTTCCAAAATGGCCACGTTGACGTAGCCGTGATAAATCATTGTTTTTCGCTGTAAAAAAAAAACTACTTGATCAAATGAAGTGAATTTTTTTTTCCGGAGAACTTCAGTCTATAACAGTTACGTACAATAATTTTTTTTTCAATATCACCATTTTCTTATGTCGTCACTAAACTGTATAAGTACCAGACTATCAATACACACAAAAAAATAGAGATTTATTTTTGGGTAAAGTTCCCCCGGGTTTTCCTTTCACTTCAGTAAATAATGGTCTTTTGTTATATATATGGCGTACTATTATCCTTATATATATGATGTTTATGTTTATATATATGTATAAGTGATAGTATCTGTGTGTGTCTGTGCGTCTGTGTGCATTTCCCTGCGCTAAAACTGTCAATTTAAAGCCTACAGATTCGAAATTTTATATACATGGTACTGAGATTTGGGAAAATCGATGTGATAGGTTTTCGACAGAAATTTGGCGATTAAGTGGTCAATATTCAACAATTAGAACTTTGAGAACTCTACCAAACTCCTCCTACAATTTAAGGTCTGAACACGTGATATTTTATATATAGATTCCTTGGACATGGATCTAACTTATTAACTTTACTTGATCCCTAAACAATAAATGTTAAGAGGTCATAATAGGGGTCAAAGTTTTAAAAAATTGACCGTTTTTTTTTCTCAGCATTAACCTCAAAACACCTGGGCAACGCCGGGCACTGATTGCTAGTAATAAATATATTGAACACTTAATCTCAGAATCAAATGTGGAAATAATCCCGCACTATTATTAAAATTAATAGAAGTAATATTATTTTAAATTAATAAAATAGCTTTAAACATTGGTGCTGACATATTAAATATATTTAACACTTATAATATTGTTGTAACTAAATAGAGATATATTGCCTTATAGTTAAAAATAGCAGAAAATACTTACCGCGACCTTCTTTATTATTCCCTATTAACAGAAGATTAAATTCAAATAGTTAAATATATATAATATACAAATGAATTATAACCAAAATAAAAGTAACAACACATAAAAAGACAACAGAAAAGACAACTTTTCCGATAACAAAAGTCGTCCTTACAACGATCAATGACTGAAAGCACAACACAAAAAATGTATATTGCTGAAAAGCAATTGTATTTTATATATATACCAGCAGGGGTTCCCGGCGTTGCTCGGGTGTTTGGAGGTGTATGATGTGCAAAAAAAGCAAAAAAAACAAAAACAAATGGTTAATTTTTTAAAACTTTGACCCCTATTATGACCCCTTAAAATTTATAGTTTCGGGCTCAAATAACTTTATTAAGTTAGATCCAGGTTCAAGAAACTTATATCTAAAATTTCAAGTGTCTAGACCCAAAATTGTCGGGGGAGTTTGGTAGAGTTCTTAAAGGTCAAATCGTTGAAATTTGACCCCTTAACAGCCAAATTTCTGGCTGACACCCGTCACATCGATTTTGCCAAATCTCAGTACCCGGTATTTCAAATTTCGAGTCTATAGACTAAAAACTGACAGAGTTATTGCGTAGGGAAATGTACACAGACAGACAGACACACAGACACGTTCACTTTGATATATATATATATATATATATATATATATATATATATATATATACATACATATATATATAATCACATTAATCATATTAAATAAGTCGGGTGAAGGAGAATAAAAACATTAATATAGAAAAAGAATACTATTATATAAAAAAACAATAATAATAAAAATAATGATTATCAATTCGAATTAGCCTTCAAGCCTTTACAAATTTATGTCTTAGACAAGTTAGAAATTGACAGGATTAGAACAGTTTAGTTTAAGACCCATAAACAATTCAAATCAGTAAATTTTTCATTAAAATTTTTAAAATCCTATTTTTCTAAATGTCGCGATAAATATTTCAAATGTATTAGAATAACATATTTAATGCACACGTTTAGTATACAATTTCTCCTCTTCTTATTTATTCTTTCTTCTTTTTCTTTTGTTTTCTTCAACCTCCAAATATTAAACGTTCAATATTTGTAATTTTATTATGTTTTTTTTACATTGATTTAATCAACGAGATTGCGAGGAGATATTGTAATGTATGTGTATAAAACACATGAGTATATGAGAAGTTGTGGTATGAAACTGACGGTGCAGATGACTTGTCTCATCCAAACCTTCTGTAAATAAAAATTATTTATAATCCTCTCTTATGTTCTGATTTTTCTTCTAATAGCAGATTATCCACAGAATATAACTAAGTATATATATATCCACAGAATATAACTAAGTATATATATATATATATATATATATATATATATATATATATATATATATATATATATATATATATATATATATATATATATATATATATAAAATTAAAATTACCAAAAAAAAAGAGAATGAATCTAGCCTGGGTTCCTGGTTAAGTTGATGCAGTAAACGGGAACATTAGCGTTGGTAGATATATATATATATATATATATATATATATATATATATATATATATATATATATATATATATATATATATATATATATTAGAGATAGTTCTCTCAATGGTAGTGCATTTGTCGTCTATTTTTGAGAGTTATGTAAAGTTACGGACAGTGTTACGTTTGGGACAATTGACGACAGTTAGAGTTGGGAATAGTTTCGTGCTGAACACAGTTACATGCAGGTCGTTACTTTAACAAGATCTATAGTTTTGAAAGATCAATATGAGTTGATATCAAATGACGAATACAACCATGACATAACGTCGAAAGACGTTAATTTGTAGAAGGGTTGATTGTCCCAAACACACCGTGAAATTTTTATATGTATACTTTCTTGATGTTTCTGTTTAATGTGTTTTGCGTTGTGTTGTATGTGAACTGGTTTTCGAACCCTTTGAAAGCCGCCTGTGTGCGAGACGATGACACTCAGTGTAAAAACGCAATGGAAAACCACGGTAACAGTTACCGTTGTCTTTAAACCCGATAAAGCAAAAAAAGTAATACAGTTTCTAATAATTAGAATCCACTATGAAACACAATATATTAGCTATTAATCAGCCAATTATCATGAAAGTTAATACTGCAGTCGTTTTAACACGAGTATAATCGAAATACATTTAAACTCAAACTAACAATATTTAAATCACAACCAAGTTATATAAAAGTATACAGCAATAAGTGTTGATATATTTCTTACTCAACGTAATAGAAAATTATATATTTTCCCAAAACGCTTGATTTCAAGCCGATTGATCAACGGGTATTTCGTATACCATACTATATAAGCATTTAAAACATAATTTTCTATGAAGCAAACTTTCCATCTCTTAAATATTTGCAGAATAGCTAAAAGTTTTCATTGTGGAAGATGATCCGATCAATATTGTCACAGATGACGGCAATTCTATAATGAAGACAAAGTAAGTTAGCTATTTAATCTGAACATATTCTCGTATTTCTCATGTCATATAAAATATAGCTGACGATAAATCGAGAATAACATCGATCGAAAATACAATTTATCTGACAGGCTTTTCATCTTTCTTGAAGGCAATGTATATTTATCCAATACATTCGTCAATACAAGAAAGTAATCATTACGAACAAACATTTCACACCACTCAATTATATTTTTCGTTTTCAAAGTTAACAACGGAATTCTATGAAATATGCTTTCATTTTATCTACGCGTTTAGCAATGAAAACGCACCATGATATAACGGCTGTGAAGAAATAGTTCAAAATTGATACATAAATTTTTATATCTTATACTCTTGTCTTCTAAATAAATTTATTGCAGCATACCTTTATACTGAGGCCAAAATTTGTACAATCTCCTCATATTTGTTCTCGCAACTCTAAAATTATGTAACGCTTCACCGTTACACAAGTGCAGTTCTAACATCACAAAAGTACTCTCGTTCCATAAACCGCATAATAAGCAAATAATCGGAGAAAATTCGCGTCAGATCGCGCGTTCGTTGAACAACTGAGCTTTACTAATGTTATATATTATTCAACGAGACCTTACAACAGAGGAGGACCCTGAGTTTTTTTTCAATGTAAGTAAATTTTTAACTTGTAAAAATATCTCTAGAACTTTGTAACTTATTATTAATTTACACCCAAGTACGATATAGCGTTCCCAAATAAGTATGCCGCGGTAGGTTAAAAGTCCCGGTAAACGGTTGTTACGTATTTTGTATAAAGAGATGAAAACACAGTGTTTCGTGTGACAAAATACTATGTGAAATTCAATTTTATTTGACATTTTGATACAAAATGAATATTGGAAAATCCTGTAGCATTCTAGCCGACCATGGCTGTGAAGACGAGGTACTTGTATCCTGATGATAAACAAAGATCTCCAAAATTCCGTACCCATGCCCAAGTTCGAGAGAAAGATTACTAACTTGGAGAAATAAAACCTGAACATAGATGAATATCGTCTATCAGGTTGTAGCAATAAATTTCAAGCTTATTACGAATAATCCTAATAATTCAAATTATAGCATAACTCCTTAACTATATATATATATATATATATATATATATATATATATATATATATATAGAGAGAGAGAGAGAGAGAGAGAGAGGAAGAACTGCCGACTGTCATCACGACGGTTCTAGGTTCAATACTTGGCTTGGGATAGATGCTAGTCTAGCGGCACTGATGAGTTGTGATACAACGAAACTGGACTGTATCGATGACTACAAATATATATATATACATATATGTGTCTGTGTGTGTTTGTATACCTACACACATGTATATATATATATATATATATATATATATATATATATATATATATATATATATATATATATGAGCTAACAGTTAATGAAATATGTTAAAAAACACTTTGAAATATGTTAAAACCATATTTAATCTGAAAAGGAAACACTAGATAAATGGATTGTCCTTAATCCGCGGAGTTTCCAAGAAATACTCTCCTTCTCATCAGAGGGTAGGAATTAGCAAAATACAGGATCGGATTTTGCATGCAGAAGTATTTGATGAAACAACAAATAAGTCAATCCATTAATGTGTAATCGCCTTTTTGTTTAACTTATTTTGTTTTCAAGTAAGATCTTTGACTTATTTTTTGGACTTATTTGTTGTTTCACTCTTCTATATAAATTTAACGCTAATGAGGGAGGTTCTGCCATGATTTTGCCATTTCCTATGACCTCACAGATTTGTCACGAAGACATCCGTGTGCCCGATACTACTGATCAGTATGCACTCCTTCTATACCTGCTCCTCACAACTTCCCTTGAGCTATGTTCATGTTCCATTCTATGCCCCCTGAGATCTTCCGGCTACTTCGTCGTATCAGTTAAGATAAAAATGAAATGCAATAAGTCTACAAGTGTACCTGTCCACCGTACTGTATATCTATACTCTATTGCAGACTGGGATAGCTTCCGTACATTCATATTTGATCTACCCCTTCATTCCATGTTTAAAAAGGATGTGTCCTCAATAGTATAAGACCTTACCCCATGGTAAATTTTATGCATAGACCGATTCATACCATCCAAAGAAATCAAACAAAAAACCTTACAGCCAGCCATGGTTCTTCCCAGAATTTGCTGCTGTCATTGCGCCCAGAAATCACTTTTTCCATAGCTACCAAGCTTACAGATGTACAGAGACTAAAGCTGCTTTCAGGACAGCAAGTAATCACTGTAAAAGAGTAATACAACATGCAAGAGACTATATGCTCAGTCAGCCAAATCCAAAGTAGCTTGCCAGCGGCTTGGTGCCCACCTCATCCTGAACAGAAGCGTGCGTTCTATCATCAATGGACATGAGGTCATCTTGTTAGCAGCAGACAAGGCCAACCTATATTCCACGAACTTTGCAGCTAACTCTACTCTATGCGACGAAGGCCATCAACTATCCGCATTTCCTCCTACAACAGACAACACACTATGCAACATAAAAATATATGTGCCTCAGGTCGCCAAACTAATCAAGAACCTTGATTCCAGTAAAGCAACCGGCCCAGACGGCATTCCAATTAGAGTATTGAAAAAGCTTCGATCAGAATTGTCCCCATACTTACCAAAACAGTTTAAACGATGCCTTAAAGAAAAGTGATGTTTAACACCCTGGAAAACCTCATCAGCATGCCCTGTATTTAAGAACTCAGGTCATCCCCCTCTCAATAAGTATCTTGTGTTTCATGAGTAAGTTACTGGGAGCGATATTAAATAAAGAAGTAGTAAACACCTCAACAGAAACAACCTCCTTAGTGGCATCCAATATGGTGTCCTTTCTGCTAGATCTGCAGCTGATGTGCTAACGGTTATATCTCATAGGATTAGTGAATCTTTCGACAAAATCTTCCTCTGTAGGGCAATTGCTCTTGACATATCAAAGGCCTTCGATAAGGTATGGCTTAAGAGCCTAATTAACAGGATATCCAGCTACGGTATAACTGAAACTGTTTTTGCAGTCATTAAATCATTTCTCTCTGATAGGCTCATAAGAGTAACGGTTGATGGACAGCAATCAGAGCACCACAGTATTAATTCTGGAGTCCCTCAAGGGTCCATCCTGGCCCCAACTCTCTTCCTGATCTACATCAATGATCTCCCAACGCACACACTTAAATCATTCGTTGACATCTATGCTAATGGCACGATCATCTATGGCAACACATCAAAGGCCGTAAATGACAAGACTTTCTCTGATTCCCTCTCCTCTGATCTTGAGCGCGTGGTACAGTGGGGGAAGAGGTGGCTGATTACTTTTAATTCATCTAAAACCTAGCTACTATCTTTACATCATCAACACTCTTATCCCCATCTAGCATCAATTGAAATAGATGGCTCTCGTCTTCAGGAGGCTTCATGTTTTGACAAGCTGCTGGGTTGACTTTTACCCCTGATCTGAAATGAAGCACGTAGATTAAGTATGTTGCCATGACCGCTGGGAAAATTGTGGGATCCTTCTACCGCTTCAAAAGATATCTCACTACTGATGCAATTCTCTATCTGTATGAAAGCCAAATACGTCCAAAGATGGAGTACTGCTGTCACATCTGGACTGGAGCTTCTAAAAAAGGCTATCCTGCCTTGCCAAAGTACAAAATAGATTACGTGGATTAGTGGGAGATGCCCTTTTCTCTTCCCTGTAACCTCTCTCCTACAGAAGAGACGTTGCGAGCCTATCTTTTTTTATCGTCATGTCCATGGCAAGTGCTCGTCCGAACTCCAGTCTCTGCTTCCCACGCCAATCTTTCGCGATAAACACCCGTCTATCTAAAACCACTGTCAGCAATTTCCCCCACTCTTTATCTGTGCCCAAATGAAAGCATTAACAAAGCTTCTTTCTTAGAAGGGCACGCTTGTGGAATTATCTTCCGTTTGCCTATTTCCCAATACAATACAACCAATTCCTAATTAATCGAATCGGTTATATTTTCAGTTATCTCTTCCTTTCTTTTTTTCTCTCTCTATAAACGCACACGCGTGTGGGTTTTCGTGACTTGAGTGAAATTCAGAAGCACACAACGCTATTTCTTTGACAAAAGGATGCCATAATATGGGGATGAGTTACGAATACAGAAACTGTTTTCATAAAGCTTTAGAGTTTTAATGCAATTGTGACTAAATGTTAATTCATATTAGAAGCTTTAAAGAGTTTTATTCGTCGGAGAGTTTATGTTAAAGTTGCCAGAATCGAAATTCTGTAGAATAATGTTATTATTTTTTAGTCCAAAATTTTGATTAACATGAAAGGGGTAACAACAATGTTATCTTTTATGAATGCGTATGTTATAAAATATTGTTATAACGTCCTTTCCCTTTCGTTGAATCATGAACATGTTGGGAATTCGAGTAAATGTAATAGCGATTAGTATAACTGCGTATCAGAATTAATACCAATTAATTGATTTAATTTGTTTATTGTTTTTTAATCGCGAGAATAATTCTTTCTGGTTGAGACAGGTACCCTTTATACAGAAAGGTTTGAAAGAAAACACTAGAGGTTGTGATTTTGATTACCGCGTACAGCTTAATAAGAACATAAAGCACGAAAGTATTTAAACGATTGACTGTGTGCCGTCTTTATGAATAACTTTTTCATGAAAAAGGTGACTACTACATATTAATCCAAATAAGAAACTGAGCAAAATGGACATTTTCTACCTATTGCATATAAAACATAACCTTGTCTAGTGAACCGGTTGGTCCATAATCATCTGGGATTGAAAAACCCCTTTACTACATAGGGGAAAGTAAAGCCAAAATGTGATCATCACTAGACAACGATAAAATTAAAGCGAATATGCACTGGAAAGCATCGATATGTTGCAGAAGAAAAAAACTCCTACGGTATCAAACTTAGTTTTGGAGAATTTTGAATGAACTTAAACTCATGGGAAATAAGAATATTTCCCTGTGGGTCATATTACTATGTGAAATATATATTCATTTACTTCATAGTTAACTCCAATATAAGCATAATTACGTTTTGACATCCTATTGCTAAGAATGATAAACCTCAGTAAAGGATTGAATTACATAATATGAAAGCGTTTGTGATAATAAGGGGAAGATAATTCTTCGCGCAAGCTGTCTGCGTGAACATGAGGAAAATGTGTTTTAGAAGATTGAAAATTTACTTCGGTACTGGGTTAAAATATTTTATCAAATGGTACAGATATATATAACCAAACTGATGAGATTTTATTAAAATAAACGCATCTTCATTGTATAAAGTATATTTTTCATTATTAAAAGGAAAAATATGATCCGTTTTTATTGGCAATAAGAACTGATTTAATGAAACACTTGTAAATCTGCCAAAACTGAACCATTTATGAACGCTGGCTTTGTATATGTAATGCAATAGAGATACGTTTTGCATTTGCATTGTATAGCCTGAGTCAAAGTTGTACGATAAAAATCAAGGATGATTGCTGTTTAACATCGTCCTTGTTTTACATTAATGAACAATTGGTAAGATGAAATATAGGTGCTTCACAATTGAGAAACATACAGAGAGAGAGAGAGAGAGAGAGAGAGAGAGAGAGAGAGAGATAGAGAAACGCTCAACCAGCTTGTTGAAAATCCATGGATTAAGGAAATTAAAATAACCCTTTCGATATATTTCTTTTGTCAAACAAAAAATTCTTAAATCGAATAACTACATTTTTTTCAGTATTTAATTTATGCATTTCGTTTTTATTAAATGCTACCGTTTTTTTCGTCTGTAAATGTTCATTTACTGACCAAGTTGATCTTAAAAATTGCATAGACTCAACCATAATATTATCCTTTCATTTCCCTCCCCTCAATCCTGCTTTCATTTTATCTCGGAATTACTTATAACGTCACCAGCTGATTTTCGAAAGAACCCCAACCTCCGCTTTTCTTTTATGTCGCAAGTTTCTTAAAACGTAACACGCTAAAGTCCAAAATAAGACCACGCTTTTCTTTTAACGGTTAATTTAAAAAAATGTATTTTGAACGTTGATGTTATTAAAACTAACATTCTTTTCTACAGTTTGCATTTTGGAGACGGAAGTGTTTTCGAGATAATTGACTTCTATATGAATCCTACTTTTAATCTTTAGATTCAAATATTAATAACTACATTTTATTTCAGTATTTAATTTATGTATTTCTGTTTTACTAAATGTTAGCGTTTTTCTCGTACATAAATGTTTATTTATCTACCAAGTTGATTGCAAAAATAGATTAGGTAATCGCATTCATTTTTACTTCGTGAGAGGGGAATCTATCACCATACTTTCCCTTAAACACGTCTATTGGACTTTTATAAAGTCTAATACTTAATCATTTTTGTTTTAATGGAGAGTAGAAAACGCATTGTGGATGCGTTATCGGCAGCTCCCGTTACTCTCGCTTCTCCAAATCTGTTCCTCAGTCCTCACTTTTTAATTAGTGATTTTTCGGACAAAGCAAGAAGAAAAAGATGTTTTATAGGTTGGCAGTATTTTGTGCGAACAGTTGCCAGAGATGGAAATTTCTTGTTTCTATGTTTATCCTTGTAGCCATGTCACTAGTAAGGGTGCTGAAGGTAAACGTTTTATCTGGACTGAAGTTATCCGCCTGATAGTCACGGACACGGACCTTGGATTAAACACTAAGGAGGCTGTCCTATCAGCAGGTGCAAAGTACCGGGGCTTCTGTATTGCCATTTCGTGAATGGATTCTGGAGCATGCAGTAGCTTCTGGTTGTGCCTCTCGATGCCATATTAGTGGGTAACTTTTACGGCTTTTCCTTATCATATTCTACAAATTAATCTTCGTTTCTTTTTCTCTCTTAGTTTCTTCTCTATGTCCTGCTCTAAGCAAATCTGACATCTGAGTCCACAAATTCCAAAATTCCATCATAACATGTTTCAAGAAAAAATACACGATTAAATCAGTTCTCCAACTCCCACGTAGACCCCCACTACCATGTCTCATTCTCCAACATCAGGGATCTACGTTCTTATCTTCCAGAGGTTTAAACCCAATTACAGGAGACTAAACCAGACCTTTTATTTTTAATTGAACCTGACATTGGACAAGGTATTTCCCGCGAAGAGTTCGCAATTAAAGTATACTCCAACTTAACTTCTAAATCTGACCCCCAAGTTCGCCATGGGCATGGAACATGTGCCTATATTAAAGATGGTTTTCCATGTGGTAAGTACATCTCCAGAGAAGATCCGAACTTACCCTATATGTGCTTCAGTGTGGCATTAGCTCACAGTACTGCATTTATATGTACTCTATCGCCCCTACAACAGCAGAGTTGCTATCTTTAAAGGCATATCTGAGAAAATAACCAAGTCCTATCGTCTCATCCTTCAGCTAACATTCATGTATGTGGAGACTTCAATGTTCACAACGTAAAATGGTTGACCCACTCAAACAAGACAGATGATGAGGGGAGGTTCTGTCATGAATTCTACATTGCTTATGATCTCACTCAGATTGTTCACGAACCCACCCGTGTGCCCGATATTGACGGCCAATATGCGAGCCTACCAGACCTTTTCTTCACAACTTGCCCTGTTCAGTTTCTGTTCCACCTCCTCTTGGCTCTCCCGACAACTCAGTTGTATCAATTAAGATAAAAATGAAATGTAATAAGTTCTCAGACGGACCTCTCCTTCGTACAGTATATCGATACACTAAGTCTGACTGGGATAGCTTCCGTACATTTATATCGGATCTAACTCTGCGTTCCATGTTTAAAAAGCATGCGTCCTCTATAGTAGCAGACCTGACGGAATGGTTAATTGTAGGTATAGACCGTTTTATACCCTCGAAAAAGTTCCAGCAAAAAAATAACAGCCGGCCAAGTTTTTATCCAGAATGTGTTGCTGCCATTGCGCACAGAAATCACGTTTTCACTGCTTCTAACGTAATAGATGTATGGAAAATAATTCCGCTTTCAGGACTTCCAGCAACCACTGTAAAAAAGTAATAAAGAACGCAATAGAATTGTATGCTCAATCCGTCAAGTCATAACTAGCTGAGAAGCGGCTTGGTTCACACCAGTTTTGGCAAATAGCAAACAGAATCCTGAACAGATGCGTGTGTTCTGTCCCAACTAACATCAATGAATCTGAAATAATCTCGTCAGCATCATACCATGGCAAAGTGTTTGCCAAAAACATTGCAGCTTATTCTACCCTTTGCGACCAAGGCCGCCAACCCCCAATATTTCCTCCTGTGTCAGAAAAAACGCTACGTGTTATGCATATATCTGTACGTCATGTTGCAAAGCTAATCAAGAACCTTGATTAAAGTAAAGCAACTGGCACTGACGGTATTCCAATTATAGTACTCAAAAAACTTCAACCAGAAGTAGCGCATATACTTACAAAACTGTTTAAACATTGTCTTAAGGAGAATAGCTTCCCGTCACCCTGGAAAATCTCATCAGTATGCCCTGTGTTAAAGAATCCAGGTGATCGCTCATCCCCCTCTCAGTTCAGGCCAATAAGTCTCCTGTGCGTCATGAGTAAGTTGCTGGAATCTGTGTTAAATAGAGAAGTAATCAACCATCTCAACAAGACCACCCTTCTTAGTGCCACTCAATATGGTTTCCATTCTGCTAGATCTACAGAAGATGTGCTTACAGTTATATCTCATAGGATTAGCAAATCTCTCGGCGGAGGCAACCTTTCTAGGGCAATTGCTCTTGACATGTCTAAGCCCTTTGATAGGGTACGGCATAAAGGTTTACTTCACAAGATCTCTAGTTATGGTATAGGTGGAAATGTCTTCTCAATTATTTAATCATTTATTTCTGATAGATTCATACGAGCAGTGCTTGAGAGGCAAACATCAGAAGCTCACAGCATTTATGCTGAAGTCGCCCAGGGGTCCATCCTGGGCCCAACTCTATTCCTGATCTACATTAATGAACTTCCAAATCGCATAATTATATCATTTGTAGACATTCATGCTGATGGCGCTACCATTTATGGTAGCACATCTAAGACAGTAAACGACCAAGTTCTCTCTGATTTTCTCTCCTCTGAACTTTAGCACGTGGTACAATTGGGAAAGGAGTAGCTGGTTACTGTTAATGCATCTAAAACCAAGCTTCTCTCTTTACATCATCAACACTCTGATCCACATCTGCCATCAATTAAAATAAATGGTTGTCGTCTTCAGGAGGACAAGTTTTGCGAAGTTTCTGGGCTTGACCATTACTCCTGATCTTAAATGGAAGAGGTACATCAAATCTTTAGCCAAGGCGGCTGGAAAAATGGTGGGATCTTTCTATCGCTGATGCAATTCTCTTTCTATATAAGAGCTACGTACGTCCAATGGTGGAATACTGTTGCCACATCTGGGAAGGAGCTGCTAGAAAGGACTTGTCCTGCCTTGATAGAGTTCAAAATAGACTTTGTAGCCTCGTAGGAGATGCCCTTTTCTCTTCCCTTCAACCTCTATCTCTCAGAAGAGATGTTGCGAGTTTGTCTCTGATGTATCGCAAAACTTTCAGAAGGAACACTCGTGCAGCTGAAAACCCTATCAATAATTCCCTCCGCTATTTATATGTGCTTAAATATAAACGTAGATTTCGTGAACAAAGCTTCTTTCTTAGAACAGCACGCCTGTGGAATTGTCTTCTGTTTTCCGGCTTTCCGGCTAACTACAATATGGTTATCTTCAAGTCTAACGTGAAGATGTTCTTGATGAGCCGTTCCATATAAGTTAACAAATTTAGCGATTTTATTACTATATTGTCCAGTTAGCGCTGTAAACTCTGTAACCCTCATCCTCGAGTGACCTCTTGGGCTTGATAAGTGGTGATGCCTGTGTCAAAAATGTCTCTATATGTGGTCTTTAAAGAATTTAAAGTTTAACCTTATATATATAAATATATATATATATATATATAATGCAAATTACTTTTGTGTGATAACAAAACAATAGATTCACATATGTGGGCTAACAGCAGTCTTAGTTTCTACACACGCGCTATAGAGGAACAGACCATGGCAACAAAAAATCCGTACATTTACCTCGGCGATCATATAACAGCCCTGATAAGCAGATCGTATACAATGTATACAATCTACACTCGAATGTAAATTAATATTAAGCCGACTTTACAAATTGATGACAGTTAATTATTTAATTTTAATTACTTATGTGGTGAAACTCTAATGATTCAAACTCGATAGATAACGACAAACTTCCACCCATTGATATGGGAGGGGAGATTATCATCATGAGTGTCCTGAATTGTTAACTTAGCAACGGACTTACTACTTAGATATAAATAAGTCACTTGTGCCCATTCCCCTCTCCCTTCTTTTTTTAAATGGAGAGTAGATAATACAGTGTATGTGTTATCGGCAGCTCCAGTAACTCTCGCTTCTCCTATTTTGTCATTCAGTCCTCATTAAATGAGTGATTTTTTTCTGACAAAAGGTGAAGAAAAACCTGCTTAAAAGTCGGTAGTACTTGGTGACTAGTAGTCTGAGATGTCGGAAACTTTTCTATCTCTGTCTGTCCTTGTGGCCATGTCACAAGTAAAGGTGCTGGAGGTAAACATTTTGTCTGGGCTGACATTATCCGCCTGATAGTCAGGGACCCGAACCTTGGATTAACCACTAAGGAGGCTGTCCTATCAGCAGGCGCAAAGTACTGGGACCCCTGTATTGCTATTTGGTGAGTGGATCTGGACCATGCAGTGTCTCTGGTGGGGCCTCCCGATGCCATACTAGTGGGTAATTGCTCGGCTTTACCTTTTCGTGTGCCACAAAAAAAATCATTTCTTTTCCTCTCTTACTTTACCTCTCTGTACTGCTCTAACCAAGTATGCCGACCTACTCCACAAATCCCAAAACCTCAACATGAAATATCTCCAGAATAAAAACTCGATTAAACCTAGAACCCCATCTTCCAACATAGACGCCTACTACCAGGTCTCTTTCTCCAACATCAGGGGTCTACGTTCAACCTTCCAGAGGTTGAAACCCAATTCCAGGAGACGAAACCGGACATATTATTTCTAAGTGAAACTGGAATAGGGCCGACCACTTTTTTCTTTTTTTTTACACAGTGATCACCACTTATCAAGGCCCGGAAGCCACTAAGATACTATAAAATAGACCACATACTATCTTCACATCCCTTGGCTAGCATCCACATCTGTGGTGACTTCAACGTCCATAATGTGGAATGGCTGACCCATTCAAATAAGACAGAGGATGAGAAGTTTTGTCATGATTTTCCCATTGCTTATGACCTCACTCAGTTTGTTCGCGAATCCAATCGTGTGCCCGATACACCCGGTCAATACGCAAGCCTCCTAGACCTTTTCTCTCAACTTTCCCTGAACTATGTTCATGTAACGTTCATTCTCTTCTAGGATCCTCCGACCACTCCGTCGTATCAGTTAAGATAAAAACGATAGCTTCCGTACATTCATATCAGATTTACCTTTGCACTCCATGTTTAAAAAGGAAGTGTCCTCTATAGTATCAAATCTGACGGAATGATTAATTGTAGGCATAGACCAATTCATACCACCTAAAAAATTCCAACAGAAACCTAACAGACAACCATGGTTCTCTCCAGAATGTGCTGCTGCTATGCGCACAGAAATCACTTTTTCCATAGCTACCAACGTATTAGATGCACTGAGACTAAAGCTGATTTCAGGATTGCCAGTAACCACTGTAAAAGAGTAAAAAAACATACAAGAGAGCTATATGCTCAGTCTGTAAAATCCAAGGCAGCTGATCAGCGGCTTGGTTCCCACCAGTTTTGGGAAATAACAAATAGGATCCTGAACAGAAGTGTGCGTTCTATCCCAACCATTATCAATGGACCAGAGGTCATCTCGTCAGCGTCAGACAAGGCAAAACTATTTGCAAAGAACTTTGCAGCTATTTCTACCCTATGCGAAGAAGGCCATCAACTCCTCATAGTTCCTCCTATAACACAGAACAAGCTAGGTAACATACAAATATCCGTGCATGAGGTCGCCAAGCTAATCATGAACCTAGATTCCAGTAAAGCAACTGGCCCTGATGGCATCCCAATTATAGTGTTAAAAAAGCTTCAACCAGAACTCGCTCCCATACTTACGAAAGTATTTAAGCGCTTCCTTAAGGAGAAGTGCTTTCCGACTCCCTGGAAGACCTCATCAGTTTGCCCTGTATTTAAGAATTCAGGTGATAAGTCATCTCCCTCTCAGTACAGACCAATAAGTTTTCTGTGTGTCAAGAGTAAGTTGCTGGAATCCATATTAAATAGAGAAATAGTAAACCACCTCAGCAGGAATAACCTTCTTAGTGACACACAATATTGTTTCCGCTCTGCAAGATCAACCGCAGATGTGCTGACGTTTATATCCCACAGGATTAGTGAATCTCTTGACAAAACCTTCTTTTCTAGGGCAATCGCCCTTGACATACCAAAGTCCTTCGACAAGGTATGACGTAAGAGTCTACTTCACAAGATTTCCAGCTACGGTATAACTGGAAATGTTTTCTCAATCATTAAATCATTTCTCTCCAATAGGCTCATAAGAGTAGTGGTAGATTGACAAAAATCGGAGGCCTGCAATATAAATGCTGGAGCCCGTCATGGGTCAATCCTAGGTCCAACTCTCTTCCTAGTCTACATCAATGACCTCCCTAAACACATACTTAAATCATGCTGATGACACGACCATCTACGGCAACACATCAAAGGCTGTAAATGACAACGTTCTCTCTGATTCTCTCTCCTCTGATCTCGAGCGCGTGGTTCAGTGGGGAAAGATGTGGCTGGTTACCTTTAATGCATCCAAAACTAAACTCCTATCCTTACATCATCAACGCTCTGATCCCCAGCTGGCATCAATTGCGATTGATGGCTCTCGTCTGGGTGAGACCCCGTGTTTTGACAAGGTTCTGGCTTTGACCTTTACTCCTGATCTGAAATGGAACAGGTACATCAAGTCTGTTGCCAAGGTCGCTAGAAAGATGGTGGGATCCTTCTACCACTCCAGAAGATATCTCACTACTGATGCAATTCTCTATCTATATAAAAGCCAAGTACGTCCAAGGATGGAATTCTTTTGCCATATCTGGGCAGGAGCTGCTAAAAACAGCCTATCCTGCCTTGACAGAGTACAAAATAGACTCCGTGGCTTAGTGGGGGATGCCCTATTCTCTACCCTGCAACCTCTCTCTCACAGAAGAGACTTTGCGAGCCTATCCTTGTTTTATCGTTATTTCCATGGCAAGTGCTCGTCTGAACTCCAATCTCTGGTCCCCCCTCGCCAATCTTTCACGAAAAACACCCGTCTAGCTGAATCCACTGTGAAAATTTTCCCCCACTCTATATCTCTGCCTAAATCAAAACGCCGATTCCATGAACAAAGCTTCTTTCTTAGAACTGCACGCCTGTGGAAATCTATTCCGTCTACCTGCTTCCTCCCGGACTACAACTTGGATGTCTTCAAGTCCAACTTTTACAAAATCCTAATGAACCGCCTCCTTAAGTAAACACTTCATCAAATCTCCGCACTAACGTACTGTACTTGCAATAACTCTTATCCCTGAGTGGCTTCCGGTCCTTCATAAGTGGTGATTACTGTGTAAAAAAAATGATGAACATTATTAAAAACACAAAGTTTGAAGATTTATTAATATCTAGCCGTTTGGTAACTGCGTAAATTTATTTTGCTAGGCACGCATTAAATGAGATATTTTGAAAATTAATTGTACAAAAGTTCGTCTGATCTGATCACCTTAACTTCAAAACCTGTTAAAAGTAATGTAAAGACAAAAAATCTGTTATAAAATTTAACAGCACTTAATGTGTTATACGATTCTACCATTTCCTTTTTTTTTTTGCTTAAGTCATTTTTTGTAATTATGCTTTGTAGGAAATATTTCCTTTCAAATAAACCAATTTGGATGTATTTTTGAACAGTCTAATTGTTCTTCTAGACGAAGTTTACGATGAAATGTGGATAATAACAATCAGAATTTGTAAATTACTTTCTACAAAATGCATTTTTCTGATTTACAATTTCAGTACATTTACATATACATTCTTGAGAAAAAATAATACCTGATATAATGGCAAAGAAATAAACGTTTGTACTTGTCATTCATTATGACGTTATATAATAAAATAAGAGTTGCTTTTGAATAATATCCTAATATTTTCTAACGAAAGTATATGTCAAAAGAGAATTTCCGAGTGCATTTTCAAGGGACTACATGTGAGAAAATCTATTCAAATAATATAGCATATAAAAGATGTCAATATTAGCGCTAATGATGTGTACACACAACTTTCTGTGATAGAAAATATTTCCTAGAAGAATAAACTAAACTAATGTCATATAAAGAAGTAACGACATCAGTTATAGTAATAAAATCAATCACAATATGTTAATCATTAGATAAACGATGTAGGTGTTCTGTCCGCTCTGCCAATTTCACCGACAAATCTGAGCAGTTTTACCAAATAGTGTGGTTGGTTCTCAGAAATTTTTTTATCAAATAAAACAAACCCAGATTTCTTAACAACTAAAGTGCATGGCAAGCTTTTATATCTAAATTGAATTATATTATATATATATATATATATATATATATATAGAGAGAGAGAGAGAGAGAGAGAGAAGGAGAGAGAGAGAAAAATAAGAAGGAACAAACCGTATTATGTGTTCATATATCTGTTGAAATTCAAATATAACAACAGATATATTTTTCCCAATAAGAATATTAACTTGCGTTCATAGTTTAAAAATTACATTAATGACTATATGACGTAACTAAAATTTATTCTCTTTAACAGCGCCAGCCCTCCCCTTCCTTTTTGAATTTTCAACGTCTTTTCTCCGTTTTTCTGAAATAGAACTGCGGCAGACTGTGCACGTGAAACATTTTCAAATATTTTGTACTGGTATTTTGTGTTTCTTAATCTCATTCATCCAGAGAAAGTCTCGAAATAAAGACGAAACGTTGATAAACGCATACTACAGTTTGTTCCTTTTTATTTTCTCTATTTTGTCGGAATACTATTTCCATCATTTTCATCATATATATATATATATACACATATACATATATGCATATGTATATGCATATATATATATAGACAGATAGATAGATAGATATAGATATTGATATAGATATCGGTAATAATACCTATGCGTGTTAATAAGCATATATATATATATAATGCATACGTATATATATGCATAGGTATATATATAGACATATATATACACATATATAATTCGATGCATAATATATATATATTAATAAAAACACACACATACACACATATACATATATATATATATATATATATATATATATATATATATATATATATATATATATGAACAAGGATTAATAAACACTGTTCAACTGCGAAAGTTCAGAAAAATATAGAAGCGTATGGTGATTAAATCAAAACGTTATTTAGAATTAAAAGGATCAATGTCAGTGGTGAGACCTTATTTTAGAAGAAAAACTCAAGATATTGTGTGGCACTATATCGTAGTGCCCTGGTTTTGGGGATGCTTAAGCACCTTCCCCTGCATGGTCAGGTGATGATTTGGATGTAGGCGGAGGAAAACACAGAAATGCAGCCCCCATAATCCCCTTTCGTCTATCAACCTCATTTCATCCGGACAGCATGGAGGGAGCACGAATATCTTCGTCTCTCCGCAAATGAGAGAACGGCCCCTCCCTTTCAACACTAGTTAAGCGTATTTAGTTTAAGTTACGGTGAAAAGAAATCGCAAATTCTAGGTAAAAATATTGTAATATATATTTCATAGATTTTAGAAAATAAAATAGTTAATAATATTTCATATATATTGTGATTGTGTCGTGTTGTGTGAGTGTTATTTTTATTTTTGCGTCCACCATAAATGTCCTAAGTCGGATGAGCCGGCCCTAAAGACCAAAGAAGGTTCCAGCCAGAATGCCACTAGAGTGATATTGAGTGAATGAAGGAGCCACACACTAACAGTAAACATTTCAGATATGATTTCCGTCTTGATACTCAGAGTCTGATGACTGATCGAACTTCACATCATCGTGGAACCGTTTATGAGACTTCTAACCATATCTTTATTGTTGCGTTCCCAACTAAGAAACCCTCACCGGGAAACGGTAACATAATAACTGCAGGATTAAATTTACAATATTTAAATAACGGTAAAATACAGGATCCCATGGAAAGGTCTGATATCGGTTTGTATTTTTTTTATATTGAAAGTGTGTGTTTTCTACTATCATGTTAAGAAGCTGGTGTATGTCAGATATCAGGCCTTTTCATTGAATCCAACCTATCTGGATTTCTTGCTATAACTTTTATGGACAGATTAGGACAGAATACGCCACTTAATTACCAATCCAACATTTTCGTCCAAAAATATGTAGATTATATTATCATACTGATATTATCTCAGGACGAAGTTAAAATATTTATTAATTTCCAAAACACAAAGTATCGTATTAGATTTTCCATAAAGCATCCAAACACACTTGGGCACCTATCAATATTTGATTTTACACTCTAAATAATCGGGGCAGGTTAAATATAACCCCCTTTTTGTAGGAAACCGGCCAGCCGAGATTTCCTTTTACAAACTACACATAACATTTTTTTACATCCTACCGAAGCAAAAAAAAGATTATGCAACAAATGAGACAAACCACATGCGCAGTAAATTTACGAATGAAACAGACAAGATCACCGACGTTAGAAAATGTCAACAAGACTTAAGCATAATGTATACCCCACAAAACACTACATCATATTGTGACAGCAAGCAGAAAACAACCACACACACTATCTAACACATACCTCCTCAAAATACGACATTTTAATGAGAGCATAACAACAGCCCTACTCAAAGCCATTCGCAAAGCTATTCTGGAGTGATATTTAGGCACACACACTGGTTCAACATAAAGACAACCGCTATTTGACACAAAAACTACACCAGGAAACAAAACATTTTTTTTTTATTTAACTGCTCTATAAAAATACAGGGACATATGCAATGAATCTTACGTTAGAAGTACAGTAAGGCAGTTGAATATCCGAATCAAAGAGTACGTCACCACTAAAACAGCGTCTTTTTTACAAAATACATCTCACACACAATCCAAATAAAAACATTATTGTTAGACTCCTGGCAAGTTGATGAAATTAGGAAAAAACCTGTTAGAAAGAATTAATATTATTTCCAAAATTTAAACCGAAACTTATAATATATCAGAAATCTCTTATACCTCCTTAATCATGACGCCAGCAAATTAATTTTTTCCTTTTTCCAAAAAATATCCGTTTCCAAGACTTATAAAAAAAATGTATTATATGATACAAGCATATAACATACCTCACTTCGACGGCGATATAGAATTATTTCCCGTAGATTAGAGAACCTGAACAGAATTGCAAAATTACTTCCCTGACATTTGAAAAATTGTTTTAAACATGTGTTGACTAATCTAGCATAAGCAATCAATGTATTTTTCAACATAAAATAGCGTTCCAAACAAAGCAAATTGGTCAATGCAAATTTAAACGAGAAACGATGGTATAAAGAGTGGACATATATTTTCTACCTTTGGAACACAGTAGTTGAATCCGAAAGTAGTTAGCAAAGCTTACAATATTAGACAGATATGATAAATAAATATTGTTTAAACTATTGAAATGCATTCTTCATTTATTTATATATCTATTTACAAGGACTGACTATTTCCTGCGAAGATCATTATGTTGTAATCATTAGATCACAATCACTGTTTGATATTAAATATAAATGTTGGAGTTTCAACTTCATTTCTTGCCGTTACCAGTGACCGTGTGAATCCGTTGTTTGTTGATGGAGTTAGAGATGGATTCGTTGCCGCGTTCGAATATTCCGACACCGGTAATTGTGACCCTCTACACTGATGATTTCCGACACGATGAAACATTATTTTCTTCAATAATTTTAGTAATAATCATGTCAGCCACATTAAAAAAATGGGTTCTTATTGCTGGGCACTTTGAGTTGAAGTTACAAGTATATATATATATATATATATATATATATATATATATATATATATATATATATATATATATATATATATCGCTTCTTTATTTTTCAGTGGTTAAAGTGTAAATAGCATGCATTTATACTGCCTTAATAAATAATATTTTTATAGGAATATTTTCCATTACTGAGTTCGACAAAAACGGATTTTCGTAAGTAGTAAACTTTAATTCGCCATTCTGATTCGGAATTAAAGAGGTCATGAGTAGAGGGCAGCAAATGAATGCATGTTATATTACTTCACAAAAATCATAATCTATTATTTTTTAATGGAAAAATAAAGATGAAAACCGCATTCTGTTTCGGAAAACCACACTTACACATAAGTCTCTCTATTTTTATCTTATATTCTACTAATATATATATATATATATATATATATATATATATATATATATATAAATATTTATATATACATATATATGCCTGTGTTTATAAAATATATGTAATAATATATATGAATGTATGCATATATATATATATGTATATATATATATATATGCATATATATATGTGTGTGTGTGGGTGTGTGTGTTTCACAAAGACAACAAAGACAGGACTGATGTCCACAAAAACTGTATTTTCATTGTTTTCTTCGATTCTTTCGTGAGCATTCGGAAGATTTTAAACCTTATATCTTCTGAAAATATTCCTCAAAACAGCATCTATTCAGAGTTTGAGAAAAATCACTTTTAATGAACAATAAAGGATCCATTACCCTTTCAAGGAAAACGATGTTATAAAATATCACCTACGTTTTTCCTTCACATTTTTTTTTATTTGAGGCGGAAAACACAGTGATGGAAGAAATGTTGGTAAATATATGAGTATCTTACATAATACATTTTCTTTATATATTAAAACACAACACCGTTTCGTAAAATCAGTAGCAAATCTACATGCATATGATAATACGCCACACTCTGAACTAATTGTGATTTCTGTTTTACAGTTGTTGAACTGAGTCACGTGTAAAATGGAGTCTGTTAAATTTCGAGCAGTGATCCGGTTTTTGTATTTGAAAGGACGCACACCACAGGGAACTTTTGATGAAATGAAAGAAACTCATGGGGATAATGCCCCATCATATGACCTTGTAAGACGCTGGCATCATGAGTTCAAACATGGTCGGAAGTCTCTGAAAACAGCTCCCACACGTGGTAGCCCCCTTCTGCCATTGATGAGGCATCTGTCCATCAAGTTGAGACTTACATTTTGGATAATCGGCGCATTACTATTCGCCAAATAGCCCAAGCTGTCAAGATTAGTACAGGGTCTTTGGAAACTATCATTCATGACAATTTGCATATGCATAAGGTGTCTACTAGATTGATTCCCAGGTTGCTCACACCATTCCGGAAGCGAGAATGCATCGAGTACTCGAGGATGAATTTGGAGATGTGTCAAGAAGATGAGTCGAAATTTTTCAAAAGACTGATTGCACAGGATCGAACTTGAGTCCATCACTATGATCCAGAAACCAAACGCCAGTCAATGCAGTGAAAGCACTTGGACTCACCACCTCAAAAGAAGGCAAGGGCTCAGCCCTCCGCTGACAAAATCATGCTCACAGTCTTCTGGAACCAGGATGAAGTAGTGATGACAGATTTTCTGGCAAAGGGTATCACAATTACAGGAGCTATCAAAATCAAGAGGTGGGGCAAGATCAGCAAATGTGCCCTCCTCCTGCAGGACAACGCTCCGGTCCAGAACTCGCATATTGCCAGATCAGAAGCACGGGCGTGTCGTTATGAAATCCTCCCTCATCCTCCCTATTATCCTGACCATGCACCGTCTGACTTTCACCTCTACCCACCCATGAAGTTGTTTTTGGAAGGAAAGCGTTCCCCAGATGATGCAACTTTTATTTCTGAAGTCACGTCATGGTTGGAGGACCAACCTAAGATGTTCTACAAAAACGGTCTCCAGATCTGCATCAAACGATGGTAGAAATGCATAACCCTGGGTGGTTCAATATTTTTAACATTATAGATAGAAATGTATATTGAGGATGTTCGAAACCCGGGTAGAGACAGGACAAAAAGCCCTGTCCACGTCGGAGTAGAAAATCAAGTGTCTAACACGGCAGAGTTTTGTAAATTACGTATTACGAAGAATCATACAAAGAACATGCCCTGCATTGTTTGGAAAGTAGCATGAAAAAACTGTGTGTGTTAATATTGAAAAATGCATAATTGAATGTTTTTTTTCATTGCGCGTGTGGGTCCGACTTATAATGTAACAATCACACTATATATACAGTACATGGCACCATAGATACAATTGTCTTTGGCAAAACGGGATTCAAATACAAATAAAATTTTCAACATAAGAGAACATAGTCTCAAAGAAAAGACAAAAACAACGAACCAAATTAAGAGGGCAAAACTTAGTGAAGAGAGAAAATAATAGACACTTTTTTCTGCTTTATATTCGATTTTTTCTTCTGTTTCTCCTGTTATGTTTATGCTTCGAAAGATGTTTTCTAGGGGCCCTGAAATTCATCGTTAATATAATATTATTGTTAAATACAAAGGTTCTTATATTACGCATCATTTAATGTAGCCGAATGATTGTTAGGTTTTACGTATAAATTAGCAATTTAACATTTAGGCATGAACATAATCTGATTCTCATAAATTGGTATTGGGCTGTTCAGTTTATGACCACCCCTGGATATAAATGTCAAATATTTCCATTTTTTATTGCACTGATTATTAAGGTTTTAAATGAAAAAAATGTAAATAAAGTTAGTTATTAAACAACTTAGGGATATTAATGTACCAACAAAAGTTACTTATGGTTGTACTAACTTATTTAGCTGGTGAATTTATAAACGCAGTTCCCGATTTGGCTTTTCCGTTCAGACCAGCTCACACTTAATCAGCATATGTTACATACGTATAATGATGGGGATACATATCAAATGTGTACAAGAAACCTGGACAAGATCTTTCTCATAGACGAGTCGTCAGAGCAGAGGAATAACGGAATGCCTTCTCCGGTACCAACGGTACCGTAAACACTTTAATAAACCGGTAAGTGACGAATAATACCAAAGAAACATGAGTTGAAATTAATAAAAGTGTACGATAGCTTTATTGTATAATCATAATTCTCGCAAATATTTAGTGGACCTGACTAGGGTAGTACAACACCAAATAGGCAATATGGAACTTTATTTCAAGCCGGTGTTGGTGTTAGTGGAAAAGCATATGATAGTGGCCAAAGCCGGAAGACTTTGTCCGGAAACTAATCCAAAATATTCTGTAGAAGACTACCGCGTCCAGATGTTAAATCGTTTTTTATTAGAGCTGATCCGAATATCCGAGATGACGCGTATAATTTATCCAGCAATGAAGATGTTAAGAGCTAGCGTAAAAAGAGGTCTACATTTCCAGATATCCTGTATGTATTTCCAAAACATTTCCAGATATCCTGGAGTTGTGCCAGCTCAGAAGCGGGCATAGAATAAAGCGCCTCTGACACAGGAACATATGTGCCCGCCCCCAAATGAAATATGATGTTGTTAGGCGGACATTCATTCAGGAGGATTGTTGGCACTGATATGAATTATGCCACATAGCTTATTCAAAATTTTATTAATGTATTATTAATAATTAGTCTATATTTAGTAATTGTCTCTATTTTTGAGATGAGGTGGTTTCATTTATTGAGATTGTCGGACTGACTTCCTCATCTTGGTTGTTATAGTCACAACGTTTCGACCGTTTTGCCCTCCGGCCTTCATCAAGTGGGGAACGGTTTGTTAGGAGTCTCGAACCCAACGCTGTATTATTATTACGGGGGTACCCTGTTCGGACTCCAGCTAGGCTTTGGGACATAGTCTCTGATTCTCTGTTTTGAATGTTACTTTACACTGCCTTCGTTCAGTATTGAACTCAACACCTTTGGGTAACTGTAAACTTTAATACAACGTCTAGGACTCTCGGCCGTGTATTCATGCAAAGTTGATACGAAATTTTTACAAAATTTATTCATTTGTCTATGATTATTACGATTCATTAGTTTGATCGAAAGTTCGCTTAGCAAAAACACTTCTTTTATAACCCGAATAAATATATTTATTATATATATTGATATGTGTAAAGCGATTCATGCTGTTGCCATTCAAGAGTTGTTATTAATACATTAATAGGGGAGATTGTTTTTTTTTCATATTAATAAAATACGATAAGTGTGGTAGTTCTTTGCGAAAATTCAATAAATGACGTAACAAAACGAAATACAAGTGCAACTTCACTTTCGATTTTCGAATTTTGTAATCATGCACATATTCCTTTTTCTTTTAAAGTTAATTAAATCCTTTTCTTCTGATTAATTAAAGGTGAAGTAAAATAAAAAAAATTGCCATAAGCATTAAATTAAAAGATTCTGCGCTACGAAACTGCTGCTCTCAAGAATTGAGCATTTCTACATACTTAAAGAAATATAACATAAGATGGTCAACATCTTGAAATTTAGGATATGCATATTTGTGATTAATTGGTATATGCTCTCTAGTCACATCGTGCACCATAAATGAAAGGACAAATGAATAATGAAATGGTGTTTCTGGATTAATTAATCGAGCTATACATATGAATATACAAACCTCGTTTAAACTATGACTGCATGCGCCTAAACCAATAAAAGTTTCCTATAACAATGTTGTTTTCAAATTCTACCTAGGTATTTGTCCAATAACACGTTCAACCACATCTCGCTTTAGTACCGCTACAACTGATTATGGTCTATTCTTTTTTACATTTATTCTCAATCGATTATTTCATATTATAATTCCCCGAGTGTTAGTATTGCACTAATACGATTTGTGTGGTCGCCACTACAATAATAAATTTAATCAGCAGACATTTATTTCATTACTCCCTTGCTACTTGACATATGGTGTTGTTTTTTTATATCTCAAGTCGTATTTTCCAAAATAAACACTGACATAGAATAAGCCGCTTAAAATTGTCATCACATACATTGACGCGTAAATTCCTTAGAGCAATTGTTCCTTTTCGCTTTTCTATGTTTGGTCCAATATTTATTTTTATTTCAGAAATTTGAATATGTTGTGATTTGAACATTCTAAAAACAGATGGACGACGGGAAAACTGGTTATGTTTATACTCTAGGCTAATCAGCAGAAAGCTTAGACAGACAATATGCAGCCATCAACCATACGGCGAAGAATAATAGTTGACTCAAAAAATCAAATTGTGTCACAATATCTGTATTTCTTTTTCGTGAATGAAATTTAGGATTTACTTCCAGACCGATGTTTTCTTATCTTTCTGTTCCAAATATTATTTCTACTCATTTATTTTAAAAAAAAAGAAAGTATTTAATTGTTATTCTCTCACCGCGAACAAGAGAATGCAACTTTGGCAATAGGGGCTACTATTTTAAACCATATTTTCAATGTAGTTGAGTAGGGAATTTTGGCAATTAGATATTTTTCACATATCTGCATGTTATTACAGAAAGGAAAGAAAAGGGGCCAACAGGGAATTCCAAAGCATAGCAGTTTGAGAGAATAAAGTATTTGAGTAAAACTTTAACCGCCATCTAGATATCTAAACCCTTTTTGTCAGGTGAGTAGATAGCATTTTATTGTTAATTCCTTGTTTTAACCTGTGTGTCAATGCGATAGCTTTATTATATGGATATTTTCCATATATTGTACCCTCACGTTATTATATAAGCTTGGACAACTGTGGATATAGCTATCCTAATAGTTTGCACTGAACTAAATGTATGATGTATGACGTTTGTATGGAGATGCGCGATAAAGAAACGGTGAGAAGCGCTTACTATCGCCTAGGCGGTCGAATTTAAATTCTGACTTTAAGTAGTTGCTACTCATGCCGTATTGATGAGCGTTCATACAGCGAAACAGTACTGCATATGAAACAATATATGTATATATGTGTGTGTGTGTGTGTGGGTGTGTGTGTGTGTGTGCGTGTAATTCGTGACTATAAAATGATGTCTATGGTGATTATATAACATGCTCCCTAAATATCTAAATACATTAAAATAAACAAGTGTTACAAGCCTATATCTGTATTGTATAGCAGAGGGCAGTTTTAAGATGACGCGGAGTTCATATGGGGGTTATATGACGGAATATAACGATAGGGACGAAAGAGTGAAGAGAAGATATATTACAGTTCTGGGATGCTTGGGACTTCATATAGATACTGACTTGCTTCATATTTTTTTTATTCAATTTATTCAATATACATACTGAATGGAGATTATACAAGTTCTTAACACAGAAGAGAAGTTCTTAACACAGAAGTGCATAATCCTCGAAAGGTTACATAATGTTCATATTAAGATGTTTAACACATTAATATTGGGGTGTTGAAAGGTGACACGTGACAACAGTTTAAAAAAAAAACACACAAATATGATTTTTTATTCATTGGACCGGTCGAATTCTTATGACGTCAGGAATTCACATTTGGATCTATATGGTTTATCTTCTACCCTTCGCTGTGAAAGAGCCAGCTGACCACTGACTGCCAGCTGAATCTCAACGCTCTCTCTGACTGACTCGCGACTGACTCTCCGACATAAATTTTAACCGATAATATGGTGAAATGCCTTTATCTATGACGTCAGAAGTGTGTTTTTCAAACGTTACTAATTTACGTGGCTATGTTTATCCAAAACACACTTCTGCAGATAAAAGACACTTCTCCTAACCAATTTTTTAACATAACCTATTTTTAGCAATATATTTTTAATTTTCACTGTTCATTCTTTTACAGATATATTTAATATTCAGAATAAACAACAGGCTTACTTTCTCACATTCCGTACTCGATAGTCTCACAACCTAACTATATGGGAATATAAGCTGTCATCGGATTCCTTACCGAAAGAACGCAGTTGCATCCCAATTGACAACATAATGGAGATGTTGACCTTCTGTGTGGAAACTACATACTCCATGATGGGATCTGATATGTAGCGGCAGAAAGAAGGTCCGGCGATGGGATCACTATTGCCCCCGGTACTGCCCAATGCATACATGGAATAATTTGATCAACACCACTAAAGTCAACAATGTGGTTGCGATATGTAGATGACATATTAATACTCTGGACCCATCAAGAAGATGTTCAAACGTTACTTGACCATGTAAACTCGATCCGTCCAACTATACATTTCAGAATGGAAAAAGAATATAACAACAAATTATCGTTCCTAGATGTGCAGATAACTCGCACAGGTTAAGGGGTTATGTTATCAGTATACCGAAATACAGCTTTCATGTATGGTATCTAAACTACAACTCCCACCATCAATATAATGTAAAGAAACAAAATATCCCGTTGCTTACTACACCGAGAAACAGCAATATGTAGTAAATAGCAATGCATATCAAGAGGAGATGCACAGTTTAATTGAAACTCTCTATCGAAACAACTATCAAGAAAACATGACATCAGCAAGAAATCTGGACCAAATACTTAAGGACACCACTCCGAAACACACCACATTTAATATACCATATATGAAAGGCTGTCTGAAAAACTTCAACGAATATGTTATTCATATGAAATCAGCACAGTATTAACGCGTCCTTCATGTTTCAGGAAATATCTTGTGAGAAGCAAGCCCCCTAGAGAAAAAATAATGACTAATATATATATATATATATATATATATATATATATATATATATATATATATATATATATATATATATATATATATGCGTATATTTGGGCAACATTTTTCAGGGATTAGTTCCTTTCTAATGAGGTCAGATATGGTTTCTGTTGCCTGGTTCGAAACTATCGACTGGTGTTAATCCTGACACACTGCACTGATGATTCCCTAACGGATGAAATACTAGTGTCACTAGGTATTTCATTATTATGATATATATATATATATATATATTGTTGCAATATTTTGGGTTTATAATTGGGTAGATATTTATTTGCTGACCACCTCAGCAAAATGTGGCACAAGGCCGGAAAGTGGGAACCCCGAAGGCTCCCCTAAAGGAGGGGCACTCCTGCAATTTTAAAAATTGCCTGAGTAACCCCGTCGGCATTCCCCGGTCGGGGCGCCTCAGGCAGCAAGCAATAAACTTGCCCCACCGGAAAGCCCGGTGGCAAGGCCTGGGAGGGTGGACTTCCTAGGTATTACCCAGGCGGTGTACCTCAGTCCAACAGGTGCTGGGCCGGTTCCCGGCCCCTCACCTGTTGAGCTGAGTGTCAAGTGACGAATCCTTGACGTACTACCCTGTCTCCATGCAGTCGAAGCCGCTAGGAGACATCCCATCAAAAGAGGTTTATAATGGGGGTATGATCCCACACAGTCGAACGATTCTATTTATAAAGGATGCTGCTAAGAACTGACGAATCAAATTAATTAACGTTCTGCTACCAACCAATCAGAAACAGGAATTGCTTCATAAATATTAAACCTTTTCTGGAGCAATTTCACATGTTCTTTTCCCGGGATTCGACACGGTAAGAATATTTTGTTCTGTGGAACTGTCTACTACAAACAAGTCACCTCCCAGGACTTGTGTGTAACACGAACCATCTGAAACTGTTCTGAAACTCAAGATGGCTTACACTTCTAGATATATATACATACATATATATATATATATATATATATATAATTATATATATATATATGCATCTACACCCATGCCCACATGCATAGATATACATTTATACAACCAAATATATATTTACAAATACACGTGCATAAACGTACTCAAATTAACACAACGACATAATGTTATATAAGTTTTAAAAACTGTACACACGATTGAAGTAAGAAGTGATATATACATATATATAATGAAGTAAGGCAAGTAACATGATCTAAATAAAATTGCAAACACTAAACCGCCAATTCAACGCATCAAATGGCTCATTTACATACTTCCTCGTACTTTGGTATGAAAAGTTTATTATTTTGAAGCTTGGAAACTGCTTTGTTAAAATTTTAAGTTTTTAAAACAGACACACGCATACACACATGCACACACACACGCACGCAGACACATATATATATATATATATATATATATATATATATATATATATATATAATTTCTATAACTAATTAGATGTTTAGATACTTCTTTCTGAAAGTACGTTTATGATAGTATTGTTTCTGTAAAAAAATCATTATTTTCGACCTCGATATGATAATGATAATTCACCAGCTTTTTCGTTAAGTACATATAAAATGTATATTTTCTTTTGTAATAGGAATATATGTGTGTTTGCACTGTTACAATCTCTTTTCTATCGTCATTAAAACATTCTGTATTAGTAGTTCCATCATTGGGATTTAGTTATAGCTATTAATAATTCGTTGAGATTGTTTATACAGATGTAATCAATTTTGTCAGTTTTTTATTAACAAGAATAACTTATTGATCCATGCTGAAATAATTACGTTATTATGTAAAAGACCATTCTTAATGTGTGGAGAAGAGGGTATTTTGTACCTATTCTGTAGTTTAACCTTATAATTGAATAAAAAAATATATCATAAAACTTTAATTAAACTGGGAAGTACGATTTAAATAATAGTGGGATCAATAAGTGCATTCGCACCAACATTTCAATGTAACAACTTATTTATCGGTAAGTGCCAGTCGACAATATTAACGAATACATTGCCGATTTTAGGTTTTACTAACAAACTGAACATGTGCGTATACAAAGTTTATTCTCTAGGTCCTATTGTTTTTGAAGATATTGCTAATATGTCTGATGTTTTACCGAAATTGTGTGTTGATATAACCAAGATTTGTAAGGCATTGTTGTATGTGTGACTATCACTGTAGAGAAATGTATCAGATGAATTGAGGGCAGATAGATATACGATTATTCTGAATAATAGAATGCAGGTTATTAGATTTAGGTTTTACCTATAATGAATGACCGATTTCTTTTATTAATGTTTTGTAAGTGCAATACTTTAGATCAAGTTTAATTATTAGATCAAGTTCTATAATTTAGATTAAGTGTAACGTCGGCAAAATTAGTAATTTTGATCAACTCCATAATACCAACATTAAAACATGCTCTTTCATAATTCTGTGTTTGATGTTTAAAACTGTTATTTAACTTAACGGTTGCGGATATAGCATTTCGTCACGTTAATACCCAAGTTTTAAACGTGAATTTCTACAGTTGCTGTTAATTTACAAAAAATGAACAGAACTAGTAAATCTAACATTTATGGTGAATCAAATATATATTGCTGCACCAAATTAGTCTGCTCACTCATTTTCATACACTATTGTTTTTTTTTAACGTATCAGCATAATTTTACGGCACTTGTTGCTTATACGATTCTCAGCAGTGTGGGTGATGTAGCGAAATCTACAGCAATGTGGAAAAATCCCCTTTCAAAAAGGGATAACATTTTACAATGTCTAATTGCGAACAAGGTGTAGTGGTTTTTATTTTCGATTCAATGGATTTATTTTGTTATTTGCATTTATCAAATAGTTAACATACATCTTTCCTTTGTGTGCTTTGTTAGTCTATTTCAATGTTGTTTTATTGATTTTCGCCAATTCCAAGCCTGTTTGAGTGGTCCAGTCTTGTCGTACGTTTTTTTTATCATTTTTTTTACATAGTGATCACCACTTATCAACGCCCGGAGGCCACTCAGGGATAAGAGTTATTGCAAGGACATTACGTTAGTGTGGAGATTTGATGAAGTGTTTACTGTAGGGGGCGGTTCATTAGGAATTTGTTAACATTGGACTTGAAGACATCCAAGTTGTAGTCCGGAGGGAAGCAGGCAGACGGGACAGAGTTCGACAGGCGTGCAGTTCTAAGAAAGAAGCTTTGTTCATGGAATCCGCGTTTTGATTTAGGCACATATATAGAGTGGGGGACATTTTTCACAGTGGATTCAGCTAGACGGGTGTTTGGGTGTTTTTCGTGAAAGATTGGCGAGGGGGGACCAGAGATTGGAGTTCAGACGAGCACTAGCCATGGAAATAACGATAAAACAAGGATAGGCTCGCAACGTCTTTTCTGTGGGAGAGAGGTTGCAGGGTAAAGAAAAGGGCATACCCCACTAAGCCACGAAGTATACTTTGTACTCTGTCAAGGCAGGATAGGCTGTTTTTAGAAGCTCCTGCCCAGATATGGTAACAGTATTCCATCCTTGGACGTACTTGGCTTTTATATAGAAAGAGAATTGCATCAGTAGTCAGATATCTCCTGGAGCGGTAGAAGGATCCCACCATCTTTCCAGCGACCTTGGCAACAGACTTGATGTACGTGTTCCATTTCAGATCAGGAGTAAAGGTCAAACCCTTAAGCTTGTCAAAACACGGGGCCTCACCCAGACGAGAGCCATCAATCACAATTGATGCCAGCTGGGGATCAGAGCGTTGATGATGTAAGGATAGGAGTTTGGTTTTAGATGCATTAAAGGTAACCAGTCACTTCTTCCCCCACTGAAATACGCGCTCGAGATCAGAGGAGAGAGAATCAGAGAGAACTTTGTCATTTACAGCCTTTGATGTGTTTCAGTAGATAGTCGTATCATTATCATAGATGTCAGCGAATGATTTAAGTATGTGTTTAGGGAGGTCATTGATGTAGATCAGGAAGAGAGTTGGGCCTAGGATTGACCCCTGACGGACTCCAGCATTTATATTGCAGGCCTCCGATTTTTGTCCATCGACCTACTAATCTTATGATCCTATCGGAGAGAAATGATTTAATGATTGAGAAAACATTTTATGTTATACCGTAGCTGGAAATCTTGTGAAGTAGACCCTTATGTCATACCTTGTCGAAGGCCTTTGATATGTCAAGAGCAATTGCCCTAGAAAGGAAGCCTTTGTCAAGAGATTCACTAATCCAGTGGGATATAACCGTCAGCACATCGGCGGTAGATCTTGCAGAGCGGAAACAATATTGTGTGTCACTAAGAAGGTTATTTCTGCTGACGTGGTTGACTATTTCTCTATTTAATATGGATTCCAACAACTTACTCATAACACACAGGAGACTTATAGATCTGTACTGAGAGGGAGATGACTTATCACCTGAATTCTTTAATACCGGAGAAACTGATGAGGCCTTCCAGGGAGTCGGAAAGCACTTCTCCTTAAGGCAGCGCTTAAATAGTTTCGTAAGTATGTAAGCAAGTTCTGGTTGAAGCTTTTTTAACACTATAATTGGGATGCCATCAGGGCCAGTTGCTTTACTGGAATCTAGGTTCTTGATAAGCTTGGCGACCTCATGCACGGATATTTGTATGTTACCTAGCTTGTTCTGTGTAATAGGAGGACATATGGGAAGTTGATGGCTTTCGTCGCATAGGGTAGAATTAGCTGCAAAGTTCTTTGCAAATAGTTTGGCCTTGTCTGACGCTGACGAGATGACCTCTTGTCCATTGATAATGGTTTGGATAGAACGCATACTTCTGTTCAGGATTCTATTTGTTATTTGCCAAAACTGATGGGAACCAAGCCGCTGATCAGCTACCTTGGATTTAACAGACTGGGCATATATCTCTCTTGCATTTTTTATTACTCTTTTACAGTGGTTGCTGGCAGTCCTGAAAGCAGCTTTAGTCTCAGTGCATCTATTACGTTGGTAGCTATGGAAAAAGTGATTTCTGTGCGCGATAGCAGCAGCACATTCTGGGGAGAACCATGGCTGGCTGTTAGGTTTTTGTTGCAATATTTTAGATGGTATGAATTGGTCTATGCCTACAATTAACCATTCGGTCAGATTTGATACTATAGAGGGCACTTCCTTTTTAAACATGGAGTGCAGAGGTAAATCAGATATGAATGTACGGAAGCTATCCCTGTCAGCCATAGAGTATCGATATAAAGTACGGTGGAGGGGTACATCTGGGGGCTTCTTACATTTCGTTTTTATCTTAACTGATACGACGGATTTGTCGGAGGATCCTAGAGGAGAATGAACGGAACATGAAGATAGCGCAGGGGACGTTGAGAGAAAAAGGTCTAAGAGGCTTGCATATTGAGCGGGTGTATCGGGCACACGGGTGTGTTCGTGAACAATCTGAGTGAGATCACAAGCAATGGCAAAATCATGACAAAACCTCCCCTCATCATCTGTCTTATTTAAATGGGTCAGCCATTCCACGTTATGGACGTTGAAGCCACCAGAGATGTGGATCTTAGCCGATGGATGTGAAGATAGTATGTGGTCTATTTGCTCAGATATGCTCTTAAAGATAGTAACTTTGCTGTTGTGGGGCCTATAGAGGGCAAATATAAATGCAGTGGTGTTAGCAAGTGCAACCCTCAATCACATATAGGGTAAATTAGGATCTTCTCTAGAGATATCCCTGCCACACGGGAAGACATCCTTAATGTAGGCACATATTCCATGCCCATGGCGATCTTGGGTGTCAGATTTAGCCGTTAAATTATAGTATCCGTTAATTATGAACTCATATAGGGAAGTGCTCGGCCCTATTCTAGTTTCACTTAGAAATAATATGTCCGGTTTCGTCTCCTGTAATTGGGTTTCAACCTCTGGAAGGTTGGAACGTAGACCCCTGATGTTGGAGAAGGAGACCTGGTAGTAGGGGTCTACGTTTGAAGATGGGGTTCTAGGTTTAATCGAGTTTTTATTCTGGAGATATTTCATGTTGGGGTTTTGGGATTTGTGGAATAGGTCGGCATACTTGGTTAGAGCAGTACAGAGAGGGAAGGTAAGAGAGAAAAAGAAAAGAGAATTTTTTTTGTAGCACACGAAAAGGTAAAGCCGTAACAATTACCCACTTGTATGGCATCGAGAGACCCCACCAGTGACTCTTGCATGGTGTAGATCCACTCACCAAATGACAATACAGCAGTCCCAGTACTTTGCGCCTGCTGATAGGACCGCCTCCTTAGTGGTTAATCCAAGGTTCGGGTCCCTGACTATCAGACGGATAACGTCAGCCCAGTTTGGTTAAATTGTCGGATTGTTGTCGTCTTATTGTATGTAAGCAAACTTTGGTTTTAATTGGTAGAGTGCGTAGCTAATACGCAACTTGTTCGTTATATTGTTACTTTCTATAGTTATGACCCAAGTAATGTTAAGGCGCCTTGCCTAGTTGTAAATTTTGTAAGGTAGACTTTTTTGTTTCTATCCGCCTTAATAAAGAGTTTATACGAGTGATTAATATATGTTACTATGTTGTAAGCAGTTTCCAAAATATGTGGCATGTTTGTAGAATTCAAAAGTGTTCGGTATGTGAACCAGGTTGTTATCAAATGTTGTCATCCGAAGCTGTTTGGAGGCTCATATATCGACATGTTTGCTTGATTCCGTGTCGGGTTTACATGAAAAATTACTGTCTTACTGCCTCGTTCTACCAATTGGTTTGCCATTCTCTTTGATTTAGTTTATGATGTATTCTTTAGCAAGGGTTCAAAATGTATGGTAAGAATAAATCCGGTGAAAGGGGCATATATATATATATATATATATATATATATATATATATATGTATATATATATATATGTATATATATATATATATATATAGAGAGAGAGAGAGAGAGAAAGAGAGAGAGACTGTCATATGTTCAGCTCCCAAATTCAATGCAAAGATTAGTAAAATATTTTTTTCGTTTAACATTTATATTTTTAGGTGATGCATACTTCTTACTAACATAATTCTTACACGTTTCCTCATGAATCTTATGATCTTATAAAAACGAAACTGAGTAGAAAAAGACGGGATTTTATTTTTATTCCGCGGTGTAGTTCCTTTAATGTCGAGTAGAGAAGGTGTTGGTGCCGTATTATAAAATAGTAATTGTGTGTTTTCTTGATATAAACGTTGCTTAAAATTTTTAATTACAATTTCTTTAAAAGAACGAACGTTTATTTATTAAAAAGTAAGGCATCGACGTAAGACGTCTTTCTCCTAATATTTTCTTTCTACTACTAATTTAGTTTCAATTAAAAAACATCATGGCAAGGAAATGCAGAAAACAATATATCACGAGGCAGACACAATAAGTAAAAATATTAATATTCAACAAATAAATGCATGTTTATTTTACAAAATCATGCGATGTGGTGAGGATTTTAAACGAATAACATCTGTATTTCATTTTCAAATTTAAGCAACACTTTATAACGGGAACAAAACACACCCATATATATATATATATATATATATATATATATATATATATATATATATATATATATATATATATATATATATATATATACATATATATATATATATATATATATATATATATATATGATTCTTGAATTGGTAAATCGCTTGTGTCAGTAGCTATTTAAAAAGTATTATAGTGTGTCTTGTTTTCTGTGCGACGCTTATATCCGTGTCGTTTAATGGTTATGTACTTCTATTTCTTGTACTAAATAATTGTACCAACGACTCCTAATAAGTTTTGGTTTCCGGTTCGATAATAGCTGATGACACTCGACTCATTTAATGTTGATGAATAATTTAACTAAGAATTCTTTATAAATGTAGTTTCGGTTTCGGTTATAGTTGATAGCAATAATGGAATGTATTTTTTTAAAATAATTTTACCAATAATTCCTCCTAAGTTTGGGGTTCGGTTTCAGTTTCGATTATAGCTAATGATACGCCAATAATCTTTATTTTTTTTTCAATATAACATTTTCTAGAATTTTTCATAAATTTTGCTTTCGGTTTCGGTGTTAGCTGAGCGCACATTAGTAATTTATTTTTTATAAATAATTTTATCAAGCATTCTTCATAAGTTTGGTGTGCCGTTCGAGTTCAATTCCGTTTCCATTGAAGTTGATAAACCCAAGTCATATATATATATATATATATATATATATATATATATATATATATATATATATATATATATGTTTTAAATCGCAATTTTATAATATATAAAAATCGATACAACCGTAACTCTATAATAATATATACGCATCTGCAAGCATCTAAATATAATATTTTAGCATATTTTACGATCTGTCTACGCCGGGCGTCGCTGCTAGCTTGGATAACTACTTTACAAGCTAGGCTACATGTATATAAATGTCTCCATTTACCGTAAATATCTACAGAATGACAACATCAATATATTGCACATGAATAAATCCCTTGTGCAATTTTCACAGGCCCCTCTAGTCTATATAATAATACTATAGCGAGCGTGCCATTTTCTGAGTCACATTTACATTTATGTCGTTTAATTAACGAAATCGGCAATAATTAACGCATTATATTTAAGCGTACTTCACGACCGGGCTTTGCCGGGCGTCTGTGCAATTTTAGATAAAGACTCATTCATTTTTACAAAACAAAAACTATAACATCAAAACGTCTCTATTTATACTGAATATCTATTGAATGACAACATCAATATATTGCAGGTAAATGATTTTCCTGTGGAATTTTCACAGGTCCTGCTAGTTTTTTCATGAATTTATTAGACAATTGCAAGTAATAATGGTTCTTAAGGTTAGGATAAATACCGACCTACATATCCCCTGTTTATATTTTGATATGTTACATTTAATTCATATAACAATCCAATTAGCATCGTATCTGGTCTTCAGAACGCATTTAAAATATATTAAACATCATTTCCCGAACGCTACTCGTAAAATTTAACATACGTTTTCTGGATTGCATTTCTGGTTTTCACTATTACTTCTCTAAGCGTTGGTCGTCTCTACTGTGACTACATTAGATTTACCCTGTACGTTAACTTCATTGCAAGGAAACCTATAAAATAAAGAATAAATATTTGTTTATTTACTGGATATATCCTGTTTAGTTAGGTAAAGCTCTAGTTGAACAAGATGTGCAGCGATTCGTCATTGTATAGTGCAATAAAATAAACTAGATAATCAGATTTTAGGTCAGTTTTCTTTGTTAATTTAAGATTACGAGTTCGTCCAGTTAACTCTCGACACGTTTTTGCATTAAAAGGATTCGCGATTGGAATGATCAGACTGAGTTGTTTTCTCCCAATGCGGAATACGCTTAAAACAAACTCATGTGTGGAAACCATTAACAATGCGGGCTCTCATGCTTGTTATCAAGGGACATTATGGCAGTGAAATATTTGCTAAGCGTAAACTTTTCAAGCTTTGTTGGCAAGGAAGGCACACGATTTAATCCAAGTAATTCTCGAAAAGTCACCTTGACTTATCGACATTAGGCGACGCATTGCTTCTATTTGGGGAAATGTTTTACTACCAAACATTAACGGATTTGTTTCCCATAAACAATGGATGATTAAAACTGCATTGCAGATATTTTATCATTGTCAAATATGTGACAGTATTACTGAAAATACGTTAAATTACGAGAGAATAATTAATTTATTTCATAAAGAATAATCCATTATTATTTAATAACTTTCATAGGGAATTCATTATAACCAAAATGTTGTAGCCGTGGTCTAGTAAAAACTTTCACTAGTTTAAAATTATCAGATATGTGGCACATTGATAAAATACACTTTTCTTGTGGAATATGTAGGTGATTATATTGCGTGTTCCCGACTCCATCATTGAAACCAAACGAAAAATGGGCGATTGACATATATACGAACAATACATTTATTTATGGACAATAAAAATACACATAAAATTATATGTGCATGTACACGTGTGAGCAGGCCGAGTTTTGATATGTTCTACATGTGTGTGCGTGTACATTTGTGATAGGCATAATTCGGGAGTGTTCCTTAAATTTGTGGAAAGACATCTATTGTTAATGGCTAAAGATTATGTTTATTAATTTATCACTTCGAACTATTTGCGCATGCATACACGCGGTAGTTTTTTTGCGTACATTTATTTTTTGGACCGATGCCAATTGATGTGTGGAGGTGAGAAGAGAGAAAGATAAAAAAGAGAAAGGGGACAGGAGGAAAAGGTAAAAAGAAATTGACGGGTGTCGTGTCAAAATGTCATACCACAGGGCAGCGTGTATATGTTCTGCTCGCGCGTGTTTACCTTTGTCTACATATTCGCGCGACACGCGAATCTGATCTTGAGTTAACGTATGAACTCCTAGGCAATGAAAAGTTTTCTACATGCATTTTAATGTCTTCAGCGTGAGGGGGCACTATAATCAAGTTGTTTCTGATTCTATTTCTAAATGTTTTCGCACATTGGCGTATATTTAAAATGACAGTGCAATCGAGGTATATCAGGCAAAATATAACCATTACCTGCAAGGATTGGAAAATATTAACATTCTAATCGACTTATGAAAATAATTAAAAAAAAAAAAAGAATCTATCACTTCGCACTTCTCACTCTTTGTCTCTATTATTCTGATTTTCCCTCTGCGATTGGTGAAAAAGAAAAAAAACTATAATACTATCGAATCCAATCGAATCAGTTGGTATTAGGGGACTGTTACGAGCGGACGCAAACTGTTGGAATCTCACCTTTTTCCAGAACTGTCTCTAGTCATAATTCTCTGTAATGTTTTTCAAAGATTTATATATTTTATGAAAAAATGTGTCAGTCCCTAATTCATATAAATATTCAGTTGCAGTACAAGAGTTTTGTTTATAATGACACCACAAAAAAAACTAGAAGATAACGCTGAGAAGCAGACAAAGTCGATGACTTATCAACTAACAGTTAGTGTGTTAATTTCAAGACCAGTTCGTTGTACTAAGGACGTAAACAATATGTCCTATGGCGATAATACATGGGAAAACCGAGGCACTCATTCTCAAAACAAAATAAATCATAGAAATACGCGATACTAACAAAAACAAAGACAGGCTTCTTACGAATATTAGTCATTTAAAACGTGTGGGGATTAGTAGTTAGTCGTATTTTTAATAGTCTTTTAAAATGATTTGATCGTGTGAATTTATGAACGGCGATATTGTTCACATACAAAATGATTCATTTTGTAAGTGAACAATATCGCCAATTAAATGTGCATGTTAATATTATGCCCTTTGTTTTAGTTTTCATCAATTTAATAAAATAAACGGTCTCACCAAAATGTGTAGTTTCACTACGGGAGTCGTAATACATAATACTATTTTATAGATTTTTATTATAAGAAATAGATCAGAATATATATATATATATATATATATATATATATATATATATATATATATATATATATATATATATATATGTATATGGGGTGTATGCGTGCATTAAACTAATGTTTTGTTTTAAATAAATTTAAGTCCCGGTGTCTTTTTCTCTTCCCGTTAACCTCATTTTAACAGAAGAGACGTTGCGAGCATGTTTCCGCTTTACTCCTATTTCCAGTGCGCTTCTGAGATTTAATCTATGAATCCCGTTTGCAAACATCCACTCGTCTAACTGAAAACACTATCAATATATTTCCCCACTCTTTATCTGTGCCTTAACCTAACATAGATTTCATAAAAATAGCTTTTTTCCTAAATCTGCACACCTGAGAAACTCTCTTCGTTTATCTGTTTTCTATTATGGTCGTCTTCAAGTCCAAATTTTAGATATAGGTTACTTGGACATTGTTCTAACTTAATAATATGATCTGCACCGAAATGAATAAAGACAAGGGGTCATAATAGGGGTCAAAGTTTTCAAAAATTGACCCGTTGTTTTTTTATTTGTTTTTTTGTTTGTTTGTTTTTTTTGCTCAATAACGCCGGCCACTCATGCATATGACGGTGATCGTGTCTCTGTGTCTGGCTGTGTGTCTGTGTACATTTTCCAACGCAGTAATTATGTCAATTTTTAGTTTAGAGACGCAAAATTTGCTATATAGTGTACTGAGATCTAGGAAAATTTTTGTAATCCATTTTCGGTAAAGGGTAAAAGTTCAACAATGTGATTTTGAGATCCCTACCAAACTCATCCGCCAATTTTGGGTCTAAACACTGACCATTGTAGATATAGATTCCTTGGACATAGATCTAACTTAATAACTTTATTTGAGCCCAAAACAATAACTGTTCAGAGGTCATAATAGGGGTCAAATTTTTAAAAAAGTAAATCTCTGCGGTCTCTATATAATGACTCAGACAATTTCTGGTCTAAACCTTTGTAATTTGACATAAACGGTATTCAGAGATAGGACAAGATTTTTAATCGATTTGGGTCGAAAATCTTCAGTTACCAATGTTTAAATTTATATATGTATGTATGTATGTATGTATGTATGTATGTATGTTTGCATGTCTGCCTAAAACCTTCGACAAAAGCAACGGATATTACCAAGATCAGTATTGCTTTGAAGTTCTACCTTTCATACGACAAATATCGAATACTTGGCTAAAAACATTGATATCTTTACCTTTAACTGGGAAGTTTTTTACAGGGGGGCGCTTTTTCGCCGATACTTTGGAAAGTTATCCTCTCCTTTCGATTGTCTAGCCTTAATTTAACCATAAGTCACTTACGGTTTGGCGGCGGTCGCAATAGCAAGACGTTTTTCCCCGTTCTTTTCCATCTTCGCGGTACGGGTTCGAGCTTGCCTTACTACTATCACTTTTTTTTTCTCAACATACACATCCAAACACTCGGGCAACGCCGGATTGAAATGCTATTATATCTATAAAAATGAAAATCTCTGTCTGTCTATCTGTTTGTCTGTCTGTGTACAGTTCCCCACACAATAATACTGCTTAATTTTCGTTCTACAGAGTCAAAATTTTAGATACGAAATATTGAGATTCAGGGTAATCTTTTTAATCGGTGTTGGCCAGAAATTTTTCTGTTAAGGGTCAACGTTCAACAATTTAACCATCGAGAACTCTACCAAACTCCTAAGCGAATTTTCGGCCTAAATACTTGAAATTTTAAATATACGTTCCTTGGACGTGGTCTAACTTTATGAATTAACTAGCGGGGGTACCCGGCGTTGCCCGAGTGGTTGTTTCCGGGACGGGGGGGAGTTTTAAAAAATGTTATGGTAGGTAAGTAGGAAGGATCAAACCCGGAGTCATGAGTAAAAGTAGGAAAATAAAGTGTGAAAAAAAAACATCTGCAACGTTAACAGTTCGGCCACCAAGAAAAGTCCATTCCAGTTGTTTAGGAAAAAAAACGACGACGGTAGGTCGGCGCGAACGTGAAAATATAATGCGAATTGTCCAGCACGATAACCACTACGCGACAGAGCACTGCAGCTTAGTTTAGTGATTTTAAATAACTTCACATGAAAGAACTACGAAGCCAAACGGGTGTTCTCTTCTCAACTGTACCTTGTGAACGATCCCCAAACGTTGTTAAGTGGTGGCAGGGGGAGGAGGAATTTATTAGAGAGAAAATATTTTACCACTTCCATTGATCTTAACCGATTTTGGCCGTGACTTCTCAGCAGAAAAAAGTATGGAAATCTAAGATTATCGAGGAATTTGAGAAATAATAAGCCTATAACACACCTCAGATATTGTTCTGCCGTTTGTGCATATTATATTTGCATGAGATATCTTGATTTTTAATCCTATTATGGTCAAAATCCGACGGGAAAAATGAGTTCATTTTATTTATATAGAGAAGATTTGAGCTTAGAACATTAAATGTTAAGGAGCCATAATTGGGATCACATTTTTAAAAAAAATATCTCTACGGTCTCTACCAAATTACTAAGACAATTTTTAGTGCAAGCATTTTAAATCTTAAATAAATTATGTTTAGACATATGGAACGCTCTTTAATTGTTTTTTTACTGAAAATTTGGCTTCCAAAGGGTCTAAGTCAAAACGATTTTATTTTACGTTTTCTAGCAAACTATTGAGCCAATTTCGGGTCTAAACATTTGAAATTTTACACAAAGTGTATTTAGACATACCGCAAGCTTTTTAATCAGTTTTCTGGCGAAAAGTTGGCAGGCGAAAGGTCCAAGTTCACAAAGATTTCCTTTACAAATTCTATCAAACTCCTCCGCGAATTGTGGGTATAAACACGTGTAATTTCAGATGTAGGTTTCTGGGGCATGCGTCCTAAATATTAATATAAGTTGAGCCCCAAAGAATAAATGTTAACAGCGTAAAATGGGGGTCAAAGTTTTTAAAAAATCGACCCTTACGGTCTCTACCAATATTTCTCTTTGTTAGTTTAGGAGGTATATTATATAGAAAGAAGTTACCGTACATATTCACACTTTTTAATATATAGATATGCAAATAAAGTTTGGAACAGTACAGAGGGCCCGAGCAAAGCCGGGCTGAATTGCTAGTATATATAAATATATATATATATATATATATATATATATATATATATATATATATATATATATGTATTTATATATATATATATATATATATAAGTGAGCTGTTCTGTCTGTGTGTGTTGGCCTGTGTGTCTGTGCACATTTCCCTACGCAATAACTCTATCAATTTTCAGTCTACATACTCGAAATTAGATATACAGTGTACTGCGATTTGGGAAAATATTTGTAAGTCGTTTTCGGACAGAAATTTTGCTGTTACGGGTTAAAGTTCTACGGTTGGACCTTTGAGAACTCTACCAAACCCCTTCCACCATTTTTAGACATAAGCAACTGAAAATTTAGATATAAGATCCTTGAACATGGATCAAACTTAACAACTGTATTTGAGCTCGAAAGAATAAATATTAAGAGGTATTATTATGGATAAAAGTTTCAAAAACAAATTGTTTTTGCTCAACATACACCTCCAAACACCCGGGCAACGCCGGATTAAAATGCTAGCATATATATATATATATATATATATATATATATATATATATATATATATATATATATATATATATATATATATATATATGCGTAAGAGGAAGAAAGAGAGTCCAATTCCACAAGAGGAGACGTATCAGGATAATGCCAAGCTCAACCAATTATTATTGGAGCTTATACAATAAGACAAAAAGTGGATGAAATGAAGTCACAAAACTATGTATTGGTAGATATAGAATGGCTCATTCATGTAATAATGGAATACAAGCAAAATTTGGGGGATAGAAGGCACATTTTATGCCAGGGCTTTTCGAAGCCTAAATGCCTCTCATCAGAAAAGTAGAGAAGGTTTTAGGTAGCATGGGGAAGATGCGGCGTCTAGCATAAGGTCCATTAGGGACGAAAAAGATTAAGAGGAATTACAGAATGTTGGGGGGATCTTTATTGGATTCTAAATTTTTCTTTTCTTTTATTTTATTTTTATTTTTATTATTATTACTATTTTATTATTATTATTATTATTATTATTATTATTATTATTACTATTATTATCATTATTATTTTTACCCTACTATTATCGGTATTACTACCACTTTTAAAAGTAGTAAATGTTCCCTTACTCTTCCACCTTACCAACTAGTTGCATCCTTAAACCTTTTGCATCATGTTTAACGCACTCATAGACATTCCCATCCTATCCTCGGACAGCTCCCTTTATAATCATACTTCCGATATCATAACAGAAGAAACTTAAAAATAATTATGAATATTACTTTACCAATATTACAACCGTGCATTAACTACCCCCACAACCAATTTATAAGCGACTTTATACCCGCCGTTTTCCGTTTAGGTTGCACCTGTCAGAAATACCACTCTATAAATAATACACACCCCACAAACCGTTAAAATTTTATCACGCAACAACACTACATCCCCGATTTAACCCTAAAACATATACCCCTTAAACTCCACATAATGTTAAAGGCAATACAATATTATACCTCATACTATATATAACAAGTTTCTCCTTTATTTATTTAGAATTCAATAAAGCTTCCTCAAACATTCTATAATTCCTCTTAATCTTGTTCGCCCCTAATAAACTCTACGCTAGACGCCGCATCTTCCCCATGCTACCTAGTACCGTCTCTACCATTGTGATGAGAAGCATTAGGCTTCAAAATGCTCTGGTATAATGTCCCTTCTACCCAAAACAAAATGCGTTTGTATTCCATTTTTCAATAAATGAGCCATTCTATTTCTACCAATATATACTTTTGTGACTTCATTTCATATTCTTGTCGTTTATTATATATATATATATATATATATATATATATATATATATATATATATATATATATATATATATATATATATATATATTTGTTACGTTTTGGAGGTGGTTTTATGAGCGCGTGTATATATTCTACTAAATGAACATTTGTGAAATATAGTGTGAGCGAAGTTAAACGTGCTTGCATTTTTGACGTGATTTTCTTGCGAAGGTGTTTCATATATGTGTATACTGTCTGTACCTTGATATCTTTGACTGTGTACGTAGAACTAACCAATGGCTGTTGTGTCCTCATCGTAAACGAACAATATGTATGTATATACGTTGTAACAGACTGTTGTCGTTGTATTCTTAACGTGTATTTCGCGGCTCGTGATTCGTCTCAACTAGTGTTTTTTGTGCGTGAGTGTCAGAACATATAGCATTAAATATAAATTGACGTCATACCTGTTTCTGTTTTTCGCCGCCACTGTCTTTTGCTTCTGCCTGGAAGAGTCTTCAATGATCTTTGGGGAGGTGGAACTCGTTGGAACAAAAACTCTTTAAGACGCACCAAAACAAATAATTGTTTTTACATATATTCTATTCATTCCCAGGCTTTTCATCACAGCAGAGCTGAAATAGATGGTGTCTTATGGTTTCTTATGGTTTCTCTATATCTCATTTCTGAGACCTTTCAGTCCAACTCATAGGGAAACGTCCTTAACCCAGCTTATTCATCCGACGTCCGCACTCCAACTCATCTATATTTGTGCAAACCGACCCACGAGACAGTTGGCACGTTGCTCCCGGACTACGTTCGTATTATTCAGTACAAACTTCACTAGTCAATGTTTTACATGTTGTCAAAAGATGAATTCAGATCTCTGTTGTCCACTCAATTCTTGATAGATAGATAGCAAAATCACCAGATAATTGGAGGCATCGATCGATAACAGGATATTTGCATATATTTTCTACTTTTTTTCGTTAAAATTAAAAGTAATCACATATGCCCACCGTGCTGGGAAAGAAAGCTGACAAACCATAATTAACAGTAAAAGTATAATTAACAGTTAATGCATTAGGTAACTTCAGGTGATTATGTTTTCCCTCTTAAAATTAAGGTTTGAATTGGGAGAACTGTAGATTGTCATCAAATAAATTGGCGAGTATTTTATTGAGATAATCATCAAATTATATTCTCTTGTCCTGTGTATTCGAGTCCGGAGGTGGATAATAGACATGGGGGTACCTTTTGATAATGTCGACATTCCTTTTCGTATTATAGTGCAAGTGAGGGACAACTTGAGATTCTCATCACATGGATTGGATAGTGTGTAAATGAGAAAATTCTCCCATATATTATCGTTTTGTATTTATTCGAGTAAGGGGGTGAAAACAACTGTTTACTTTTTTTAATTTTTTCTCTTATCTGTTTATATGTACTGTGTGCAAGTGTATATATGCGTACTTATATGTAAATGTATATGTATTTAAAACTGCCGTGGCGCCTCTTCATTGGCAACACCTCCTCCTTCCTTTTCCTTCTTTTTTCTCCCGTGTATGCTCATCACGTCCACTACACAATCCAGGACTTAAGGCTCAGTCGAAAATTATGTACTTGCAAAAATTTTTTTTTTTTTAATTTATTTTTTCATAATATAATGTTTTATTCCTGCAGGTCTCCGATAGAAAACGAGTAAAGAAAAGTTATAAGCTTTTTATACTTTTTGTATCCCTTTCTATACATTTTTGTATATATATATATATATATATATATATATATATATATATATATATAGAGAGAGAGAGAGAGAGAGAGAGAGAGAGAAAGTTATCAAAATATATGAAAATAAAGTTACACAGAATATTCCGCGTTTTATCCACGCTAGTATTAGCACGGATAGAACACGGAATATTCTGCGTAACTTAATTGCCATACGTTTAAACGGTGGCTTCGCCTACAAGCTCATTTTTATTTATTATAAAGTCGCCCATAATGTATTGGTACATATATAACATTTTATTTATTTTTATTATTTTTGAAACAGTTTATATATATACATATATATATATATATATATATATATATATATATATATATATATATACATATATATATATATATATATATATATATATATATATATATATATATATATATACGTTATGCAATAGGTCGAACACTCGAAAGTGTCGATCTACCTATTTAGTAATCCATTACTGTATCTAGCCATCTAGGTATCTCTCTATATAACTGGAGAGATGTTCATGAGAATAATATGAAGAATATTTATAAGATCTGTATAATTTTCGTAGCACAATCATTTAAGTATTATATCAATCAGTGAATCTATTATGCCCTTAACTCCTCAGAAGAAATGGCAAAAATCAATCCGTCTAAAGAAATAAAGTGTGATGTGACATGATTAAAATCCGAAAATTGTAATTACTTTTAATATGGTTCCATTGCGCCATTTTGAATTTTAGCGAATAAAATCACTTGACGGATCTATTTGTATTAATATTCTACATTAATTAATGAATATTCTACGAAAATATTCTATTTAATAATTAGTAAATATATTAATACTAATTTGCGTATTTATACTTATTAAAATGATATAAATAATTATAATGTACTAAGCTACTAGTGAGCCGTTGGGTAAGTATGTTATATTAACTATGGGATTAATGTGGAAACGTGACACTTCGTACGTAAAGAAAATAGTTTTTTGTCACATAAGAAACATTTCCGTAAACGTATATTAAAATGAAAAAGGAATATAGATATTTTATTATGAGTATTTATGTTTATAATTGTTTATTTATGAAGGAAACCTTAAAGCCATTAAATTATAAGTATCTTGCCATACTTATAGGTAAATGTGCCCTGGACAGATGTCATAATACTTAAAGTTAAATTCATATTTTGATATATATCTTTTCATTTAAACGCGAGAAAAACAATTGGGACGCTGAAAAGGGACACAATAAAACAATACGTTTCATTGTAGCGTTGATTATTTATTTGTAACGCAAATCTAAAAAACATATTTTCAGGGTTATTTATTTACGTTAGAAGTGTAGAAGAAATGTATGAATGTTTTTTTTTTAAGAAACGTGTATAAAAAAATGGAGAATATATATACTTTTTAATGAAGTCGGTAGGTAAATCTCCGTTACAAATGCTCTTATAGATGGTAACGGGTAAAAATAGAGTTATTTGTAAGGAAATTGTTTTAAAATAACTTAATGGTAATTCAAAATGAACAATGTAAAAGAAGAAGAAAGAATTAACAATTGTTTATTAGTATAATTTAAACGCGAAAAAAAGTGGGACGCTGAAAACGTACACAGTACAGCATACGTTTTATTGTCGAGTTGATTATTTGAGTTATGTAGGCATGCGCAAGCGGAAGTCGTAAACGGGATATTAGTTACAACAACCGTTATAAGGCCATTGAAGTTTTATAATTATACAGATTATACATGTGTGCATATACGAGACGAAACTATACTAAACTACAATGTATATAACTTTTCCACCTACATTCCTTTAAAAAAAAAACTTGCAAATTGTTCAATTAAAATGTGGTTAATTTTCTTTTTGGGGCCTGATTTTATTGATGTGTCATCTCCAGGAAATGTATCGTCTGAATTTTCATATATATTTCAATGAAGTATGCAAACGTGTTTTTTTTTTAAAAATAAGCAACATGCTGAATAGAGAAAAACATTTCTTTAAACAAAACATGAAATGAATTTGTTATATTTCGAATCCAAAGCAAATTAAAATAGACTCATATTAGTTCCAAAAAAACAGTCGCCATTTTTGTCATACTCATAATAGTCGCTCTCCCTTTTCAAATCTGAAATATTTTCTATGACAAGATCTCGTATTTCACCTGCAACCTCTTGGCCCTTGGAACAGCGATGGCTTCCTTTCATTTAAATATACATATCTGCTAAGTGGTTCCACAATTTGAAATCTATTCGAGAAGTCGATGGGATATATGTTGAATGAAACAGGCAAATGTTTAAAAGAAGCCAAAGAAAAACCTGAGAAATGTGATCATAAAATAAGTACACAAGTATTTCACCTGAATATAAAATTGCGTCAATACGCTTATATATATATATATATATATATATATATATATATATATATATATATATATATATATATATATATACTTCAGAATAGTTTATATATATATATATATGCATACATAGATCATATGTGTGTAATCGTGTGTGCGCGTTTACGTACATAAGCGCAGTGTTATTATATTCATAATTTATTCCGCATTCTGAAACATATCACATAATAAAACCCATGCAAGGATATAAACTTTAAGTGATTGTGTTCATTGTGCATACATAGATTATATTTAAAATATTCTGGACTTATATCAGTTATGTCCGATATTTAGAAAATACCGATTGCAATACACATTTTAAAAATAAAAATTCACTAAAATGCCATTGTTATATAAACATCTCAAATAACCAATTACAAAATTTTTACTTTTGGCTCATTAAAAACAAGCAACAATTATTGCCTATTGCATTAATATGCGACTCTTAAAACTATGCGTACTTCATAACTGAGGCGAACCGAAGAGACGCATGTTCGCTTGTAACATGTTTATATTTTTATATAATATTGCATGTATTACGCCTATGAGGATAATGGCAACATCTAGTCTGGTTTACTGCAGCTTCTGTTGTGGGTAAAACTCGGAGTTGCCTCTCAGGGTGCATATCTAAATAGGCGAAAAGAAAACCTACGTTTTTTCCAGTCAACAGCCCCCCTTCTCTTTGCGTTGCTGAAAACTGCTGGGAAAGGCAAGCCAATACGTCGACTTAGCACAGCTGCAGGAATTGCCGGTAAGATGTTGCATGGCTTTATTTTTCGCATATAGAGACTCAAAATCGGAGTTGTTGTTAGAGATGCCTTTCTTAAGCTGTCTTTCTGAAGACATTAATAGGGCAGTGGAGCTATTTGCCCACAGCATGGGTACATTAGAAAATATTTCTAATTATGACGAAAATAACGTAGACTCTTATTAAAGTCATAATGTAGCAAAATAAAAGCGAACTCCTTTACTGATTCTTCTTAAGAAGAGATGGGCGAGAGAAACGCGAATTTAGCAATGGTGGAAATATGCACCTGAAAAACATCACATATTTCTCAATATAATTTGAATAAGAAATGTTTGTATTTATGCTTCACTCCGATCTTAAAATTAATACGAATTTTCTGAAAGTGGAATGAATGAACAAATGAACATGTAAAAGTATATGACGATAGAAATTTAAAGGACTTTTCGGTTTCTTTTAATTTGCAGATATTTCTGCCTACATTATTTCTAAAAGAATACAACATTCCACAACTGACATACTTCACAAAATATATTCATCGAAATCCTAAGACCATGCATGTAGTAGTAGTAAGAGAGTTTGAGCATCTAGTGAAAATACTGACCCACTGAGCATTTTTTCTGATATCTGTTTGCAAGGTTTCTCTTCGGGGGATAGCTACTGCCATATACACCACAACAGAAAATCCATTAAGCAATGCTTGGTCATAGATAACAATTAGAAAAATGATTTTGTATTCATAATCTGACGGAATAAAAGAAAACGAGAATTGTAGTACTTAACCCTAATATGGCGTACTCTAAGATGCAAAACAAGAATAGTCAAAACGCAGTATGTAATGGAGGTGGAGAAGAAAGGTAGTGCTCAGACAAGTGCGGGGAATCGACCACCACCGAAGCTAGGCGACGAGAGCACATGCTATAAGTGTGGGAGATTGGGACACATAGAATCATAGTGCTGGGAAGGTCGTGAAACTTGCAACACTTGAGGTCATGCCGCAAAGAACTGTGATAACGGGTGGGAGAAACCACATGTATAGATCATTCATCCTAAACCGCCTCGCAAAGAACGGGAAACATAAACAAATACCCGTTAACGTGCTGAGTGATACGGGGGCATCTCAGTCCTTGCTATTAAAGAAAAAACTACCACAGGGCAGGCTGAGAAAACCACGCCAACATGTAGGAAAAAAGCAGTTGGAAGAGACATCCTAAGCATACCGGTATGCTCAGTTCAGCTAACAGTGAACGAAGCGGCCAAAACGGTCAAAGTTGGAGTAATCGATAAATTTCCGATGAAAGGGGTGTCTCTGTTGCTGGAAAACGATAGGAAAATAGAGGTACTAGGTCCACAGAAAAACATCCGTACATGGCGCAAAAGCCTACTAAATAGGATAGAGAAATCCGCGAGGTCAAAAATCTCGGGATCACAAAGCGAAAACCAGTTATGCATGAAGGCGAAAAATCCAATTGCGTCACATTTACTGTCAGAAGAACTAATACGGGCTGAAAAACGCACCTCTAGGTAGACATGATATGAAGGTGACCGCAAAAATAGGTCCAAGTCGAAACCTGTAAGGAATAAACCCGCTGAGGTTGAAAGCGGTTATATACTGAAATACAAGTTCTAATCAAGAATCTGAAAATATGTCATGGGTTGCAGTACCTAAATAATAAACGGGCGGCAAGGAAAAGCCAAAAAAGAATGGGTCGCTTCTGGCGAGAAACATCTATACAGAAAGGACGAGGAATATAGGAATAGAGAATTCGTGTCTTCCTTGTCATTTCCTTTTTTAATAGAAAGCATGCCACGGTCCTAGGCCCGAAAAACACTGGGGAAAGACGAAAAGAATAAGAAAAGACCCAAGGGTGGACCTAAGTCGAGCAGTGACCGAGAGAGCAGAAAATCAGATGACACCGATGTTATGGGGTGTCGAAAGTATCGGGTGATAGCAGACTATATTTAGCATCGATTCAAGGCCGGAGGTGAAGAGATGAGGTTGTCACTTCCCTTATGGGGGCATCGGGAGTAGCCGAGAAAAAGAGGCGAAAGAAACAGGAAGAAGGAGTCTGAGTTGTAAAAGTATAGCGACCTATGTTTTTTGCGGGGTATCGAAAATTAAAAAAGCGTTGAAGAGAACATAACTGTAACCATGTTATGCGGCCGCATCTTATTGCGAAATGAAAAAAGTAAGTATCCCAAATTGGATTCCCATTAGAAAAAGACTTGTAACTTTCTCTCGATCAATCCCCACTAAAAGAACGTATATGTTCTTTGCAACCCGGCGGATTAATCAACAGGATGTAAACGGGCCAAATGTATCACTCAACAAACTCTTGATTCCATAACGGAACTAATCCTCACTTTTCTCTGGGACTGACGGCGACCGTTTTTTTCCTTTATCATTCAACCTGTTTTTGCTGCATTTTATTGCCTGGCTATTTTGGTTGTTGTTTGTTTGTTTATAAAAAATAATACCCCACAAAAATATATATATAAACTATATTTCTTCTTTCTGCCTCCTTATTATTGCATGCTAAAGTGTTGCCTCGTATTTCTCTTTATATGCTTCGCTTCTGACCATTTTTATAGGAGATTCGGGAAAATTTTATGGACACTTAAATTTGCCTTAACCCGATTGGATTCAGGCGATGGGCTTAAAAGGAAACTAGTCGAGTTGCCGTCTTTGGTGGTACAGTCTCTTACTCTTCTCTAAGCCGGCGCGCGCAGAACGACGTCATCCTAAAGATATCACCCACGGCCATTATTCCGTGTGCTGGAGTCAAAATTACTTCTATGCCTCTAAATTGGCACAAGCATAACATGATAAAATAATGACTACTAAAGTGTTTACTATATGTGTGGTCGGGTAATGCGATTACGTAGTATTAATGCGACTAATTGCAAAGTGGATTTCGCTTATTATTGCATAAATATTTTTTAAATAAATGTTCTAACATATCCGATGTAATTAAACGATTATTTTTTTTTCAACGGACTAATAATTAATAAACATAATGCCCCACAACAAAAAACTGTTCCTGTTTGGTGAAGATTAAACATTTTCAAAATTAAGCGCAATGCATATTTCTAAAGATTTTATTGTTTCATCGTATACCTTAAAAAGCGTTCATGTTTCGCGTTAGATCTAATAACAAGCCAACAATCGTGAGCTTGCCGTAAAAGCCTTAACGTTCCTTCAGATGTACTGTAATTTATTATGAGGTGGGATTTAACCTATACATTCAATAAGTAGATAAAATAATAATTATAATAATAATAATAATAATAATAATAATAATAATAATAACAATAACAATAATAAGGAACGTTTATAATTCATCGTTTTTCGATCACACAGCCGTGAATTATTTTTTAAGGCAAAGGTAATAAATATTAAGAACCGCTAGACTCTGGAATTCCATTCCAAGTTCCAGCTTCCCCAACTTTCTGGCATGCAGAAGTTCAAGTGTAATGTGAACCGTCATCTTGCTGCCCAAATCCAAACATAGTGACACAGTAGTTGCTGCCCCTGATAGTAGCCCCCTACACCAAAGTGGAAATGCGCCTTGTTTGGGGTGAAAATGTAATTAACAAAAAATTGATGGGATTTAGTAATAAAGTAAATGTATAAGGAATACAATATATTCTCTCTTCTTCTATCGCGTTCTCTTTCTCTCTCTCTCTTTTCTCTCTCTTCCTCTCTCTTTCTCTCTCTCTCTCTCTCTCTCTCTATATATATATATATATATATATATATATATTACTTTAAATATGTCTTTTTTATACTTGCAGGCGTCTATGCTGAGTCTAACACAATGTTATAATAACTCGCACTATTGTAATTACTCCAAATTTGGGACCAAGTTGCTAATATTCTCACGACTCTTCAACTTAAAATTTAATATACTGATTACCATCAATTTTGTTTACATATGATACCAAATATGCCAAATAGTTTTCAAGAGCAGCAGACAAAAGATCGCATTGCGCTAAAAATTTATGGTTTAATATAAGTTTATATAGAAGAGTAACATTTGTTGGAGGTTATAGTAAGTATATGTATATATATATATATATATATATATATATATATATATATATATATATTTAATTTTCGATGAATTTACTTGCAATTGTTAGTGCTAAATTCTTAGAAAATGTTGAGTGTGCACACGGTAATTATAGCGAACAAAATATTAGAACAAATATGCTATGTAAAGGTTTTAGCATCCTTGAATTAAGCACAGACGACTAAAAGTTATCGTCGAAATGTAGAAGAATTATGTTCGTGTGTTTGTCAGGTTAGGGCATTAATCATATATTTATTGTATGTAGGGTTATATGTATCTGTATGTATATATACGTATATATGTATGTGCATTTATATTTTTGATTACATTTTCACCCCGAACAAGGCACATTTCCCCTTTGATGAAGGGGACCACTATTAGGGGCACATGCTACAGGGTTATTAGGTGGGTTCACGTTACACTTGAACTTCTACATATGTCAGTGCAGTTGGGGAAGCAGGAACCTTGCAGGGAGTTCCAAAGTCTAGCAGTTCTAAGGAGGAAGCTACTGTAGTAGAAGGTTCTCTTACCTCTTGGGATCTCTACTGTGAAGGGATGGGACTGTACTGCTTGTCGGGCTTGTCGGGGGTATTTACGTAGAGTGGGTACAAGTGATTGAAGCTAGTCGGAACATACACGGTTAAAGTACTTGTAGAACAGACAGAGGGATGCTACATTGCGTCGATGGGACAGAGTGTGAAGCTTGGTTGATAGTTCAGGACCTATTTGGTTGGCGACTCTCTTTTGAATCTTGTCTAGGAGTGGGAGACTAGTAGTAGATTCACCGGCCCAAATGTGACAACAATACTCAACACATGGGTGAATGTTGGCCTTATAGAGGCACAGGATACTTTCAGGGGTAAGATGCTTCCTAGCACGCTAGAGAGAACCTACCTTTTCGCAGCAGTCCTGACAATGCTCTCAATGTAATTGTTCCAACTCATGTTTCCTGTGAACGTCAGGCTTAGGAGCTTAAAGGGTACTTTTAGATAAAGAGCCATTGTCCATTGCTATTGGTGGTAGAGAAGATTTCTTGTAGTTATTGAAGGGCACAAGTTTAGTCTTGGCAGCATTGAATGTGACAATCCATTTTCGTCCCCATTTCACTACAGATTTGAGGTCATCCTCTAGTTTCTTTAGATATGTGTTCATTTGTTTTCCTGTCGTGTCTGTTTTAGAGCGTGGTGTTATCAGCATATATATCCACCTCACAGAAAATTTTGTCAGCGTGGCAATTTATGAATATTAGGAATAATAGAGGTCCAAGGATAGACCCCTGAGGCACTCCCACATTTAGCTCATATTGTTTAGATGTACGGCCATCGAGAACAACCTGGATATTTCTCTTATCTAAGAAGGATGTAATTATGTTAAGTATTCTTCCAGTGATAATTTATGATCTGATTTCCATGAGAAGACCTTCGTGCCATACCCTGTCCAAAGCCTAAGATATATCTAGAGCTACCGCTCTACCATCCCCTGCTTTGTCAAGTGAATGGTATATGCGCTCGGAAATTACAGTTAGAATGTCTACTGTGGAACCGACTTGCCTAAATCCATATTGTAGGTCGGTCAGAAGTTTAGCATCTCTAAGGTGATGGACTAGAGCTTGGTTAATTATGGACTAAAATATGTAAGCAAAAGTGGGAGGAGACTAATGGGGCGGTAATTTGCTGGTTCAGTTCTTTCGACAGCTTTCTTGAAAACTGGTACCACAGAAGCAGTTTTCCAGCAGGCAGGAAAGCAAAATTCATTAAGGCATTTGTTGTAAAGGTTGGAATGGATTGGAGCTACTTCGGCGGAGCAATTTTTTTATAGCACAGCCGGGATGAGATCAGTTCCACATGCTTTTGAAGTGTCAAGATTTTTTATAATAGCATGCACCTGAGAAGGGGTGATTTTCAGATCGTAAAATGTGGCATCTGTCACCAAAGGAAAGTCTAGCAGAGGGTGGTTAACAGGGTCTTGGGTAGAGTTGGAGGCAAACCGACGGGCAAGCATGTTAGCCTTCTCGGTTGCTGAGCAAACAACTTCATGATTGTTGGATAGTGGGGGAATTGTTGATTGCCCATTATTTACTACACTGTTGTAGATTTTCCAGAAGTCACGAGTTCCTAATTTCTGAGGTTCGATGCGTTTTTTTGTGAATTCAGTAAATTCTCTCTTAGCTGACGCTATTTCATTCTTACAGTTACTTCTGGCTTCTATATACTTCCACTTGTTTTAACTGGATTTATGTCGGCAGTTGCACATGTGGAAGTAAACCATTGGGGAGAGTGGGGTTTGCTATACAATTTCCGCGTAAGAACATGTGCTTCAATTGCTGTTTTGAATCATTCAGTGGTCTCATTTCTGTACGGTTAAGCAGGAAGTGAAAAGATATTTCGCCATGAGGCGTCTCTAATGAGATCCCTGAGTGCTTCCCAGTCGGACTTTTTTTATAATATCTCGTTGTTTTGAGCGATGGCTCTTCCATTTTTCCTCTAAAGTTTAGGGTGATTTCAACTATTATCACTACATAATCAATATCCCCAAGGGGGTTGTGGGCGTTCGTAATACAATCATCAGGAACTGTGATCAGAAACAGATCTAAAAGTGATGCGTGTTGCTCTGGATGGTCAGGGAAACGGGTTGGAAATGTTACCGTCTGTGATAGGGAATGAGATATAGAGAAACTATGTGTTGTGGCACTAGCTGCGTCTGTGTAATTACAGAATCCAAGCCAGTGACTGTTGTGGATATTGAAGTCACCAAATACATGAAAGTGGGTGCTTGTGCCGAGGGAAAGTGCTGTATCTATGTTGTCAGAGACTTTGTTTATTAGAGTACAGTCCTGGGTCGGGGGAGAGCGGTAGACAAAATAAAAGTAGCTAATGTTATGTTGCATGTTTAGTCTAAAGCACAGACAGTCTTAATTTTCCGACTCTATTTTTCTTTCTATAGTCTGGGGGAGGGGGTTTCGAATCCAAGCACCTGTATATGTCTGTTAGAATCCTTACTCAGAATGGGAGATATCGTGGCATGTTAAAGTAGTATGAGGGGATGGAGGAGTGCAGGTTAGTTTCACTTAATGTTAAGATATCCTGGGTGTCTGTTAGAAGATATGCTTCATCATCATTTAAATTAGTTCTAAGCCCACGGAGGTTAGTAAATGCAAGCCTCAAGCGAGGAGGCAATTTGATTTTCTCTGAGTTTTGTCCTGTTTAAGCGTAATTTTAGAGTGTACTGTCATTTTTTTTAGTTTGAGTTTAGGTAAGGGGCACTGAACAAGTGGCTATGCAGAACACCAATGATGCAACACAAGTAGGCCATCAGCTTACCTCCATCTACTAGGACTGTTGCCTCAGGAAAACCCAGCGGGGATGAGTGCAGGGCCCCTTTCCATGCGAGACATGGAACCAAAAAAATTCCGATATTATTTAACTGTTGACGGAGCAGCCGCTCTATGCACACCAAAGAGATAGGGGGTCATGTACTACCAGTCGGAAACAGCAGCTAGAACTGTCAATCCTGTATCCTAACCCCATCAGACGATGGCCATCCCAATCTACTTGTACTGCCATTATGATGTTCAAGCACGCTCAACTGCCCAGTTTATAGAGGGATGGGATGTGTCGGTAGAGGGGTAATTCGGCATTCATTGCCCTATCAAGATCGATCACTGAGTGTTTCTGTTGAATCCCTAGGCTTCGACCTCGACACCTAGCTGATAGGCAAAGAAGGATTATGGAAGCCGGGCGATAGACAGTGCCTATCTACTCCTTAAGCAGTTTAGGTTTGAATACCGGTAATTTGTTCGAGTCACCAGCTCTAGGAAGGATGTCATCCAAGAATAAAGGGGCCTCCCTCCTCTTAGGTTTAGCTTCAGAGTTTTTCATCTCCTAGACGGATGACCGCGAAGGTCTACGAGTCCATCAGCACCGAAAAGGTTTACCCCGCGCCATGGTCCTAATCAAGGTATTTCTGCGACTCCGCGTGGGTAGTATATGTTAGTGGGTTAGTATGTAAATGTTATGTCTACTGAGAAATTACGCTCAAAGTTATTAAGGACCATTGTTATTACATTGTTACTGGAGGAGGGCGTGAGTAAAAGTTCCTGCAGTGGAAGTAACTATATTTGCAACAGGTTAGTTGGAAAGAATAAAGATATGGTTTAATAGTTTTCCTTTAAATTTAGAATTTTTATTTATTTATTTTTTATATGTTTCCTTAGAATAGAATAACACGTTACAGAATGACTTTATATTAAGCGGGTGTAATGTATGAGCGTTAGTAGCATCATACATATGTGTACACATATACATATATACATATATTTACACACACATACACACACATAAATATATATATATCTATCTATATATATATATATATATATATATATATATATATATATATATATATATATATATATGTAGAGCACTGTCGCAGCGCAAATCCCAGTTCCAGTCAGTCTATCCACAGAAAAAAAATCGATATTGATTTACTTTGTCAATAGGTTCATATATACTTGCTTTGTTATTAATGAGGCTGACATATCGTTTGCCATTGCTAATGAGATGATGACAGTAAAATCAGTAAACTTCAATGATGCCTCTTTTATTGGTCAACGGTCTATGAAAAGATTGCAGACACAAGATATTGCGACATGATTATAAATATAAAACGTAAAACAAAGTGACTGACTTCCACAGAGAACGCAATCAAGATACGTACTGCTGATAAGGTTATCGAACCGTCATTAATATTCTACCAAATTATTGCATCCTGGCCACTAGGAATAAAATCACAGAGTTTGATCTACTACAGTTCTATACATACAAATAATGACCATACATACAACTGTATAACAATATTTGGTGTCATTGGATACTATAATTCCAGGATCTACGTTGTTGATTACGGAACTCTTCGTTCTACATCGATTTTAATGAGGCAACTCACTTATTTGTTGAGATATATTGTACACTATTTAAGGGTAGCTGTATTAATAATAGCTTTATATAAACCAAATTAAAATAAATTTCTAAAAATACATGAAATAATTACACTTTGTATGTTTCGATTAAGCAAACGGACATAAAAGTAATACTTGTATTTGCAGATAATACATTAATTTACCATATCTTATTCTAGATGGCATGTATAATTTTAGTGTCATGATGCTCTGATCTATTCGGTATTTATGTGATCTAAACATTGTATTAAAGCTAATATCAATACAGGTAATAGTCTATCTCTGATACGACTTTATTTTTGCGATTATACTTCTGAAAGTTTTCTCCTTCTTCATTCAACCCTCGCAGACCACTGTGCTCCATATCTAAAATATAACAGCCTACAGCCAGGATTAGTTAAACGACGGCTACTCTAATAGTTTAAAGTCTATGGAATCTGCATCAGGGAGAACTGACTTAAAAAGCTTCTTTTTTTTTCGTCACGAACGCCGCCGATAACTCGGTGATCTCGATTTTGCTTGCAACTTCCTCACCGCCTATTATGAAAAATACGGACTTACAATTAATTCATATACCAGAAAGAGGTTAATCCGAACACTAAAAAAGAACAATTCCCCCGATTATTGCCATAGAAACTGCCGTCTTGTTCAATATGAATCCCTAGGACTTGAAATGTGTTGAAATTGACGTAATAAATGGATCAAAAACATATCGATTTAAGATAAATTTCAACATGTTCATCATTTTCTGTGTAAATTTCTACCATTATTTCTATGAAATAGCAAGTGAAACATTATTGTTTTAGATTTTCCATATTAATAAGAATTTTCATAACTTGTCATATAATTCATTTTTAAACCTATTATATAATACAATAAATATGCGATTTTGATATAGATTATAAATATTTACCCTTAATTTGATTTATTATTTGATATAAATTATAAATATTTACCCTAAAAGAAATTGATCTATTTATCTAGTGAAACGTTATTCGTCATCTCTTATCATTTTAGAATTGATACACCCATCGCTTTTACAATACAATCGACTGAATAATTATCCTAATGATCTAGTATTGGTCATACTGAATATAACGAATGTTATTTATTTTATTTAATAGAATAGCATTCCTGAAAATGAATTATTAAACTGTGAAACATGTTTCCTCCTTATGTCACAGACATGCGAAAATAATGCGTACTTAACATTATACGCTCGGCATAATAATTTTACTAAAGAAATGGTGCTAGAAGCTGAGATTTCAGTAAGTGTGGCAATATATATTACATCACTCGATATATATTACATCACTTAATAAAAATAATCCCTGCAGTAATAGGTTTGCAACATTTCATAGCGCAGAATAAAATTGCAATAGATTAATATCATATTAATATGTTTTGAGTTGCTTCATTGTAGTCTTTTCAAAACATTTTGAACATACGCGGCTGCGTGGTATCAGACACACATTTTACAAACCTGTGCATCTTTATAATTAATGCCATCGAAATGTGGTCTTATTGGACCACGTTAAAACTTAATTCATGAAAATAGATGCGTCTACTAGTATTCATCGGAAATATAATGGTTTGCTTTTTAATAAATTAAATGGTTTTCATTGTTTCTGGATAAGTAAAAACTATGTTTTTGTAGCCGACTAAATAATTTCAAAATTTCCTTAGGGATAAACATAGGAGTATTTGGATAGAGGAAACTATTTCTCATGTTTTTGATGGCATTTATTGTCATTAAAAACAACTAATCAAATATTCTCCTTTGAAAAATGTCCCGTGAAAGAATCTACTCTGCACATAGACGCCATATTGCAATGCACAAACTGGAAAATTTAGGAATTGGATATAAGCACAGACTTTAAATAAGGTGATATTTTTGAAAGAGCTTTTTTCACCGTTAGAAACACAAAGAATTACATATTGTAAACATGTCTTAGTGAACATAATTGAGCGTTTGAGTTGTAATCACAGCTTGTCAAAATCTCTAAGAAACTTATCAAGCAGGACTTAGGAAGCGTATGGCAAGGCACAGAAGAGTCTAAAATCTAATAAATTCCACAATATAAACCAAACTCCATCCTCTGTCCCATCAATACAGTGTTGCGTCGCGTTGCCTTTTTACCGGCAAATCAATGATATAAACTCATATCACCTGTGCTTTCTTTAAATACCACTTCTTTACCATAACGATACTAGATGTCGGAAAGTTTTCTACTTGAATAGTTCCTGACTTGGACAGCTAGATACTGAATTCTCTTCCTCTGTCTTGGTGACGTGACTGTACTGACGTGCTGGAATTTAAATGTTACGTGAACAAAACTCTTGCTGTTTAACTACTTACAGTTAGCTGTTTGACACTATCCCAAGTAATAATAGCTTATATCCCAAGTGGCAATGTGTCCTGTTGTAGGCATGATATTAGTAAAACTAATCATGCTGAAAAATCACACTTTTAATCTATTAACAGACTTGATGCATTGAATTATATTATAGTCATTTCACATAAACATATAGTAAAATAAAGTAAAATAATAGGTGAAACAAAAAATAAGAATCTTAAATTTCTTGATGATCGGTAATACTTTCTATCTTACGTGTATAACTTATTTATCCTTTCAGAATTTTGTATTTTCATAATATGTTGATCAGAACAATTTTGTTATTACGTCGTTCACTTTACGAGAAATTTACGATTTATTCTTTAGAGTCCTTGTACAAGTTTAAAAACCTGTAAATCGCAACCTACATTTCCCTCTCATTTCTAGTGCACGGATATTAATAATACAAATATTAGATGTTTGTCTGCAGATATCAGTATAAATAATCAAATATATCGTTTAGAGAAAGAAGTCCTCATACAATTATCAGATTGATTATATATATATATATATATATATATATATATACAGAGAGAGAGAGAGAGAGAGAGAGAGCATAGTCTAAATACAGTTGCTTTGTTGTAAAAATGTATTCAAAAGTTATTTTTAAATACATATTTTACGTACGTCAGTTGCCTAGGCAATAGTCCGTTCTTATTTTACGCTATTTGGCTAATATATATAATATATTTCGACGAAATTGGTCGCATTATATTATGCATTATATTGTGTTTACGGGAATGTTCGGGATGTTGTTGGGTACTGTCGACTATATTGTTCAGCGTCGTACATATATTATAAGTGTCAACGTGGTTATTATACGGTCTCAAGTTTTAAAATCTTCCAACAAATGTATGTGTGTGTGTGTGCGTGGGCGTGTGTGTGAGTGTATTTCGGGTTGAGTATATTGAGAAGTGATATACAAATTACCAGTAGCAGATTTATCGATGCTCTTTGTGTAAACAAATTAAGCTTATGTATTTAGACATGCCAAAGCATTGATAATTCACTTCCTGCATAACATCAGTCAAATAGCGCAACGGTTACAAGCTCTGACTGCGGTTGTGGTGGTCGGGTTTTGATCTTGGCTTGAGGTAGTTGGTTTTCAGCCGCACTGATAAGCTGTGAAGCAGCTAAACATTTCTGTATGTGGATGCCTCTCTCTCCCCTTCTCTCTTTCTCTCTCTCTCTATCTCTCTCTCTCTATATATATATATATACATACACACACACACACACACATATATATATATATATATATATATACATACATATGTTTTATTGAGTGATACTGGTACATGAGTAGTAGTTCTTCTGTCCTACCCCGAGATATTACAAGTAGAACCTTCTAATATACTTACATAATATATTTTTTATTATATCAAAAATATTGCAATAGTCAATTTGCCAGTCCATTTCTTACCAAAGGACTTGGAGACATGAACGCATGCATGGGATATACCGGAGCTGACGTAGTATTTCATTAATATGAACAGTTACAACGGGCAATGTGCCATTTACAAGAGTTGTTGGGATGACACTGGCACTGAGTTTTCGCCTCCCGCATGTATGTTTCTCAAGACAAAATCGAGCAATGTGTCCACCCATGCATGATAACGTGTTACATTTCCTCGAAGTATGTCTATCTCCCGATCCAATATTCAAAATCTTATCTTACAATTCGGTCAATAACATTAAAAAACGACGAGGATTATCCGTCTCCTTAGATGTGCATTGAGCCGACAGTGCAGCTACTGCAGAGTTATCTTGTGAAGTTCCTTGAAATGGAACGCAGTGACGTAATTGACTTAGGGGAGTGTTTTGCTCCCCATTCAAGGGGTTCAGACTTCCCAGGGACTCGAAGAAGGCTAGGTAAATATGCTAAAATTATTAAATTAATCCCAGACGAAAGCGGATATCGAAAAGACTCGAATGGATATATATAGAAATATTTTGTTTTATTGTTTGAAAAATCAGATATATATTTTGTGTTATTGTCAAATTCAGAGATTGTTATTTTGTGTTAGATAACAGGAAATGCTAGACAATGTTGAAACGAGAGTGTATTTGCTGGCCTGAAGAACCCCGGGCCAGGTGTTCTTGTTCCAGACGGGCACATTCTCAATGACGGGGATGACCTCGAAGGTCATTGGAATAGATATTAATTTTGGTCCCAAATTACAAAACTTGTGATATGGCTGGGCTGCACACCCGCAATCCGAATTTGGGGTTTTCCCACGAGATGCGTGTCGACATTTTATTGGCTTACGGGATTTTTCATCCCGACAACATACCCCACTATATAAGGTCAATGCCGCTCGGAAATTAGTCAGATTCCAGATTGGCGCAGAATCTCGAGATAATAATAATAATCGCCCCCTGTAGACGTGCCCACCCCTCTCCATTTCGCCTGATTGACATCTACGAAGAAGGAAAACCCGAGACTTTTAAAAAATTTGTTAAGAACTTGAAGTATACATATGTGTAAAACGTCTGTAATTTTTGTGAAATTATTTTTTTTTCATAGAATAGAACCTAGTCGTCTGTTTTCGTTCTTGCAAACACAGCTTCCGGAATATCAATGTGACGGCCTCTCGAAGAATAAGATTAGGGGTACTTGCGTGACCTCACCAAGAGGGTGTTACACGTGCCACGCAAACACTGTTGTATTATTGGGGGTTCTCTGTTTGAGATTACAGCACTAGGACGAATATGTTGCGTAGTGAGACGATGTAACAGTGTATAATCAAACGTGTATATTCTTGCTGTTCTATCTCTATAGTGATTCTTAATTTTTTTACTGTTGTGTGTGTGTGCGGTTGCGTATAAATTTGTGTGTGTGTGTGTGTTTGACATACAATAGTATCTTACAAAACACATTTAATACACAGATGGGGACGGAACATTTACTGGGGAATACATTACCTTCTTTATAAGGGGTCTTGCTTGATGACTTAGCCAAAAGCTAAATTAAAATTCTTCCACAAAAACCACCGGGAGTATCCAATTATATTTCAGACAGCTTTTATTTAGCTACGTTTCCTTGTCAGTCTTAGACTCTGCTTTACTCCCGACGTCCTGTCTCTTACATGATCATTGTCGATCAAGTATTCTCCTAGCTGTGTCAATGCTCTTCTCTTAACTCCTAACTCTCTTGTAACTTAACAGATGCTATTACGTCATTAAACTCAATGGCATGAAATGTGACTTCAAAACAGGTTTCCGATACTTGATTTAGTGATGTCTCATAACACCATGCTGAGTCTGTATTTTGGAACCTTCTCTTCTCGTTAAGTTCAATTCGCAGGTTTCTAAACATTTCTTATTTCAAGCTTCCTCTCCGCATAAACAAAAACAATTATATTTATTATAAAATACTTTACCTTTGTAAAAATAATAATAGTCGATTAGAGTAAATCGACTTTCAGCAAAAATTATATCACGCATGTGTTACAAATGTAGGTAGTCCACCCAAGTTAATGCACATAATAGTTCTTCCATATATCCAGGCAATGCAGCAAATGATGGACATTGCACCCAATGATGTGATAGCCGAGGTAATCGGACTGCAAGTCTGCGTGCTTCTTTTAAATACGGTAGAATTTTGGCGTGCTGCAAACAGCTCCTATACGTTGAATGTATCCAAGGCAAGTATTGTATTCCATGTTTTCTTAACACAATCAAATCCACAAGATTTTCTTCCTCTAGAAAGGATGCGTGCAATCAGACAAACGCATCGAGATGCAACAAGCGTGTTGGGTTTATGATAGTGGCTAAGTCTCGGTATTAAGATTAAGTGTAATGTCTATTATATTGGACATTTTTGTTTGGTTCGACAATTAAAGAAAGGACAAAGTTGTTAAAACAGTTCTGTACTTTTTAAATTATTTTGGTTATATTTTCAATAAAAAACTCATTGAGGATTTCTTATTCAACTATGCCTAATTTAGCACAAAGTAACTTAACATCTAATAACAAAACAATTACATCAGCCCAACATATCCCTTTGCCAATTAAACCCAAAACTAACTACAAATGTAACAACGAACATATTTGCCCACTCAATTATGACTGCATCCATTATGTTGTTATATATTCATGCACAATTACAGAGTACCCACGCACTGTTCTCAATACAGACAGTAATATTTTTTAACAGCCATCCTAACACTAACAACACTCATTATCCCCTACAAAACAGTCTTTCCAAAGTCATAGTCTAGCACTTAGTTCATCCCAGTAAAATAAATTCAAACTATTCCCCCAGTACAAATCAGCAAATGAATATTAATATCAGAACTCGAGCTTTTAATAGAGTACATACATATATCGGCGCTACTTCAACATTAATTAAGAAAAGAATATCAAACCACACTTCTTCTTTTAACAAGCAACATTCTCTAATCATTTTAATTAAAAAAAAACTTCATTCTAACAATACCCCTTCTGAATTAAATGGCTCTAAGTCATGTAATCTCTGCACAACCGAATTTTAACTATAATTACTTCGCCCCAAAATAGTAATATAAAAAAAATTCTAAAAACGAACTGATTTCCTACTGAAAACATAAGTCCAAATTTAAATATGGTAAATTTGGAATTGCAAGGTATTAATTAAACCTTTCATATATATATATATATATATATATATATATATATATATATCCTATGCCATTATAATTTTTCTACATACTTTCCTAGCGTTTTGTAACACTGTAATGTTCATTATATTTTCTATTTCTTCTTTTTTGGCCGGTTTTACATTTGTAATATCCGTTTTAGTGTTTTAATATTCCTATCAATCAAATATATCCATCTACCTACACATTCATTTTCTGCATGCATGTTTGCTCATATTTTACTATGTTCATTTACTTTCATAATTATGTGTTTTATTCCGGAATTTGTAAATACCGGCCATCGTCTCCACTTAATTTTTTTCAGCTCTTTGTTTATTTATTTACTCATCAATTTTCTGATATATATATATATATATGCATATACACACACACACACACACATATATATATATATATATATATATATATATATATATATATATATATATATATAAGTGTGTGTATATGCGGGTGTTTTTGTTGTGTATTTATATGTATGTATATGTGTAACGGTAGGTATTAATATATATGTATGTATATACATGTGTATGTATTTCACTTATCATTTATTGATTTGCTTCTTTTAATAACTCCTGCTTATAATTTAATTCTTAAGTAATAACTTGAATATTTCAGTTGACCCGTTTTTTGCTTAAAATTTTGGCGCCTTTTCTAAGTCATCTTGTCTGGGTCATTTTGTCATTGGTTTCTTTTCTTATATTAACTCAATCTCCAGACAATGTTTTCTTTTTATTTGATTTTATCTTCTTCATTACTCATTCTCCCAATATTATCCTAGCTTTGACAGTCGTTTAAATTCTTTTTCTTCGCACACCTTTTCTTTGCCCCCATTCGTAAATTATTCCATTTGTAAATTATTCCATTTGTAAATTTCCCATTTGTAAATTATTCCATTTGTAAATTTCCCATTTGTAAATTATTCCATTTGTAAATTTCCCATTTGTAAATTATTCCATCTGTAAATTTCCATTTGTAAATTTCCCATTTGTAAATTATTCCATTTGTAAATTTCCATTTGTAAATTTCCCATTTGTAAATTATTCCATTTGTAAATTATTCCATTTGTAAATTTCCCATTTGTAAATTATTCCATTTGTAAATTTCCATTTGTAAATTTCCCATTTGTAAATTATTCCATTTGTAAATTTCCCATTTGTAAATTATTCCATTTGTAAATTTCCATTTGTAAATTTCCCATTTGTAAATTATTCCATTTGTAAATTATTCCATTTGTAAATTTCCCATTTGTAAATTATTCCATTTGTAAATTTCCATTTGTAAATTTCCCATTTGTAAATTATTCCATTTGTAAATTTCCCATTTGTAAATTATTCCATTTGTAAATTTCCATTTGTAAATTTCCCATTTGTAAATTATTCCATTTGTAAATTTCCCATTTGTAAATTATTCCATTTCTAAATTTCCATTTGTAAATTTCCCATTTGTAAATTATTCCATTTGTAAATTTCCCATTTGTAAATTATTCCATTTGTAAATTTCCATTTGTAAATTTCCCATTTGTAAATTATTCCATTTGTAAATTATTCCATTTGTAAATTTCCCATTTGTAAATTTCCCATTTGTAAATTTCCATTTGTAAATTTCCCATTTGTAAATTATTCCATTTGTAAATTTCCCATTTGTAAATTATTCCATTTGTAAATTATTCCATTTGTAAATTTCCCATTTGTAAATTATTCCATTTGTAAATTTCCATTTGTAAATTTCCCATTTGTAAATTATTCTATTTGTAAATTTTCATTTGTAAATTATTCCATTTGTAAATTATTCCATTTGTAAATTTCCCATTTGTAAATTATTCCATTTTTAAATTTCCATTTATAAATTTCCATTTGTAAATTTCCCATTTGTAAATTATTCCATTTGTAAATTTCCATTTGTAAATTTCCCATTTGTAAATTATTCCATTTGTAAATTTCCCATTTGTAAATTATTCCATTTGTAAATTTCCATTGTAAATTTCCCATTTTCGGATTACATTGGACCATCTTCCAATTGCGCGATACCCTTGGATTTTAGTTGTGGGAATCGAAACTTAACCAACTTTTAGGAATTTGATATTCAGATTTTACCGTTATTGGATATTATATCCTTCACCAGACTATCGATTAACGGGAAATCAACATTTCTTCACCATACTCCCTCTCCTTCACTATTTGTTACCAAGTAAGATCTATGATTTACTTCTAGTTTCATAAAATACTTTTGCAAGCAAAATCCGATCCGCATTTTGGTAAATGCAACCCTATGATGAGAAGGAAAGTATTTGTTCGAAGCACCGCCGTTTAAGGACTATCCACTTATTTTGTGCTTCCTTTTTAAAATTAAGTATATTTTTAACTCTGATGAAAAATTTTGTTGAACATGTTTTATTAACTAATTGTTTTTATTGTAAGCTCTATTTCCTCTTTGGTTTTATCGAGCTTTTACATCTGGCTGAGATTACTTTATAAATATTAACTCTCTAATATTATTTATAATATACTTCAGTTTTGGCATGGATTATTTCGGTAAACTTAAATGTAATACATGTTTCATATATATATATATATATATATATATATATATATATATATATATAGGGAGAAAGAGAGAGAAATACATATAGATAGATAGATGGAGAGAGTTTGTCCAAGATGATACCCCTTTTTCTGTATGAAACCTTTACTGTGATAGTTGAATGCGAAGCAGAGACTATTGTAGTAAGACAAACTATCAACACTCTATAAGAGTTTAATAGCAACCTCCAAACAGGTATTTGCTAACAAAGTGTAAACAGTAGAATATTTATCATGTAAGAGTAAATTGCGAAGCAAAGAATACATTCCAGCTAAAAGAAAAATAAAAAACTTAGTAAAATATCATTATATATATATGTATATACATAAAATGTGTTAAGAAGTTCCAACGAGAGAAAGATGTATATTTAAATAAGGGGGTTGTCACCAACAATGTGTATTTTTAACATTATTTTATTATTCCGTGTCTTGGATTTTAATTGAACAATATGTTTACATCATTGTAATTATCTTTTTAAATCATTGAAATTGTGTTTAACGGATTTCATACATTCTGTGAAGCATCCTCTTCAGAAATATTTAAAATGATTAGAATATAATCAAGAAGTGTTAAAAATGAAAAGAACATTTTCGTAGTTCATTTGAAATGTTCACAGAGGTGGAAACACGTGTACACGATTCTACTTTTCATTCGTATGTCCAATTTTTATTACTAGTTCATTGGGATGGACTGTTGTCTTATGTCTTTCTCTCCCCTCTCTCTCTCTCTGTCGCTCTCTCTCTCTCTCTCTCTGCTTGTGTTTCTGTTTATTTTTCTTTGTTTTTCTCATTTTTTTTCCTTTTTACTCTTACTTGAGTGGGGGTGAGGGTGGCATTGGTACTTGGTAGACTGGGTTCATAGGGTAGGATATATGTGTGTGTGCGCGCGCGTACGTACGTGTGTGTAAGGATTGGGGTGAGTGAGTGTGTTTTCTTTTATTGGTTTGAAGAATGTATGTTCTGTTTTATAGTATTATAAATTATTTGCGTCCCTAGGAAGGTAACTGTGATTCAAGGTCGTCAGTAATGCGTGTGTTGTAGGAGAGTGGGCAACTCCTCTGAAGTAGGGTAGGGGTGTTTTCATTAAATTTTGATATTTATTTTTTGGATTTTTGTTTACATGAAGTTCATCACTTATCAAGGCCCAATGGCCACTCGGGGATAAGGGGCATTGTGTGTACAGTAATCAAAGGGATAGTGTAGCAATAGTATTGGATAATTGGTGAGGTGGCATTACTTAGGGGGACGGTTCATCAGGAATTTGTTTGTGTTGGACTTGAAGACACCGAGGTTGAAGTCGGGAGGGAAACAGGCAAGCGGAACAGCGTTCCACAGGCGTGCAGTTCTAAGAAAGAAGCTTTGTTCATGGAATTCTTAGAGTTTAGTATTGTGATTTTTCGTTTCAGTCTTAGACTGTTCGGGTATTCTTAATATTATGTTTGTTTAGGTAAAGAGGTGTATTAATAAATATACGTAGGGGATATTTTAAAGTTTCTATTTATTTGTCTTCCCATGTGAGTATGGCCAGACCCAGGATCGGTTCTTAGTGTGGGGGAGATCTCGTTCCTCAGAGGAGAGGGGCCAGTTCCTGGGGTATAGGTATGGGTGGAGGGATGATAGAAGGGATGATAGTTATCTCATCATGAAGGATTTCTCCTCCACTGATTGAAGGTGGAACGAGGTGTTTGAACAGATATTACACTATACTATATTTTACTATGTGTTTGCTAGCGTTGTTGGTTCCGAGGTTAAGTAGAGTTGGTATTGTTCAATGTGTTGTATAAGAGACAGGAGTGTTATGTCTGTGTGTGGCTGTATGCGTGCGTGTGTGTGTGTTTAATGTGTCAGTTCTGATTTATGTATGGGTGTGTATATGTATATGTACGTGCATGCGAGTGTGCCTTGCATTTCATGTTTTTGTGTGTTGATATTTAGCTCTGTTTAGTTCGGGAATGAATCTTGTTATGATTTTTTTTTCCTGTGTAAGTAAATAACAATGATTGTCTTTTTGGAAGATAGGCATTATCTTGAAGCTATTTTTACTATACGTGTGTACGTGTTTTGAAACAAGGAGGTGTCTTTTATCTGTAAGTTTTTGATGTTGCTCTTAGGTAAGGCCACCCTATTGCTGAAATTTTTGGTGGCGCCTATGTAGAATTTGTTGCATACTGTGCATCTTAATGCATAAACTACATTTCCCGAGGTGCACTTTAGATCCATTTTTGTTTTTAATATCTGTGTTGGGTTTTTGAATGTGTATATGTTATCTTCAATTATTATCTCACATACTCAACATCGCGGTGTGTTGCATTTTGTAACCCTTTGTAGTGTGTGGAACGTGTTTTGAGGAAGTTAGAATGTGTTTTACCTTTTCTTTATTACATTTCCACCTCAAACAAGGCACATTGCAACTTTGTTGTAGGGGGGCTACTATCAGGGGCAACAATTACTGGTGTACTATGTAGGGATTTGGGCAGCAAGATGTCGATTCACGTTGCACTTGGACTTCTGCACGTCAGTAGAGTTGGAGAAGCAGGGACCAGGAATGGGATTCCAAAGTCTAGCGGTTCTGGGGAAGAAACTACTGGAGTAGATAGATCTTTTGTATCTGGGGATTTCTACAGTTTGGGTGTTGGATTTTGCAGCCTGTCGGGTCTGCCGACGGTGTTGACGTCGTGGGGGCACCAGTGCTAGCAGTCTGTTAGAGCATTCACGATTAAAATACTTGTAGAACAGACAGAGGGATGCAACGTTTCGTCGATGGGACAGAGGCTGAAGCTTAGATGTCAATTCAATGTCTGTTAGATTGTCAACTCTCTTTTGAATCCTGTCAAGGACCTAGACACTAGTAGCCGATGCACCAGCCCAAATATGACAGCAATACTCCATACATGGACGAATGATTGCCTTATAGAGGTACAGTTCACTTTCGGGTGTTAGTACTTTTTTAGCACTGTAGAGTGAGCCCACCTTTCCTGCAGCGGCACTGGCAATGCCTTCAATATAATTGTTCCAACTCATGTTTCCTGTGAACGTAAGGCCAAGGAGTTTGAAATATGTACTCTCAGATAAAGAGTAATTGGCCATTGCTATAGGTGGTAGAGAATGTTTCTTGTAATTATTGAATGAAACTAGTTTAATCTTGGCGGCATTGAACGTGACCATCCATTTTTGTCTCCATTACACTATAGATTGGAGGTCATCCTCTAGTGTTTCTGCCATTTCTTTAGATATGTGCTCATTTGTTTTTCTGTTCTGCCTGTTATAGAGTGGTGTGTCATCAGCATATATACCCATCTCAGAGGCAATTTTGTTGGGGAGGTCATTTATTAATATTAGGAACATAAGAGATCCAAGGATAGCCCCCTGAGCCACTCCCGCATATATAATACTATTAAGACGTACGACCGTCGAGGGCAACCTGGCTTTTTCTATTATTTAAGAAGCATTTGATTATGTTAAGTATTCTACCAGTGATACCGTATGATCTAATTTTCCTGAGGAGACCCTCATGCAATACCTTGTTAAAAGCCTTAGATATATCTAGAACTACCGCTCTGGCCTCCCCCGCTTTGGGTTGGCGTTTGCTTTTTATTATTTTTGTTGTTTTAAGTATGTTGTTTAGTTTGCCGTTCTGATTGAGGAGAATAAGGTTTTTTGTTATCTGTGTAAATAGTTCTGGGTTGTTTGTGTTGTGTGTGGAGACTACGCTAAAATTTGTCCTTTGTTGTGTTCTTTTGGGATACTTACTTGGTCTATTGGAGTTTCTTCAGCCAATTCAATACCTTTCTGTGTTTGTGGTAGTTGATATCCTCTTTTTCGCAAGATTATTTGTAGCTCATTCAGTCTAATCGGACGGATGTGTCTGTCTGTTACTATGGTGCAGACTCTTCGTGCCAGGGTGTAGGATATTGATTTTAGACAGTTTTTAAAATGGTGGCTTTTGAAGTGGATGTATTGTTGAGTGTCTGTGGGTTTGTGGTAGATGTCTGTAATTATGTTGTTGTTGTTTATTGTTACTAGGATGTCTAGGCAAGGTAGTTTTGTGGGGCTTTGTTCTAGTGTGAAGTTTATTTTTTGGGTGTAGGTTTTGAAGCAAAGTGTGAAGTTCTCTGATATTCCCCATGATGTTCTCTAGAGGATAAAACAGTCCTCTAGGTATCTTTCCCAAGATTTAATTAAGAGTGTTTTTATATTGTGCCCGTATTTCTGCTCTATCCTTTTATAAAAGGTCTCCTCTAGGAAGGCTATTGTAAGGGTCACACATATTGGTGCCATTTGTACTACCCATTGCTGTGCCTAGTATTTGGATGTAGTTTTCATTATTGAATTGGAAGGAGTTGTTATTAAGGATTATGTCAATGCTGTCAATCACGGATTGTTTATAGAATCTGGGGGGTAAAGTCTGTGTATGTTTGTCAATCCAATATGAGAAAGCTTTTTTTCCTAGGTTGTTTGGGATATTGCTATATAGGCTGCGAACATTGAATGTGGCTAGTATTGCCCCATCGTCTACTGTTTGTGGTAGGGAGCTAAGGAAGAGTGTGTCATCTCTTACATAACTTCTGAGTAGATTGGTGAAGGGATGTAATAGTATATCTATTAGGTTGCTAAGTCTGCTTGTTGTGTATGTCCTGCTACTATGGGTCTGAATGTGAGGTGATTGGGGTTTAGGGTGTTTATGTACTCCGACTTTTGTATGTTGATGGCATGTCTTACCTGGTTAGATTTGTGTATTTTTGGTAGCCCATAGAAGATATTTGTTTTTGTTGTGAAGTTTGTAAAGAAGTCTTTTTTTTTTCTTTTTTGTTAGTGTACTATTGTATGTTGTGCAGAGTTTTGTGATTTTAGATATGGTTGTGTCGTCTATGTAGGAGCTAATTGGTTTGTAATAATTTTCGTTCCCTGGTGATTCTAAAATGTTTGTGTTATGGTAGTTCTTATTCATGATAACCACCGCGCTAACTTATTCCGCTTCCTTTATAATTAAGTTGTTATTATGTCGGATGTTTTTAAGTGCTTGATTTTGTTTTCGTGTTAGATTACTAGTGGGTTTTTCTTTTTCTTGGGGGTTGAGGTTCCAGAGCCTTTCAAAGAAAGTATTTAGTTATTTTGTGGTGTTTTGTTTGTTGGGGAAATATGTTGATTTGTTTTTCACTAGAGAATCGCCTGTTGTGTCATCTCTGTCATTAAATATAGCTATGAGTCTAAATTTCGATGTTACTTTTGGGGGTTGGGAATAATTTGAGGCCCAGTTTTAGTACTTCCATTTCGTCCTTTATAATGTCTCTGTAGATAGGTTCATGACTTTGGTTTTTTTGTTGTCTAGGCTGGTGTTGTCATTTTGTGAGGGGTTCCTAACTGATTGCGTGGGTAGTTAGTTTCGTTGTGCTGGTTGGGGGCTTAGTCGTGTGTTTTATAGGGATGTATAGATTATGGAAGTACCTGGGGTATTTTGATTGGTTGTGTTTGTGTAGGCGGTAGTTTTGGGGTCGATTTCGTACTGTGGGGTACTGGGGTGGGTTTTGTAAGGACAGTTTTGTATAGGGGTGGTTTTGTTCAATTGGGTGATTTTGGTAGTGGTTGTTTAGTGGGGGATTTTTGTGGTTTGTGTGGGTAGGTTGGGGTAAGAGATAGTGGGTTCTTGACTGAGTTGTGTAACGTGATTGGTAGTAACTATATTCGTATCGTTGTGGGAGATTGTATTCTTTAGTATTGTCGTGTGGTGACGGGTGGTCGGTTGTTGATATGTTGTTTTTTTGGCGAATTTTGGTAGAAGTATTTGTCTTTATATGGTGCCTGTGTTCTTGTGTGGATGTGTGGTGTACTTGATGGGAGTTTTGGTTGAGCTGGTCGGTGGGGATGTGTGTATGGTATGAATATGTTCTGTTCGTTTCGTTGTGTGTGTTTGGGGCTGTTGTGTGGACATGCTTGTGAGTAATGTGTGTCTCGTTTCTTGCCTTTGTTTCAAAATCCCTCCAGCTGTTGAAATCGGGTAGGATTGTCTTGTTTTTGGTTGGTTTGAGTGGTCATGCTCGGTACTTCTTTGTTTTTTTTATTTGTCTGGTAGATTTTTCAGCCAGGTTATTTTCCTTTCGATAATTCTTTTGGATTTTTCCTCCTCCTCTCTGCATTAAGACTCCCAAAGTCCAATAAGGATTTGGTGTGTCTCCTTGGGTCATAGCTTTCTGATATCGCTAAGCATTTGATCGTCGATTTTTTAGTATTCCTATGTGAGTTGTATCTTTCTGTCCTCCTATATATCGATTTCAGCCTGTAGTTATGATATGTTGAGGGTTTTTTTTAAATTATCTTCTGCTCCTCTATGTCTTGTGGAAGTGACTTTTTCTCGGAATTTGTTTCGGATAAACTTCTCCTCCATGGTTAAAAATGTCCTGTAGGTCAGGGCGGTGTTGCTGCATTTGACTGCATGGTAGTAGGTCATTTTTCTCTTTTTAATAAGAGTTTTCCATGTTTGGAGGTTTTTTTCTTTTGTTTTCAGCGCTTCATTCCGGATATGTGTTTCCTTCAGATGTTCTAAATGTTCTTGTTTTTTATGAGTTCTATAATCTCGTCGATGTTGGTTAGTACCTTATCTTTATCATGAGGATTATTCTGTCATCTTTTCATTTAGTTTAAGAATTTCATCCTCGAAATGTTTGTTTTCCATGTTGGGTGTTGTTTGTGATTCTGGTGTGCCCCCTTAAGGCTTTTTACGTGTTGGTGGCATTCTGTCGTTGTAGTTACATATATGTGTATAAAATGGGGTAAGAAGTTCCAACGAGAGAAAGGCGTATATCAAAATAAGGGGGTGGTCACCAACAATGTGCATTTTTTAACATTATCTTATTATTCCGTGTCTTGGTTTTCAATGAAAATTATGTTTAGATCATTGTAATATTGTTTTTAAATAAGTGAAATTGTTTTTTACGCGTTTCAGGCGTTCTGTGAAACGTCCTCTTCTTACCGTGCAGTGGAGGAGAAATGCTTCATGACTGAGATAACTACCATCCCTTCTCCTATACCCATACCCTTCCAAGTGGCCCCTCTCCTCTGGGCAACGAGGTCTTCCCCACACTAAGAACCGATCCTGGGTCTTGTCATACTCACATGGGGAGACAAATAAATAGAAACATTAAAATGCCCCCTACGTATATTTATTAATAGACCTCTATATCTAAACAAACATAATATTAAGAATACCCGAGCAGTCTAAGATTGAAATGAAAAATCACAATACTAAACTCTAAGAATCCAAAAAATAAATATCAAAATTGAATGAAAACACCCCTACACTTACTTCAGAGGAGCTGCCCACCCTCCTATCACACACGTTAGTGACGACCTTGAATTACAGTTACCTTCCTAGGGAATAAAATAACTTTATAATACTATAAAAAAACATTCATTCACACACACTCACCTCCACACACACGCACGTACCCGCGCACCAACTCACCCCTTATGCACCCAGTTGACCAAGTACCAACGGACCCTTCAACCCCACTCAAGTAAGAGCAAAAAAGAAAAAAAAATAGAAAACAAAAAAAATAAACAGAAACACAAGCAAAGAGAGAGAGAGAGAGAGAGAGAGAGGGAGAGAGAGAGAGAACATAAGACATCAGTCCAGCCCAATGAACCAGTAAAAAAAATTGGACATAGGAATGAAAAGTAGAATCGTGTACACATATTTTCACCTCTCGGAACATTTCAAATGAACTACGAAAATGTTCTTTTCATTTTTAACACGTCTTGATTATATTCTAATCATTTTAAATACTTTCTAAAGTAGACACTTTACAGAACGTCTGAAATCTGTTAAAAACAATTTCAATTATTTAAAAACAATATTACAATGATCTAAACCTAATTTTCAATTAAAAACCAAGACACGGAATAATAAAATAATGTTAAAAAATATAAATTGTTGGTGACCACCCCTTTGATGTTAAAAAATCTTATGACCCAACCTCCAAGACCTGCCCTCTTTGCACCATCGAAAAATATAGGAGTTTTCAGGCTATCAATAACCCATCCATAGTCTGTGTGAACATTAAAAATGAAATCTTCAGACAATGTCCCCACAAAAGGACATTCCTCCTTGCCAAATGGCCTAACAACAGCATAACTGTACATACACACACTAATTAACACAAAGACGCCTAATTAACACAATGACGCCTAAATACCTTAATAATTTTAATCGTCTTAAATTTCTCCCTTAAACCTAACATTTAATAATTTTTTTTTTAAATATTAATAATTCTTAATTTTTTTTTATTTATTATTATTTATTCATATTTTTTTAATTTTATTATTTATATTTTATCTTTACTTTTTATTTTAATTTCATCCAGGATTATATTTAAATTAATACCTTCATGCTTTATTTCATTATGCATTTATTACCGTTAATCGTCGTACCCTTATTTATATGGAGTTATGTGTTCGTTTAAACAGGATATTTACATTTCATAGATGTCTTCCATACCCCCTGCCCCGCCATATATATATATATATATATATATATATATATATATATATATATATATATATATATATATATATATATATATATATATACACGACCCTGGGCGCACACACATACGTATACACACACAGACGTATACACTCCCTCTCTATCTACCTCTCCTTTTCTCACTCACACACATGCACACACACAGACTAACACACTTATACATACCCTCGCTTTCTTCCTTCCATAATCATAATCTATTTATGTTTTTAAACTTTGAATATCGGAGTCTTAAACGCTCGTTTAATGTTTTTTTTTCTCTGTTTGTTCACTTCGCATTGTGTTCAGTTTTCAATTGTCGCTGATGAATGTATGCTGACTGTTTCCAACCTCTTATGGTTGATTTGGCGTAATGAAACCAATGGTACGACTTTGAAATATGTATATGGTGTCGTAATAAATATTGTATATATATATATATATATATATATATATATATATATATATAGTGTTATAATGGAATAAATCCAGAGGAAATCCGGGTATGAGAGCTCAATGTGGTAAACAGAGCAATAAGATAAAAAATATAACACGGAAATTACATAATTGTCGATGCAATAATTTATTTCAACCTCATGGTATTTCCAAGCATCTAAATCAGACAATTACATTTTTGATACTGAAAAAAAGAAAAGAAAAGATCGGGATTCGACCCTCAAAAAACCAGAGGTGGTGGTAGTAGCAATCCACTTAATACATTTAATAGAGAGGGTGGTAGGGATTTAAAAAAAATAAAAATTAAAAATTAAAAATAACAAATAAAAATATTAGATTAGACACTTATAAGCGGCAGCTCGATGTAACCATAGATACACACACACACACACACACACACACACACAACAAAAAAACTGTTTAGTCAGCCCTTTTCAACTGACTTCATAATTTTATTTTATTTATTTTTTATTAGATCAGACTCTCTCTGATCTTCTTGACATTTGCTTTTTGGATGTAGAGTTTTCCTCCTCTGATCCACGTCATCTGCTTCATCCAGCCATCCTTATACCGTAAACTTAGGTATCGCTTAACTCTCTCGAAATCGAGGACTTCTTTCGTCCAAAAGTGTCCTGCTCGTTTCTTTCGCCTAGTTGTTCTACTAATTATGGTTTCGTTTCATTTTGTAACTGTCTTATCTTTTTGGGACATACTAAAAACTCATTTACTTAAATATTTGTGGTTGGCTTCCAATTATTAAGATATACCTTTTCATTACACTGATTCGCTCGAATTTCCTTGCTTGGATCCTTTTCATTTCAACAAACAAAACCAAAACACATTAAAAGTAAAATGTTCAACTATGAACAGAAACATACTTTTCATTTCTGCATATTTTTGCACAATAAAAGTATTTTGTTCGCAATTAAAAGTACATTTCAGTTTGATACATGTCACAAAATGTTTATGGACAGATGACTATACAATTTCGCTCTGACCCATATTTTCAACAATAAAAGTAATGCCACTGATTTATTTTCTTTACAGTCTGTGTATATGAATTATATAATTATTATTAATATCATTATTATTATTATTATTATTATTATTATTATTATTATTTATTCTTCTTCTTATTATTATTACTACTACTACTACTAATACTAATACTAATACTACTACGCTTATAGCTCCGTCCGTTATCATGATGTGCACCCTTAAAAAAGGAAAATGGAATATTCGAAAATAAACCTTGTCACCCTTGAAAATTAAAAAAAAAAAAATGGTGCCGCTGTTGAGGCAAAGCTAATAAAAGCGATTTGTCTTTCTTGGCCTTTTGGCTAAGATCAAAGTGGAGTAACTGGTCTTCAGGTGCTACATTTCAATTTCTTCTCTCTCAGTGGAAGAGAAATCCTTTACGACTAAGACAATTTTTTCTCCACTTTAAAAAAAACGACCCTGGTATCTAAATCTGTCCCGTGGGGAGACATTGCGAATAGGTACTATGTTTAATGTAACAAAGTTATAATATTAAAAAAGTAACTGGAAAAAGATATTTTTGATGTAATTACAAAATGCCCTGGAAATGCCACTTCTGATTAATTATAAAATGCCCTCGAAAATGTCCGTTCTGATTTTTTTTTTGTTTACTTGCTTCCCACAATAGTGGAATTGGACATGAGGTCGGTTAGACACACAGGGGGAAACCAGCTCCCCAAAAGGGGGTCTCTGGTCAAAGAAAACAAAGAATTGTATAAGTAATGAAGGATTTCTCCTCCATTAACCAAGACCAAAAAAGGGGGGGGAATTAAGTCACTGGAATGCTGAAACTGATATTACACTCAGAAATTCATGTTGAAGCAATGGTTACCTAATCCTTAACTGTGTTAATGTTTTTATGTATTACTTTCGAAAAGCTGCTGAAACTGTGTATGATTTAAACATTACTTTATTCCAAGTATATTTAAAGCAGTGGGTTACGGGATATGAAGTCAGTCCCGGAAATGACTCATACTGTTTACGATTTAAACATTACTTTATTTCATATATGTTTTTAACAGTGGGGTGAGGGATATCAAATCACTCCCGAAAATGGATGAAACCGTTTACGCATTACACATTGCTTTATTTAATGTATATTTTTTTAACATTGAGGTGGGAAATATAAAGTATGTCCCGCAAATGGCTGCACCCATTTACGTTTTGGACATTACGTTATTTAATGTATATTTTTAACAGTAGTATGGGAGATAAGAAGTCGGTCCCGGAAATAGCTGAAAAGTTTACGATTCATACATTACTTTATTTCATGTACATTTTCAACAGTGGACTGGGGATTATAAGTCAGTTCCAGAAATGGCTGAAACAGTTTACTATTAAGACATTACATTATTTCATGTGTATTTTTAGCAGTGGGTTCGGGATGTAAAGTCAGTTCCGGAAATGGTTGAAACAGTTTACTATTTAGACATTACATTATTTCATGTATATTTCAAGCAGTGGGTTTGGGATATAAAGTCGGTCCCGGAAATGGCTGAAACAGTTTACTATTTATACAATACATTATTCCATGTATATTTTTAGCAGTGGGTTGGGGATGTAAAGTCGGCCCGGAAATGGCTGAAACAGTTTACTGTTATATATTCAATCATTGAAGTTATCCTTGAGGGGTACCAAATTGAGCTTTCGTTACATTTGAATATGTTATATAGATTTCTTCATTTAGGGGCGCCATTTAAATCATTGAGGGCCACTTTTTACGTTTTCTATATAACATAAGAAAGATTCCGTGTGATTGTCTCTAACATAAATGGTTGTGTGTTTGATTATCATAAAGGGAATCGTGTGTGTGACATGTAATTTCTGAACCTACCTCTGTTCTCGCTGTTTAACCATCTGGCAATTTCTCATCCTGGAGGGAGACTTGATACCTGTTTGACGAAGATTTATCACTCCAAGACGATGAAATGGTTTTATAGTTTTTATTTCATTTTCCCCAGAGGTTCTGCAGAAGTGGAAGTGAAATCGGCTTGTGTTAGTTCTTCTTCACACACGTCAGAGTTCGTCTCCCCCTCCCCAGTTAAGAGGGGGAGACCACGGAAAAAACCGTCCGTCTTCTTCAAAGCTCAAATCAAATCTACCAGATCTAGCCAACCACGTCACACATACGTAATTTGGTCAGCTGACCTTTGGTTCTGGTAAACGTGTCTACCTCCACGTCTACTCACCTCTCTCTCTCTCTCTCCCTCTCTCTCTCTCCCTCTCTCCTTCTCTATTCTCTTATAGAGACACAGAGAGAGAAAACAGAAAGAGTAAGAAAGCCAGAGAGAAGGGGGGGGAGAGATGCCCGTTAACATTCCTCCACCCCTTTTTTATCAAAATGTATGGCAAGCCATACATTTTTAATTACTAACTAACTAAAAAAAAATAATTATGTCCGAAGTACATCTTTATTTTTTCACTTTCAGGACTCACCCCTTTTCCAAGAAAGATCGGGCACCAGTACTCTTCTACTACACTATCAACCCTTCTACTTCTTCTCGAAAGTCTCTCCTCGACATTAACTTGCTTCTAAGTTAGACAAAGATACAGCTTTGCAGATATACATCTTGTCTAGGCGGTCGCATTGTTGGATATTTTCCACTGGCTCTGCTCTTTATTTGGACCACTTGACCAAACAAATGGGGACTCCATTTTCGATCACTTTTTCGAAATGGGGTCAGCATATCGCAATTACGACCAGAACGTCGGATGCTCCATGTTGGTGGTAGCTTTATCGCATGGGGACTCGAACCCCAGACCCTCAGATTAAAAGTCTGATGCTCTACCGACCCAACCATCCCACTCGCGTTCTCGACTTTCAGCATAGGCCTAAGTCCCAGTTTTTTTTCCTTTACTGTAATGCCCTGACGTCTTTCTCTGAGTGGTCCTATTACTGGAGCTTTGCTCTATTCTATCTACTACTTCGGGCGGGACTTCACAAAGCTCTTCTACTAACTCCCTTGGTTGGTCTAAGCCAAGATACGCCTTCACACTGATTCACTCGGAGCCTGTATGAGTTCCTGGAACCCGACAAGATATGGAATAATCACTCCCGAACTAATGCGCCAAAGCTTACTTGCGCATCGATTTCTAACTAAGTAGCTTTCCCTTTGTGATTTTTCCGCATTCCCAGCAAGTCCCAAGATTCCAACCCAGATATCCCTCACACATTCCTCTAAAAAAATAAAAAAATAATAAGGATCTATCTTGTCCCTTACGTAATCTGCATCTATCCCTTCTATCTCCCCGTGATTAGGCTTGGTACCGACTGTCCAGTCGCTCCGTACCCTGAGGAATTATCGCGACCTCGCACGCCAGACTTTTGTTGGACAAGACTTATTGCCGTTGCTTGGGCATACGTGGCATCTTCCAACTCACTGGACCACTAGTATTGTTTTAACAGGGTACTCATTACTCTAAAATAGTATTCCCCCTGCCAAATTTTCTAATTTGTGACAATACCGTGGCTTATAACAAAAATAAAACAACAGAAAAAACTGCTTTCTACAGCCTAATCGCCTTGTAATTCTCATGAAAAAAAAATGCAACTACGCGCTAAACGTCCCTAAAATATAACTAAACCAACCAAATCTATTCCAAAATAATTTAATTTAATAATACCAATTAAATTCACCCAGCATGTTTTTTTTTCTTTTTGGTACCTTTAATTCACAATAGGGTAACATTTTATTTTCCTAAGTACTTGCATACATATTTCATTCATCTTCTCTTGAGCGATTCGTAACATAATGGCCACGTCAGCCATTGCACCCCCTCTGCCCCTTACACCATGTCAGAGGGCATTTCATTTGCTCCCTGAAGTTGATTACAACTAGATCCGCTCACGCTGGACAGAATAAATTCCGTTTACTGCTATGTCAGAAAAAACTTTTTTTTCCAAAGTCGGTACGCGCAACCTGCCTTGAAGACACATAGCTTCACGGAAAACATCGGATTTCCACACATGAAGTACTCAAACTTGCTCCATGTTGATTCTACTCGAAATCAACAGAAATCACGATAAAAAAATAAAATTCGAATCATTTCCCGAGAATAATGAAATTAATAACTACCCATGTAATTCAACACCTCTCAAAATTCTACCATGCTTGCCACAGAAATTAAATTCCATTCACGCCCCACTTTTTTCTTTCCTTTCTTCATATAGTTTATTTAACCCTATATTTATCCTTTTTTCTACCTTATTTATGTGGTCAAAACGTCACTCATGTCGAATAGAACATTTATTCTACTTTTCGAAAATTGAAATTAATACCGACTGAACCTTTGACTCTTCCGAAACTTTTTTTTTAAATCATTTATTACACTGTTTAAATCTTATTTCTTTCTCTTTTTCCCTATTTTATTATTACTATTATGATTATTAATTAACACGTTCTTTCTTTTATTAATCATTCTTTCAATAGACCCCACAAGCAAAGATTTCACCTCACCATTCTGCGAAAAAAAATACATGTCAAAGAACAAGAACATTCTGCCAATACCGTTTGACAACACATCAATTACATAAAAATAATAAATTAAAAAATACAAAAATATCCTATAAGCAATCACAAAGTCCCATCTCACTAACAACAAAATTCCAAATAACAAAACACAGATTCGTGGATACTCCTTTTGACCACGTCATCAAAAAAAAAAAAGATTCCTACGAAAAATTCGCACAATCAGCGAAAAAGAAAAAAAATCATTTTACAGGACATGACCATTGTCTTTTCATCAACAGTATATATTGTTTTTCATTACAAGTTACGCTTAGTTCACAGTTTAAAAATGACACAAAATATTCATAACAACATTGACATGTTTATCTTTGTGGTAAAGGCTCGTTACAGTCACATCTTCTATTTCTTTTTTTGTTTTTTTTTGGTTTTCTCACTGGCTGTTGTTAAAAATTTACATAATAAAGCCATTCTTTGTTTTCCCTTCTAATTTTGACATTAAGTGATATTTTTCTTCGTTCATAACGAGCTAATTCCCAATACGATAAACATTTTTTAACTATTTTCTGTATATAAAGTTTTACATCTGTGTGTCTGTATGTCTTCCTTTTCTTTCTTCGTGAAAAGGTTGTACGTGTGTAGTGTTTTTTTTTTCTTTTTTTTTCTTAATTTTTTTTCTAATTCGCCTAGTGTTTTAATGGACCCTACGTTGTGTGTGTGTCGATTTGTATTTTTTCTACTGTTCTTTCTTTTTTTTTCTTTTTTTTCAGACATTTTATTGTGTTTTTCTTGTCTTTTTTTCGTCCTTTTTTCCCCGTGGTAATCGAAGTTCTTTTTTTTCTTTTAAAATCACCCTTGCTAGGTGGTCTGCTCAGTTAAGACACCAAATTGAATATGTGTTATATATTCGTTCTTCATTGAAAGGTTATCCTTGAGGTTATCATTGAGGGGTACCAAATTGAGCTTTCGTTACATTTGAATATGTTATATAGAATTCTTCATTTAGGGGCGCCATTTAAATCATTGAGGGCCACTTTTTACGTTTTCTATATAACATAAGAAAGCTTCCGTGTGATTGTCTCTAACAGAAATGGTTGTGTGTTTGATTATCATAAAGGGAATCGTGTGTGTGACATGTAATTTCTGAACCTACCTCTGTTCTCGCTGTTTAACCATCTGGCAATTTCTCATCCTGGAGGGAGACTTGATACCTGTTTGACGAAGATTTATCACTCCAAGACGATGAAATGGTTTTATAGATTTTTATTTCACTTTCCCCAGAGGTTCTGCAGAAGTGGAAGTGAAATCGGCTTGTGTTAGTTCTTCTTCACACACGTCAGCGTTCGTCTCCCCCTCCCCAGTTAAGAGGGGGAGTCCACGGAAAAAACCGTCCGTCTTCTTCAAAGCTCAAATCAAATCTCACAGATCTAGCCAACCACGTCACACATACGTAATTTGGTCAGCTGACCTTTGGTTCTGGTAAACGTGTCTACCTCCACGTTTACGCACCTCTCTCTCTCCCTCTCTCTCTCTCCCTCTCTCCTTCTCTATTCTCTTATAGAGACACAGAGAGAGAAAACAGAAAGAGTAAGAAAGCCAGAGAGAGGGGGGAGAGATGCCCGTTAACATTACTATTTATACATTACATTATTTCACGTATATTTTTAGCAGTGGGTTGGGGATGTAAAGTCGGCCCCGGAAATGGCTGAAACAGTTTACTATTTATACATTACATTATTTCATGTATATTTTTAGCAGTGGGTTGGGGATGTAAATTCGGTCCCTGAAATGGCTGAAATAGGTTACTATTTAGACATTATATTATTTCATGTATATTTTAGCAGTGGGTTTGGGATATAAAGCCCGTCCCGAAAATGTCTGAAACATTTTACGATTAAAACATTACTTTATTTAATGTATATTTTCAACAGTGGGGTTGCAGACATGAAGTCGGTCCAGGGATTGAATGAGATGTACAAATATATACTATCATAAAACGTCACACAGTATTGAATGAGGTAAGTGGAAAACATATAGTAGCAAAATGCCAGCGTCGCCCGGGATCGAATGAGATAGGTGAAAGATATATATGTGCAGAATATGCGGCGTCAACCGGGATTGGATAAGATAGGTGAAACATATATACTATGAGAATATCCAGAATTTATTTTTTTGTTTGTAATAAAATAATCAGCCCAGGCAATATATCGAAGTTATTATTTAAGTAAGGGTGAGCGACATAGTGGGTTAAAGTTATGAAAATTCTTGTCGAAATTATTAACATATTCAAGAATTATGAGAAGTGATAAAATGTGAGTTACTTGATTGATGTGTTTGTAATGATATAATAAGCCCAGACAATATATCAAATATAGGGATAGACATTATATGGGTTTTAATTATAAAAAGTATTGTCGAAATTAGTAATACACACAGGATTATGAACAAAGGTTAAATGTGAGTTAATCGATTGTGTGTTTTTAATAAAATAACCAGCCAAGGAAATATATCAAATTAATTATGTAAGTAAGAGAGGGCGATGAGGATGGTTTAAATTATGAAAAATAATTGTCAAAGAATTATGAAAAATGATAATATTTTATTTAATGCATTAGTGTGTTTGCAATGAAATGATCAGACCAGACAATATATAAAGTTATTATTTTAGTAAGTGGGGCAATGATGTGGGTTAAAACGATGAAAAATGATTGTCGATATAAGTAACATATCCAAGAATTATGAAAAATGACGAAATGTGAGCTAATTGATTGGTGTGTTTGGAATGAAATAATCATCCCAGATAATACATCAAAGTTATTATGTTTGTAGTGGGGGGGTGATAATGTGAGTTAAAAATATTAAAAATAATTGTCGAAATGAGTAATATATCAAAGAAGTAAGAAAAATGATGAAGTGTGAGTTAATTGATAGTTACGTTTTTTATGAAATAATAAGCTCAGAAAATATATCAAAGTAATATTTTAGTAAGAGAGGGCGACGGGGATGGTTTAAATTATAAAAAAAAAATATTGTCGAAATTAGTAAGATATCCAATAATTACGAAAAAGGACGGAATGTGATTTAATTGATCGGTGTGTTTATAATAAAATACTCAGCCTAGACAACATATCAAAGTTATTACATAAGTAAAGGGGGAAAAGATAAATTATGAAAAATATTGTCGAAATTAGTAACGTATCCAAGAATTACGAAAAAATATGATAAAGTATTAATTAATTGATTGGTGTGTTTGCAAAGAAATATTCAGCCTAGACAATATATCAAAGTTATTATTTAGTAAAGAGGGTTAAAATTATGAAAAATGATGGTCGAAATAAGCAACATATCCAAGAATTATGAAAAATGATTAAAAGTGATGGCATGCATTATTGTGCTTGTAATAAAATAATAAGCCAGAGAAGCTATTATTTTATTAAGAGGGGGTGATAATGTGGGTATAAATTATGATAAATGATTGTCGAATTTAGTAACATAACCAAGAATTATGAAAAATGATGAAATAGAGGTTAATTGATTAGTGTGTTTGTAATGAAATAATCAGCCCAGCAAATGCATCAAATCATTATTTTAGTAAGTTAAACAACGTTGTCGCCCAACGTTGTTTAACTTATAAAAATGTTGTCGAAATTAGTAACATATCCAAGAATTACGAAAAATGATGAAATGTGAGTTGATTCATGTGTGTGTTTGTAATGAAATCATCAGCCTTGAAAATATATCAAAGTTATTATTTTAGTAAGGTGTGCGATATGGTGAGTTTAAATGATGAAAAATTATTGTGAAAATTAGTACTATATCCTAGAATTATTAAAAACGATGAAATGTGTGTTAATAAGTACAGTTTAAATAATAAAAAAAAACTAGATTATGATTCTGCCTTCATTCATGCTGAATAGAACGCTCACATCATACCAAGCAACAATATATTACATAGGAAAAATTATGCTGTGGAATTTCCACAGGTCCCGCTAGTTATTATTATTATTATTATTATTATTATTATTATTATTATTATTATTTTCACATTCTCTGTATGTATTTTTCAACTAAACTTTTTTTTCAACATATGTAAATTTGCTATTGTTTGTTCTTCTAAATGACCTTATTTTAATGTAGTTTTCATAAAAAGAATTAAACAATCAAAATTACTTTTGCTCAAACATGTCTACTATTTTATATTAAATTGAACAATGCGAAATTCTACATAATAGAAAACTCAATAATATGGGTTTGGTCTTACATAGGAGTCAATGGGGCGGTGACGTTTGTAGTTTTCCCTGTAAATACATGCCCTCTTATTTTACACTGTATACTCTTTTTTCCTGCATTTAAGTTTTATTCCTGCAATTAACTTGGATCATTTTATTCCATGACTTCACCATTTTCATTGCAAGCATATATTCCATTCCGGAAATTATATTGCCGTTGTACTAATCTACACGTTGGATTTAATATCACTTGTTTAATAAAAATGAAAAGGGATTGTTCTCTATATTTTCGTGCAAAAACAAAAAAAAACAAAAAAAGTGCAATTTTCTACAACCATTATTAACACGCTTATTTAAATTACTATCCAAACAGGAAAAAGACAGTCTCCCCACAAAATAATTTATATTAATTTATATGCTTTGCTCGCTATAAAACCTGATTAAAGGTTTGGCATTGCATGTCCACACCTGGCTTTGAAGTAATTTATCCAGCAGCATCATTTCCTATTTATGGGAGGTTCATTATATTTGATATGCTTTCATATTTTTTTTTTATTTTCTATTTTTTTATATTTATTTTATGTTTATATCTCTTGATTTTTTTAAAATTTTTCCTTCCTTTTTTGCTCTCGACACATATTAAAGCCACTATGACAGATATAATATATACATACTTTCATTAATCTTAAGCACTACACTCCTCCTTTATCAGAGATTTACATAGTTTCCCCAAGCATTTTCGAGTTCTTTTATTTCTCTCCTAATGTAACTATCGTCAGAATTATATTATATCTGATGAGGAGCATTGGGCTTCAAAATGCATGCTATGAAATGTTCCTAATTACCTAAATACCTAATTGATGTATACCATTATTAAACAAATGAATAAATATGTCTCTGTCTGTGTCTGTCTGTATGTCTGTCTCTCTCTCTCTCTCTCTGTATATATATATATATGTATATATGTATGTATATATATACGTATATCTATATATATATATATTAATCTATGTAGTTTTCATACTTTTATTTTGTGCTTTTTATATACTGTTATATATATAAATAATATATATATATATATATATATATATATTAACTTTATTTATTTTTATATAAGCACAAGTATGATCCTTTACAGTATTTAGCATATTTCGGTCAGCTAGTTTCACGCAGTATAACATCAGAAAGACAGCTGTGCTTCATATAAGCTATTTCGCTTGAAGAGGTCCTAATAATTACTAACTATCCGAAGGAAACATGCTCATGACTGTGTAGCAACATATAATTTCTTTTGTAAAAACAAACAAGGAGTGTACTCTCCTCTACTTAAGTGTTGATCACTCCTGTTATAACCTTGTAAACCTTCATTGTTAATTAAACTTCTGGAATGTATATGTGTATAGATAGATAGTTAGATAAAATATGAATATATATATATATATATATATATATATATATATATATATATATATATATATATATATATATATATACTAGCTGTACCCTGCCACGCGTTGCAGTGGCTCAATTTGGTGTAATGGAAAAATTTAATAAAAGAGAAAATGCATGTTTCTTATATTAGTACAGCAATCCACTGCAAAAAGTGAAAAAGAAGGCGAAACTGAAAAAAATGGTGCTCTTGCAGAATTTGATCTGGATCCTCGAGAGTTTCTGTCAATCATTCATGTTTTGGACTTGACCAACAATCAGTGGATGAAGCCGAACGTAGCAAAAATGTTGAAACGCTAAATGCTTTTTTTTTTGTTTTAAAAAATGTGATTTAGTAATTAATATTTGGTTGATGGTGGGGGAGGGGGTTACTATACACAGATTCGAAAAATTCGTCCAAAAACAAATAAATGAAAGCAAAGGTAAGGTAATTTACGTTTCTACCTAATTGGATAATTGTTTAGTGTTTTTATGTAATGTAAAATATTTAATTGGCTCAAAAAACAGAAATGGTCGCGAATTCTGTTGAATACGTTAAGTTTGGGAAAGTAAGTTGAAAACTAAAAACTATACAAAACAGTGTCTGAAACTCACCGAACATATGTTACCATGACATAGGCTGGCATAATGGATAGGTTTCTGACAGTATTTTGTATAGTTTTTTTTAGTTTTAACTCACTTTCTCTAACTTAAAGTAATCAACAGTGTCCGCCACCATTTGTAGCTTTCAAATACACCAATAAACACTGTTTTTCGAGCCGACTAAACGTTACATTAAATGAAAAGGGTTTATATTACTAAACACAGATACAAAGAAGTTGTCAAAAAATAAATATATAACAAATAAATGTTATCAAAGGCAAGAAAAGTAAGTGTGCTACCTAACTGGATAAGATTTTAGTGTTTTTATGTAATGTATAATCGGTTCAAAAACATTCAATGTTTATGGGTATATCTGAAAAATACAAATAGCGGCAGACTGTATCGAACATGTTAAGTTTGGGGGAATTTTGGGAAAATGAGTTTAAACTAAAAATACTGTTAGGAACTCACTCAATATATGTTACCATGATGTAGGCTGGCATATAATCGGTGGTTTTAAACTTTTGCTCGATACAGGTGATGACTTTTAAAAATCCCTTTTAGTGATTACCTGGTGTGAGGATATTTGTATAACTAAACGGCAAATCTGCTCAAACAAATCCGGTATTATTTTACTTTAAGGCCCGTTTCACGTTCATATATAACGAAATATTTTATTGTAGATTTCGGTGTGCTAAAAACGAATCTGCAAACCGTTTACGTAGCAAAAAAAATGTTTTCATGACATTATTGAAATTACTTTTTCGAAAAGTGGGTGATCACTTTTCAATGTAAATTTAACTTGGAATGAGCACCCACTTTCTGGCCACCTGAGAGAGGGGCATTTTTCTGTTTCTTGGCTAAAAAAAATTTTGTTTGATTTCTTTTGCATGGTAATAACCCCTGAACTCTGGGACTATTTTCCATTTAACAGCCGTAGCCTTCGTTTACGCTATGCGTAAGCATAAACGAAAGCTGTTTAGCCAATAAACATGGGAAAAAATCCCCCCTCTCTCAGGTGGCTAGAAAGTGGGTGCTCATTTTAAGTTAAATTTACATGGAAAAGTGATCGCCACTTTTTCGAAAAAGTAATTTCTTCATATCATAAAAACTATTTTTTTGTGACGGAAACGGTTTGCAGATTCGTTTTTAACACACCAAAATCTACAAAAAAAAATTGTTATTTACGAACGTGAGACACACAGCCCTTAATGGAAAATTATATAAAAAATCCGGGGGAAAATAGTTTTCAATAAAAACAGCAAATGAATTCGATAGAAAAAAAATGGATGCTATTTTTTTTTCTTTCTGTGTGTTTCTTGGCTTAAAAGTATTTTTGTTTGATTTCTTTTGCATGGTATTAACCCCTGAACTCTGGGACTATTTTCCATTTCACAGACGTAGCCTTTGTTTATGCTATGCGTGAGCATAAACGAAGACTGTTAAATATGCATTCGCGTACCAAACTGCCTTGTAAAAAAACCTTTAAGCCAATAAACACGAAAATAAATGCCCCTTCCTCAGGTGGCCAGAAGGTGGGTGCTCATTTTAAGTAAAATTTAGATGGAAAAGTGATCACCCACCTTTCGGAAAAAAAATTTCTTCAGATCATGAAAACTATTTTGATACTCCTTGGGCGTTGAGTTCCATGGCGACCCGCAGAATTATTTCATGGTCGTTCCCTTAGAACCCCCTAGTAGCAGTGTCAGAAATTTCGTGAAAATAGCGAATAATTCCACCCCATCTTTCCAAGCTCATAACTCCTCGAAAAATGCAATTCAAGCCCTAATTTTGTTTTCAATTAAAGGAGCAAGGACCAAGATTTCATTAAAAAAAAATTTACAAAAACGTGTTTTTTTAAAAAAGGTTTTAAACTTCGGACTTTACAGGTAAAATTCTAAAAGAACACTATGTTTTTTTTTGTTTTAAATTTGAATATATTATGTTATGTATTGACCTTTTCTCTTCAATTTGTGAGTAAATAATTATGTACTTATCGGGTTCTAAATTAATTATTATTAGACATTTACAAAATGGAAGGCGTGAATTATTCGACCCCCTGTCTTTCCAAGCTTACAACTCCTCGAAAAATGTAATTCAAGCCCTAATTTTTTTGTCAATTAAAGGAGAAAGGACCAAGGTTCCATTAAAAAAAAAAGAAAAAACAAAAATCGTGGTTTAAAAAAAGGTTTTAAACTTCAAACTTTACAGGTAAAAGTCTAAAAGAACACTATGTTTTTTTTTTTTAATTTGAATATATTATTTATTGACCTTTTCTCTTCAATTTGTGAGTAAATTAAATAATTACTTTCGGGTTACTAAATTAAGTATTTACTTTTTAATAGACACTTAAAAATTGGTATGGGGGGGTTCGTGAATTTAAAAAAAAAACGTTTGTCTAAAATATTATATTCGATTTATTGGAAAGAACATAACATTTCACATTGACCCTGAAAATATCGTAAAAATAGAATCAATAGAAAAATGTTGATAGATTTTTTAAATTTAAAAATTGAAAAATATTGAGTTTAAAAATTGAAAAATATTGAGTTCGGAAAATTCATTAATGTTTTAAAAAAAAATATTTCTTACTTTTAAAACAACTGTAATAGTTTATTTTGGAAGTATAATCCATAAATAAAATAAATAACCCACTTTTAACAGAGAAATTCCGAGATGTTTATATTGTATTCGCAGTTTCGTGTTAGGGGTGTCAAAAATTCCTACAGAAATTCTGATACTGCTACGCATGCGCACGTAACATTTTTTATTTATTTACTTACGTGGTGGAGTTTCTATACCGATAGGTTTTTTTTAATTTTTTCACTGGATTATTATTGATTGAACACTAACCAGATTATGAAAAAAAATTGAAAAAAAAATCATTTCAACATTTGAAAGGGATACTCACTTTTTAGTTACCACGTTCTGGTAAATCGGTCACTTTATATTTATTAATTTATTTTTTTTTTCTAAATACGGAAGTGTCTTCGGGAGATATAAAATGGTCGCATGTTGACGAATCAATGTATCGGGAGGCGTACGGGATTAAAAATTATTGGTAAATTTTTAGATTAGGTCCACTCCACCTCCTCAATTTTCTTTTAAATGACGACTTGAAATTGTTTTCGACTATGCTGAATACGAAAACCGCATCGAAATTTTGCAGAAACAGGTAGTTATCAAGATATAAAAAGTTGTATTATGCATTGTAATCTTTGGCGGCCACCTGTTTACGTGTGTGTATTTGTTTATGGCGCGTGTGCACGTAAAAAGATGGCCGCCGAAGAATACAATACATAATACAACTATTTATTTCCGCAAAATTTCAATGCAATTGGCGTGTTCAGCATACTCGGAAACCTATAAATGTCGTCATTGAAAGGAAAATTGTGGAGGTGGACCTAATCTAAAAAAATACCAAATTATTAAACATTTCTCCAGCATGTTAGTGAAATTTATAATACTTTTAAAAAATTAAAAAGAAACAAAACAAAAGTTTTGAAAAAAAACTCAGCTTTCACAAAAACAATTAAAAAAAACACACACACACACAAACTGTGTGTTTTTTTTTTGTTATGATAAGTAAAAAAAAAAATAAAAATCTCGAAACTTTATTTTCATGAAAACAATTAAAAAAGTCCTGTTCTCTCTATTTTTTTTTCTTTGAGAAACAAATATATTTCTGACTTACAAATGCGGTAGAGACTCATTATTTTTACTTTCTATGGTTGTGATATACCGCGTTTTTATTGCTTACAAAATGAGTGACTGATTTATCAGAACGTTGTAACTAAAAAGTGAGCACACCACAGCACCACTTTCAAATGTCGAAATAATGATTTCTTTTTTACATTTTTTTTAATAATCTGTTTAATTAGTGTTTAATCAATAATAATCCAGTGAAAAAAAATTCCAAAAACCTATAAGTATAGAAATAAAGCATGGGAGTAATGTTTGTACAACGTAACGTCGCCTTTCGCACTTTTACAAACATTTTTTAAAAAAAGTAAATAAACCATTTATTGATAATTTGTCACGTGTACAAACATTTATTTATTTACGTAGGCTTAACTCCTTTCATGAATAAGAAAAGTTTTACTATTTACGAATAATAAAAGGAAAAAGTTACTGAACATTTATAAAAGGACTTCTTTTCATGAAGGCCAGAGGAATAGTTGGCCGAAAATTCGTGAAACAACAACAATAAATAAAAATGGTGCTAATGCTGAGAGCCGCGCTATTTTTTAAATCATATTTCCACGTTTAAATAACGTTTTACGGGTTTTTTTATTATTTATTCAATTGTAAGGTTAAAGTACAGAATAGGTACAAACCATCCTTACCTCCCCATGTTAAGAATGACTTTTTAAATAATAACATTATTTCAGCACGGATCACTCTCTGCATGAGTAATCTTATATAGAAAAAAAAACTCAAAAGCAAGCAACAAACTTTTGGGGGGGCCTTATATAATAAAGAAAAGATGTGTAAATTAAAAAAATTGGAAGATAAACAAATGAAATATGTTTTTTTTTGTTTTTGTTTTTTTACTTATCGAGTTAACAGAAAATTAAACCTTTCGTCAAATCGTGGCTGTGAAATGAATCGAACCGGAAGTTCAGTTTTATCGACAGAACAGATTCGCAGAACCGATAAATAAATATATTTATTTTATTTAATATTTTAATTTTAATAAGGTAAATTTATTTTAATAACATACAAACATAGCTCGACTGTAAAAATTGGTTGTCTGAAAATTTCAAATAAATTGGTAACGTATAAACATGGTTTTATTTCTTTAGAACGAACCAACTTTACATTTATATATATATATATATATATATATATATATATATATATATATATATATATATATATATATATATACTGGAAAGTCAGATCGGTTTTGCTCGGTCCCTATGTACTGCTCAGAACTTTATGTGCATATGTATATATATATATATATATATATATATATATATATATATATATATATATATATATATATATATATTAAAAAGTGTTACTCATGTCCAGGAAACCTACATATAAAATTTAAAATGTGTATACTCAAAATCGGTGGAAAAGTTTGGTAGAGTCTTAAAAGGTAAATTTTCGCCCACAACTGAGTAAAAAGCTTGCTGCTTGTCCGAACATCCTCTACGTAATCTGTAAAATTTTTAGACCCATAATTATTTGAATGGATTGTGAGAGACCGCAAAGTAATTTTGTTAACTTAGTCAAGTTTGCCCAATTTTCGGGCAAAAAGAATGTTATAGGCTTGATTATGTCTGAATACACTTTCTTTAAAAGTTCTAATGCTTAGACCAACCATTGGCTGTGTAATTTGGAAGAGACCGCAGAGGTCAACTGTTTTTTTATGTAACTACTATTTTGACCTTTTAACATTTATTCTTCTGGGTCCAAATAAAATTAAAATGTTTGATTCATGTTCTAACATACAACTAATATGTCAAGTGTTTAGACCCAAAATTGGCGGAGACGTTTCGTAGAGCTGACAGCCAAATTTCTGACCGAAAACCGATTTTAAATATTTTTCCCAAGCCTTTATGTCAAATTCCCAGTATGTATACTGAAAATTGACGAAGTAGTTTGGTATGGAAATGCACACAGAGAGACACAAACACACACACATACAATTTCACTTCAGGCAAATCTGACAAATACGTTTACGTAACCAACACTTATACAGACCACAATCTCATTAATGAAGCATGTTTTATTCAATTGAAAACGTAAATAATTTTTACCAACAGACGAAGCATACACATTGAAAAGACTTAACAAATGAAGGCAGAGTAGAAACTAGTACACAGTGACCTTCCTGTCTCGTGTTACAAATTGGCTAACATTTTGCGTTGCATAGCAAACAGGCATGTCGTCCCTTGAGATATAAATTGTTCTTTTGCTTGGACCTTGAGAATTCCCACGGCTTAATTAGTATATAATTTGGCCCATTCATCAACGAAAGTCATTAAAATAGTTAATGAATGAGGGACACCCAGTGGGATTATTTACACATTTTTATTTTTTCAAAAATACAAATACAGAGAAATATTTTATTTCATTCATGAATGATTCCGACTTGGGAATATATGAAAAAATATGTTTGATTGCTGTATCGATTTAAGCAGGTTGTTTCTGCTGTAATTGTTCAATGAGGAAAAAATTAAGACGAAAAATGTTTTTTTTCTAAGTTTGGTTTCTAGCAATATGTGTTCATGTGTTCAAATTTATACGATTGTTTTATATTCAAATAGTTATGAAATTAGCACTGAATCTTTATTATTTTCTAAAAAAAAACAAACAAAAACGATTGCTATATAATTTACAGAAAGTGCTATTTTGCTTCAGAAAGTAAACTGTTTAGAACTTTTATAGATTGTTGAAATATGAAAATACATGTTTCACAATATCAAGAAAGGTCGACTCAATCAATACAATATTCAAGGTAGATAATTTAATTAGGCTTTTTTTCGTAATCAAAAATGTTTATAGTTGAGAAGCATCATACACTGTCTGTAATAACAAACAATGATAAATAATCAATTAGCTCTATAGTAAATATTTTCTTAATAACCATAACGTACAATCTAGCGAAATCAATCTAGGGAAGAAATGATTCTTCACTAGATTGATTTCGCTAGATTTCGCAAAATATGTCGGTATATAAATATTATGTAAATCCACAAATTTCTGGGCATAAACATTTAGTATAGAAACTATACATGGCGGAAGCTAGATGCATATTATAACATTCGCTATCATCCGATAAATCTATCATTTATTGCTGATCGGCAAATGGAAATGAAAATGTAAATGTTCATATTGGTAGATAAGACTAAGTGATTAGAAAGTAGTGCTTACAATCGTTAGATTTCTCCGACGGGTAAATAAATGCGCCAAACGATTTACTATAACAAAGAAAATATTCAAAATTAAAACGAAGATGTATTACGCTGTAAGTTTTCACAGAAAAACCTAATTATAATACTGATATTTTTTTATGATAGATCGTAGAACTTTATTTAAGTATTATACTTTAATATGTACAATTCGTACATACAAAAATACGACTATCGTGCTACCTATATCTAATCGCCTATACTAGGTCCTCAACAGCTTACCTCTTACTTTCAGTACCTTCCTACTGTGAATTTCTTGAATCTTATATCAGTACTAAAAAACTTCTGAATAGATACACATTTCCCCCCCCGACCAGATCAACATCCAGTGATTGTAGATCAAATCTTTAATCTAGCTGTTATAATGATATAAATCGCCCTAAATTCTTGATCCAAAATAATCACCCCCTACTCAAAACAACGAGGTATTACAAAAAGGCCTACTGGGCAGCCATGAGGTATTTCATCAGAGATGCCCCATGGGGAAATCTCATTTTTCTTCTAGCTGAACAGTGCACAAATTAGACCACTGAATGGTCCATACTGCAATTGAAGCACATATTCCTTCACGAGAATTATATAGAAAGCCCCCATCTCCCCAATACTTAGCTTCTACTTGTGCACTTCCATTGCTCAAAGGTAGCATGCGTATCGCAAATTCAACCGATATAAGTCCCATTCAAATAGACAAAAGTGCATAGAAGCTAGAAGTAATAGTAAGAGAGAAATAGCCACAGCTAAGACAGAATACATTGAAACCACCAGAAAACGCATCAAAGCACAGAAATTAGGAACGCGTGGTTTTTGAAAATCTACAACAGTGTTGTATATAATGGGCAGTAAATAGTGCCACCACTATCAATAACTAATATGATTGGTTGCACGTCACACAAGAATGCTTACCTGCTTGCAAATCGGTTGCCTCAAACTCCACATAGGACCCGGCAAACCACACTATCTCTGACTTTCCTTTGCGGACAGACGCCAGACTAGATTATTTGAAAATCCGTCGTTCTCAGGTACATGATATCATAAAAAATGTGGACAACTCAAAAACATGTGATTCCGATCTCATCTCTGGCTGTGCCATTAAAAATGTTCTGCTGAGGTTGCTCCAGTGCTCTGCAAACTTTTCAGCAAATGCCTTTACGAATCTTGCTCTCCTGGTTTCTGTACCACCAGTTTTCGAGAATTCTGTCGAGAGAACTGCCCCATTAAATTACCGCGCTATTAGTCTTCTCTCGCTTTTTGCCAAAATCTTTGAGTCGTTAATTAATCAAGCACAAGTTCATCACATTGCAGCTGCTAAACCCCTGGCCGACAATCAATAGAGATTTCTGCAAGCCCGCCCCCATCACATATCCTAACTGTAATTTCTGAACGTAGGTACCGACCACTGGACAAAGCAGGGCAGGGTAGAGCGGTAGCCCTCGATATCTCTAAGGCTTTTGACAGGGTATACCCCGATGCACTTCTAAGGAAAACTAGACCATATGGCATACTGGAAGTATGCATTATGTAATGAAATCCTTCTTAAGTAAGAGAAAAATCCACGTTGTCCTCGACGGTCATACATCTAAACAATATGATATAAATGCGGGAGTACCACAGAGGCCTGTCCTTGCGCCTTTATTTTTCCTAATATTCATAAATGACGTCCTGATAAAATTGTTTCTGAAATGGATATATTTGCTGATTACACCATACTCTATAACAGGCACGAGGGTAAAACAAAAAAACCCACATATCTACGGAAATTGCAGAAACACTAGAGGATGACTCAAATCTGTAGTAGAATGAGGGCAAAACCGGATGGTCACATTAAAGGCAGCCAAGACTAAGCTTGTTTCCGTCAATAATTACAAGAAACCTTCTCTACCTCTAATGGCAATGGCAAAGCACACAATAGCCGAACATACTTCCTTTAAACTATTCGGCCAAACGTTTACAGGGAATAGACACTGGAATGCATATATTGAAAACTTTGCCAAGGCTGCTGCGAAGAACGTTAGCTCTCTCTACCGTGCTAGAAACCTACCTACGACTGAAAGTATCCTTTTCCTCTATACGGTCACCATTCGCCTATGTATGGAGTACTGCTGTCACATTTGGGCTGGTGCATCTCCACTTGTCTCTCACTCCTCGCCAACCTGATAGGTCCTGAACTGCAATCTAGGATGCAGCTTTTGCCGCATCGACGAAATGTTTCATTCCTCCACCTATCGACGACTACTTTAATGGTGAACCCTCTAAAGAACTACAAGCACTTGTACCGCCTCGATATGAATACTATCGACAAATCCAACAAGCAGCTAACTCCTTCCCTTAAGAGTACTAGGTGTCAGAAGAACTTGCACTCCAATATTTTACTTTCCCAGAATTACTAGATTTTGAACTCCCTTTCGCGATTCTGCTTTCCCAATTGTACTGACATGCATAATTGTAAGTGTAATGTGAACAATCATCTTGCTACTCCTTTCCATTTATAATCCCAATTCTGTCTCCGATAGTAGTCCCCTTCTTAAAAGTGGCACTGTACCTTGTTTATTGATTGATTGAATAATATATATATATATATATACATATATATTACTTTATAAAATATATATGGCAATTAAGCTACACATAATATTCCACGTTTAATCAACTTACTAACTACCTATTGACCACTGTTGAAGTAAATACTTAATGTTTACGCATAAACTAATACTTTCGTATATTAATTTACAATTAAATGAAGTAGTCATATATATATATATATAATCATTTATAAAATATATATGTTGATTAAGCTACACTGCATATTCGGCGTTTCGTAAGGCTTATGCGCGAATTCTGTGGTTGTTTTTCGTTTTTATATGGTCCTCTTCTGTTGAGGATTTTAGTTAGCCAATGAGCTTTCTAGTATCCACCGCGCCCCTTCCTATCAGCCAATGGGCATGCATTTTATCGAACCAAGGATCTGTTTTAAAACTAGATTAGTGGTTTAAAGCAGACGTTTTCCTCATTTTTTATATATAAATATACATATGTGTACATACATACATGCACACATATACATATATATATATATATATATATATATGTATATATATATGTGTGTGTGTGTGTGTGTGGGTGGGTGTGGGTGTGTGTGTGTGTGTGTGTGTGTGTGTGGTCATTTATGTATGCAGAGGTCAATTTTTTAAAAACTTTGAACCCTGTTATGTCCACTTTACATTTATTGTTTTATGCTCAAATTACGTTATTTAATAGGATCCAAGGCCGAGGAACCTCTATCTAGAATTTCAAATATTTACACTAAAAATTGTCGGACGAGTTTGGTAGAGTTCTCAAAAGTCACACACTTGAACATAAACCCATTAAAAGCAAAATTTCTGGCCGAAAATATCAGTACCCTGTATATCAAATTTCGAGTCTGTAGAATAAAAATTGACAGAGTTAGTGGGTAGGGAAATGTACACAGACACACAGATACAGGCAGGCATACAGACAGACAGTTCACTTTCATAGATATATAGACTAGGTGTTTGGAGGTGTATGTTGATAAAAAAAACGGATCAGTTTTCAAGTTTTTCCCTTATTATGACCCCTTAACATTTAGTGTGTTGAGCTCAAATCAACTTATTAAGTTAGATCCAGGTTGAATGAACGTATATCTAACATTTCAAGTGTTTAAACCAAAAATTGGCGGATGACTTTGGTATAGTTCTCAAAGGTCATATTGTTGAACTTTTACTCATTACCAGCCACATTATTGGCTTACGAAGATTTTCCCGAATCTCAGTACCCTGTATATCAAAAAATTTCGAGTATGTAGACTGACAATTGAAAGAGTTATTGCGTAGGAAAATATACAAACACAAACACACAGACACATAGCCACGTTATCTTATATATATATATATATATATATATATATAGATATAAATATATAAATATGTATATGTATATATAGATATAAATATATGTTGTTTTCAAAAAATACAAACCGAATAAATTTATGAAATGATCAACGTTTCGTAATAAGCGATCCTAGACCATATGTAAATGAGAAGGAAACAGTGTTAGAATCCTACCCATATCGGGAAGGTCACTATGTGTGTATGGGAAGGTTGGGTTGTTCAATGTCTATATATATATATACATATTTTCAAAAATACGTTAAATAAATATGTACACTTTTTTCTCTACTCTTATTCATTTTGTTTAAATTATTTAAGGATTAAGGAAGAACGGTTAACCAGGATCTGTTTTTATATTTTGTTCTTTGATTATTATTTTCCCTATACAAGCGACTAAATGGTAGAACATCTTACTTTTCGTAATAGTATTAGGTTTAATATTAGTGCTGACTCTAAAAATCCTCTTTTGGCTCTATCTATCCCGTATGTTATAATTTTCGCATGATCTAAATTAAATGAATGATTCTGTTCTGCACAATGGCAAAATAGTACATTTAGCGGGTTACTATGCCTTATATATCCTCTGTGTTCGTAAAATCTTAGTTTCAATTTACGCTGTGTGCTTGGTGGCAGTCGTTACATGGGATGGAATATATGCCGGCGTCGGATGTTGGGGTTTTGGGAGAGTGCTTCGTAGTTGTTAATGTCTGTTTTATTGTTGTGCAAGTCTGTATCAAGTGAAAACAAAGTCTATTAAGAGTGTCGTAGATTTTTATATTTTTAGTATGGTGGGAATGAAAAGATGGCTGTTTAATAGTGATGTATTTGTTTTATTTTTCTGTTTGCTTATATTATAGTGTATTTACGTAGTCTTTTTCTTTGCCTAATAAATGAAATAGGGAGGGTACTGTTATTTTTTTATCACATTCGTAAAATATTGAATTTCATCATTAAGATATTGGGGGTATTTATTCTACAGGCTCGCAAGAAAACAAACAATGAGCATACCTGTCTTTATTTCATCATTATGGTGCGAGTAGTATTGAATATAATCGTTTTTTGTGTGTGTCCTTTCAATGTACTTTGAAACTCAGATCTGTTTCTGACCTGATGATGAGTACATCTAGACAAGCTAGGAAGTTGCCTTGTTCGGATTCGTGTGTAAATTTTATGAATGGTTCTACTGAATTTAATTTATTTCTAAGTTATTCTATTTGTGCGTTTATGGGGTGAAAAATAAGGATATCGTCTACGTATCTAAAGTATGTGGAGGTTTTAGGTAGTCTGAATTTGAAAGAGTTGGTCTCTAGGAATTCTAGAAATAAGCAAGCTAGTACACCACTAAGGGGGTTACCCATAGGGAGTGCACATTTTTGTCTGTAGTAGGAATTATTGAACTGGAAATTGGTTCTATCGGTGATAAGTGTTATTATTTGTATTAATGTATCCGAGGAAAAAGGTAGATCGGCTGTAGTTTTGTTTAAGGGCTTGTGGAGTAGATTAAAGGATTTTTTATAGGAATATTGGGGTAAACGGTAATTATGTCTAAACTTTTTTATTATTTTCTTTAGAAGGTCACCAGAGTGTTTAATATGTGAAGTGCTGATAGTGTCAATTAATGGAGTTAAAATCTGGACAATAGCTCGTGCTAATTTATGGGTGACGCTTCCGATGTTAGAGACTATGGGTCGCATGGGGATCTTTTCTTTATGTGTTTTGGGGAGGCCGTATAATACAGGAACAGGGGGGTGCTATTCTATGTAATTTATCCATGTTGTATCATATTTGATAAGTTTTTTTATAGATTTATTGAAGGTTTCGACATCTTTTTGTATAGATTTTAAGTATCGGAGTATATGTATCTCCGTCTGCTGAAGATGTCCTATGCAATAGGAACAAAACCTTGATCATTTCATGAATTCATTCGTTTTTTTTAAACAACATAAGGTCAACCATCGCTGGTATTTTTATTTTATTTTATGCATATATATATATATATATATATATATATATATATATGTGTGTGTGTATATATATGTGTATATATATATATAGGTATAGATAGATAGATAGATAGATAGATAGATAGATTAAAACATAGGTGGCATGCTAACAATATTTATCCTTGAAAAAGTTACACTTTCTGTTCGTAACGGAATCGTGCTATACCAGGAAACATGCGCCATACAGTCTAACTAGGATTTCTTGTTTTAAACATTTACCATATATTCCGTAATACATTTATCTGTATAAACTGTTTACTTCTCGATTACACTTTCTCGTTTTCTCCTCTTTAACGATACATCATTTTCCCCTCGTCAAACAATTCATGTCTACGTTTACTCATACATATATAATACATCCATTCATATCATATACTAGCATTGGTGTCCGGCATTTACCGGGTATTTGGAGGTGTATGTTGAGCAAAAAAAAAGCGGTCACTTTTTTCAACTTTAACCCCTATTATGACCCCTTAAAATGTATTGTTTTGGGCTCAACTTTAGTTAAATTAGATCCATGTCTAAGGAACCTATATCTAAAATTTCAAGTGTTTAGACCCCAAATTGTCGGAGTAGTTTGGTAGAGTTCTGAAAGGTCAAATCGTTGAACTTTGACTTCTTAATCGCCAAATTTTTGGCCGAAAACCGATCACATCGAGTTACCCAAATCTCAGTACCCTATATACTAGATTTCGAGTTTGTAGACTTAAAATTGACAGAATTATTGTGTATGGAAATGTACACACACAGACAGAAACACAGATACAAAGAAAGACAGATACACAGACACGTTCCCTTTTATAGATATATAGATTTCTCTTAGAATTAACTGGCATTTTCAGTAAAGATTAGTGTGTAATATACAAAAAGTATTGCCCTGAACATACTGACCAGTGCCCCTCAGACAAACACATACGTTATAAACTTTAGATATCATACATTTGTATTTCATGTCACAGTTTTTCACATTTTACTTACCATACGGACATCGGCACAGATTGCAACCTATTTAAAGAGGAATTGCTTCCCACTTGTTTGAGCACAAACAATTCAGTATATACATATATCCGAACAAAGGATAAGACATCCGCAGTTCTTTTTTTCGGTTGTAAATATGGTTGTTCATCTTTAAATAATTTATTCAAAGTTGGCTTATTCTTAATATATTTTCTTAGCTTTAATTAATCCACGCTCATTTTATAATGAATATACAGGCGTGTTTATTGTTTTCACGAGCATAATATTATTGGAAACTATCAGTCGAGGAATTGCGCAAGTTTCTATATTAACCTGATAAGTGTGATCAAGGAAATATCAGAAAAAACAATTATATTATGGACTAGACTATTTATGGCACATATAAGTGAAGATAAATTGTGTTTTATGTAGAGGGCACTGCAGGAATAAAATGTTAGACTTCCAATTAAAGTACCTCGTTAGTAGAAGAGAAGGCGAGATCGACAAATTGCTGGATGGTAAATATACTACAAAATAAAAAAAAGAGAACAATCGAAATGAAAACAAATGAAGCATGCATGGTCTCCCCTGAGTTCACATTGAACAAAACATAAAAAATAACTAAGTTCAGAATTTACCGCCCAAACATTAAGCCCAAAAAGTCCCCAGGGGATATAATTTTCTGGTAAAAATGAAGAAACGGTGCAGTTTTAGTTCGGGGCCTTAACATATGTAAATTTGAGTTTTACACCAGGGAAAAAATGATATAGAACATCATTTTCTCGCCGATTTAACCCCCAAACTCCCCAAAGCCTTAACATATTTAAATTTACGATCAGCACCATACAAATCCGCTAATGAATAAACATACACATTAATGTTTTGACAAATATGGTAAAATAGTCCAAAACATGGAGTGGAGTGTATTAGCCCTAAAAGAGACCCTGGGCAAACCCAAGTATTATCGTGTTATATAGGAATCAGCTAGTTACAATTTTGTTAAGAACCTTTTAAAAAAATTCAAGCCATCACTTTTTAATACGCACAGAAGTGTCAATTTTAGCCATTATATATCGAAAGGCAATAAGAGGTTTCCCGCCAAATACTTTCTGTTACATTTTTACTTATATCATGTTCTATGTTTTTGCAAATTTTCCAAAAATTCCAAGGCGTAGTTATTGTGAATAGTGCGAACAGACGAACGGAGGAACAGACAATAGTGAATGTCGGGTGACCAACAACGCCAAATATCAGAATTTTAGATAACAGTGGATAGTGATGCAAATATTTACTGATGATGAAAATGTGTGGATAATGATATTTACGACACAGTAATTAGAAATAATAAAGAAAATTCCAGATAAATATGTTTGCTGGAGAAGAAACCGAACGGAATACAATAGGAACTAATGATAAAAGGAAAAATGGCCGCATAATTCATTTTTTTTGTATATTACACACCACTTATAAAGACCTGAAGGCCACTTTTGTCTTATAAAGAATTCGTTTTCAGAGTTCATAAAGAGCATGTAGTAATCGTTCTTAGTGGAATTCAGTTACATCAAGAATTTGTTCATGTTGTACTTGAGAAATACCATATTGAGCTCGCGAGACCACAGTTTATAAAACACCAGGCGCCATCTTTTTTCTCTTTCCCAGCGAATACTTCCCTGCGGCAAATCCACCCCTCCTCCATTATGTCACCGCTCGCACGCACATCTACACAATACACAGATACACTCCTCCTTGATCTGATTATCACACTGAATGCACTGCAGGGTTGGTCCCCTTTCCGCTTACTTGTGAGAAGGGCACGTTCATAGGTTCTGTTTCTGGTTCTGACTCTGGCTCTGGATCCGATTCAGATTCAGATCCAGGTTCAGGTTCAGGTTCAGGTTAAGGTTCGTAGTCAGATTCAGATTATGGTTCTGGTTCTGGTTCTGGTTTCAGGCTTGCTTCTGATTCTGTTTCCGCCACATCAGATGAACTATATTCATCATTCTCTGGTCTGTTGATTTCATTCATAAGTAGCTCATCACTTTAGGATCCAATGCATTCTATGCAGATGTATTTTGCACCTCAGAAGCCGGGCGAAGATCGCGCATATGTTGCGGCGTTCCGTCAACTAGGACCGACTGCTGGCTACTAATCCGAGAAATTCATCCTCGCTTGAATTTGGTGGGGAAGCGTGTTCCAGGTGATCTTACCCAAATAGGACCCCTACCTCATATGGCATGTCCTTTCTGGTTGAGTGGCTGTACAGCATGCATTGCCTTTAGTCTAACACGATATGTGTATATGGCATTGACCGGCGCTGTTGTAGGTCATTCCTATCCTTTGGCGTGACGTTATACCAATACGTGGCCTCCGTAATGGTACATTGCGTTCTGGCAGCAATTATTCTAATGATGATGGCACATTAGCACATTGCAGCCAAAGTGGGACACCCCATTCATCTAACAGCTGTCGAACATCTTGGCTGCAAAAAGCAGCATCGTTAATCGCCAAGATCTCTTCCGGCGCACCATGCTAAAAAAAAAGATGGATGACAAGTTTCGATCAGCACTTGCCGAGTCCTGTCTAATCATGTGTCGCCATACTGCAAAACGTGTGGGCTCACAATCGATAAAAGTTAGAAGGGTCTACCACTGTAATGGGTAATGCACATTGCCACTACCTGCCACACCTTCTTGACGTCCAATCGTCCTTTGCGTCATTGCTCTTGTGCAGCATGAATAGACTGACACGGTGCCTGATAATCTACCTGACATCTGACTTTGTCACTGCTGGAGCCAAGAACCTCGCAAAATACACTGTTCTCTTGACACATGGATGTCCGCTCTTTGCATGAATCTTCTGTGTTAGACATAGGCTAATTGTGCCAATTGCAATTGCGCAAGATCGAGCAGTGTGCTCCACACGCATCTTTATGGTTCCATACCATCTGTGGGGTACACGGTTAGTTGGTCGGCACCATTACAATGTGATATTACCAGGGTTACTCCCACTGATAGCCAATACTCAGAGACCAGACTCTTCAGCATTTCTAGCCTTCGCCGGATCAACATCTTGCTGGCTTCCTTAGTGCGGATTTTTTTCCGTCCTGAAAGCGTGTCAGACACCTAGTGGTAGACGCAAAGAGAATCCGTTTACAGGTGCAGTTTCTTCGATTGCCATTGTAGAGTGATATTTATTCCCTTTACAACAGCGGCCAGCTCTACGAAGTTGATGTTCTGAACATCACTCACCGCTTGCAGCAAACATGCGTCTTCAAACACATTCCCTCCTTGCTCGAATGTGACTCCCAATGCCAAAGAACTAGCATCGACCCACACATTTACGTGGTCCGCATAGACACACTATTTTCCACGGGCAAGGTTCTCCTTGTTGACTCTCTCCAGGGTATCAGTTACCATCAGAGTTATAAGAGCACCGTCAAGCACATCGTCCCAACCTGTGATTACTAAATTCCTTCTGCATTTTATGACAACCACAGCTACACGGAGTAAGCCACAGGCTGGTAAGTGTCCAACAAGTTTCTCACACCAGTAAAAAACGGTCCGCCTCGTAACAACGTCATGGATGCCTGGAATCCCACTACCACGCCTTCAGCGTAAGGTGCCGTTCTCCTCATAGATGCCTAATCCCAATACGCGCGCTCCATCCCTCAGACGCTAAGAATTCTTGCACTGCTGACCAAACTGAGACACTTTTTCCTTGACACAGGATGCAGATTTTATGTCGTCATTGATGTACACATCGCGAATGTAGGCTGATGTTGCGTCCTCAATAGGCTTCTCTTGAGACAACATCGCATTCACAATGGTCTTCATAATCTGCGGTGCCAGATTAAGACCAAAGCCGAGTCGTGTAAGGCAGTAGCTCTGACCCCGAAACAACACGGTCTGGAACGGTCAAAATGTCTCATCTACCCACACCTGCAAATAGGCTTCCCGCAGGTCAAATATTGACACATTGGAGCCTTTCTGGTGCCATTCCTTCGGTTTGCTGATGCACACTTCAGCATCGGCAGTGTAAGCATCAATGTACTGCTTGAGCTCACAATAATCCCGCACTGATTTTACTTTTGACATGTTATGTTGGATAACTGCCATTAACGGTGTCAGACTCTTGAGCGGACCAAGCTTTTCGGGGATAGGGGATCAGCCATCCATCCCGGATCCACGCCTCAAGTTCTTGCTTGTACTCATCACGAGCCTCGACACGATTCTTTAATTCGGTTGGTTCCCTTCCCTCGGCCGACTTCCATGACGCAGTCCAGGCCTGATGGCTATAGGCATAACCCACCTTAAAATCAGGCGATCAGTATGGATTGCAGCACATACCGTTTTTTTTTTAAAGCGCACGCTCCCGTCTCTTTCGATGATCACTCTCCCCAGTGCCTTGATAGCATTATATCCCAGCAGTAAGTCGACCCCCAGCAAATCCGCTCGCGTCACCAACACATTACTTTCGGCGGTCACACCAGAGTACGTGTAGACCTTCTCCGTTCTGGCTCCACAGCAGACTGGTGTCTCCCCACCTATTTTGGTGACTTTAATGTTCCTTTTAGTCCAGGTCCGACACAATCTGACACTGATGATGGTATGTGAGCAGTCCGAGTCGAGAGGAGCTGTGCAGGGCACTCGGTTAACGTACACAGTTATCGTAGTTGCACGTCACATAGATCTTGTCTGGGGAGCAGAGCAAGGCTGACATCCTGGTGTCCTGACGCATTTCCCGCATATTTTTTGGATAGGTGGACCATGCCGCCACATTGGAAACAGCGCAGTCCTCCCCGCCCTTTGTCAGTGCAGCGTCTCGCAAAATGACATCGCCAGCCACAGCGGTATCATCTTCCATTAGTCGCGGGGCTCAAACTGGGAATCTCCCCGGCCTCCTTCTGGGCTGCCTTTGTCGACATCACAACTGGTTCCCCAGACCCTTCTCATCTCTGATGATAGCCCGGGCGCGTTCTATCAAGTGTTCCATAGGCATTGCGGACACACTGGTAGAGGCTTAACACGTGTGGGAAGGCCGGCCACAAATTCATATGCCAATGTCCTCTCCGACACGTCATTGGCCAACAGACCAGCAAGTTGCTTCAATTCCGCAAAGAACACATCTACGTTTTCTCCCGGCATGAGCTTCCTGAAGGCGAATCTTTCATAAGCCGTGCAAGGATCCATTGCAAATCTTTTATAGCGGTCACATCAGCATTCTCTGTGGCACTCTGTGTACACATCGCCAATGTAGGCTGATGTTGCGTCCTCAATGGACATACTCAGAGCGCCAACAGCCAATCTAAGGAGAATCACAGTGTCAACGGCAAATGTGGGGCCATCAAATTCTGGAATCAGTTTCAGATCAAAATTTGAGTCAGTCATTTTTCAAGGCAATAACCGGAAATAGCTTGTATCACCAATGCTCGCAATAGAAACAAAATAACCTCGTGACTGTAAACGGCACTTTTCCTTCCTCTCATTCAAGCTAGATTTTTATGTAGTTTTTCATCCTGTCTTATTTGGATGTGTGCCCTTTGTTTTCTCGTGATCTCGCGATCTCGCGAGGCCACAGTTCATAAAACACCAGGCGCCAACTTTTTTTTCCTTTTTTCTCAGCCAACACTTCCGTGCGGCATGTCCACCCCTTCTCTATTACGCCACCGCTAGCACGCACATCTACACAATACACAAATACGCGGACGCTTGCTACTCTGGTGAGTATTTACTTACTTATATTTTGTTTTAATTGTAATGAATACTGGGTGATTAAAGCTATGCTTTATTTCCTGATAATGGTCAATATTTATCTTGGCCTTTGTTCAGAACTTTTAGATCGTTCTTCCCAAGAATGTAAGGTATATACACAATACATATGGAGCGTGACTTTAGTTCTAAAATGATTCATTGAGATTAAAAATATTCTTACACTTGTATATATCTATTACATGTTCATATATATAACAGAACACATTAAAATCGAAAAATTCTTAATTCGCGTTGCTTACTCGTTAGTAATCTATCAAGTAGGGAACATACGACAACATGCATATGTGTGCATTAAAATTGTAATTTTATGTTAGCAATCAACATAGTGTGATGAGCAAAACCGTAATGCTATCGCTTTTGTCACGCACAAAACGAATGCAATTATTTTTCTCTTATTTAATATATAGAACTTAATAGAAGATAGGAAGACCATGTTTCTAATATGAAAATGCTAGTAAAACTTTTGTAAAAACTAAAATGTGCTATCGGGGTTTTTCCTTACAATATTGATTTGCACAAAATAATCAAATCAAAAGTCAACGATAAATTGCTAAGACAAACAAACAATGTCCACTTCAAATCTAACAATAATACATTTTAACTATAAATGAGTATAACATTTTACTAACAATATAAACTAAATATTATTCTGAATGAATAATGGTACAGAATTGAAGTGGACACAGATTATCTTAAGTACTAGAGACATGTAATTGGAAAAATAGGATGACATTATTGCTTATCCAAACGTTTAGGGAAAGTAAGATGAATGTTGACCGTGTTTTATTTTAAACTCACGCCCTCGATATTAAGATGAGTTTTATATTGAACACTAACTTTGATAAATAAACGCCAATATATCGAGGAAAATGGTTCTGGGTTTGGAGATTAGGATTGATTATCCGTATAATTTCGATTCTTCTGACTACTGTTGTCATCTTGATTAATATTTGAATAACGTATCATTTGATTCACGTCCAATCTTCTTCATGTGTATCTTATCATAGTCTAAAATTATACTGTATTTCGGGCGAAACCTTAACTTAATTCATGGAGATTACATGCTTTTTTACTGTAACCATAACACAGATATATATGTTAATTCGTAATTGTAGTTTTAATCTAACTAACAATCTCCAGGAATATAACATTTACCACTTTATCTATTGTGCCATTAGTCCGAACTTAAATCATCTACATAAAACAGAAACACCCAAAATTGACAACATCACCTTTCAAACAGATTACAATATTTAAAAATGCATGTGGTTGCCCCATTTTAATTCCATACAGTAACGCAAGAGATTGCATCGTTACTCGCATAAAAAAAGCACCAGCCGCCGTTGTATACTGACCATTCCTTGCTCCAACTAATTCCGTCTATCGCTTGTTTTTTTTCTAGGAAATCATTAGTCTTACATGAAGTCTGTCTTGAATGAAGCGAAAACATATATGATACGTATGAAATATATGTATATATATATATATAATTTTTTAATTCCAGACAAAAAAGACAAGAAAAATCGAATATATGAAAGACGATGAAATTAAACACAAATTCTATATTTAATAATATTTGTTTAAATAAATGAAGGATTCTAAATACACACACGCAATATGCATGCATACAAATACATGTTTATATGAATACATTGCTAATCCAAAATTTTAGACCACTCATAAATCTTTAAAAAACACCTTTTATTATAGGATAAATTTTAAACTCTTCCGCGTTAAGGTTACTTATTCTACCATCTAAAAAGTGTTGGGAAAAAAGGCACATTCCAAAAAAGTTATTTAAAAATTCGCAATTTTTTTTAAATATAGCTTTTTACACATGGTCACATTATATAACCAAGAGTATACATTGTTAGATTTATGGTAATCCTTATGTTTTAGTGTAGTTACGTATTAGCAATCACTATGCAAAGGTGTTACCATGCCTAAAGCAAGAAAACTAACCGAAGTTGAGCATTCTCGGATTCCAGGATTCCATAAGCAAGGTTTGTCACAGGGAGCGATAACAGCTTAGGTAAATCGCAGTAAAATTGTTATTTGCAACTTTCTAAAGAAAGCTGAGAATTATGGAAGGTGGTCAATGTATAAAAATCAGAGGCCTGCAGTCTCTCAGGGGTCAATCCTGGGCCCAACTCTCTTCCTGATCTACATCAACGACCTCCCTAAACACATATTTAAATCATTCGTTGACATCTATACTAATGACACGACCATCTAGGGCAACACATCAACGGCTGTAAATGACAAAGTCCTCTCTGATTCTTTCTCCTCTGATCTCGAGCGCGTGGTTCAGTGGGGGAAGACGTGGCTGGTTACCTTTAATGCATCTAAAACCAAACTCCTATCCTTACATCATCAACGCTCTGATCCCCACCTGTCATCAATTGGGATGTTATTATGTTATTATAGAGTTTATTTGCAAAAAGTTTTCTTCATGTTCTAAGGTCTTTATTTTTAATTTACTCATTCATTTCGTTCACTTTGATAGTGCGTGGTTCCAGTTTTTCGCGAGGTTAGTTCATATCTTCGGTTTCTTATAACCAGCAGTGCACACTTTTCCAAAACGAACTCCATTCATATATCCGGGCTGAAGATTTTGGTCGTGTTTATTAGCTTCTCTAAATCTTTCTTGTTTTATTTTCAAAAGTTTCAATCAATACTGTACATGACCTGATTTTTTGTTTAGTCGGATTTAGTTAATTTGTATCCGGCTTGGTATTTTCTTAGGATATTTTTAAAGGGCATAATGTCTATAATAAACAGTAGGGGTTATAGCGACCCACGTGAAGCATATGTATTTGTATTTTGTTCTGGATGAAATCTTGTCTTTCAGCTGTCAATTCAAGTCCTTATGTTTTTATTGCATTTTCTATCAAATGGATACTCTTGCCTGGTATTTTTCCTTCCCAGAGATTCTATTACCAATGCTTGCAATATCCTTGCATACGCTTTCTTGTATTAGGTCAACGGAATAGTTAAGTTATTTTTTTTTTACTTTTAACATATATCAGAAATATTTTGTCGATGTGTAAAAGGTCCTGTGGACGTCCTTTTCCTTTCTGGCACCATTTATTTCATTAGGGATAAGTTCGCCGATATGAATTATATGATAAACTTGTCCCTTAATGTTGTTGTAAATATCTTCTACATTGTAGGTAAATATGTTTTCAGCTTGTAGTTGTTGGCGATGGTTCATATTTCTCGTCTACCTGCATGAGTGTTTTTTAAATTATTTTTTTACAAAGATATCGCCACTTATCAAAGCTCAGACGCCACTTGAGGATAAATGTTAAAGAGTGTACAGTGGTGCAAAAGACAATCTGACTATTTTTTTACAAAAGAATCATCACTTATAAAGGCAAGGTGTCACTCTAGCATAAGGGTCAAAGAGTGTATAGTGGTCAAAAGAACAATCACATAGTAATCGTTAGGCGTGTAAATTTGGTTACTTTAGCTAGACGAGTGTTTCTCGTGAATTCTTGGCGAGGAGGGACCATAAATTAGAGCTCAGACGAGGACCTGCCATGAATATAACGATAAAACACAGGCAGTGTTGTTCGACATTTGCTCACTCATACTGGCCCGTCCGTTCTTAGATGCATTTTTTCGGGTTACGAATTGATCTTTTATGTAATGATATGATTTGTTACATTTTTTATGAGGTAGTCACCACTTATTAAGTTACTGAAGCAACTCGAGGATGAGTGTTACTGCGGGTACAGTCCGATTTTACTGGAGATTTGATAAAGTGTCTTACTAAAGGGGGCAGTTCATCAGGAATTTGTTTATGTTGGACTTGAAGACATCTAGGTTGTAGTCAGGTTGGAAACAAGCAAATCGAAGAGAGTTACACGGCCTGCACTTCTAAGAAAGAAGATTTGTTCGTCGAATCTACGTATTTATTTAGGCACGAGAGCGATCGATTTCAATTGATGACAGATGGGGATCAGAGCTTTGATGATGTAAATCGGTACGCATGTACCTTGTCGTGATCTTGTGATCTGCGGTTTGACACTTTTTTCTAGGAATATACTTTCTGACCTCATTCCTCGACTTTTATTGATTTCCTTTGAATTTTTCATTCAGCAATTCTGTTATGATCATGTCGTTCTTCCAATATCTGGTTCCAATATCGATTTTAGTTCTGTCGGGTCTGGTTTGTGTTCGCGTTTTTCATCGTTCACATATTACTAGAATTATATTTTATGGTTTTCCAAGTTTTTGTTTTGCTTGCAATGTTCATATTTGTGTCTGTATCGTCTAAATCTATCAGCTTCTGCTTTTATTTTTTACTCCAATTATTTCAGATTTTCTTCTTTCTACACTGAGTGGCGTATTATTACATTTCATTCCTTTTCTGGAAACGTTTATCTTGATAATCGTTTTGATTTCTCATAAATGTTTTCTGGGTCCATTTTCTTTCCAAGATTTATTTTCTACTTTAAAATTTATACTAGATAAATATATAATTTAGATGCGCGTAAAGACCTAGAGTGAGTGCCGTCCATCGGTAAATTTATTGGTTAATCGTTAACGTTAATCTTTGAAAATACTTTATTCTCTACGTAAATGTTCTTTGTTAACCACAACCCTAACTGACAGGGCGAGTAAGTAAAATCACAGAATCGTTATCTACCCTAAAATAATTAACATTTATTTTTGGTGAAATTACATATGCACGCGCTGGCATAACACCTATTAGAAAAAATTAACTACATTTACAAAAGATTTCTTCGAAATGTAAGTTTAATTAAAGTTGTTTTGTTAAAATAACTTATTAAAACAGAGCACACACAATTTCAGTTTTTATCCTAAACCACTTAAGTATTATCTCCACATACCTTTTGTGTAAGTATTTATTACATGAATTAAACATCAACGGATCATTTACTTTTTGGCAATATGATTATGTAAGCCCAACATATTCATCTTTTTTTAATGAAAATGCATGAATTAAGTGAACTTATCTTTAATTCCTTGTGTGTATTTAATGAAATCTATATGTTGAAAATGTATAAATGCTATTTACTGGGTGACCTTCTCCAGGAATATAAATAATGCAAGATTTTCATTGAAGAAAATTAAATGACAATAAAACAGATGAGCAGTCATGCATTTTTCTTTCCTCGTGGTTTATAAATTTCCATATTTATGCATTACTATCAGTTCAATCCGGCTTTCCTCGGGTCCCATGTATTGTATATAACTTTATGTGCATATGTATGTATATGTTAAAAAGTTTTACTCGTGACCTCGTAATCTATATTTTGAATTTAAAGGGTTTAGACCCAAAATTGCTGGGGCAATTTGGTAGAGCCTGTGAAAAGACAACACTTTAAACTTCGACCTCTTGGCAGTAAATATTACCGTTCTAAACTTATTAAAAGCTGACTGCATGTCCGAATACTGTTTTTGTGAAATTTTAAATGTTTAGACACCAATTTTTAAAATTACCTTTTTAACATAGGAATCACAACAGAACCCAGTCGAGTATACGGGTTAAGAGTGTACAGTAATCGATTGGGAAATATAGTAATCGTTAGTAATGGGCATTTGATAAATTTGGTGAGTTTTATTGAACAGCTCCTCAAGAACTTGTTTACGTTGGACTTGAAAACAACCATATTTTAGTCAGCTGGAAAGCAGGAAAACGAAGACAGCTTAACAATGGTGGAGTTCTACGAAAGAATCCTTGTTCATGAAGGGTTAGGCACAGATAAAGAGTGGGGGTTATTGATAATGTTTTCAGCAAACCGTGTTTCTTGTGAAAGTTTGGCGAGGAGGGGGCTTAGATTGAAGCTCAGTCGAACACGTGCAAGGAAATTAACGACAAAGCAAACAAAAATTCGCAACATCATTTTCTGTTAGAAACAGTTTGCAGGGAAGGGAAAAGAAACATTTCCTACGAGGCTACAAAGTCTATTTTGAACTCTATAAAGGCCGGATAAGTCATTTCTCGCAGCTCCTGCTCAAATGTCGCAACAATACTTCATACCTATCTGGCTATTATATAGATAGAGAATTGCATCAGCGCTGGGATATCTACTGAATCTATAGAAGGAGATCACTATTTTTCCAGCGACATTTAATATACGTATTCCATTTCATACCAGGTGCAACGGTAAAGCTATATTTAACACAGTTTCCAGCAAATTACTCATGACTCACAGGAGACATGTTTGGCTATACTGAGAGGAGATTCCCGATGATTTGAATTGTCCAAAACAGGGCATATTTATGAGATTTTCCAGAGTGATTAGAAATAATTTTCATCATGATAACGTTTAAACAGTTTTGTAAGTATGGACGCTAGTTCTGGTTGAAGTTTTATGAGTACTATAATTGAAATACCGTCAGGGCCTGTTGCTTTAATGGAATCAAGATTTTTAGTTAGCTTGGCAACATCACGTACATATAATTGTAAATTATCACATAGCGTGTTTTCTGATACAGAAGGAAATATCGGAGATTCGCTGTCTTGGTCGCAAAGGGTAGAATTAGCTGCAAAATTCTTGGCAAAGAGTGTGGCTTTGTCTGATGCTGACGTGATTACCTTAGGTCCATTGATGCTAGTTGGGATACAGCAGACGCTTCTGTTCAGGATTCTGATTGCTATGTGCCAAAACTGCATAGAATTCTCTTGCGTTGTTTATTACTTTTTTTCGATAGTTGATGGCAGTCCTGAAAGCGGTTTTCGTCTCAGTACATCTATTACGTTGGAAGCAATTGAAAAAAAAATGATTTCTGTGCGAAATGGCAGCAGCAAATTCTGGAGAGAACCACGGCTGGCTGTTAGGTTTTTGCTGAAATTTTTTTATGGTATGAAACGGTGTATACCTATAATTAACCATTCCGTAAGGACTGATACTATAGAGGACACATCCTTTTTAAACATGGAACGCAGAGGTAGATCTGATATAAATGCACAGAAGCTACTCCAGTCCGCCATAGGCGATCGATATAGTGTACGATGGAGAGGGTAATCTGAGAACTTATTACATTTCATTTCTATCTTAACTGATACAACAGAGTGGACGGGAAATCCAAGTGGAGACAGAACGGAACCTGAACATAGTTTAGCGCAAGTTTTGAGAAATAGATATAGGAGACTCGCATACAAGCCGCCAGTGTCGGGCACACGTGTAGGTTCGTGAACAATCTGAGTGATTGATAAACAATGGAGAATCGTGATAGAACCTCCCCTCATCATCGGTCTTGTTTGAGTGGATTAACCATTCCTTATTGTGAACATTGAACTCTCCACATATGTGTGTGTTAGCAGAAGAATAAGCCAATAGGACGTTGTCAAATTTCTCGTATAGGATTTTAAAGATAGTAAATTTGCTGTTTTGGAGATGGAGAGTAAGTATAAACGCAGTAGTGTTAGTAAGTGAAACCCGAAGACACGTATAGGATGAGTAAGGGTCATCTAAATTGGCTGAATATAGTGCTAGAGAACGCAAAGGCCAAGTATTTTAAAATTTAATCATTGACAGCAAACATTTTCGCCAGAAAAGTGATTAAAAAGCTTGTCCTATGTCTGAATAGACTTTATATAAAATTTAACTGTTTTGACCAACAATTGTTTGAATAATTTTGGTAGAGACCGTGCAGTCATTATTTAATTAGATCCCCCTCATTTTTACCACATTACATTTGCTGTTTTGGACTTGAATAAAATTAAAAAGTTTTATCGATGTGCAAGTACCCTACATCTCAAAATTGATATTTTTAGAGCTAAAATTGGCAAAATAGTTTGGTAGGGTTTCCAAAGATTAAATACTTGAACGGTGACCCTTTGCCAGCAAAATCGCTGGCCGAAATTTGCTAAAAATTTTCCCAAATCTGAATACTCCTATGAAAAAATTTGGGTCCGTAGACTTAAAATTAAAATTGTTATTTGGTAGCGAAGTTTACACACGCAGCGATACACACATGGACAATTTTACTTACACCCCCCCATATATATATATATATATATATATATATATATATATATATATATATATATATATATATATATATATATATATATTGATATCTGGGTGATAGTTCTCATATTACCAGAATATTTTATTGAAATGTTTACATAATCGTTAGTCTACGGACTCGAGATTTATCATAAAGGTTATTGACATTGTGGAAAATAGTTTTAATCGGTTTATGGCCAGAAATTCTGCTGAAATGGTATCAAAGTTCAATAATTTGACCTTTGAAAACTCTACTAAACACCTTGGCAAATTTTGGGTCTAAATAATTGAAATTTAAATGTAGGTTACTTGGACATGGATAAAACATTTTAATTTTATTGGAGCTTAAAAACATGAATGTTAAGGGGTAAAAATTAGTGTACACATTTAAAAACCTTCACATCTGCGGTATCTCCCAAATTACTTAGCCAATTTCTGGTCCAAACATTTCCAATTTTCCAAGGTAACGGCAGGGTTTTTAATCATCTTGGTTGAGCAGCCAAGGGGTCAAATTGCAAAAGTATTGTCCCTTGCGTTCTCTTGACATCTGCTCATCCATTTTTGTTAAATTTTGAAATTTTACGTAATGGGTATTCAGACATGCGGCAAACCTTACATGAGCTTTTCACCTAAGATTTGGCTGTTAAAAGGTAAAATGTGAAAAAGTTAACCCATACAGACTGTAGCAAACTCCGCTAATTTTTGGGTCTAAGCACTTGCAATTTTTAGATGTAGGTTACTTAGACATGTTGTGGCACGACCGCTTCTGGGAGTGGTAGAGCTCCACATCGGGAGAGATTGAAACGCTCGAAAAACAGTCATAATATATGGTATCCAGGTGTGTACATGGATTCCCGTGTTTGAGGGTCCGTGCATTGATATAATTGCGTATGTAAGTATAAATATAAACATGTTATAACTGTATGTGAGCATTATATGTCTATGTATGTGTATATGTGTGTATACATGTGTATATCTACACGGGTGTATCAAAGTGTGGGTGTTTATACGTGTATTTATATATATACGTACGCATGAGGAGTTTCCGGGGTCTAATGTTTATTTTTATTTTATGTTTGTTTATTTATTTATTTATTTTATTTTATTAATTTATTTAATTTATTTTTATTTTAATGTTTTTCTTGTGTCGCTATAGTTATGGCCTGTTTTCAGTGCGTGTGTGTGAGTAAAATACAGCGATTATGTTCCAATTTCTTGGTCGTTATTACACTTTTGTCCCACCATACCTCTACCTTGCCATCCTCACGTGTTCTCAATTCATCAGGCACCTCCGCGTGTTCTCACTTCATCAGGCACCTCCTCAAACAATTTTCCAGCACACTATACACCTCCCAATATATCCGGAGCCCCATGCGATCGTGTATTTTGCGGTAGTCTCTCTGGGCCAGTCCACTACACCCTGATGTCTTACCACAAATCCCGCATTCTGCAGCAATGCCCTCTCCTAGAACCACTTTTTTGAACAATCGTGTTTCTAATGCCTGCTCTCATGCTTCACAAAGTAAATCTTCAGTACTCTTAGACAGACACCAAAACCTAAGCCATTGGCATGATCTTTCATCAGCCACTTCTGCTATATCCTGGAAGAACCTTCCATGTATTTTCTTCCTAGCCAGTTCCTCTGCCCTTTCTCTATCCATACGTTTCACATACTCAACCTTGGTCTCACATACCTTCACTTCATTGGCCACAACATTAAGCATCCATTCCTCACTTCTAACCACATGCTCCTTCAACGACTTCTCCTCGGTTCCAACAATCTTTTACACTTTTCAATCCTCTCCCACCATCTCTCCTCATTTGATACAACCTTGCTACGCTACTTCGAATGTGAAATATACCAACCATTGCTAAAACCTTTCTTGTTTTGATATCCATGGCATGCAAATCCTTGAAAAACCATTCTAAAATTCCCGCACTGTATCTCAAAACACTGACTGCCCATGCATTTACTGCTATCATTAGATTTCCCCCATACAGTTTGGACTTTGCAATTAGTTTCACTCTTCTAAGATACTCCTTCCTGACTTTTTCTTTACTTTCTCTGTTCACGATGCCTACACCCTCCAGCATTCCGAAATACTTATATCCTGTATCTTCTATTTCTTTCATGATTTCTCCATTTGGCAGGACTATTCCATTCGAATGAATATTTACTCCACTTTTCATCACCAGCACCGCACATTTACTAATCCCAAACTCCATCCCAATGTCTTCTGAGTATGTCCCCACAAGTTCTACCAGTCTCTCCATTTCCTTTTCATTTCTACCGAATATTTTCACATCATCCATAAACAGTAGATGGTTTAGGTGTCTGTCACCAGATCAACAGTTATACCCCAGTTTTTTCTCTCTTCAAGAGGATGCTCAGCATCATTATCATTACAAAAAGAAATGGCGGTAACGAATCTCCTTGAAATATCCCACGATTAATGCCAACCTGCCTCATCTCCTCTCTGTTTACTGTCAGCACGGTTTTCTGTTGAGCCATACTTGTCTTGAAAACCCTACCACATCCTCAGCAACCTTCATCATCAATAGTATTACACGTATCCCTGAATGAGTAACCATGCCATAAGCTTAATCGATCCATGCTAGGCTCAGATTTCTCTTCTTCTTCGCATCCTGCATTATTGCTTTATCAATTAGTAGTTTCTCTTTAGTACCTCTAGAGCCTTTAAGACCCCCCTTTTGTTCGTGAGGAAAAACACCATTACTCTCTAGTTATATATTATTCCTTAATTGGAATTAATTTTTTCTGAGATGAGCATTATATATATTAATTTATTTTTATTTCAGACTACTATTCTCATCTTTATTAGTTGTTGTTTTTAATCTTTTATTGGTTTGTTTATTCACAACGTTTCGGCCAACTAATTCATCTGGCTTTCGTCAGGTGGTAACCGCGACGGATAGGAACTTCGAATCTCCTAACTGCATTCTCAGCCATCACTTCCATCCGTAGTTGTTGTCGTCTCACCACATTTTTGGCCACTTAACCTCTAGCACGCTTTGGGTGAGATTGAAACCGCTATCTTCAGACGATGTTCATCTGGAACTGTAGAGATTCAACGTCTCTATCAACTGCGCCACGGGTCCCGAAGGGCGATCAAGGTTGGAGTCTTTGATCTTTTAAATCCACTTCGAAGTTCCTATCCGTCGCGGTTACCACTCATTTCTTCCCCTAAGCATAGGAGTGCATGCCTCCTCAGTTGTCCGCCTCCCATCATCGCTTACATTTCTCTTCTGCACTTCCGCTCTCTCAGTTCGTTCATCAAAGCTAATTTTATCAATTTTACTTTCGTTAGTCATTTCATTCCTAACCATCTATTCAATCTCTTCTCTTGCAATCACTGAAAGTAGGTTATTATTTTTAATTTTGTTACATACAGGGGTTTCATTAAAAGAGAGTCTTAGAGATAATGAGATGTTGTTGTAAGAGACTTAGAGAGGTTGTTCATGTTATGAGAGATTGTTCATATGATTACGATTCTTATATATTAACATGTTCTTTACTTAGACGTGTTGAGGAAGGAGAAAGCTCTTAGAATGAAGAGATAGTGTTCACTGTTCAGACATTGTGTAGACATGAGATGTAGATTCACATTGTGGATATGAGATGTCGAGACGTGTATGTAATGACATTTTATAGCACAGATATATAGACATATAATACAATTTTCACTTTACCTTTTTGTAAGAATCACAAACACACGACGACGTTTTATCAAAACACATGATGGGTTTATTTCTTCACGACCGGCCGTGGTTTTCTCATCAAGAATTCAACGCTTCACATTTTAGTTTCAAAGTGACCGTCTCGCTTCCTAGACGTTCGAATTCCCAGACCCTCTCTGAGTTTCTCACTGACTTACTTAAACTAACTGACTCTCACTTCCTATATTGAGAAATCCATGTATCCCGGCCACGTGAGCAAAATCCACGTGTTTCCTGTTCAAACTCCCTTCGTGTCTTGGTACCCTTCTGGAAATTCTCACTCCCCCTATATTCAGCCACATCCTCAGAATTTCGAAAAGTTGTATGATGACGACAGGACCCACCCACGACGTCATTTTACATATTTAGATTTGGCATTCTCCCATAAATGGTGTTAGTGAATTTAAGTTTACACGATCACCGATAGTTTTATCGAGATATAATCTCTAGGAGGGTTCCCCACCAAGGTCAAAAATCCCCTCCCGATCTTTTTCCTCCATCAACACCACTATTCCTATTACCACCACCTAAAACAAAATAGAAATAAAATATACAATGATAATTGCAACACTAATATTGGTCGCAATAATATTAACAGCAAAAACAACAATAGCAATGACAGCAAACAAAAAACACCTACCATTTCAGGTACAGTAATAATAAAAAATATACTACCACTACAACCACCGCTGCCACCACCTTTACTTTCTGCGTTCGTGTTGTTATTGATACAGACACAACAGTGGCGACGGATTTCGAAAAAAGATTAACGCGTGGGAAAATACACTACCAAACTCAACAGTCGTATTCGGGAAATAATTACTCGTCAAAGATTGAAAAACAAATTACTCGGAAATTCAATGATTAAAACGAAGCAACTACGAGATTGTCACCAAGATTTTTTTGTGACTACTTTAAAAGGAAATTCAAAACCCGGGACACTCGAAAAAAAAAAACACAAAAAACAGCTAGCACTTTATTTCAAAGTGCCTACGAGAAAAATCTTGAAAGTTTCAGTAACCCTTTCTGCAAAGTGCACAAAAAAGTGTTTCGCTTGGATACCGTGAAGTTGTTAGGTAGACGGTTTTGAAAGAAAAAGTGATTTTTTCTCAGTGTGCTAAGAACATATTTTTTCTCTTTCTTGTACTAAATTAACAACGTAACAAAAGGAATCGGTTATTCGTAGTTATTAAAGAAAATAAAATTGTAAAAGGGACTGATTTACTAATTTGAAAAACAAAATGGGGCATCTTATCAAGTTATTGTCGGAAATACAAATGCGTCAACAAGAAAGAGCCGAATTACAGAAAAAAGAATTACAAGAAAGAGACGAAAGACAGAATGAACGGATTCTTAAATGTATAGAGCAAATGCAACTTGCTCAAAACGATTTGTTGGAAAGATAAACGGCTAATTCTGCACAGGAAAGCGATACGACTTTTTCCAACGCAACAATTGTTAATAGCATAAATGTGTTCACGTACCTACATGAAGAGGATAACACTTTTGAGCCATATTTTAAGAGGTATGAAGATATTTTCGAAACAGATTGCAAAAGCTGGTCAAACACAAAGAAAGTAAGTTTATTACTTCGAAAGCTTGGTACCAGTGAACATTGCAAATTTGTTGATTTCATATTGCCAAGGAGAACGAATCAGTTAGACTTCGCTGAGACCGTAAAACTTCTTACGGAGTTATTCGGACCGAACATGTCTCTTTTTCACAAGAGATGGTCGTGTATGAACCTAAAAAAAACGGAGGAGCAGGACTACCTTACATATGCGTCAGTAGTGAATAAACACTGCGACAATTTTAAATTATCGGAACTTACGGTGGACGACTTCAAATGTTTAATTTTTCCACAGAGGCTAGTTTCTACAAAAAATTCAGAGATCTGCAGATGCTTTCTCTCAAAATTAGAGACAGAACAATGTCTGACACTGCAAAAGTTAGCAGAAGATTGTCAAAGAACAGTATCACTAAAAAAAGACTCCAGAGATATAGAAGAAGCAGGAGTGTCGTACATAAGGAAGATTAAAAAATCTGGCAGAAACGCAGGGCAAAGAAAGTGTGAGATTCGTCAAAATCCAAAAAATTACACGAGTCATAAATACTCAAACTCTAATTATAGAAAACAAAATTACGATTCAAGTCAAAGGAACTATAGAAAATCGGTACCAAGAAATAATTGCGGAAGATGTGGTGAAAAACATTGGGGAAAGTATTGTCCTTACAAAAATATCAGATGATTCAATTGCGACAAAGTCGGACATAAGAGTATTTGTTGTAGAACAAAATATAGAGTACACCAAATGTGAACAAACAACAAACAGAAAGATTATTTACGAAAATATGTATTGGTTAATATTTTCGGCAAACAAATAAAATTTCAACTTTATTCTGGAGCAGATTTGTCGGTAATAAACATTGGCACTTGGAAAGAACTGGATAAACCGACTCTGAAAAAGTCAAGTAAGGGGGCTAGAACGGTGACAGGAGACGAAATCAAATTCGAAGGAGAAGTCGGCCTGCCCATTTATTTGAATGGCACGACGATGAAATTGAAAATCTTAGTAATTAAAGAAAGCGAGAATTTATTGGGAACATATTTTATTGAAAAATTCAACCTTTGGGATAAACCGATGAACGTTTTTTGTAAAACAATAACCAGCTGCACCACAGTGTCAGAAAATAATAAAAATGAACTAAAGACCGAATGTTCAGAAATATTTATCATGGAACTGGGAAGATGTAATAAATTTAAAGCTTCGTTCGAGCTAAAAAGGATGCAACACCAGTATTTAAGAAAAAAATACGGAACGTGCCGTCCGCCGGATTAGACAAAATAGATAACGAATTAAACAGACTTGAAGGAACGGGCATTTCATCGAAAATCGAAACTAACGTTTGGGCAGCGCCTATGGTGTACGTAAAAAATAAATCAAAACAAATCCAAGTCTGCGGAGATTTTTCAACCGGGTTAAATAATATGCTACAAGATCACCATTACCCTTTACCAAGCCCGGAAGAGATTTTTGCCAAACTAAATGGTGGGAAAATTTTTCAAAAGTATATTTGTCCGACGCCGATTTGCAAAATTCGATAGAAGAAAAAAGCTAAAAGATTGTATGCATTAACACACACAAGGGTTTTTTCAAGTATAACCGATTACCGTTCGAGATAAAAGTCGCGCCGGCGATATTCCAGCAAGCGATGGACACAATATTGAACGGTTTAGATTGTGCTAGTGCATACCTGGATGACATAATCATAAGGAGAGCGTCCATAAGTGAACATATAGAGCATTTAAAACAAGTGTTCACAAGAATAAACGAGTACGAATTCAAGGTGAAAGAAAATAAATGTGAGTTTTTTTCTAGACGAAATCAAATATTTAGGACAAATAATAAGTAAAGATGGTCGACGTCCTGATCCAGAAAGAACGATAGCAATTAGGAGCATGACAGCACCACATAACGTGATGACTTTATAGATATTCTTAGGCCTCGCGAATTACTACCAAGTATTTATCAAAGGCATGCACGACCTAAGAGCTCCGCTGAACGAATTATTAAAGGAAGAAACACCATGGATATGGAAAAACAATGTCAAGAGTCATTTGAGGAAATTAAAAAGACTTTGAAGTCAGATTTATCCTTAACTTATTACGACCGCAAATAAAAATAATTGTTGCGAGTGACGCGACCTCGTATGGAATAGGAGCATGTATACAGCATATCATGCCAGATTGAACAAAGAAACTTATAGCGCACGCTTCAAGGACCCTAATTCCGTCAAAGAAGGTATACTCTCAAAAAGAAAAGAAAGCATTAAGCATTATTTTTGCGGTGACAAAATTCCACTGTTATCTGTACGGAAGACATTTTATATTGGAAACGGACCACAGGCCCCTAGTGACTATTTTCGGCTCAAAAAAGGGTTTACCAGTATATGCCGCAAATCGTTTTTTTTTTTTTTACACAGTGATCACCACTTATCAAGGCCCGGAAGCCACTAAGGGATAAGGGTTATTCCAATTACATTACGTTACTCCGTTGGGGTACGATCTTGCTAAATTATGATTTTCAAATAAAACCTCTACGTTCGGGAAAAATAGGTCATGCGGATGGATTGTCAAGACATATACCAAAAAGGGATGAAACCTTTGACGAGTCAGTAATTGTAACTATACGTTCCAATAATGAGGAAAAAACATGGTGGCGAATATAATAAGAGACTTACCAGTCACGCTTACCGATATAAAAAGGGAGGCTGAAAATTACGACGTCATCAAAGACATAAAGAAAAAAAATTAAGGGAAAATGACGGAAAAACGCAAAGTATATTTTCCTTATGCAATGAGGTATTATTATATAGTGAAAGAGTGGTTGTACCGAAAAATTTGCAGAAAAAATCTTACGTGATTTTCATACAGGACAGCCAGGTATAAATAGGATGAAGACACTTATGAGGAGTTATGTTTATTGGCATAATATGGATGTGGATATTGCATTAACAGTAAACAAATGTAAAACTTGTGCGTTAGCCGCTAAGGCCCCACCGATAGTTCATAAACCTTGGAAAAAAACTGACCATCCATGGTCACGTATTAATCAAGACTTTGCTAGACCTGTTACATGATAAGGGATGTCCCCTTTTAATGTAAGTATAAAAATAAAGAGATTTAGTTAAAATGAAAATGAAATCGAATAGACGAAATTCGAACCTCGTTATTTAGGTTCAGAAATAGATTACAAGAGAGAATTAGCAAATGGAATGTGAAAACAAACTATTGTTTAGCTTACAGATAAAATAGTTTCAAGAAAAGAATGTGCATTGTCAATTCTGTTATGAAAATTCAATCGAAGAATGCAACTATAAGATAATTTAATAAACATGTTTTTAACATATTGGAAAATAGGTTACTGGGAATATAGGTTAAACTTCCTTTTGTAAACAAAGGAAAAAGTTTTGGACACGCATTTCCAGAAAACGTGACAGAAGACACATGCTTTAACATGTGTGCGACGTCATGGAAAATGGTAAGTTCTCGATATATGTAGAAACTTTAGAGTTAAGAGGAGAGTCTGGGAGAGAGTCAGAGAGAGTCTGAGGACGACAGACGTAAGATCAGACATGGGATTCGAACGTCTAGAAGCGAGACGGTCACCTTTGAAACTTAGAATGTGAAACTTGAATTCTTGACTATGAAAACCACGACCGGTCGGGACAAAAAATAAACCCATCATGTGTTTTTATAAACGTCGTCTTTGTGTTGTAATTCTACCAAAAGGTAAAGTGAAAATTGTCATCATATGTCTTTAATATCATGTGCTTCAAAATGTCATTACCTACACAGTGTGAACACTAAGACTGCCTCAAGTCAACATCTCATATCTACACTTCTAAGTATGAACATTTAATATATATGAATCTCTTTATAACACGAACACTCTCTCTTACAACATCTCTCTCAAAGACACAACAATAATACTAATAAGACTTCTAAATATAACAGACCGATCGAGGGACAATACTACCTAATCATAGTAGATAGTTTGTCCAGATGGCCAGAAGTAAAGCGGGTAAAAAACGCAACGACAGATAACACAATAAGTTTTCTGCATAAAACATTTGCACGTTTTTAGGTACCAGCTATTGTAGTCACAGATACCGGAACAGAATTTACTTCAAGTGTTTTCAAGGATATTTTTGTGTATCGTTCCAGGTAAACCATATAACTATACCACCGTTCCATCCGATATCAAATGGATTAGTGGAAAGGTTCGTAGATATGATAAAGCGTGCCCTTAGAACATTGATAGGGACACCGGCGGATAAAGCATTACCACAGTTCCTGCAAATATACAGGATAACTGAGAACGCAAATACACCGTCCAAATTATCGCCGGCAGAATTAATGTTTGCGAGAAAAATAAAATCACCATTTAATAAATTAATACCATAGCAAGCAGTCGTATATAAAACGACACACACATCACGTAAAAGGTTTAAACCTGGTGATCAGGTATATTTTTAATGTTTTAAAAATAATATGTCATATTGGGAGTCGGGTAAGGTAGATAAACGTTTCTGCGACTTGGTCTACATGATAAAAGGTCCAAAATGGGTACACAAAGACACCACAATCAATTGAGAAAACGTCATAGGAAGGACAACGAACATGACAAACCTGAGGAACAGGAAGATCCAATTGATAAAGTATGCAAAACGTTTAATATTGAACCACCACAGACCATGTCCGAACCGGGAAGGAAACGAAAGGCTATAGACCCAATGATAATGACCCCCAAAAGGAAAATATATTGAAATCTACACGACTTCAAATCTTGGGAGGGTGTTGTTGTGGAGACGCCCACTTATTAGCATACGTGGGTGAACAAGGTATAGATAAATGTATCAAGTCAGCAAGACTGGGAAGCGATGTTCGAACGCCAGATAGGCAAGACGCATGTGCCGGTTGCTCCATGAAAGATTTTAACACGCCCTCTCCCGGACAATCTTCCAACTGCAGTACAACTGCACCTTTGTAAATATGTATTATTTTTTCGTCTTAATATATTTGTTTTACCTTTACTTTCTGCGTTCGTGGTGTTATTGATAGAGACACAACAACAACAACAATAATAATAATAATAATAATAATAATAATAATAATAATAATAATAATATTTATTTTTGCTTATCAACCACTAAACTTTATAGCTGGTATCCGAGCTTAAATGTGATCTAACTTTCCACTTATTTATCTTTGTCTTCAACCCTTATTTCAAATAACATATAGACGTATGAATACTCCTTATCAAATGAAACTTCATAAATTAGAAAAGAATACGTTTTTGCCTATATGTTAAGTCAGATATTTCTGAAATCCGAGACAGGTGACATCTATCGTTAAATACAACGTATTTAGCGTAATCCAACTACAGAAATGCCCGCAAAGATAACCAGAATTTGGAACACAAGAGAGGTAATCTCATCATTGCTGTTTATGCTCGAGGTATAGACTCAAAGATCTCTGGTACAACAAAGAAAGCACGAATCATTAAAGTCGAAACCTCTGAAGGGGCACATAATTGGATCTTGATATGTTCTATAATGAGGTGTGGTTCACTGTTTTCAAATAATTGGCGTGTACTTCTGTTTCCCTTTTGTTTATCCTCTTAATTCTTCTCTAACTCACTATCTCTCTCTTTGCTTTCAAATCTCAGTATATATAACAGTTTTTCTGTGTGTGAGCTCGCACGTAGTAGATTACAAAAGAGCTTAACCATTTTTATAAAATCTCGCACAAATACATCTAATGTGTCTAAAAAATGTTCAGTTATTTAAGCGGAATGCCCCTGATACGTATTAAAAATCGTTAAGCGATGATCGAAAAATTCGTTAAAATTCTTAGGATTAAATGGTTAAATGTTTAAGAAGACAGTTTTTGGATGGTCCCTGAAGTTATGTATAGTATGTAAAAATTCGGTTAGATGAGACAAATAAATATTGCAGTTTGTAGTGAAGCCATAAAATCGTCATCTAGGGGCGCATGGATATTTATTGCTTTTGCATATATAGTAATTCAGTTTTGTTTCGGTATAGAGGCAAGTACCAATAAAGCGTAGACGAATTCAAATGAAGAAGAGAGGGGCTCATAAAAACCGAAAAGGATTTTTCACTCCGATACTGTTGATTTTATTTCAATTTTGCTTCTACGCCAGGGCGTTCAGAATACGGTGATTGACTGGTTCCGCGGTTGGGAGAGCGGTGTTGCCGAAATTCTGGGGGCAATGTAAATACTTGGACCCTCTACCTTTTTGGAAGCGGAATGTAATTGGCCTAGCGAAAGACGAAATACTTTTATGAGAATATATTCATAAAATTAACTGTATATTCCATTCTAAGATAGGTGCGCTTTCTAAATGTATGTGTTTGTTTCAACTACAGTTGAACCATATTATTTAATCTGGAATTGTAACTAATAAATGAAATGTGATGTTTCGTTTCACTTCACCGCAGTCGATCAAAATCAAAGCATCTGATTAATCTATTTTTTGTGAAAAAAATGCAACTTTAAAAAGTTTCTATGACAATAATAGGGTTGTGCTGAACTCTCTTTAGGCCTTAAGGCACCGTCGGGGTTACTTACTAGTATTTATGAAATACAGAAATCGAGTAATAAATTAAGCTGTAAACATGAAAAAAAAAAACAATCACAAACACATTTTGTTTTCTTATTGTGAGAATATTTAGTTTTGTGCAGATTTTATTAACTCCTTTCCCGTAAAATGTATTCTTCTGTCAATAAGAATATATACTATGTTAAGGATCAGATTTTTTCGATTTTCGATAGTTATCTGAAGAATGTGTGTATAAAGCATGTCTAAGAACACTGCCAGACATATAAATTTCCGTGTTTATTAAACTTGCAAAAGAGAGGCTCAACTGGTTTGGAACATATAAAAAGTAAACCAAACTCTAAAACTCAAACTCATTTTTTATATAATAGTAACAATAAACATACAAGTAGGCCCCATTATGTTGCCGTTCATAAAATGTTCTAGATATAAGGCTTTCGTTATGCTATTTTCTTCTTTATTATGATAAAGCAAATTATCCGTTGATAATTATTCAATATATAGTATGGATTTCAAAATTTGAAAACTATGTATCGCGTACAATCCCCTAGAAAATAACGCAGGACATTCCCATCGATATGCATCTCTATAACACCGTTACTGTTCAAGCTATTAACTGTTTGATTTAAAAGGTAAAAATTAAAGCGACTTTCAGCTATGATTTTTTTTTGAGCTTGCTATCTAAGAAAAGGTGAAGTAATGTTTTATGTGAATTAATTACCCAGCAAAGCTTAACTCATTTTTTTTTCAGTTTGGATCCATAAGCAGAAATTCCTGTTAGATTATAACCAAATCGAAATTTTACTAGAAGTTTCAATACACTTTTAATCAAATTTAAACTCTCTAGGCCAAATAACATTGTTATATATATATATATATATATATATATATATATATATATATATATATATATATATATATATATATATATATATACTAGCTATATCCTGCCACGCTTTGCTGTGGCTCCATTTGGTGTAATGGAAAATTCTAATAAAACGAGAAATGTATGTTTCTTATATTCTTAGTACAGCAATCCACTCCATAAATTAAAAAAAAAAACGGCGAAAATGAAAAAAATGGTAATCTTGCAGAAGTGGATCCTGGTCCTCAGGATTACGGTTAATCATAGGCTCGACCAACAATTAGTGGATAAAGCTGAATGTAGCAAAAATGTTGAAACGCTAAATGCTATTTTGTTTGTTTTCTGTATGCAGAAATGTGAGTTAGTAATTAATATTTGAGTGATGGGGGGCTACTATAGACAGATTCGAAATAGTTGTCCAAAAACAAATAAATGAAATCAGAGGTAATGTAAGTTACGTTTCTTCATAACTGGATAATTGTTTAGTGTTTTTATGTAATGTAAAATGTTTAATCGGCTCGAAAACAGAAATGGTTGCAGACCCTGTCGAATAAGTTAAGTTTGGGAAAGTAAGTTGAAAACTAAAACCTATAAAATACAGTGTCAAAAAGCCACCAAATATATGTTATCATTACATAGGTTGACATAATCGGTGGGTTGGTGACAGTATTTTGTATATTGTTTTAGTTTTAACTCACTTTCTCAAACCTAACGTAATCAACAGTGTCCGTCACCATATGTATATTTAAAATACACCAATAAACACTGCTTTTCGAGCCGACTAAACGTTACATTAAATAAAAAGGGCCCGTATTACAAAACACAGATACAAAGAAGTTGTCAAAAAATAAATATATAAAAAGTACATGTTATCCAAGGCAACAAAAGTAAATGTTCTACGTAACTGGATAAGATTTTAGTGTTTTTATGTAATGTATAATCTGTTCAAAAACATGCAGTGTTTATCGGTATATCTCAAAAATACAAATGGCGGCAGACTGTATCGAACACATTAAGTTTGGGGAAATTCTGGGAAAATGGGTTTAAACTAAAAACTATAAAAATATTGTTAGGAACTCACTCAATATATGTTACTGTGACGTAGGCTTACATATAATTAGTGATTTTAAACTTTTGCTCGATACAGGTGACGCCTTTTTAGAGTAGTGATTACCTGGTTTGAGGATATTTGTACAACTAAACGGCAAATCTGCCCCAAAAATCCGGTATTATTTTACTTTAAAACCCTCTCATGTTCGTATATAACGAAATATTTTATTGTAGATTTCGGTGTACTAAAAACGAATCTGCAAGCTGTTTTCGTCTCAAAAAGAAAGGTGTCATGATATGAAAAAATTACTTTTTCGAAAAATTGGTGATCACTTTTCAATGTAAATTTAACTTAGAATGAGCACCCACTTTCTGACAACCTGAGATAGGGGCAGTTTTCTCTGTGTTTCTTTGCTAAAAGGTTTTGTGTTTGATTTCTTTTCCATGGTAATAACCCCTGAACTTTGGGACTATTTTCCATTTCACAGTCGTAACCTTCGTTTATGCTGCGCGCGAGCATAAACGAAAGCTGTTTAACCAATACACATGGGGAAAATCCCTCATCTCTCAGGTGGCTAGAAAGTGGGTGCTTATTTTAAATTAAATTTACGTGGAAAAGTGATCGCCTACTTTTCGAAAAAGTAATTTCTTCATATCATAAAACTATTTTTTGCGACGGAAACGGTTTGTAGATTCGTTTTTAACACACCGAAATCTGCAAAAAAAATCTGTTATATACGAACGTGAGACGCACGGCCCTTAATGGAAAATGTTATCAAAAATCCGGGAGAAATATAATATAATATAAACAGCAAATGAACCCGATAGAAAAAAATGGATGCTTTTCTTTTTAAATTTGTCTGTGTGTTTCTTGGCTAAAATTTTTTCATTTGATTTATTTTGCATGGTAATAAACCCTGAACTACTCTGGGACTATTTTCCATTTCACAAACGTAGCCTTTGTTTATGCTATACGCGAGCGTAAATGAAGGCTGTTAAATATGCACTCGCGTACCGAACTCACTTGTCAAACAACCTTTAAGCTAATAAACTTGAAAATAAATGTCCCCGTTCCTCAGATGGCCAGAAAGTGGGTGCCCATTTTTAGCGAAATTTACATGGAAAAGTGATCACCCACTTCTTGGAAAATAAATTTCTCCATATCATGAACACTATGTTTGTAGTCCTTTTGTACTGTGTTCCATGGCGACACGCAGAATTATTTAATAGTCGTTCCCTTAGTCCCCCCTTACCCATGGCTAACGCATGCGCGCGTAACATTTTCGTTATTTATTTACGTACGTTGTCTTTCGTATTTAACAAACATTATTTACGTTTGCTTAACTCTTTACATAAATAATAAAAAACGTAACTAAACCGTTTAAGGATAATTTGTCACGTGTAAAAACATTTATTTATTTATTTATTTACGTCGGTTTAACTCTTTTCATTAATAAAAAAAAAAGTATTTTTCTTAAGAATAATAAAAGAAAAAAGTTACAAAACATTTATTACGTTGGCTTAACTCTTCTCATGAATTATATATTTAAAAAAAGTAATTAAACCTTTTATTGATAATATCTCACTTACAAACATTTTTAATTTACATGAGCCGATAAGTCTGCTGATTGCTATGGAATTGAACGGCCACCCCAAAAAGTAGTTTGTTACGAACGTGAGACGGGCCTTAATGGAAAAATTTATCAAAATTCCGGGATGCTATTTTTTTCAATAACATAAGAAATTAAGAATTAGACAAATGTATTTTAGGTAGGCTTCTCCAAGAAAAGCTTTTAAAAATAAAAAAGATAAACAAATGGTGCTAGTGCACTTACCGATCCGCGCTATTTCAAGTCTGCTGGTCGCTATGGAACTCAACGGCCACCCCAAAATTATTTTATCAAAATTCCGGGATGCTATTTTTTTCAATAACATAAGAAATTAAGAATTAGACACATTTATTTAAGGTAGGCTTCAACAAGAAAGCTTTTAAAAAAAAATAAGATAAATAAATGGTGCTAGTGAACTCACAGATCCGCTAGGGGTATCAGAATGTTTGGGTAATTTTTGACACTCCTAACACGAAACTGCAAATGAAATATTAAAAAAAAACTCGTAATTTCTCTTTTTAAAGTGGGTTGTTTATTTTCTTTATGGAATATACTTAAAAAAATAAACGAATAAAGTTGTTTAAAAAATAATAGAAATATGTTTTTTTATTATTTATAAAACAGTGTTTTAAAGTACAGGCGCGGCGACCTGGCGCCTTCAATGACGCCATTTTTTACGTAACGAAATCAATTGAAATTTATAAATTAAATATATGTTAATTTTTAAACTTTAAAAATCTATCAAACATTTTCTAATGGTTCAATTTTTATGATATTTTCGAGATCAATGTTAAAATTTTATTCTCTTTCCAATAAACCAAATTTAATATTTTAGACACACGTTTCTTTATGAAATGCCCCCACCCCATTTTTAAATGTCTATTAAAATTTATATAACTAATTGACTCACCAAACTTTTATATATCACAAATTGAAGGCAAACGATCAATAAATAAAATATTCAAATTTAAAACAAAAAAAGAAGTATTTTTTAGAAATTTACCTCTATAGTTCAAATTTTAAAACTTTGTTTTTTTCAAAAACCACGTTGATTTTCTCGTTTTTTTGTGTGTGAAAGCTTCTGTTAGGTTTACATAATTCAATTCGTATTGGCCGATGACACCATTTCCGATTTTATCCAATGTTTTTTTCGACATTAAAAAAAATTCCAGCCGCTAAATAAGAATTTCAATATATTAAATAAAGATTCCATGTATTTGTTTCAGAGATTAAAAACACGGAAAAGTTGTTGATCCATGGAGCTATTTTTAAATGGTATTTCCAAGTGTAATTACATTTTTATGATATGTTTTTTATGCGATTGTAAGGTTAGAGTACAAAAAATATATATATAATTAAAAAAAAGGGATTTTTTATACCCATCAATTAATTAAATAGTTAAATGATGTAATTCGAACGTCGTCAACGTGCGGTGCACGTGAAAGGCTCATTTCTATCGGAAATGAAATGCCGGACAGTCTCGCAGTTACAAAAATATTGTTATGTTATTAAAATATATTTTAATAATTTGCGATCTCAGAGATCTTGACTTTACAGATAAATTTTCTGAAAATTTCAATTAAATCGGTAATGTAGAAATATAGTTTTATCGACGTTGAACGAACCAAGAATTATATTTATATATACATATAGGTATATAGATGGATAGATAGATTGATATAGATATATATAGATAGATAAATATATATATATATATATGTATATATATATATATGTTTATATATATAATTATACATATACATATATAGTCAAAATGAGATTCAGCTTAATCTATATAATTATACAACTCAAATGACCTTGTTACGGGTTTTGTAACCGAACATTCGGTTAACCACTACCGGCCGCGCATACGTACATAAACATAAACCCAAACAAATAAACACAAATCGCCGGACCGGTTTCGTTCGAATAAACGTCCTTAGAAAATCGAATATAGATAATTCATTGATTTAAAAAAATCAAGGTATGGGAAGCAAACGAAAAAAACTTACTATAAATAATACGTACAATCATCGAGCTGTTCCATATATACGATATATATTATACTAATTAATCAACGCGATGATAAAACGTATTGTTTTACTCTGTACGTTTTCTAGCGTCCCAAAATCGCGTTTAAATTATTCAAATAAACAAGTGGTATACTTTACGCTTTTTTTACATCATTCATTTCCGTATTACCTTTAAGTTATTTTAACATAATTTACTTACACATAGATCTACTTTACACCTTCACAACGATAAGAGCATTTTACAACCACTGATTTACCCACTGCCTTTCTTTTTTATTTATTCTCTATTTTTAATGCACCTTTCATTCGTAGATTTTCTTCTACACAATAAGAATAAATTAATTACGCCGGAAATATGATTTTTTTTTAAATTGCGTTACAAATAAATAATCAACGCGAAAATAAAGCGTATTGTTTAACTGTGCACTTTTTCAGCGTTTTAATTAAAAGATATATAAAAAATTAAAAATATAAAAGTTTAAATTAAAAGATATATCCAAATTTGATTTTAACTTTAAGTATTATGGTATCTTTTCAGTGCACATTTACCTACAAGTATGGCAATCCACTTATTATTCAATGGCTGTAAGTGTTTTCTTAAAAAATAAACAATTATAAACAGAACGACTAATTGAAATATATCTATATTCTTCTTTAATTTTAATATACTTTCATAGAAATGTTTGAGTTATGTCCCAAAATACTATTTTCTTAACACCACAAGTATCACGATTATAGATGAACTGCAAAGATAATATAACAGAGTAACCCAACGGGTCACGGACCGTGCAGTAGTCAAATAAAACCAAACATATAATGACACTCCATGAAAATGGCAAGTGATGAATTAATACAAGTTTTCCATAGGAATAGTAAAATATGATAACATTCGTGCAATCGCTCTCCTATCGATGCCTGTGTTGATTTTGCTTATGAATAAAAATGTTAGTATAAGTGTAACAACGAGAAATAAATCAACTTATATATATATATATATATACATATATATATATGTATATATATAGTAATGTGATTGATAATTTAAAAATCAAATTATAATTTAATTAAAAATCCGTTTCATAAGAAGGAGCAAAAACAAAATCAATAATGTGTACGATCATGTCGGAAAACAGTGTTTTTATTGTGGTAGACATCAAGTTACGGACAATAATTTTTGCATATAGTGTTTTTAACAGAGTTTCCTCATCAGCACATATTGGGAAGGGTTTTTTATTATATGTAAAAGACACCATCAATAAACCTAGCATTAAAAGTAAGGCAGATGTATCTTGAAAAAATTAAAGTAAAGGTATGGATTTAACTTGATAAGAAAATTAATATGGGTTAAAGATAGAAATAAAATAGAGTAAACTTATAAATATAAATTTGGTTTAATTACAATATTATAATAGTATTTTTCGATAAAACTCATAGATACATATATATACATATATGCATACACACATATACATACACAGACATATATATATATATATACATATACACATATACACATATACATAAATACACACATATATATTAATACACACATATACACATATACACACATATACATAAATATACATAAAATATACATACAAATATTTACCTTTTAATTTTTCGCCTTTTAAAATCAGGAACTATGGTCAAAGTACTCATATAGATGCTTGTTATAGCTTTTCAGCTCATGAAATTATAAATTTTAAAAAGGAACGCTTGTGGAATATTTTAAATCTGTTAGCATACTTTTGATTAAAGAACGCCAAGATTTAAAATTCGAAAGAAAGGGGAGGATAATATTATTTGTATAATTAAATAATGCAAGGAGGATAATTAGTCATATTGTTTTAATTAAAGAATGCGAAGGATATGATTAGTCTAACTTAATTTATTACAGATTAATACAAAAATATTATAATCTTTTTTATTAATAATAATTTTTAATGATTTAAGGTGGTTTATATTTATTAAATTTAAACCAACGGTTATGACTGTATGTGAAGATTAGTTCCTCTCTTGAATTTAATAATGTGGTTGTATTTTTTATATCTTCATATTTCAAAATTTTTAGGGTATCTTTTGTACATAGGGTACATAATTTATCTCCTGGTTTATATGGTTTGAAAGATTCAATTACTTGCCATTTCAACTTGAAAGAAATATTGGTATTCTTGAGTTGCCAAATATACTTGGATAGAGTAGTTTGGTTTGACAGAGAGTTTTTTTTTTAAATAATATTTGTGAGTTAAAATTCTATGTTTTATTAGGCCTGATGTGGAACCAAAATATATTATCTCTTGTTTATTGTGATTATTTTCTGTTGGGCCTGGTGCTGGATTATTATATGGTGGGTTGGTTGGTAATTGGTTGGTAGATTGGTTAAAGTTGGTGTCATTATTTAATCTGATTGTTGAGATATGGCTGTTAACAGATTCATGTAAATTAGGGGGGTTGATACTCTGCAGCTATAGATTACATGTTTTATTTTATATGAGCCTTGTAGGGGACATTTATTTTTTCTTCTACAGTTACAGTCTGCGATATTTTGTATAATTGTATTTTGTAGCTTATTAATTTTTTTACTATTAGAACTAATTATTTTTTTATGAAGGTTAAGCATAGTAGACTAAGAGACTTAAATTGTATTCTTATTGAAAATTTTATTATATCTATGGGGGGCTTTAAAGTTCCCATCTAATATTTTAAAAAAATTCTCTGGCTGAGTTTGTCTCTAGGTTTTTGGAATATGGACGTTGAACCATAGTGTCTGTTTATGCCTATTCTTACGTTTACGGGTTTTGGTTTGTTATTTATTTGTATTATTATCTAATATTTGTGATTTAGTTTTATCTTTTTTTGTCCCTTGGTCATTTTCTTAACTAGTATATGGGAAGACGTTGTCATATTATATGTTATTACGCTCTTAATAGGTTCATTTAAAATTAAAATCAATAGTTTCCAATATAGCTTTAAGAATTTCTAGTCCGTCTTCTACTAAATCCATATTTATCACAAAACGAAAAATATTACAATGAAGCCCTTAAAACTCAGGATACAATTCGCAAATTAAATTCATAAATAAAAATGATAGAAACATAAACTGCATTGAAAAACCATACACTTTCGAGATCTTGGAAGACACTATTCGATAATTATTACTAGAAATGTATTCTAATTAACTGTGTAAATTTTGCGCAATTTGTACCTCTTCATGTAATAGAGATCCGCCGGTGTTTATTATCGAAATTTCTATTTAAATTAAAAATGTTAAAAAATAATGTTTTCAATAAAATAAATATTGTATATTTAGATATATATCTGGTATTAATTTCCCCGGCTCCAAAATTACCCATTATCCGTGTGTAAGTATCTCTCTAACTCCCTTCCTTCCTCTTTGTCTCTCTCTCTCTCTCTCTCTCTCTATATATATATATATATATATATATATATATATATATATATATATATATATATATATATATATATATATATATATATATATATATATATATATATGAAAGCTTTAGAATCCAAAAGCAATGCGGAAAAGACCGGAATCACAAGAGTAAGGCGTGGAAAATCAAACAAAAGGACGGGTGTGTTCGAGTAGAGAAATGTATAACTGTTTATTCATTAATCACTTCCCCCCTCATTACATAATTTGCACCTTAGTTATTGGCATTTCCAGTGTATATAAATACCGTTGGTGGTATGGCATTTTGATTTTTTTGGGGAAATATAATTCTTTTCCGAAACGAAAACAAAAGTATATTCCAGATGGCGGAATAGAAGATAGAGGATAGGACCGTAGTAAGCTGCGACTAGTTAAAACCGTAGGTATCTGGGGATTATTTTATTTATTTATTTATTTGTTATTAACATTTATTAGCTACATTTTTAATCTAATTTAAATGTTCTTATTATTATGATTGTTGCTGTTGCAGTTGTTTTTTTTACATAGGAATCACTACGTATCAAGGCCAAGAGGCCACTCAAGGATAAGGGTTTAATAGTGTACAGTAGACATTGGACAACATAGTAATCATTAGTAATGAAAATTTGGTAAATTTGCTAACTTATATAGAACGGCTCATCAAGAACTTATTTACGTTAGACTTGAACACAACCATATTGTAGACAGCCGGAAAGCAGGAAAACGGAAGACAATTCAACAGGCGTGCATTTCTAAGAAAGGAGCTTTGTTCATGGAATCTACGTTTAGGTTTAGGCACAGATATAGAGTGAGGGGAATTATTGATAGTGTGTACAGCTAGACGAGTGATTTTTGTGAAAGTTTGGCGAGGGAGGACCATAGATTGAAGCTCACTTAAACACCTTTCATGAAAATAACGATACATCAGAGACAAACTCGCAACACCTCTTCTGTGAGATAGAGGTTTCAATGAAGAGAAAAGGACATCTCCTACGAGGCTATGAATCTTTGAACTCTATCAAGGCAGGACAAGTCCTTTCTAGCAGCTCCTGCCCAGATGTGGCAGCAATATTCCATCCTTGGACGATCCTGGCTCTTATATAGATAGAGAATAGCATTATCAGTGAGATATTTACCGGATCGATAGAAAGATCCCACCATTTTCCAGCAGCCTTGGCAATAGATTTGATGTACGTGTTCCATTTAAGATCAGGAGTAAAGGTCAAGCCCAGAAGCTTGTCAAAACTTGAGACCTCCTGAAGACGAGAGCCATCATTTCAATTGATGCCAGATGTGGATCAGAGCGTTGATGATGTAAAGAGAGAAGCTTGGTTTTAGATGCATTAAAAGTAACCAGCCACTCCTTTCCCCTATTGTACTACGTGCTCAAGATCAGAGGAGAGAGAATTGGAGAGAACTTTACTGTCTTAGATGTGCTACCATAAATGGTAGTGTCGTCAGCATAAATGTCTACAAACGATGTAAGGATGTGATTTGGAAGATCATTAATGTAGATCAGGAAAAGAGTTGGGCCCAGGATTGACCCCTGAGGGACACCGGCATTAATACTGTGAGCTTCTGATTTTTGCCCATTAACTACTACTCTTATGAACCTATCAGAACAAAATGATTTAATAATTGAGAAGACATTTCTAGCTACACCATAGCTAGGGATCTTATGAAGTAATCCTTTATGCCATACCCTATCAAAGGCCTTAGATATGTCAAGAGCAAGTGCCCTAGAAATGTGGCCTTCGTCGAGAGATTTGCTAATCCTATGAGATATAACTGTAAGCATATCTGCTATAGATCTCGCAGAACGGAAACCATATTGAGTGCCACTAAGAAGGTTATTTTTGTTGAGATGGTTGATTACTTCTGTATTTAACACATGGTGTTTCTCTTAAGAGATATTCTTATGCAAAAATGCGTTATCCCATTAGGTAAACGTATTTTGTTTATGTATTGTTTTCTTCTTTTTCATCTTATTGTTATTATTATTATTATTATTATTATTATTATTATTATTATTATTATTATTATTATTATTATTATTATTGTTGTTGTTTTTGTTGTTTAAAATGATAATATCGCAGTAAAAATCCGGGTAACTATGTGTAAGGGAGATAATTGTGTTTAACCTTATTTTCTCTTTTTTTTATTTTTTTAAATTATTATATATAAATTTCTTGTTGTTTATGCTTTTATTTTTTTTCTATTTTTATTGTGTTGTAAGGGGGCACACTGGAATTTATTTCCTGTATTTTTGTTGTAATTTGTAGCTATAAACCTTTTCTTTGTCTATGAATATTAATATTTACTGTATTATTATTATTACTATTATTCTTGTTTTTATTATTATTATTCTTATTCTTATTCTTATTATTATTGCTGTTGTTGTTGCTGTTGTGTTCTCAAACTAGAGACGTAGTTTAGATTTTTTATAGTTATTATTGTGGTGGTGCCATCCACTTGTTTGCATATGTGGATAATATTACACATAAATAGACAGACTCGGTTAATCTGAGTGTGTGTTAACCAGAAGCCACCGAAGGCCGAGCCGAGAGCTAATATGTTCTCCAGCCAAGACTCTCTTACTTGACAACCATTATGTAAATATACTGTAAATGTACTTTTCCTAATACACTTCTTAGTGATCTACCTTTGTTTTGTGTAGTCTTCATTTGTATTTCCTTATACGTTATTTGGTTCAACCTGCAAACGTAACAGTTGGCGACGAAGATGAACGTCAAACATAACAGTTTGCGACGAGTATGAACGTCAAATATAACAGTTTGACAAAGAAATGGAAAGAACTCACTAAAAAAAGTACAACACAACGGTTGACCTTTCTAAGGAATACAAGTTTTGACGAACGAAATAGTCATAAAAACGGATTTCACCCTAAAAAGAAGTCTATTCAAGCTGAAAAAATAGTAATCCAGCGAATATTGGATACCGGTAAAATATTTTCCTCGCGGAAGTACAATACTAAAAGAAAGAATCATTTGTTTCCCAAGTTCCAAGAACAAAAACTGCATTCAGGTTAAACTAAAAAGTAACCTCGATTATTAGTATTTTATTTACTAAAAATACTAGTCGGAAAAGAAGACAAACCAAACCGCTTATTGAAAAAAAAAAGATAAAAATCGAGCGTGACAAACGTTACAATTCATGCCGTTTTTCTTGGAATCTATCTTGAAAAAAAAAACAACAAACTATAAAAGTGAATTTTTCTTTTGTTGTAAACCGACAAACCGATTCGTATTACTAAATTACGAAGAGCAAACGTACAAGAAAGTAACATACGAAACAATAAGTTCACCAGTGGATTTCCTTATTGCTGTTCTCCGTTAGCAAAACATCAACTAAAGACGTTTTAGCAAACCAATTTTTTTCTCTTAGGTATTAAAAAATACCACATTTAAACTTAAATCATGGAAAGATTTTTTTTAAACTGAAGTTCTCACTAGATAACGGATATAAGACAATAAAACGTCACGTAAGAAAGAAAAACAAACGAAAGAATTAAATGTAGTCCATACATTTTATTTTTTTTAATTGTGACTCGAGTTGAATTTTATTTTTTTCTGGAAAGAGGTGTACTTACTTAAGTTCTGCTGTAACTTATTAGGAAGTGCCTAAAACGGAAAAGTCAATCGTATTTGGCGGTTTCAACAAAAGCCTCATTTTTTTATTTTTTATTTTGAGGTCGGATGAACCTGACTCGCTAGCGAAGTGAGAAATATTATTCGAGCAGCGATATTATTATTATTGAAAACACGATCTCTGAACAGTTTCTTGTAACACAAGCCATTTTATATTTGATAGTGTACGTATATATTGTGTTGCATGTGAAATTGTATAATTTACTATTTTTTTCTGAACTACTGAAGAATACACTAAAAAATGGAAGCTTTATCTAGAATGTTAATGCCATTTTTGCAGACGCAACAACAGGTATAAGGCGAGCGAGATGGACAAATAGATGAGAAATTATTTAAATGGCAACTGGAACAAGTAGAAAGGCAAAAGAAATTACAATTTGAACATGAAGAAATGCAAAATGAACGTTTTGCTAAAACACTGAAACTACTAAAGAATAATCGAGAAAATGTCGATAGTGCTAATTTCTCCCATAAAACTATTTTTAATAGTATGGACACATTTAATTATGTACCGGAGGAAGAAAAGAATTTTGAAGCATACTATACAAGATAAGATGATGTCTTTCAACTGTATTGAAAAAGTTTGCCAAATAGCCAGAAAGTGAGAAGAAAGTTGGGTGTAGCAGAACACAGTAAATTCGTCGATCACATACTACCTAAAAAACTAGGGAATAAGATTTCATGGAAGCTGTAAAATTACTAAAAGAATTATTTAATCCGAATGTATCTTTTTCTAAGAGATGGCTGCGTATGAATCTAAGGAAGAATGACAACCAAGATTATTTGACATACGCATCAGTTGTCAATAAAAACGGTGATAATTTGAAGCTAGCGGAACAAACAGTAGAAGATTTCAGATGGTTAATCTTCGCACTAGGGTTAGTTTCGCCGAAAAATGCAGAAATACGCAGATGAGTGTTGTCTAAGTTGGAATCTGAGCAAGATTTAACACTTAAAAAATTAGCAGAGGATTGTGAAAGAAACATTACACTAAAATGGATTAAAAAAAGATAGAATAATCCGGAGTGGCATATGTAAGAAAGGTTAGAAAACCATACACACCAACCAAGAACTATACAAATAAAATCAGTCAAAATGGAACAAGATATTCCAAATATGATAATTATAGTAAAGAATATAACAAGTCCTTCCCTAGATATAACTTTAAGAGCTGCGCAGAATGACATTGGGAATCAAATTGCCCTTATAAGAAGAAAAATTCTACATTTGCAAGAAAGTCTGACACAAAAGCGATTGTTTCAGATATAAAGATTTCACCAGAAAGAGAGTACAGCAAACAAAATCAAATGGAAAATTAGACAAAAATCGGCGAAAATACATAAAAGTTGAAATATTTAAAACGCAAATAAAATTACAACTGGATTCAGGATACGATATTTCTTTAATAAACTTGATTACATGAAAAAAGTTGGGTAAACCAACCATGATGAAAACAAGTAACTCAGCTCGGACGGTAACTGGTGGTAAGATAAATTTTTAAGGAGAAGTTATCCTTCCGATACAATTAAAAGGGATTACGAAGAAATTAAAAATGTTCGTATTTAAAAAAAGCGAAAGTCTGTTTGGAATAGATTTGATTGAGAAATTTTGACTGTGGGATAAGCCAATCAATACATTCCGTAAAAAAATAGAATGTACTACTCCAACAACAGGAAATATGAAAGAGGACTTTAAAAAAATATTCCCTGAAGTATTCATGACTTAATTAGGGCGTTGCAATAAATTTAAGGCCTCATTTGAACTTAAATAAAACACCAGCCCAATTTTAAGAAAAAAGCGAAACGTTCCGTTCGCTGGGTTGGAAAAGATTAATAAAGAATTAGACAGATTGGAACAGACAGGAATACTATCAAAACAGAACACAACGACTGGACAGCCACCACCGTATATGTAAAGAAAATGAATTATGACATCAGAGTGTGCGCAAACTTTTCGACAGGTCTAAACTCCATATTACAAGATTACCATTACCCTCTACCAAGCCCAGAGGAAATATTCACAAAGTTGAATGGTGGTAATATCTTCTCCAAGATAAACTTGAGCGACGCGTATTTACAAATACCGGTCGAGGAGAATTGCTCAAAAATACTATACATCAACACGCATAAGGGATTCTACAAAAAAAACCGGTTGCCCTTTGGCCTCAAAGTAGCGCCTGCCATTTTTCAGCAAGCGATGGCCACCATGCTAAGTGGCATTGAGTGCGCATGTACATACCTGGACGACGTTTTTATCAGGAGCAAATCCCTAGAAGAACATAAGTCTCATTTAAAACAAGTATTCACTCGAATACAAGAATTCGGGTTTAAAGTAAAAGAAAATAAATGCGACTTTTGGATGAGCGAAATCAGGTATCTTGGATATATAATAAATAAACATGGGCGACGTCCAGACCCAGAAAGATCTGCGGCGATAAAAAACGTGCCAGCACCTAATAACGTAACAACCTTGAAGAGTTTCTTAGAACTCGCAAATTATTACCAATCTTTTATTGAAGGGATGCAAAATTTTCGAGCTCCCTTAAAGGAGCTGCTAAAAAGGGATGCACCTTGGAACTGGACGCAAGAATGTCAAACCGCTTTTGACAAAATAAAGATCTTAATTATTTCTAAATCACTATGACACAAAATTAAATATAGTCGTCGCTAGTGACGCTAGTTCCTACGGTATAGTAGCATGCATTCAACATATCATGCCTAATGGATCTAGAAAGCCGATAGCTCACGCTTCGAGAACGCTGCTTCCAGATTGAAAGCTGATAGCTCACGCTTCGAGAATGCTGCTTCACAGATTGAAAAAGAAGCGTTGAGTATAATCTTCGCAGTGACTAATTCCTCCGATATTTATATGTTAGACATTTTATACTTGAAACCGACCATAAACCATTAGTCACAATCTACGGATCAAAAAAAGGATTACCTGTATACACCGCAAATTGTGTGCTTCGCTGGGGTACGATCCTAGTGATATACGATTTTCAGCTACAATATCTAGCATCGAAAAAGATTTGCCATGCGGATGGACTTTTAAGACTGATACCAGTGAAACATAATTTAGAAGAATCAGTGATTGCAGCAATTCGAACAAATGTCGAAGTTACAAATATGGTAGCAAACATCATTAAAGAACTACCGGTAACATTGTCGGACATGAAAAGAGAAGCCGATAAAGATGAATACATAAATGATATAAAAGAAAAAATATAAATGACAAAAAGGTTCAGGAAATTCTTCCATATGTAACGATGTGCTATTATACAGCGAGATAGTAGTAATACCTAAAACGTTGCAGATGAGGATTTTGAGAGACTTCCACACAGGACATCCGGGGATAAATCTGATGAAGTCTCTAATGAGAAGCTACGTATACTGGCGTAACATTGACATCGACATAGCTACAACAATAAATGGATGTAAAGGATGCCAGTTAGCGGCAAAATCCACACCTATAGTACACAAACCTTGGCCGAAACCGACCACTCATGGTCGAGAATCCACATTGACTTCGGTGGTCCAGTAGAAGAAAATTACTACTTAATTGTAGTAGATAGTTATACAAAATGGCCTGAGGTAATGCGTTGCAGGAATTTAACAACGAACAACTCAATAGGATTCCTACACGAGTTATTTGCACGATTTGGTGTACCAGACACACTGGTCACTGGCAATGGAACTCAATTCACATCCACAGACTTTAAGGAATTTTGTGACACGTTCCAAGTAAAGCATATCACTACTCCTCCGTACCATCTAGGATCGAACGGTTTTGCGGAGAGGTTAGTGGACACGTTAAAACAAGCGTTGAAAAATCCATTGGGATACCAACGGAAAAATCTTTGCAACAATTTTTGCAAATATATAAGATACCACCGCACTCTAATACACCGTCAAACATATCACCAGCTGATTTAATGTTTGCCAGAAAGGTGAAATCGGCGTTTGATAAAATATTGCCATGACAGGCAATTGCCCTAAACACTACACACATGATAAGGAAGAAATATAACTCCTGAGATCGAGTATATTTCATGTGCTACAGAAATAACACCTCTTACTGGGAATGTGAAGTAGTGGATAAACGCATTAGTGATTATACATACATGACTAAACGTCCACAAAATATACATAAAAGGCACCTGAACCAAACAAAAAACGCCACATTCAAAATGTTGATTATACAACAGCAGTCGAAGAGGAGGAAACCATGTGCATCATATACGAATCCTTTAATTTGGAACCGCCTCAATATACACCTGAGCCCCGAAGATCAGGTAGAAAAGGAATGTTTAATGAACTATTAATGTTAAATCCCAAGAGAAAATGATATTGTGCCGGTGTTTAATCACATTTAAAACTGCGGCCGATTTCTCGATTTGATAAAAGAGAAAGTTGGCGATTAATGTTCTTCTGACGATGACTAAGATCGCAGATGGACACAATGTAACGTTGTAAAACATTAAACAATACCAATTACGATTAGAGATGCTTTGTTACCTAAAACGTGGATATTTGTAGTTGGATTAAGTCCCATTAGTTGCTGCCGAGTTTTCTCTCCCTTCTCGATTCGACGTGAAGTTGTTTAATTGACAGAAATAAAACGTAAATGTATACTTTCAGAGAAATGAAAGGGGAATCAAACCAACTATAGGTGGTTTAAATAGTTATATTCAGTTAAGTTTAAATTTGCCACTTTTGAAAGTATGACAAGTCTAGACTTTTTTCGACGCTAATGCATATATATATATATATATATACATCCATACACACACACACACACACACACACACATATATATATATATATATATATATATATATGTAATCTTAATAATTTTAACAAAAATGTTTATATATTAAGATTCGGTAATGTTCGTATAAAAATAAACTCAAATACACATAGGGCTACTATGAGAAGGTTCCCGATTCTTCTAACATTTTTCTTTCCGTAGGTTTTCACGGCATATTTTTCGATGCGGCCATGAAAATGTCTTCGGAATTGGGCGGAAATATTTGTAAACATATAATACATATATATTAATATATATCTTGCATTTTTCATTCGTGCTCGAATAATCTGCGTGTTAGAGCATGAAAATAAATCTCAAATCTAAAACATGTTGTAAGTTATACGCAAAATTCTTTATATTTAAAAATATTTTGTAATATAATATACATATTTATATATATATATATATTTATTTTGTTATATAATATATATATATATATATTAATATATATATATATATATATATATATATATATATATATATATAGATATAGATATACATAGTAGTTATCTATATTTGAACTATACACATAAACTGAGAAATACAGATAGATAGATGGATAGATAGCTCTATTCCACAATCGGAGTCTAGTATGTCGCTACAGCAAACACTATTACAAAATATGTACGCGTGTTTTCGAAAATACATTTCGTTTGTAATGATTTCTATATTTTACGGCGGTCTAGATTTTAACAAATAATACATGCAAGGAATGAAACGGCTATTTACTTAAGTTGAAGAATCTGGTGCCAATATCATCGCTGAACGCGGATATTCATTATCAAGCAGATATTCTAATCGAAATATTTGTTTTTTTTTCTGCAGTTTTTCTTTAAAAAATATTTAATCGCAAATTACGGGGCGCTCCCTTCGACCCATGTTTTCTTATATTAGAACATTTTATTATCAGATTCCAAAGGTATCCGTTTACATTCTAGAATATGTTTTATTTCTTGCATGCTTTATTTGAAAAAAAATAAACAGTACGTTCATTGTCTGATGTTAACTGACTAAACGTTCTCATTTACAGTTTTACTGCTTTAGATATTTTGCAGAAATACATTTAATGATATAGAAAAATTACGGAAATCGATTTTCCCAACGAATTACATGGATAATTCTACCAATTCGGGAAATTTTATTAAGAACAAATTAGAAAAAAAAAAACTAAAGGTCTATTTTATTCTTATTTTTCCTACAGTTTTGGATGGTAACGTTCAATGCCACCAAGACAAAACTGGTTTCATTCAATAATTACAAGAAACCTTCTCTACCACCTATAGCAATGGCCAACAACTCTTTAGCTGAGAGTACGTATTTCAAGCTCCTTGGCCTAACGTTCACAGGAAACATGAGCTGGAACAATTACATCGAGGGCATTGCCAGGGCCGCTGCGAGGAAGGTGGGCTCTCTCTACCGTGCTAGAAAACTTCTAACACCCGAAAGTATCCTGTACCTCTATAAGGCCACTATTCGCCCATGTATGGAGTATTGCTGTCATATTTGGGCCGGTGCATCGGCTACTAGTCTCTCGCTCCTTGACAGGGTTCAAAAGAGAATCGCAAATCTGATAGGCCCTAAACTGGCATCAAAACTTCAGCCTCTGTCCCATCGTCGAAACGTTGCATCCCTCTGCCTGTTCTACAAGTATTATAATGGTGAATGCTCTGAAGAACTGCAAGCACTTGTGCCCCCACGACGTGAACATCCTCGACAGACCCGACAAGCTACAAAATCCCACCCCCACACTGTAGAGATCCCTAGATGTAAAAGATCTTTCTACTCCAGTACTTTCTTCCCCAGAACTGCTAGACTTTGGAATTCCATTCCAGGTCACTGCTTCTCCAACTGTACTGACATGCATAAGTTCAAGTGCAACGTGAACCAACATCTCGCTGCCCTAATCCCTACATAGTACCCCAGTATATGTTCCCCTGATAGTATCCCCCTACATTAAAGTGGCAATGTGCCTTGTTTGGGGTGAAAATGTAATAAAAAAAATAAAAAAAATGTTTACTTTTTTACATTAGTAAAATGTTATGTACGTCTTATTGATTTGTTTTAATTTTTAATTGAGTGCTATTTTGTTCGCTCTGTCTATATCAAGTCGACAACGAAGACTACCATAAAGAGAAACCTATTAAAAGTAGCAAGAATAAGAATATGATTATTTCTGAATACTTACATCAATAATTGTGTTTTACTATTGCAACACGTAAGGAAGTTTTAATAGTATTAATAATGCCTGTAGTACTATGATTATTGAGACAAAAAGGTAATTATTTGTATAGTAATAATAATAATTTCGATTTCTTTTATCAACGTCTATATGGAAAGGGATGGGATTCATTTCCAGAGGATTTATATCAATCCCGGCTCCAAACCAGGAGCTTCAAGATCAAGTGTTTTCCTAAGGATGTTGGGGGTACATACAATTACAGAGGTCTGAAGACCGCCTAAATCATCGGTGATTTGTAGTTTTTTCAATTGTCCTTCCAGACGACTTGATACTACTCCTAGTGTACTAACTAAGACCGGGATTATTTTTGTTTTAACCGCGTGTATACGCCTTATCTCCAAAGCCAATGGAGTATAATTGCTCCTATGCCCAATCTTCTTCTCTCTCACATTCCTGTCCCAGGGTACAGAAATGTCTACAATCTGCCAGGTTTTGAGACCTTGTAAAGGACGACCAAATCCGGATGGTTATTCTCCAATTGCTTGGTTGTTATGACATTTTTGTCTCACCATACATCTACCTTGCTATCCTACTTTGTTCTCACTTCATCAGGCACCTGCTGAAAGCATTTCCAGCAACCTTAACCTAACCCTCTTACAAACCTCCCAATATATCCGGAGTCCCATGCGATCGTGTCTTTTGCGGTATTCTCTCTGGGCCAGTCAACTACACCCTGCTGCAAGGTGCGCAATTGACTCTGAGATCTTACCAAAAATCCGGCATTCTTTTTTTTTTTTTTTACACAGTGATCACCACTTATCAAGGTCCGGAAGCCACTCAGGGATAAGGGTTATTGCAAGTACATTACGTTAGTGTGGAGATTTGATGGAGTGTTTACTTAAGGAGGCGTTTCATTAGGAATTTGTTAACATTATACTTGAAGACATCCAAGTTGTAGTCCGGAGGGAAGCAGGCAGACGGAACAGAGTTCCACAGGCGTGCAGTTCTAAGAAAGAAGCTTTGTTCATGGAATCCGCGTTTTGATTTAGGTACAGATATAGAGTGGGGGAAATTTTTCACAGTAGATTCAGCTAGACGGGTGTTTTTCGTGAAAGATTGGCGAGGGGGGACCAGGGATTGGAGTTCAGACTGCATTCTGCAGCAACTCTCCTAGAACCACTTTTTTGAACAATCGTGTTCGTAATGACTGCTCTTGTGCTGCACAGAGAAAAGCTTCAGTGCTCTTAGCCAGATACCCAGCTCTTATTATTATTATTATTATTATTATTATTATTATTATTATTATTATTATAATAATAATAATAATAATAAGAAGAAGAAGAATTATTATTATTATTATTATTATTATTATTATTATTATTATTATTAAGATCATTATTATTATTATTATTATTATTATTATTAGGATCATATTTTATGTTAGCAGTAGTAATAGTAGAATTCTATGTACTCATTTCACATATACAACATACGCAGTTATTATATATATATATATATATGTATATATATATATATATATGTATATATATATATAAGGCAGATATTAGTTATTAGAAATATTGATGGTAGTTTTTAATATTACAACTTTAATATTTTTTTATTATTAAATGCAGATTTGTTGTTTTCCGTATTGAAGATCTTATCGTATGAACTTATTTTCACCCTGTCTTTTATATTGGATTGAAACGTTATTACATGTAATCTTGAGTATTTTTTTCACGGCTTCGCAAACGTTAAGGTACCAAATAAAGTTACAAATAAATATATTTGAAATTTATTTGTTTTAATATCACAAAGAATTGTTCATTGCAATTATGTTTGCTTCTTAATTCAGCTTGGATTTAAATTGTACGCATTTTAATTGTACGTATTTTCCAGTTTTTAAAGCATATTCCTTGCTAAATAGGCTCTTATTGGCCAGTCCTGGCCTCTTTGTCTTATCTGCAATTAAAAACAACTGTGACCCATGAAAACGTGAAGTTTCCAAATTAAATTTGTACCGTATCTCAACCCGAAAAACACGGCCTTTCTCCTGCAGTATGCATTATTCTTTACTAGTTTAACTTGATACACACACCAGTATTTGTGTTTTGATATTGAATTAATATTATATTGTTTTTAACCATATTTCAAATGAGTTCTTCTTATCTAAATTAATAAAAAATAATCCGAATACTCATTTAATACAAAATGCATTATCGTATTTAATTATAAGGTAAACCTAACGCTTCTTAAACTTTAGAACCGAGAATATCCCTATTTAAGAGGTAGATGTAGCTTGAGAAAGAAAGGGGGAAGTAAAAAAAAATATAAAATCAAGAATACAGAGTTATTCAAAGATTACAACCCGCTTTCCCTCCCCATTAGGTCTTAAGTGGCTTACATTGAAAAGATCCTCTTTTCTTTTACTATATGAAATAAAGAACACAATGCCAGTTTCTCCTAGCCAAAAGTTAAACAATTATGTAACTTTTTAAATATATTTATTTTAATATCGCAAACAACTGTACATTGCAATTATATTTCTCCTTATTTCAGCTTTGACTTAAATTCTAACCATTTTAATTGTATTCATTTTTGTAGTTTTCAAATCTTTTTGCTTCGAAACGATGCTCTTATTTGCCAATAATTTGCTCCTTTTCTTATATATACAATTAGTCTATCATGAAAACGAGAAGTTTCCAAATAAAATTTGCACCGGTATCGTAATTCGAAAAACGTGGTCTTCCTTCTGCAGCACGCATTATTCTTAAATAATCTTAATCCTAAAAAATATTTTTTACTTTTAATTTTTCTACCTTTTGTCCTGTTATTCTTCTTATTACATTTTTAATTGAATTTCGTCACTCCCTCTCATAACGGAGGCAAAGTTAGTGCTAAAAATGTTTTCCATATTCCACCTGACATACAATTGAATGTAATGCCTTTATAATAATGCATTACCCTAAATCAACCCCTTCTGAACTATTAAAGTTGTTATTTTTAACGTTTGTTTGAGACAGCTGTTCTAACCTAGATAAATACGAGAAACAACTATTAAAAATAAAAATATACGCAAAATACATTTTTGAATTTTTCACAAACGAAGATGTATTCTTTCTACGACAGAAGGGAGAAGACCTCGCAAATAGTATACTAAATACCTACAATTCCTACAGGCTTGTATCTCACAAAATCTGACCATCTTGCTATCTAGATGTAATTAATTATGCTGGATCTTCGATAACTAACATTTTACTTTCAGTATCCTAGTAATGAAAATCATTTTAATCTTAGTGATATCAATATTAAGACATCTTCTGAAATGATACTTAATTTTCTCGATAAACTCAAATATCCAGTGATCGTTCATCTTTATCTTAATTGCTTCTGAATTTTACCTAGATATTTTATCCTATTCTTCAGCTGAGATGAACAACACCTCATAATATTCTATTCAACAACTATTAAAAATAAAATTAAACAGAAGTTACAGTATCAGGGTCTCTCCTGAGACACGTTGTGTCTGGCCTAAATTCCTGACTAGAACAACGAACCACAACTCATTATGTACTAATGATTTCTCTAAAAAATGTACACACACCACTGGTAGCATGAAGTGTATATCAAATTATATCCAATCGATACTTTACCAACAAGACGACTGCCCTGTCTGTTTAGCATGTTAAATAAAATTCAAGTTTTTCACTCCTAAACAATACCCAAAACTCTATATCCTAATGTGTAATTATACTGTATTCTGTAAGTTAAAATCTACTCTCCTGATAACTAAGAAAATTGCTCTAATTCCCAACCTGCCATTAAATCGAATTCATTGCGCGTTACTTAGAGGGTTTTAGCTCACAACCTTTCACCTTACCAGGCTGCCTTTTTAGAAATCGATAAATACTTAAACATCTAAAAATTTCCACTGAGAAAATATTCATCAGAATATACTCTTATCCCATAGCTTAGCTATAAAGTAGATACTTACCAGCCATATTCTCGTAATCAGATTTAAAGTGATCAGCTCATTATCTCCTCCCCTTTGATTGGAGATAGTATTACAATAAATACTGCAAAATACTGAATCGATACTCTTTGTTATGCCAAATACACACTTTCGCCTTTTAAACGAAATGCGAATTCAACTTTCCTCGTTAGAAGTCTGAACATATAATACATACTTAATATCTACAATTTCATCTATCCGCATCTACTGAAAACATGTAATATATATATATATATCTGTTCCGTCTGCCTGCTTCACTCAGGACTACAACTTGGATGTCTTCAAGTCCAATGTTAACAAATTCCTTATGAACCGCCCCCTTGATTAAACACTTCATCAAATCCCCACACTAACGTAATGTACTTGCAATAACCCTTATCCCTGAGTGGCTTCCAGGCTTTGATAAGTGGTGATCACTGTGTAAAAAAAAAACACTTAATTATACTTACAGGATACGCCATAGCTTATACTTTCTTTTCCAGTTATACCTGTACTCCAAATCACAAATATTTCGTTACTTGTATCTATATCGAATATACATCTCCTTATATCACAGTCGTCTTAATTATTCAAATTTTGGGCACCAAATTTTAATTCGTAATATCCAGTTTATCTACCATAACATGTTATTCTATTTCTAAACTAATATATAAGCTATATCCTAACTATAGATTAACTTCCCTCTCTTTCTCTCTGTCTCTCTCTCTCTCTCTCTCTCTATCTATCTATCTCCCTCTCTCTCACACAAAGCTGTTGCATACTTAGCTGCTTCCACTGCATTCATTTTTTTATTGTCTCCTTTTCGAGTAACCACTACTAACTAGCCCATTTATATAAACAATCCATGCAGGGTCGCAGTAATGCATGGTAAAGGACCAGGCACGGGCCAAACCCTCTCGGTGCTTATGGTCCGTAGATCTTCTCAGGTAATCCGTCTAGAAAGTAAATTCTAAAGCTAAACCTAGGGGAGGAATTCAGTTCTGGTTGATATCTTTCCTAGAGCTGGTGACTCAAACAAATTACAAGTTTGCAAACCTAAACTGATCAATAGGTAAATAGGTTCTGTCTTTCGCTCGGCTGTCATATTCCTTCTTTGTCTATTAGCTAGGAGCAAGGGTTCTATCACAGGAACTCGACAGAAAGACCCAGTGGTGGACCATGTTTCCTGACTAGAGCAATGAACGCCGCTTTCCCCATTCCCGCCAAATCCCCCCAAACTGAGAATTGTGTGTGTCCTTGAGTTTCATATAATCCAATGGAATTGGATTGGGTTAACTTTTGTCTGATGGGTTGAGGATACCGTATTGACAAGTCCTGGTTGCTGTTTCCGACTGATAGTACAGGGACCTATACTCTTTAGTAACGCTTAGAGCTGCTGCTTTACCAACATTGTATGATCTCAGAATAGTTGTAGTACCATGCCACAATCCTGTAGATGGAGAGTCAGCTAGTGCTTTACTTGTATTTCATGTCTTGAATTCTGCCCCACCACTTGTCCAGAACCTGATACTATTATTGAAATTTTTAAATGCAATTAAATGAGAGTTCAAGCCATACTTTACGATTAAACCAGGCGCAAACTAAAAAAAAAAGAGTTCCTCCTTTCTTGAGGCTTGCATTACGAATATCCACGATCTTAGAACTAATATAGATGATGTTGGATCTTTTCCACTAGTAACACCCCGGATATCTTTGCTCTGAGTGAAACTAAACTACCCCTCTCCATTCCCTCTAACCACTTTAACATGCCTGGTAATCTCCCACTCTGCCGTAAGAATTCATGTGAAAATTCAATAGCAAGCCCACGCTCCCCCAATGGTTTTCAATTAGTTGTACAGCAGCCATTGCTCAAAGGCAGCATGCATAAATCATGTTTAGCAGAATGCATTCAGTTCAAACAGTCAAGAGTTTATAGAAGATAAAAGTAATTGTAAGAAAAGGCATAGGGACAGCCAAGAGAAAATAAATTGCAACCACCAGAAAATTCGTCGGTGCACAGAAATAAGGAACCCCTGATTTTTGGGAAATCTACAACAGTGTAGGAAATAATGGTCAATATATTATTTCTCCTGCTATCCAATAATAACGAAGATTTTTACACGGTAACCGAGAGGGCAAACATGCTTGGCAGTGGGTTTGCCTCTAACTCCACTTTGAACTTAGCAAACCACTCCCTCCCTGGGTTTCCTTTGCGGACAGGTGCCTCACTAGATGATCTGAAAATCACCCGTTCTCAAGGTCATTGTATCATTAAAAAAAACCTAGACACAACGAAAGCATATGATTCAGATCTCATCCCGGCTGTGCAATTAAAAAATGCTCCACCGAGATTGCTCCTTTACCACTAATGCTTTAATGAATCTTGCTTTTCTGTCTGCCGGAAAACTGTGTTTGTGATACCAGTTTTCAAGAATACTGGCGAAAGAACGTACCCCATTATAACCCTATTAGCCTTCCCCCGCTCTTCGCCAAAATATTTGAATCCATAATAAACTAAGCTCTAGTCCATCATCTTACAGAGGCTAAACTTCTGACTGATCATCAAAATATATTTAGGCAAGTCCGTTCAACAGCAAAAATTATAACTGTAATTTCTGAACGCATATATCATTCACTGCACAATGCAGGGGAGGTTAGAGCAGTAGTACTAGATATATCTAAGTCTTTTGACAGGGTATGACACGACGGCCTTTTAAGAAAAGTCAGATCATATGGTATCACTGGGCGAATACATGATGTAATTAAATTATTTTTTAGTAAGAGAAGAATCCAGGCTATCCTCGACGGCCGTGTATCTAAATAATATGATATAAATGGTGGAGTACCTCAGGAGTTATTCCTTGGATCATTTTTTATCTTTAATATTCAAAAATGACCTCCCTGAGATAGGTCTCTTTGAGATGGGTATATTTGCTGATGACATCCTGCACCTTAATAAGCACGAAAGGAAAATAAATGTGTAAGAATATTGCAGAAAAACTAAAAGAAGACCTGCAATCTGTAGGGGAAGGGGGCAAAATGGATGGTTTCATTCAAGGATGTCTAGAGTATGCTTGTTTCTATATATATATATATATATATATATATATATATATATATATATATATATATACATATATATATATAAATATATATAATAACAACACACCTTTTCTATCACCAATGACAAGGCCAAATACACACTACCTGAAAGTACCTTTTAAAACTCGTCGGCCTACTGTTCACAGGTAACATGATTCGGAAAAGATGCATTTTGAGAATTCCATAGGTACTGCGAAGAAAGTGGGCTCCCTCTCCCGTGTAAACATATTACGTACACCTGAATATATCCTGTATATCTGTAAGGCAACCATGCGAGATGGTATGGAGCCCTGTTGTCACATTTAGACTGGTCTATCAGCTACTAGTCTCTCGCTCCTGGACACGGTTTTTAAAGAGGGTCGCCAACATAATAGGTCAGGAAAGCCTTTGTCCCATCAATGAAATCTTGCATCCCTCTGCCTGTTCTACAAGTACTTCTTTGTTAAATTATTTGACGAACCACAAGGAATTGTGCCTCCTCCACGTAAATACCCTCGAAAACCCCGACAACAGCTTAATTACATCCCTACACAATAGAGATTCCTAGGTGTAAGAGAGTATTCTACTCCAAGAGTTTTTTTCCACAGAACTACTGAACTTGGGAATTACCTTCCGGGATTCTGCTTTTTCAACTGTGCTGTGAACATATATCATGCTGTTCGTCTTCATCCATAATGCCACTGAAACTTATTTCCCCGATAGTAGATCAAAACTTCAAAGTTACACGGTGCCTTGTTTAAGGTTAATGGGGTGAATATTGAATAAAATGTATAGGACAGTCTTGGATGATAAGTTAAACTAAAAAGTTAACACTTAATAGTGATGATATTAAAAAAGAACAGGCAATAATTTTAAAATGTGCACAAAAATGTGTTATCTACCTGTATGCACACCATTTTTATTGGCACTTTATTTTAATTTGTATGTCGATGTAACCATCAACTAACGCTACATCTTAAGAAGAATGACAAAAAGCTAAAAGAAGTGCCTTTTCTATCATTTTTTTTCTCAGGTATTGTTTAGAGAGAGTTCTTTTTTTGTTGAAAAACGCTTATATTTACCAATAGTCTAGATATTTGCAGGATGAAAAATTATGTAAATGAAAACAATATTTGCTAATCTGTATTAATCCAACGTTATACATTATTTAAGAAAAATAATAGTGTTACCAAATATATTTAAAAGAAATGCAATTCGTATATTATAACAAAACCAAAGTTTGTTATGCTTACAATATATGCATTAAAGTAATTATTTAAGAAATGGTAACTATCGGCACAAAACATAGTTATTATGTTGGGTTTACGCGACTCAATCCGTGAGCGAATCAGCATTTATGTGCACTCATAAAGCATTTAACTACTATTCAATATTTTGGAAATAATGACAGTCATTATTATTATTATTATTATTATTATTATTATTATTATTATTATTATTATTATTTTTATAGTGATAGTAGTAGTATTAGTATTAGTAGTAGTAGTAGCAATGTCGTTATTCCTGGTAGTAATAATGTATTTCTTTACGAGTGAATTATTTTTATTACAAGTAATTAACTGCAGTAACAGTAGTGATTTCTATATCTCTTTCTAGATTTATCCTGAAATTTTTTTCAGGATATTAAGCATTATCCCTTAAAACGTAGAATTTTTTCTTAAAACTATAGAGAGCGAATATAAAGTCAATCATGTAAAATAATGACGAGATTATAATCATTTCGTTCATTCGTTACATTCGTACAATTTTCGAAATAACTTATATTTGCTGTAATGACAATTCGTTGCTGTATCGAAATTATTTGTTGTTCATTCTATACCTACGAATTTACTCTCTATATATCTCTTTTTACGGTTTTCAGCTACTATTGATAGCCTCGTAATTTTATTTAATAGTATGTTTCTCTATAAAGTGTAGTTGTCATTAATTATATACATTGGCATTTCAAATTAAACACAAAACCTCTAATAAAAAAGATGTCACGTTTTGTACTTTTCTGTTTACTGTTTTATATTAATATCGTGAGATCTGTCGCAAAAGTAATTCATTAGTTTCAGATTTTATATGGAGTCCCTACAGTTTATAAGCTTCATACGGCAACAATAACGCAGGGATCAGCTCGTTACAAATAATAAAAAGAAAACGTCAGTAATCATTTTTCTCAGACCAAATTCCACTGAAAGATCAAATACATGTTGTTGTTTTTAATCTCCTTTCCACTTTCGATGGTTCTATGTAGTTTTAAGAGATCCACCTTCTCAGGCCTTGCCGTTTGTCCTTCGAAAAAGAGTTAGTATATTTGCAATTGCTTGCTTCACTGCTACCAAGAAATTTCGACTGTACTCTTCATGCAATCCTAGGATAGCATCTATGTTGCTGTATTTCCAGTCACACCTTTCCGAAATTGCGTCACATTCTTACTACTGCCGGAGTGAAATAAATATATTTAATAAATATCTGAGCATATTATTAACAAACAATTCACGGTATAGTATTGTGTTTAACTAAAACATAATACTCATTACGCGCTAATTTGAAATCCTCATTTAAAAAAAGAAATGCGTATTTAGTGTTTTGAATATTTACACATAATGCAGTGTAGTAGTACTTATTTTTCGTGCTAACACATGCCTATTATTGTCGATTAGTTTTCATTCACAGTTGCATAAATAGCTGTATGTAAAATACAATAAGAGTGACTGTATCGTAGTCTTAATAAATTGTCTAATATCACCGCGTACAATATTTAAGCAGATGATTAGGATATATAAATGGTAGAAGTCTTCCAGGGTTGTATAGCGATTAATCTTTCAAATATGTATACAACTTAAAATTTTAAATCCATATTTTAATCACATACAACATTAATTTAAAGTCATCATCCCTTGAAAAAACAATTCTGACTCGAACGTTTATATATTCCTTTTAATACATGTAATTTCAATTTGACGAGGATTTTTAGCAATATATGCATTGGCCAAATGTTTCTTCTTCTATATTGCATTTTAAAAGTCTGCAGAATAGAAAGCCATACACACCCAAAAAATCATCGTTTGCTTTTTCTATCCCTCAATGTTAAGCTAACTTTTTTACCCACCCCTTTTCCCGCTATCTGTTGGGAGAGCTTCTATTTATATTTCTCCTGTCCAATTGCACTTTTTGCTGTTTTCCAAGTTGTCATTTCAAGCTGTCTGAATTAGAAACTACTATTATGTTCGTGGTACTTTTCAGTTTTCATTTTTGTCAAACACGGATTTTAAAAGTATATCATTTTTTCTTACAATCAGGATGATTTTCTGATTTTCTTTACTATTTCTTTTATTTCTCTTAGCATATTATTCTTACCAAAAGGATTTGCACACTTTCTAGCACTGGAGACAAATTTTGCATACCACCCCACTTTACATTTCATATATTTTTATTGACATAATGTGAAAAGATACGACAAAGTTCTTTTTTATTTTTGGATTTCTATTATAAATAATGTAATGTATGCCTAAAAGGTTTTCAGAGAGTATATTTTAGAAGAATTGCCAAATTCTCAATAGCTCTCAAATCAATATAAACTTGACATTTCACGAATTTACAATGTCAAGCTTATATGCCGAATTATTAGTCTAAGAACTTAGGCACGAATGACTATTTGTATTTGTATGCTTTTATACCATGCACAAAGGATCATTTGATTTAGTGCTTTCTAATGAAGAATAGATTTGTAAGTACATGTACAATAATGAGAAAAAATAAAAAAAATATCGTATTGTTTACGACATATTTAAATATGAAACAATCATTTTTATTATAAAAGTCGCCAGTAATCTAGCAACTGGCAATATATATTATTCCCGAAGGAGACAGACCGCCACACAACATGTGTAACTTTAATTTTAATAGTCATTTATCATCGCGAATATTTGGTGACATTTATATATGAAAGAATTATGTAATGATATATAAGGATTGCTGTAATTTATATTGATTTATTGGTTTTCTAAGCTTCGTTTAACATCTGCGTTTTATATCTTATACTGGAGATTAAAGCCCACTACAATGTATAAAAAATTGGAATAAAAAGGAAAATTATCACGTGTGGAAAATTTGAATTTATAATGAAAGAAGCAATGCGAAAAGAATTTTTTTACCAATATAAAAATTAAAGGAAATATACATGTTTATAAAATCTATAGAGAAAATACACAAAGCCAAGAGATATAGTAAAAAGAGAGTAACACTAATAGCAATTAAATAGGGTGAAACAGAGAAACAAAATGATACGAAAAAGTCAACAGTTTAAAAAAGAGCCATGAAAATTCAAAATGAAATATTAATAATAAGGGTAATAAATATATATCACGAACTAGAGTATATATCTATCTCTCTCTCTCTCTCTCTCTCTCTCTCTCTATATATATATATATATATATATATATATATATATATATATATATATATATATAAAGCTGGATATGTGTGTGTGTTTCTGGTCCCGAATAGGCTACTATATGGTTGACTATTATAGAAAACTGATAACATATAATGATAACAGATGGATCGAGACACAGGAATGGTTTTATTTGATCTGGCAAAACGATGGTTCCTTAAAATTCTGGGGTCCGTTCCTGGTCCACAAAGTATGGGAATACACAATTTAAAAATTAAAAAAAAAGTTTACAAGTGTTTTTAATATAGATGTACATAAGAATACTTTGATAAGTATGGTTTTACTTAAAAAAGGATGGTATAATAAAATTGTGGGGTCTGCGTTCGCGCCTGACCTCCATAGAATGGAAATAAACACACATTTTAATAAAGATTTTTTCATATCTCTCTGCGTAAGTATACTTTGATAATTATGTTTCAGTTTGAAGAAATCTGGTATTATACAATTATGGGGTGTTCGTTCGCGCCTGACCTCCATAGAATGGAAATATGTCACAAAGTTTAACAAGTGTTTTTTTGTTAATATAGATTCACAGAATATTGTGATGTGTTTCAGTGTGAACAGGTATGGTCTAATAAATTATGGGGTGTATCTATTTTATTTTTACTTTAATCATATTTTGTTTTGGTTTTGATAACCCCAAATTCGAAACTATCCCTTTACAAACTTTCCTTTCCATAACCTATCATACTTTCATAAATCAGAGTCCATTACCTGTAGGCTGTTTATGAACCCAGTCAACGACGGGTACTTTTGCTAGTATATATATATATATATATATATATATATATATATAGCCGCACTGATGAGCTGTGAAACAGCGAAACAGTACTGTATGTGGATGACTATATATATATATATATATATATATATATATATATATATATATATATATATATATAGCATAATTTTCTAGGTACACAATGTGTATATTGTAAATATGGGGGAATAATAATGCTGATATTATTGATTAAAAGTTGAAGATAAAAGGCCAGCTAACCGGTTTCGCTTTAACTCCTCTACAGATAAATTGAGGAAATATATGTTCAAAATACTTTTAAATAAAGCGTGCTAACGAGGGGAGAGAAAAAGAAGAAAAGGAACCGCTATATATGTACAATAAAGTTACGTATGATAAATGCCCAAAAGAAGAATCTCCAGGCGGCTTTTCGCGTTCAAACCTAAATACCCCCCTTTTGTTTACAAAGAGAAGGAGACCTTCTAAGTTGTAAAAAAAACAGGGTTGATTTTAACGTGATTAACATATATCAGATTATATCATTGTAGATTTCTTACACGCTGATTTCTTTAAAATATAATTATTTCAACATATATCATGTACATTGTTATAGACACTTTAAAAATTCAGTAAGTTATTGATATACGCTTTCTGGAGTTATACACCAAATTTTTTATTTTTAAGTGAAAATAATGAGCTACCATAATGAATTAGAATACATCCTACTTAACCCTGGTTATAACAGGTAGTCAATTTCAAAAATGCAAGCAGGACGTGAGAAACTTTAAAAGAAAGGTATGTAATAAAATTTTGTTTTAAACTTTGAAAAACATGCCACAAAACTTACGGAATGCTTAGCACTGCTTTTGGACCATTTTGCATCAGTTTTGAGTGGCATAAGAGATTCAAGGAAACGGGGTGTTCTATGAGGCGTGTGAACAAGTAGAGAAATAAGATTACCAAAGTTTATTGACCAAATAAAAATATCATGGATTAGAACGACTGTGTATGTATAGCGGCAGCAAGTGCACAGTTTAATGTCAGTGTAGCTACTGTAGTACCACTACGGCACAGAAACTGAAAATGCGGAAGATTGGCGCGAACTGTATCTAAAGGTTGCAATCAACAACCCAGTTGTTGTCATAGACTATTTAAATATATGAAATACTAAGTTATTTTAAAAGATAAGCATCAAGAAAGTCGCCTAGCCTCTCTATTTTCTAAACTTTTCTCGCTTGACTTTTTGTTATTCCCTAAGCTAAGTGAGAATCTTAGATTACGTCGTTATGTAACAAGTAAGGAGATAAAAAAGGTTGTAACGTGGGTCAATGATATTCTCATGTATATATATATATATATATATATATATGTGTGTGTGTGTATGAGGTAAGCCACATAATAATGGACTGCCCAGGTTGTATGAAATTCCTTATCCTATAACTCTTATTCAGCATTCAAATTACATTTTCAATATATATGCTGAAAAGCAAAATATTTGTTTATTCATAGCTGACCATTCTGCTAATTTTATTTCCTCTGATGAGCCATTATTGAAAATCCATGGATTAAGGAAATTAACATAATTTCTCTATATGTTCAATGTTTCAAACACTACATGTTTAGCTTGAATATATTTTTATTTATTTAAAAAAATTTTTTTACATAGGCATCGCCACATTATCAAGTCCAAGAGGCCACTCAAGGATAAGGGTTAAAGATTGTACAGCAGAAATTGAACAATATAGTAATCATTAGTAATGAAAATTTGGTAAATTTGATAACTCATATGGAACGGCTCATCAAGAACTTATTTACGTTAGACTTGAATTTGTTTGTATTTGGATTTGCAGAATTTAGGTTTATGTAACGCCTCCCTCGAGAAGGTGGTTAGGACTCTTATTTCTCTGGATTCTCGGCACGTGTCGTCTAGACTCCTCTGAGACTGTTACATAAAAACTGGCATGCTGAAAGCGAATATCGAAGCGGCAGACAGGAAGAAAGATAAACGATTGTAGTCTATCTACAAAAGCTTAATTCTGATAAAAGTATGTACAAAATGTTTTTTACAATTCTCATTCAGATTTTGTAAGTTCTTTTCAAAGTCTCAACTCTCTTCACAGACAGCGACCGACGGAGGGATGAGGTGAGGAGGGCCCACGTCACTACTCTACTCTGATCTGAAACTCTCTACAATCATCTCTCCTCTCTCTGATTTTCGCACGACAGTCGTATATATATAGTAAGGTAAGTGGATGGGGGTGGAAATTCTCCCCGACGAATAAGAATTCGCCACGAAATCTACACGAAATCCTAAGCCCCAGGTCCCTGGGTGGGTACTATTCCCACACCTGAAATTATCTCACAATTTTCAAGGACAGATGTCAATTCTGACATCCGACCCTGGGTTCATATAAGGCCAGACAAGGTTCTAAGTGAAATTTCCTGTAGCCGTAAAAATATATGTCTCTGATTTTCAAACAATATCTAATTGTACATGAAATAAAGTATTTATATTCATCATCTCTATCTTAAATTATTAGGTTACCTGGCGTCACCTGGGAATAGAAAGCTACCTCAGCGTAGGTCTAAGGCTCCTTAATAGAGGGATTACGTTACATCAACAATTAAAAGGATATGCATATATATGTATATACATACATATATATACATATATATATATATATATATATATATATATATATATATATATATATATATATATAGGAATACATATATAGTAGTGTTTGCACTTCTTGACAGAAGAAGCCTATATTTCTCTTGCTTTATTGTTGATTACTCAGTCATGTTCATGTATGTTTGAAATATATTTTTTTAATTATACACATATATACACACCTATACACACAAATATATATATATATATATACATGTTGAGATGTGATCAAGATGCGTCAATTGCTATTTTCTGTGTTAACGAAGGTGGCTTTTCAGACAAGCCGTGCTCTTGCACACTCTATTGAAAATGCCACACTTAAACTGAGATTGAGGGATGCCAACTGGTGCTGCTCTACTGTGGAAACACATATAACGTTTCAGGCTTCCACTCAATTTACAGACAACAGTGCAAACAGAACATCTGTGCCCTGCAATGTTTTCCCCATCAAATAAAGATTGATTCCCATGAGAACGCTTGTGGCTAGCCAGGCCAGCTCCGGATGAAGTCATTTCACCGCATAAATCACAGATGTGCTTCTGCATGAAATCCGCCGACAGACCTGATATATCTACATGTTTTTCTTCTGGATATCACGCTTCATTTTTGCCTGCTCATATTTTTTCTTCTCAAAACTATCACAGCCATGATAGACCAAGGAGCGCCACTTTTTACGATCATTGGAAGCACTTTGCCAACTAAACACGTCAATACCAATAGCTGTAAGATTATCTTTGATGTTATCCTTAAAACGTTTCCTCGTTTTATGTTGCGGACGCTTTCATTGTGTAATTTCACCATAGAACAAGCGCTTTGGCAATCTATCGTCGTCCATCCTTGTCAGATGTCCAACGCACCTCATCTGGTTGCGTATAATCAACTTCTCGATACAAGGTATGTCAGCTCGCACGAGACCATCCATATCAGATATAAAAATACTCCAGATTATGCCCAGAATGTGTCTCAGGAATTTCTAGTGCCCTTTCTCCATGACTTTTATGTGTCTATCATAAGTTGTCCAGGACTCAGAGACATAAAGCAGGGATGGTAAAATACAAGATTGATAGTCACTGATCTTAGTATGAATAGTTATACTCCTGCCAGACCATACTCGCTTCTATACACCACCAAAAGCCTTAATGGCACGCTGTATCCTATAATTAACCTCCGCATCCAGGGTTCCATCTCTGGCAAGGGTACTACCTAAATACACAATTAGGTCAACATTTTGTTGACAAAAAATATTTGGTTCCATATACAGGTGTGAACATGGCCTTGGTCTTCTTAAGACTAATAGTAAGCCCAAAAGACGCACAGGCCGCCGAAAACAGATCCATGATACCCTGCATATCCCTCTCACCATGGGCTACGAGATCGGCGTCATCCGCATAAAGCAATTCACGAACCAGGTACTGAAAGGTCTTTGTAGAAACATGAAAACGACGAAGATGAAAGACCCTACCTGTGGTTCTGAAACGCAAATAAACACCTAGAGAACATTCCCTAAAGGCATACGATAACGTACTTGCAAAATACATTGAAAAAAGTGTAGGTGCTAGGATATCACCCTGCTTCACACCATTGTCAACCGATATGGTTTCCGACAGGCAAACCTTCATATTAGTGTGGAGCTCACTGAGTAATCGTATAAATTGAGGTGAGCATCCCAACTTCCTCAGAATTATCCATAGGGCACTTCTGTTCACGGTACCAAAAGCCTTAGTCAAATCAACAAAAACCTGATAAAGCGGAACACGGTGTTCAGTACATTTCTACTGCAACTGCTGAGCAAAGAAGATCATGTCCGTGGTTCCTCTGCCCGGACGAAAGCAACTTTGGCTTTCTGGAATGACGGATAGACGAATATACTTTAACAATCTATTGGGTATAATTCTGGAAAATACTTTGCGAACTGCTTTCAACAAACTTATCCCACGATAACTTTCACAGTCAGAACTGGACGCCTTTCCCTTGTACAGTGATATAAGAATGGCATAAAACCCAATCCTGATGGGCAGGAACACCCCTCCAGACATCAGTGATAAGAGTAAAAATTTCATGAACAAGTTTATCACCCCCATGTAAGAACTTCCACCGGAATAACATCAATCCCTGGAGCCTTCTCAACGTTCACTTCCTTGATTGCATCTCTAATTTCATTCTCAGATGGGAACACAGACATTTCATAGATAAGCTTCTGTTGTGATAAAAATGCATTGATGACGTCTTCATCAACATTAGAGGGATTGTCAAAGAGATAAGAATAATGCTCGGTCCAACGAAGGAGAATCTTGTTAGGATCCTTTTAAAGGCAATTCCACCACTTGAGAGTAGGGAAGATTTAGATAGCGTTTGAGGAGCAAAATCTTTGTTAAGAAAATGGTACATGCGTTTGAGGTCTTTACACTCAAAAACCATCTGGATTTGGTTGGCAAGTTTAGCGCATCACTGATTTCTCATTTGACGGAGTCGCTTTTGGAGAATACTCTTGTTTGCTTTAAGTGACTGTTGGAGGGAATATCGACCTCCATGAGAGGCAGACAACATCTTATGGAGCAACTCATCAACCCGCATCACCCCGCCTGGGAATCCCAACACTACCCAACCTACACTTCCTCCTTATACAGATTTTCAACTTCCCGCGTACCAAAAAATGAACTGTGCCATATTTAACTCCACGCATAAGACGCACACTACTGATGTCCCGCAAATCTGCCTTCCTGAACATAATGCAATAGATCAAGTGACCCTGTTTTGTACGAGGATGGGTCCAGATAAACCTATGTACCTCTTTGTGACTGAAGAAAGTGTTACAGATAGCAAGGTCAAGCTGAGTGCCTAGATGGAGAAGATGCAGACCATGTCTGTTGACCCTCCCTACACCAAACCGGCCGAGTGAGTCCCAGGTGTGATGATCCTTGTCAACCCTTGCATTTAGATCACCCATGAGTAAGACCTTCTCAGATAAAGGAATAGAGGAAATGATACGACTGAGACCTCAGTAAAACGCCGTGATGGTGGCTTCATCATTATCCATGGTAGGGGCATACACAGATAAACTCGTCATGTACCTACTGTGTGCAAGAGGTAAGCGCATCATCATAATTCTGTAACTTACACATATTGGATGTTCAATCCTCTTCACCAAATCAGAACGCACTGCAAAGCCAATTCCAACTTCTCGTCTTAAAATCGGTAAACATAACTCATATACGTAGATCGTCATATAATTATTAGGCCACTCTGTCTGATGTTAAAAGCATTTAATAAGTATAAATGTTTAAATTATTTCAACGATATCTCTCACGGTTTTCGGTAGCCGAACGGTTCGGCTCCTTGCTAATAAAGGCACACATGTACTTCTATTGTCGGGGTTCGCCGTGGCACCCTGGACTTATTATTCCTGTAAAAATGAAACTCTAGTGTATGCAGGTATTTAATCGTAATAGCTATATATATATATATATATATATATATATATATATATATATATATATATATATATATATATATTATTATTATTATTATTATTATTATTATTATTATTATTATTATTACGTAATAATTCTAGACATAGTACAAGTAAAAAATATTACAAATAAGTAGTAAAAAAGAATTAAACAGATACTATCAAAAAGAATATTTTGTAAATAGGCACATATATCTGTGGAAGAATTGGACTGAGGGCACAGGGAATAAATTGGGAAATTGGGAAACCTAATTTTATCTGAAGGAAAAAAGCTAAATTCGATATGACAAATAATACTGTTTATGTGTTTTGAGGGAGCCATTGTTTTATATACTGCTTTGTTTTTAAATTTAAAAAAAAAATTGTTATATAGTAAACATCTGTTGATTATTTTAAGAACACTGGTACTCTTGTATATCTATGCAAGTAAAGTTAGTTCGCGATATAAGAGTGTCCTAGATTTCATTACCAAATAACGAAGAACCTCTTTTTTATTTTTAAATTTTATTTTTATTTTTAAATAACTTCCAAAACTTATATGTATATGTATGTATATATATATATATATATACATAGATATACACACACACAAACATATATATATATATATATATATATATATATATGCACAGAGATGTTCAATTATCAGGGAAAATTATCCTTTATTTACACATTTTGTGTTTTTGGGATATACTTCTATAAAGGTTGTTGTTAAGCTTCCACTCTACACAAATTAAATCAGTTTTAATTGCCGCGGCGCAATAAGTTTCAACAAAGATTTATTATACCTTCTGCACTCAATAATTTTAGATGTATCGAAGTTTCGCTATTATATTCTATAATAATTGCCTCAAACTACTTTATGTTTTTCAATTCACAATTTTAAAATTTAGTTTAAATGCGAAGATTTTTAATGGATTTCAGTACGGATATATGTTTAATATACGATATGCGTCCTATACACATAATTACAAACTCTCTATTACGAGGTAAGTAAATGCAAGTTTATTTTTAGTGAAAAAAAAACGATTGGGGCGAATGTCATGTTTGTCATCATGTCTATTTGTATTGGATTGTTTTTTTTTCCTAACGAACGAAAATAATTTGTCCTGAAGGTTTCTAATAGAAACTCAAGATTTACTTTCATATATAGATATATATTTTATAAGATAACGTGCTTTATTTTTAAGGAATCATATTCAATTGATATAACGGCCGGTTATATTACCAAATAAATAAGGAATATATATTTTAATTCTCAAGGAAGACAAATCGGCACACGAAACTATCACTTTTAATGTAATACTTTTTTTTCATTGCGAATATTTGATGATGTTTTGATATCAAAGGATTATTCACTTATATATTAGGATTATTTTATTTTAAATTGATGTATGGCTTTCGGATGCGGGGGCCAACATCTGCGTTTTATATCATATAATGGAGTATTATTCACTTCACTGCAAATTGCAAATAAAAAACATTGGATAAAAAGCGAATATTATAATGCATGAAAAATGTAAATAAATAATACAAAATTAAAAAGGAAAGATATTTTATTAAAGAGAAAAACACTGAATTGCATGAGACAAAAGAAGGGAAATCGACAAGTAAGAATATAAAAAAAGTATTTGATGAAAAGAAATACCAGGAAAACCATGATGAGATGAATATAACGGAACAATGCAGATAAAAACGTAATACAGAATAAGCGAGAGAATAATGAAGATACAAATGCATAAACCTATGAAAATTAATAGCAATAGCACTACGGAAATAACTAAAAAAAGGAACTAAATCCATTAAATATAAAACAATATCAACCCACACACATATATATATAATTATTTTTTTACTAGAATAATTAAATACCTACAGACACCAGTGTTTCATCCTTTCGGGAATCTTCAGTGTAGAGTGCCACGATTAATACAAATCGAACGATTCGAACCCCGCAACATGAGACATATCTGGTTCGATTAGCGAAGACCTAATCAATTCGGCTACCATTAATCACGTGAAATACGTGGAATTTAAACATTTTAATTTTTTTTTAATTTACGACTTAAATTAAACATAAAGTGTTCAACGATAAGAAACGAATGTCTTAAAGGGTATATATATATATATATATATATATATATATATATATATATATATATATATATATATATATATATACTAGCAAAAGTACCCATCGTTAACTGGGTTTTCAGCCTACAGAAAAAGGATTCTAATTTATGAAAGTACGATGGGTTATGAAAAGGAAGGGTTGTAAAGAGACAGCTTCGAATTTTGGGGTATCAAAACCAAAGCAAAATATGATGATAGTAAAAATAAAATAGATAACTCCCATAATTCATTATACCATATCTGTTCACACTGAAACAATTATCACAATATTCTTTATATATATATTTAAAAACCTTGTTAAACTTTTTGACATATTTCCTTTATATAGAGGTCAGGCGCGAATAAACACTCCATAATTTTATTATACCATATTTCATACAACTGAAACATTATTATCAAAGTATACTAACGTAGATAGATAGGAAAGACCTTTATTTAAGCGTGTGCCTATTTCCATTCTATGGAGGCTAGGGGCGAACGTAGGCCTCAAAATTTTATCATCCCATCCATATTTAAGTTAAAAATTACGTGTCAAAGTATTCTTATGTACATCTATATCAAAAACACTTGTAAACGTTTTTTTTTTATTTTTATATTTTTTATTTCCAGACTTTGTGGATCAGGCGTGCATGCAGACCCCACAATTTTAATGAGCGATCATTATGCCAGATCAAACATACCCATTCCTGTGTCTCGGTCCATCTTTTATTATATGTGATCAGTTTTCTATAATAGTAAACCATATAGAAGCCTGTTCGTGACCAGACACACACATAGACGTTCAGCTTTATATTATATATATATATAAATAACCCCATATATATATATATATATATATATATATATATATATATATATAAGCGAGATAAGACACTGATAGAATTCAGATGAAAACTCCTGATAGATATTTAAGAATGGAGCAATATGTAAGTTTCGTGGTTTAATTTTAAATTCTGTAAAAACAACGTATGGAGACATATATTCAATTTAAGAATTTATTGATTGACAAAAGGAATATATATATAAGGGGTTATTTTAATTTCCTTAATCCATGGATTTTCAACAATGGCTCATATCATCAGAGGAAATGAAATACAGTTAGCAAAATGTTCAGTTCCGAATGGACGCTATTTTTTTTATTTCAGCACAATTATTGAAAATAGTTTTTTGACTGGTTGTGGAAAATCATATGGAGAAAATTATAAAAAAAGAGAAATTGATATAACCTGGGTAGTTCATTATCGGAAGGAGTCCAATGTCGTTCGGGGTTAACACTCAAGGTGGGCAGAATATAGGTCCATGGGAGAAAGTGATATTCCCATATAGCGAAAACGTACTGCTCCTTATTAATATTTCGAAAAGTATACATGGCCGCCTTATTCGATATTGCGTTGGTTGCGTGTTGGTAGCTGTAGTCCAAATGCTTTCTCGGTGTTGAAAAAGTATATCGGAAATTGGGTGAATATACCATTCCATTGTAGTTGTCCCCAAAAGTAATAGAGTTTGAGCATTGAGTTAAGTGTGCAATGGGCCTCGGAATCAATAGTGTTGTTATAAAAATACCAAAGATAGCAAAATAATCCTGGAGATGATATTCGGAACGGTAACATTGGAAGGGCTTGCTTGAGGTGTGAACCTCTTAGAAAGATAGTTCGTGTTCTTGTTTATAGTGGATGAGGTATTGCTTTTATATGAGGAAAAGAGGAGAGTGGGGTGAAGTATAGAGGGTAAAGAGAGAGTGGGGGTTAAACTTAGGCAAGCATACAGGTTCTTAATGGAATTATTCGGCGGGGGGTGTTTTAGTAGGGTTGACCTCTTGATTTTAAGTTTAAGTGGCAAGTGGATATTATTGTGATTTTCAATATATATATATATATATATATATATATATATATATATATATTTATATATATATACGGCACTGTACTGCATCAGCACTTACTCTTTAATCTGCTTCATCCCACGAAGAAAATTTCATGGACATATATAGTTCCATGCTGTCCACAGCTTCATTGATATCGCTATAGGAAAGATCACAATTATTTGTTTGCAAGTCTGGCATGGAAGTGTCGACCTTTTTTCACATAGAGTGGCATGATATTCCGAAATGCCGATTCATCTTGTACCTACCAGATTCGACGTCTCTTATCTTCGAGTATCGTACGAGACCAGTGCTTTTGCACAATTATTCATGATATGTATCTAATAAATCCTTATTAATGACCTATATGCGGTTTTGCTTTTTTACACGTTTATATATAGCATACATATCCTAGCACCGCACGTTTGAAACTGCCCACTGACATTTCTGGCTAATTTATTACGTATCATTTCGATTTGACTGATCTGAATTAGTCAAATGTTCGCATTTTATTATTATGCCTATGTTCGTTTCCTTAGGGATCACATTGCAACTCGTTATGAATTATATGCATAGGATTTTTAAACATATGCAGCATTGCATAATTTTAATTTAAGGGTTTTTGCTATTTTAATCTACTGTTTTTTCAATATTTTTCCATTTCTTTTTATCCGGTTTTATTATATCTTCTTTATCTTTTTGATGAGGGAAACATACTTGAAGTCTGTCAGCTAGTCAGTGTGCGCCTACCTCCTTATTCGTGACCACATTTTTATAAATCTGAGTTTTTTTCACTGACTTTATGAATTTAATTTTTATAAATGTATAGCGTTCATCAAAATGCATTTTGATTTTTTTAATTGATTCCAGATATCGTATGATAAGGATCATCTATATCCCCTCAAATTACTTGTTCTTTTTAGACATTTGATCTCACGATTTGCTCCGTTTGACCATTGTTGAGACAATACTTCTGCATATACTCGAAGTAGTTATTTTGTATAAAAATACATTTTCATAAATTACATAAAAATAAGAATAAAAACCTTTTTTTTATTCAAAATAATCTCGAATGTCATTGACGATGATGGTGTGTAGATTTTCTGATTATAATATTATCACTATTAGTACTTTTATAAATAGACGAATGGTGGCTTATTATAAATTTTATTTACAGACCGGAGATGACTTCATCAGATTATACAGATACTGAGCGAAGCCCGATATTTATTGTTGCTGCGTGCATGATATTCAAATCTGTAGTTATTTAAAATACCGTTTACATTATTTTCGCACTTACATTTCTCACTTTCTGTTCATGGAATTAACGTGTTCCTTTGCGTCGTTAAGTAACATTTGTTTTCTTTATTTTCCTTTTAGCAACGGAACGCCGTGTATAAGCCTGCAAATGAGAATTACGAGTGTCTAGTACAAAAGCGTTTTGGTCAAGCAAATGTCAACGTCTGTCAGCAAATCTAAATACAGAGCCATTTCCATCTCTTCCCAAGCTATTTCAATCATCTAAGTCTAGTTACGTCTGCCGTTTCTGAGTAATACGGATGGGGTAGGTGGAATAAAACGATCTGCAAATGCTTTTTAGCGAGCAACACGTAAGAACTATATCAATTCATAACGTAAGGTTCTAAGTAAAGCTGATAATGTACGAGATCAGTTTCATGAATTGCATTATTGATATATAAACATAGATTCCTAACTTTTGTATTTACATACAAATAAATACTTCTTTTTTAACGTTTATTAGATAAATTCGAATGTAAACACAGTATGCTTTTAGTATCGATTACTGTATATCCTAAAAGATGTTAGAAAATTCATATCATTTAAGCAGATAATAAGTGATTGCATCTCTAAATTAAATAGACGCACATTATTAAATAGCATTATTTGGATTATTTGATCGGTTGCTCTCATCTCGACTTATATTTACACAATTTTTGGACCAACAAAATTCTGACCTTCTCTAAGTAAATCTTGTTTAATTGTGAGTTTGTTCGTTTGAACTGGAATCATTTAGAAAGCTGTGACGTATTCCGACCACGATACAATATTATTTAAGCTGTCTCCTGTTAAAATCCGTAAATTTATTATTTTCACTAGACAGGTTCCTAAATACTACAATATAAATGCACATAGTTCTAATAAATCCGCTGAAACATCAGAAAAATAACACTCAATATAAATGCAATAGTCCGTATAATCAAAATAATACGAACTAATGTTTATCATGTTGTTGTGGGGGAATCAACCTTCAAATTGACTGTTCTATCAATTATATAAACCATAGCCCTTTTAGTCCCAGGTGTGGATTAAACACCAGAGCGACCCTCGCCTGCTCGGTGACGTTTACTACTCTTTTCGGTTGTAACCTTTTACGTTTTTTGTTCCAGTAATATATTGTTTAAAATTATTCCGTTTTTCTGTTTTCTTTGTGGCTTATTGCAAGCCATAACACATGTTTTATTTAGATTATAAATGCCAATGATTTCACTTCAAAATGTAACACATTCACTTAAACAAAACGATCAGTAGAATCTACCTTTTACATATCGAAGGGGTACGTAAATATAGTTTACATATTGATTAATAATAAGGGAACAAGTTAGGCGAGAGTGACAAATTAGTAGAACCGAACCTTCCTCAATACTCAACACGCTGAATCTAAGGCGAATACTGAGAGAATACTACAATTTAATAAAATTGTTCTTGTTTTTTGCAACGGAATTAATCAACGCTACTGATTCGAACAAGAGTATTTCTCAAGTGTGAACGTGTATATTTTAGTCCAACCATAAAAATCGCCATAAGAAACCATTATTTATAACTTCTTTATCGACAGAGACAGCAGATAAAAGTAGTCGTGCGGTTTCTGAATAAAACGCGTGCAAGGAAATTATTATATTATTACCCCTGCAATGGCGTATGTCCCGGTGAGAGAGGTGACTGATCGACATTTAAACTAGTGACAATATTATAGAAATTACAACGATTTTAGTAGCGTGCAAGCGACTCTAAGTCACTCCGTCGGTCGGTCGGTCGGTCGGTCGGTCGGTTGTCTGTAACACTTTTGTGCTTGACCTTTTCGACTAAGATCCAAGGTCTGTTCAAATAGATGCTGTTCTTAGCTTTTTTTTTTGCCTTTTGGCCAAGATCAAAGTATAGTATCTGTTCCGGCAGATACTGCAAGCAAAGACTATATGTAGGAACAACCCCACGTATTAGACCTTGGTCAATGTAAGGGCAACCCTTCATACCAATAGTCACTATCAAGCTCCCCTACTCCCCGGGGAGTTGGTCCCCATTTCCCCTTCACTCCTCACATTAAAAATCGGCCTTGTGCCTAATTTGCTCGGTGGGGGAGGAAATAAATACCATTTTGTTAACATTTTGGCTAAGATCAAGTGTTGTATCTGTTCTTACTACATGTTGTACTTATGTTTGTAACTTTTGATATAAAGTGGGGGGTCATTCAATGCATTCTTAATTTCCTTAAAGCCATTCTAAGTGATTTACTTTTTATTTATTTAAGTCATTTCATCCTATTTTTCGGTCATTTTAGTTCATCTTTAAGAATGTCATGTCAATCCTACATTCACCCATGCATTCATTACACGAGAGCACGCGACTAATGTCTATCGGCCTTGTTAAATCGGACTGTAATTTAATGAAGAAATAATTATGTCAGAAAAATCTAAAACAATGAAATGTCCAGAATGAACTTTTATAATATCGGATTGGAATGTTTGGCTTTATTAAAAAATATACGTGATAAACGACTAATCAACATTTTAACTTTATGTAGATACATAATATAACAAGTTAAGAAATACCTTAGAAATATAAAATGACTGAAAAGGAACAAAAAGGTAAGAGTATTAAAACGTTATCTCGTCGATACAACGCACGAAAGTTCTTTTATTTCCTTTCTTTTTTCAACTTGCAAAAACTCTTCGTGTATTTAATGTTATCTTTCCACCATTTCTTCTCAATCTAAGCTGCCCAACAACTAAAACATCTGAATACTTATGCTTTAGAATGTGTACATATGCAAAATAATGGCATACGTTAACCTATCAGCGACCTACAACATTATGTTTTTGCTTTCTTCATTTCTACATTTTTCACTGTCATTTTACAGGGTAAGATAAAACGAGTTATAAATATCAGTGATGATTATCGCCTTCGACGTGTACTTCTACGGACAATTGTAGGTTTCACTTCCTCGTTCCCATCTTCCTCATCATTACCGACATCGTCAACGACACCTTCCACTGTTACGTCTTTTAAGTAGCGTTTTGGGGTTCATAAGAAGGGGTAGTAGAGGATCAGGATCATCCTTGAATTTTCCTCATCGTCCTCCGAGGTAGAAGAGAAACAACTGGGGTGGATATCGTTTCTATGACGTGGGAGGCTATCGAATAACATAGTCTGGGGAGATATCATTTTGTTCTGTTTGTGCACTGCCAAATTATAGTAGTGCACCGAGCATTTGGTGGTTTAACCTAAACACAATTTCCCACTTTATACTGTGCGCATGTCAGTTGTGGATAATTGGATCCCTTCCTCATGATATTAATCCATTTTTCTGACATTCGAGTCAACTTATCAGCCAAATTCTGCTCCGATGGAACTAAAGTAATGTCTACCTGCAAACTGAATTTGAAAACTAGACGCTTTATTATGGCCAATCTTCTTCGTAGTATGATTTCACTTGCAGTTTTAATTGTAAATCGTTCCTTTCGAGTTAGGGTCTCAATCAACCCGTGATAAACAAACAACGAGTCAGTGTGGGGGTGTATGACATAGGTCTTCCAATATTAAGGCATTTCAGCATGACATAATGTTTCGCAAAATTGATATGCTTGGCATAACTTTTCGGACGAAGCCAACACGCATCTTCTACTTATTACCCAATGGTTTCAACACGACGCCTGTAGCCAAAGTAGTTGGATTAAACCAGTTCATATCCGGACAAATTAAATTCTCCTCGGGCAGGGTCGTTTCTATGTACTTTAGTAGAAGTTCCGGGCACCATTTGCTGGAAGGAATCGACATCGACTGTGTTTTCCTATCTTTTTGTGATCAGGAGAACTTAAAAGACGCTCGTCTTTTAAGTTCTACTGTTGCCATCCACATACATGCTTATGTACTACTAATTTATCGCAAATAGAAAACGTGATGCCCCGCGTTAATACACTAGATGCATATAGAATCAGGCTCCCTCGCATCCATCGTAAAGTATTACATTCCCCTCGGATAAAAGGCCCAAAAATAAGACCCTAATCCATTAACCGCTTAGAGGCGTTGATTATTAAACCGAAACATTTCATTTTCATTTGAACAACATCTACAGAAATCATGTTTTCATTAACGGAGATTTCATCGATATATGGTGAAGTAGCGTTCACTGTAGTCTCATCTTGCACCAAAACAGTTTTAATGATAGCTGTCATTATTTAGGGTGCTACGTTTAGGCCAACACATGAGCGTGTAAAACAGTATCGTTTTCGCTCGGTTATCACTGTGTGAAATGATGCCAGTAATTTATTGACGCGTATATGTTGGGAGGTCATCTTCAAATCCACGTTACTGACTTTCTGACGCCAGTCCTGTTGTTAAGCATCGCACACATCTCCTAGCTGATTTAATTCTCGACAATCTATAATTGTATTTACTCAGTTGCTAAATACTCATAAGCGAAATAAATATTTTAGCTGGTACTAGACGTTCTTGTGGGTATGGTATTAAGTATTCTTTTAAGAATTTACGCCTTAAGTTCTTCATATTAATTACGATTCTTGGTAGCAACTGCATACTCTGGAATAGTATCGCATAACAGATCTGATAATTCGATACTTTTCCATTTCCATCTCGAAATACAGGCCCTTTATTTTTACTCAAACGTAGCAGAAAATTCTATTTCCTCAATAAAATTAGTTACACAGACGTTTTTGCTCTACCAAGCATTATACCTCCGGCTGCTGTTATCATGCTACCTCCTACATCTCTTATTGTGTCAATTCCAAGTAACAAGCCGTATCACAAGCGTTTTCTCAGAATTATAAGGGCGTCAACTTCAGCTGATTAACTTTTCTCAGTGCTGAGTGTGACAGTCCATATATCCCAAAATCCATCGAATAAGCCATTAATAGTCATGACCTCCACTTGTTTTATCCTTCAAGTCAGACAGCGATTTACGCTTGCTATTCGCCGGGAACATCCCGTGTCTACAATTGCTGAACATTGCACATGATTTATTTTTATGCCGGCAACAGTCAATGTTCACTTCATTGTTTGACAAGGGGAAAGGGCGGCAAGAGTGCTTTGTCCCCGACATCGTTTCCTGAACAGTTGCAAAATGTGTCAGAGAATTCATTGCAGCGATAGCATTGTAGTGTTCTATGTGCTTGTGGATAAACATTCATCGTACCACTTCGACTCTGGCACTCCTTAGCAAAATAATTAGGACCCCTACATTTATAGCAGACAGTGTTATCACGTTTAGCGTTAGCTGGGAGATAAGCATCATTGTCTTAGTGGGTTTACATGTTGCAGGATTAGGGTCGGCTGCTGTTGTAATTTGTTCTGGTTCCTTAAGGATGTTTCGCGTTCGGGCAATAACTCGTCCGTTGTTAATTTGTCAATGCAGTACGTAACTCGCAAAAGTTTATTGATATCATCAGGTAAGCCCACCAAAAAATCACAGCTAAATATTTTGTCGTTGACATAACCAAAACGGCTTTGATAATTTCCGTAAATCAGCTAAATAAACGCCCACTACTCCATTTGGATGTAGTCACCGGATAGTGTACCGTTACATTGCAACAAAAGGATCCGTACTAATGCTGTATAGAAGCTCTGCTTAAGGTTTTCCCAATAAGGTTAATCCCAGAGTTTTTTGTACACTGGATAGCACCCTTTAGTTAAACTCAAGTGAATTACTGTTGCTGGCTCCTTATTTTGCACAATTTTTAAATACGCTCAGCCTTCGCAACCCATTCGACACCGAACGGCTTAAAATGAATGCCGGTTCTGTCCACTTTTAAGTTCTCGCTTACCAAGTCACTTGAAAATATAATAAAATGAAAAACGCTCAGAAAGCTTATAAAATAATGAAAAGGAAACGAAAAAGTGACAGCGTAAAAACGTAATCTTCTTGATACAACACATTAAAGTCTTTTTTTTTTTTTACTTTCCTTTCTTCAACTTCAAAAACTCCTCGTGTATTCAATATTATCTTCCACCGTTTGTTCCCGGTCTAATCTGTTACAAAAAAGCCGAACTTTCGTGCTTAAAAATTCGTCTCTATTAACTGTTTCCAGTTGGTTATAGATAGAAATTAATGGCATATGTTCACTAATGGGCGACCTACAAAATTATGCTTGCTCTTTTTTCTTCTTGTCTACATTTTCTGCTGTCATTCCACAGGCTAAGCAAACACAACGTTCTTTGCAAGTATGATGGTTTCTATTACCGAGATTTAGTTAGTTGGGTCGCTAACGAGTAACCGAAAAAGATGGTCGGGAGACGGGATGACACATATCAGATGCAAAATCGATAATTAAGATAGTGACAGGACTGTATCCGTGTTCAACCTTTCCAAAATGGGAAAACACTCTAATATATGCTGCAAAAAGGAAACGAAAATTTTGTTGTTCGTGCTAGAAGTTTCTGTAGCAGCTTTTCGTGTTCGAATCAAGGTTGAGTGAAATGATCCCCTATTTAAGCGAATTTATAATCCCAGAGAATCTTATTTGTCTTTTTTGTGACGGTGTGTCTTCTTTTGTCTGGCAAGGGACAAAGCTGTTTCTTCCATCCCTTATTTGTCGTTATATGAGAACAATGCCATTTTAAAAATTAGCGCGATCACACGGAAATATTTGTATGAAGAACAGACATGCATATTTAATAAAATACACGTTAAATACACGTGTAAATATATCCACGATATTACACCTCTTACGGCAATATAACATAATAATAGGTATATTATCTCTCATTAGATCTTCGAAGCGACCATAAAATCAACTAAAAGAAGCAAAATAGAACGATGCAGCTATAAACAGAGACAAAATATCAATGTGTGCATACAGATTAAAATTTTCTTGCAAGGAGTATTGAGATATTCTTTTTTTTTCGAAATATGATAGGTGTTTAATTACTTTCTACTAGGTTCGATCTAATGCTATATACTGATTATATACTTATATAGATCTTGATAATATACTTATATAAATTTTGATAATATATTCAGTTCAATTTGTCTAAATTAAATTAAGTATAAAGAACAGTAATCCGCAAATGAATTCATTGCATAATTCAGAATAAATATACGAGTCCAAAAAGATCATTTTACTTTATTGCTTTTCATATTCAATAATCGATTTTTTTCTGAGGGAGGGGAGGCTACATATTAAATAGCGGATTAATCGCCGTAAAGACAAGAAAAATTATAAATCGAAAAATCGTGTAGCAATGTTCTGATGCTGAAGTAGTTGTATGTTCAGAACGTACATATAAATATTCAGATGTAAACATTATATTTCACAAAATAACAAAAAGAAATTGAGATTGTTGAAGTAAAATATATTGAATTATATTCCATATATTGTGAAATGCTTAGTTTTAATAAAATTTAATCGAGCACACAATGAATAAATGTAAACAATAATATTTGTATAATAAACAGATTAATAGGCTTATGTATACCATCATATACAATAATTATACATACACACACATGCGCCCCCTATATATATATATATATATATATATATATATATATATAAATATATATATATATATATATATTTAGCTCCAACCAGTCGAGCAATCTAAAACGTGTCTCATTGAACACACGCCTGGAAAAGATTAACTTTGAAATGTCTCCCAAATAATGTCCACACCGAACACCACGGAGTATGTTCTAAAACCAGTATAGAAATGAACGATCTCATTAGACTCATGAAATAGAAGGCCTTTTTCCTACAAAATAATGTCGATGACAACACTTTGGAAAACTTTGTATTTAAAAATTTGACACCGCTTCCTATTGTCCCTCAAGTAGCCCTCTTTGAAAAGAGTGTTTTATATGTGGCAAGAAACAACGGCATTCACAGTAGCAAAACCTTCTTTCAGAGGAAACTCGATAATATTGTTAGAAAATATTAATGTATTAACTAACCTTATTGTAAAAGTTGATAAAAATAGTAATTTCTATAACTGCAATCAACAAAAATACAGAGGTCTAATAATAAGAATGAAAGAATAAACAGAAAAACTATCAACCTAGTTTTAATCATCAACCATAAAAGCAGGTAAATTACGAGGGAGTAAACGATCAGTTGCATCTTCTGCAACTGATCGTTAAGTGCCTCGTAAACCAAAGAAAAATGAAGTATACCACCTACTCAAAAATGACACACCTAACATTCTAAAAACACAGCAACTAGATTAATTAACCCCACTTGATTGAAAATTACGATAATTAGTACTAAAATTCTATAAAAATTGTCCTCCGAATCGAAATACAGCTGCAACACATGGATTAAAAGATCGTGATACGATCTTATGGTTAAACAATATTGCTGACCAGAAAAATGTGCCTCCGTTCAATTCGACATTATTAAAATATCACTTGTTCAGTGGAGTTTTTGGTAAACTCAATGGTTTTCAAGAGCTACTCGTGATCTGCGGGCAGTAATAAATAATGTCGAATTGTACGGAGGCACATGATATTATGTAATTGTATATATGTATATGACCTGGAAACACCATACCAAAGCATATAAACTTATAAAATATATTTTACTCTAGTATTAAAGAAGAGGATAGACGACCCACATAAAATATTGAAACCATCAGTATTAAGTTTAATATAGATATGCAAACCCTTTTCCGCTATAATTACTTCATACATCGTAGGAAAGTGGAAAATATAACTCCCTTTGTACCACAATAATTTAAATCATGGAAATATGCTTGACTATCTGTTCATTGGTTGTTACTTTTACCATAAAGATAGATTTCTTATAAATAAAAAACAAATAATTTGCAAACGAGAATAGAATAAACAAATACAACGACGAGAAATAAAATAATAAAATATAACTTTACAATAAATAATGTAGAGAATATAGTCGCCACCAGAAAATTAAAAAAAATAGAACCATAAAAACAAAGGTAATGGAATTTACCGCGATGAGGGAAAATATCACGTACGATCAAACCGAAAATAAGGCCAATAAACAACCACCAATTTAAATAATACCAATACCAACGGCTACTACAGCTTTACCACATAAAATCGTTCTTCCCCCTCTTTACGATACCATAAGCATACTACCTTTCTTCACCACACCGTACTTCCAAAATCCTTACTGCTCGCATTCAAATTGACACCGACATTTCTTCCAACGCGTAACCACACTCGAATATCTGATAAAAAGCGAATGTAAGCATGCCCTATTTTCAATATCGCTCATTTATTTGGGCTGATCAAGTGCTGTGCCTGTAATTCGGATTCCATGCGAACACGGACGCGCATATGTAACCAACAATGTGGATATAATAAACCGGATATATATATATATATATGTATGTATGTATGTATGTATGTATATATATATATATATATATATATATATATATGATGACAAAATAGATATAGTATTCGTACAAAATAGTAATAAAAAAGAAACACACCGAGTTATGTGTTAATCAAAGTTTCGTCTTTATTTCATGCCGATGAAGTCTCGAATTAAGGACAAAGAGTTAATGAAAACATAACCCGGCGTGTTCCTTTCTATTTCTCTCTGTTTCTTTCTCTCTTTATCTATCTATCTATCCTTCTCTCTGTTTATGTATATATATATATATATATATATATATATATTTATATATATTTGGTAAAACTGGTAATTAGTAAAAACATGAAAGAGTGCGCGATAATATTGCAGAGCAAATATGTGTTTTTTTTATTATCGTTTTGTCTGTTTGGTTACATATGTATCTGCTGTTGGACCATGTTTATGATCCAAAAGCCTCCTCAGACCTCACAGGTTTTCTGTGAGATCTGACGAGGCTGTTAGATCATAAACGTTGTCCAACATCAGATACATATGTAACCAAACAGATAAAACGGTAATAAACAAATAACACACACACGCACCCATATATATATATATATATATATATATATATATATATATATATAAATATATATATATATATAAATATATATATATATATATATATATATATATATATATATATATATATATATATATATATATATACACGACACTGTCCCTTAGTGCCATTAAACATCGGGAGCGTATGGGGATCGATATTCGAAGCAACATTAACCACGACGGATGTATTACTATTTTCGTAAATGTAGATTACCGTAAATAGACAAAGTTACGAAGCATACATATTTTTTGCATTTATTAAAACATTTTATTATATTGGAAACTGAGATTAGTAAAAACCAAAATATTTCGAAAATGACTACATACGTTCGTATATATGGTTGTAGATTACATGCTTATTAAAATATGTGTATATTAACGCTAATATTAGTGTATGCACTAGTTATTATACATGAGTATACGACGATATTCGTGTACACAGGTGTATAAGTATATGCAAGAGAACTTGCGGGTTAGTAGAGGAGACGCTTTTAAACCATTTAATCCTTGACTTCCCGCAGTCATCTTCGTTTATATTTTTTGTTTGCTTTACAAAGTTCAGAGTATTTTTTTTTTTTTTACTGTGTAGAAACGAAAAAGACATCAAGAAGATGTCTGGAAGTAATTAATCTAGCTTGGTCGTTATCGTTGCAGTAAATACATGCATATATATAATCTATCGCACACATGTGCATAAAATACAGAGCACATACACATACGTACATACACACATGAATTTTTACATGATATATATAAATATATATATATATATATATATATATACGCATGTATATATATATGCCCTATATACGTATGTATGCACATGCGTTCATAAACAGGTACACTATAATTATAACACACACACATGTATATATACATGTGCATTTATGTAAATATATATATATATATATACATGCATATGCATGATAATATCTATTGCATTATGTATATATATATATATGTCTCTGTGCGTATGTATACATATGTGTGTCTGCTAATATGCGCATATGCATACAAATATTCTAAATAAATATTAGAATACACACACATATATATATACGTATTCTTCGTATATGTACATATATATATATATATATACATTAATATTTATATGCATATACATAAGTATATGCATATAGAAACCATTCATGCGCATTTACACACATACACACCGGAACAAACACACTGATATATATATATATATATATATATATATATATATATATATATATATATATATATATATATATATATATATATATATATATATATATATACATGCATCTATATATGCACCTAATTATATATTGCTATTTGTGTGCACGCACGTATTTTATGTCTGAAGATAAAAACTCTCGGATTATCGTAATTGATTTTGTGGCTCAGAACTTCAATATTGAAGCAACGTCTATTGATATGCCATATCGCCTGGAGACAAACATATAGACTTTATTTAAAAGCTGCGTTTCATAACTCTTTTCCTTGGTCTTATGCGGCTATCATGTGAATAAATAGAAAATATGAGAACGGCACGATGTACAAGCAGACGTACCTCCTCCCCATTCCAAGCTTATGTTAATTCGTAAGAACACAAACAATGAGTTTACAATTCAGTCATATTTATTTTATTTAGTGGATTATCGCACAGTACAGTTCACCAGTAAGTTCGATAACGTCTTTAGAATAACAAGCAATGAAAAAACGTATTATTTATATGTTATGTTCTAGTCTAGTTTGCCACTTTTTCGTTGTCCACTCAACAAGCATGCATTAATCTGCCAGGCTTATGCATTATTAGTCATAAAATCCACTTAAATATTATATTATAATTCAGGCTGATCTAAAATCGAACACCTACCCACAATCTATTGCAAACGTCGCTGGAACAATGGTGAGGTCCTTCTACCATTTCATTAGATAATTACCTGCTGATGCAATTTTCTACCTATATAAAAGCCAAGTACTTCCAAGGATAGAATACTTTTGCCACTTCTGGGCAAAGCTCCTAGAAAAGCCGTATCCTGCCTGGACAAAGTTCAAAAGTGTATTCTTTCTTCCCTACAACCTCTTCCCCACTTTCTGCTCTATTGTAATTTTAAGTGTGTGTCCGAGCTCCACCCTAAGATCTCCCCTTGCCAAATTTTCGCGAAAAAAACACCCGTCTTCTGAGACTACTATCAATAATTTCCCCAAACCATAATCTACTTCTAAACCTATACGTAAATCGTTATGAACAAAGCGTCTTGGAACGGCACGCTTGTGGAACTCCCTTCCGTTTGCCTGCTTTCTAAGTGATTACGATTTTGTCTACTTCACGTCCAACGTAAACAAATTTTTGTTGAACTGTCCACAAGTACTTATTACTAAGATGGTGCCCTCTTAACTACAGTACACTCATTAATCCTAATCGTCAGGTGGCCTCCGGACCTGGATATGTGGTGATGTCTATGTAAAAAAGAGAATTCTGGCAGGGATCGAACTTTTTTATAGCGCTATCACTCTATCGATTATTACATACTACCTTATATATAGAAGCAATTTCCAAAGAAAAAAATGTGTTCAGTCACGCCGTCCGAGAGTAAGAAGAACGTTTGTTAACTGTAAAATGCCTGCAGGCAATGTAGGTAAGTTTGGTCAGACTGTCAGTATTATATGAGGGTCATTTGAAAAGGAGCAATAACACATTTTTAAAAAGAAAAAAAAGTTTGAATAATACTGAAGCTGAACGCATTTCAATATAAAACATAAATATTATCTCTGTAAAATTAAGTAACTTTAAAGCAATAAAAAATTATATGCTGATATAAATGAATTATGAAGTTAGAAAACAAATAATTATAAACATTAAAGACCAACGATGAATAATTTTAAAAGTGCAAACAAACGATAATAACTTTAAGAATGAATACAACCGAGAAAATACAAAAAAATGCAATCGAACAAATAATTTAAATACAAACAAACAATAACAGTTATAACTGCAGAAATATTGTTTTAATTTAAGTTATTCAGACGGACAGAGTGGGGAAAATTATTGACAGTGGTTTCAGCTAGACAGGTGTTTTTCGTGAAAGATTGGCGAGGGGGCAGATATTGGAGCTCAGACAAGCACTTGCCATGGGAGTATCGTAAAACAAAGACAGGCTCGCAAAGTCTATCCTGTGGGAGACAGGTTACAGGGGTTACAGGGCATCCCCATTAAGCCACGAAGACTATTTTGTACTCTGTCAAGACAGGTTATGCTGCTTTTAGCAGCTCCTGCGCAGATGTGTCAACAGTACTCTATCCTTGGACGTACTTGGCTTTTATATAGATAGAGAATTGCATCAGCAGTGAGATATCTTCTGGAGCGGTAGAAGGATCCTATCATTTTTCCAGCACCTTGGCAAGAGACTTGGTGTACGTGTTCTATTTTAGGTCAGGCGTAAAGGTCAAACCCAGAAGCTTATCAAAACATGGAGCTTCCCCTAGTCGATAGCCATCCATTTCAATTGATGTCAGATGGGGATCAGAGCGGTGACGATGAAAAGATAGGAGCTTGGTTTTAGATGTATTAAAAATAACCAGCCACTTATTCCCCCACTGTACCACACGCTCGAGATCAGTGGGGACAGAATCAGAGAGAATTTTGTCATTTACAGCCTTTGATGTGTTGCCATAAATAGTCGTGTCATCAGCATGGATATCAACGAATGAATTAAGTATGTGTTTTGGGAGATCATTAATGTAGATCAGGAAGAGAGTTGGGCCCAGGGCGGACACCTGAGGAACGCCAACATTAATACTAGGTGCCTCCGATATCTGCCTATCAACCACTACTCTTATGAGCCTATCAGAGAGAAATAATTTAATGACCGAGAAAACATTTCGGGTTATACCGTAGCTGGAAATCTTGTGAAGTAGATCCTTATGCCATACTTTACCGAAACTTTTGATATGTCAAGAGCAATTGCCCTAGAGAGGAATCCTTTGTCGAGTGGACTGGTTGAGGTGGTGGACTACTTCTCTATTTAATATGGATTCCAGCAACTTACTCATGACACTCAGGAGACTCATTGGTCTGTACTGAAAGGGAGACGAGTTATCACTTGACTTCTGAAATGCAGGGCATACTGATGATATTTTTCAGGCTGTTGGGAAGCACCTCTCCTTAGGGCAACGTTTAAACAGTGTTGTAATATGGGGGCAATTTCTGGTTGAAGCTTTTTCAGCACTATATTTGGAATGCCGACCGGGCCAGTTTCTTTACTGGGATCAAGGTGCATGATTAACTTAGCGGACAGATATCTGTATGCTGCATAACGTGTTGCCTGTTATAGGGGAAAATACGGGGAGTTGATGGCCTAAGTCGCATTGGGTAGAATTAGCTGCAAAGTTCTTGGAAAATAGTTTGGCCTTGCCTGATACTGAGGAGATGACCTAATGTCAATTGATGATTGTTGGGATAGAACGCACGTTTCTGTTCAATATCTTGTTTGCTATTTTCCAAAACTGTTATGAACAAAGCCGCTGCTCAGCTACATTGGATTTAACGGACTGAGCATATAGCTCTCTTGCATTTTTTTATTACATTTTACAGTGGTTTCTGGCAGTCCAAAAGCAACTCTAGTCATAGTGCATGTATTACGTTGGTTGCTAGAAAAAGTGATTTCTGTGCGGGATGGCAGCAGCACATTCTGGGGAGCACCATGGCTAGCTATTAAGTCTTGTTAGAATCTTTTTGATGGTATGAATCGTTCTATGCCTATAATTGACCATTCGCTCAGGTCCGATACTATGGAGGACACATCCTTTTTAAACATGGAATGTAGGGTTTTATCAGATATAAATGTGCGAAAGCTATCCCACTCAGCCGTAGAGTATCGATATACAGTATCGTGGAGAGGTACGTCTGAAGACTTATTGCATATCGTTCTAATTTTACAACGTTTTATCATCAAATCTTGGCTTCACCTTTATTACATCCTCAGGCCGAAAATTATGCTTACATACCTAAAAACATAACTGAAGAAACCATTCATACCATAATGTAAACTATTGCTAAAATCTAAGAAATATAGTAAACAAACATTTACAATAATAATAATCACAGTGTAATATATGTCCTGCTGCTACAATATATTTGTTCTGCCCTCGGTCAATGGAGGAGAAACACTTCATGGCCGATACACATTTTATTTTATTTCTGTTCCTATCCAGAGTGCCCCTTTTTGGGGAGCTACATTTTCCCATATTAAAAACCGACCTTGTTACCCACTGTGCCCTCCTGGGGAGGCAAGTAAATGAATTTAAGTAATATTTTTACAAATAGTCTCATGTAAAAATTATGTGTTAATAATTCTAAAAAGAAACAATAGATTTTAATATATAACGCTTAGTCACAGTCGCTTAGTTTCATTAATAGCCGCGTGGTCAATAATTTTCAAACCGACTTTAGAAAAAAATGTAGAACTTTAAAACATTGAAAATACTCAACGAAAGTTTTATTTATTATTACAGACAATTTGACAATTATTCTTGTAAAACTTATTTGTTTATAATTCTAAAAAGTAACAATCAATTTTAATGTATGACACTCAGTCACGGCTAATTTCATTAGTAGCCGCGTGGTGAATAAATTTTAAATGACTTTAGAAAAAAATATAGAACTTTAAAATATGTGGACATATTCAATGAAAGGTGTTATTCATTATTAAAAATACATTTTGACAATTAATCTCATATAAAAATTATTTGTTTATAATTTTAAAACATAAACAAAATTAAATTCAATTTTCAACTTTCCTGGTAGACTTTTTAGTCCTATAAGAAAATAAAAAGTTACAAATATCAACATAATATTTGCTGTATTAGCAATAACTATTACTGTTTCTTTAATTAATATTATCAATGTTATCAAACGTTATGAAAGAATTTGAATACAGTTCTAATTAAATACACGTTTAATTATTAATAAATAACATTACTTACTCGACTGTATTCGGTCGGAAAAAAAAACTTTCGCTTCTAATGGAACGTATACAAATTGAGAATATTTAGGATTAGAAAATATATATACTTTTGGGACCTTTTGGATAATTCCCCCGGCAATCTGTAACAACGCAAGAATACAACATGTTTGACAGCTAACTGAAAACTAGACGAAGCCGCTGTCGATAGCCTAGATCATATCCCTACAAGTGGATCTGATAATTACGTCACGCTGCCATGTGTAACGGCCTTCTTTACTCTTGGTAGCCACGGTTTAGTATAATTAAAGGAAATTTGAAACAAAAACATATAGCTCGCCAGCCTTTGCCATTATCGTAGGATGAACTCCTTTCGTCAAAAACAAATAAATAAATAAAATAAATGAATACATAAATAAATACCCATACATTTTGTTTAATATATAACATTGAAATAGGCCATACGCAGAAAAAATCGCGTGTTGTCAAAATTCAATATTTTAATTCAATTTTACCTTTTAAGCAGGTATGTTAATGCCTAAAAATCAAATGTATCATAGAGGTTCAAATACTCTGTATACAATATTTCAACGCTGTAGACCAAATATTCAGAGAGGATTTGATAGATACTTTTCGCGTGCACACAGAAATATAAATATATATATATATAACTAGTATTGGTTTTACTTAGAACGTATTTATTAGTAACATTATTTATTCGGCGGATTAAACACGGCATGCTTAAATATAACTCATCATAATAATGAAATAAAACCAACCATTTAATAAGAAACTGTAAAACGAAAAATAAATAAACGTGTGATTGTCAAAAGAATAGGCAAATTAGTTAACCTATATGTAGTCGCTCGTATATCAATGATTGTCTATATTTTTATAAATATTATTAATAATCATAAATAGAAATAGAAAAGGCTTACAATGTCTATCTCAAAGTTCGAAAAATTAACTTTATCGGAATTGAGATTGTAAACTTGATATTCATATATACGGACACATTTTACAGAGTAAACATGAAAAGTATTTTTATATCAGACTCGCTAAATTAACCCTCATCCTTGAGTGGTTTTATAGTTTTTATAAATAGTGACTCCTAATTATAAAAAAATATTAAATTATACAAATATTAAATATTCGTATACTATGTGGTGTTAGGTTGTAATGTCACTTTGCTAGTATCAGTTGATATCCAGTAAATAAGTTTGCGTTCTAAATATTTTAGCTTAAGCACATTCTTTGATTTTACATTGATGATTTTCATAAACAAGGATGAATTTAGGTCGACGCTTTACGATTATATGACTAACAATACAATTATTTTTTTAATTTCATCTATTTTTCTGTTTATTTGTAAAAATCTGCTGACGAATCCTTTTTTAATTATGTTCTATTGTTGCTATTTTGTTGTTGAGGCAGGAACAAATTGTGAGTTTCTTAAATAATATATTAGTCCAATCAGATTTATTGCGCATAACCGCAATAAAGGGCGAAATAAGATATTTAACCTGTGTTATAAAAGAAAAAATTGATTTTTTGCATATTTTTCCTTCTTACAAATCTTTAATAGCATTTTTGTTCTGTCTAGTAAAGCATTTTTTTTTAACGGTGAGCTGCAATTTGATTTCTCGACCATAATGAGTACCTTTTCGTTGAATAAGATGTGTTTCCTTTATATTGCTTTCGCATCATTTACAAAAGGTTGCCTTTAGAACAAAGCTGTAAAATCTATTAGCCAAGGGTTTTCTACTTACTAGTGAGCCATGACTTAGAACAATAAATACAATGTATAACCCTTGTTTTAGAAGTAGGCACACATGCGCTGCTCCTTCCTTGTAGCGTACTAGTTTGCCAATAACAAATTGTAGATGTAATATTGTATAATATTAGATCAGACGTATGACTGAACAAAGTGTCTCTGAAAGGGAAAATGATAGTGAGATGCTAGTTAAAGTGTTATATATATATATATATATATATATATATATATATATATATATATATACCTACTTCATTTATTCACATAAATTTAATATACGAAAGTATAGATTTATGCGTAAACTTTAAGTATTTACTTCAAAAGTGCTCAATATATATTTTATAAATTACTATATATATATATATATATACATATATATAAAGTAAAGGTGTATGTGTCTGTGTGTCTTTGTGCCTTTGTACATTTCAATACGCAATGACTCTGGCAATTTTAAGTCTACAGACTCAAAATTTGATATTTATGGTACTGAGATTTGGGAAAATCTTTGTCATCCGTTGTTGGCCAGAAATTTGGGGTTTGACTGGTCAGAGTTTAATGATTTCAGATTTGAGAAGTCTACCAAACTCATCCCCCAATTTTGGGTAAGGCCAATTGAAATATTAGATACAGGTTTTCTGGGCATGGCTCTAACATAACACCTTCATTTGAGCCCAAAACAATAAATGTTAAGGGGTTATTAAAGGAGTAAACGTTAAAGAACAATTGACGCCTTTTTTTTTTTTTTTTTTTTTGCTTATCATACACCTCCAACGCCTTGCAATGCCGGGCTGAAACGCTAGTGTGTATATATATATATATATATATATATATATATATATATATATATATATATATATATATATATATATATATATATATTCTGACTAAACACACTGTAAATTTTAACTACATCATCTTAAAATCAGAGAACGTCTTCATAATTGTGATGCAAGTATTATATATTTTTTTTACACAGTGATCACCACTTTCAAGGCCCGGAAGCCACTCAGGGATAAGGGTTATTGCAAGTACATTAAGTTAGTGAGGAGATTTGCTGAAGTGTTTACTTAAGGCGGCGGTTCATTAGGAATTTGTTAACATTGGACTTGAAGACATCCAAGTTGTAGTACGTAGGGAAGCAGGCAGACGGAACAGAGTTCCACAGGCGTGCAGTTCTAAGAAAGAAGCTTTGTTCATGGAATCCGCGTTTTGATTTAGGCACAGATATAGAGTGGGGGAAATTTTTCACAGTGGATTCAGCTAGACGGGTGTTTTTCGTGAAAGATTGGCGAGGGGGGACCAGAGATAGGAGTTCAGACGAGCATCTTCCATGGAAATAACGATAAAACAAGGACAGGCTCGCAACGTCTCTTCTGTGGGAGAGAGGTTGCAGGGTAGAGAAAAGGGCATCCCCCACTAAGCCACGAAGTCTATTTTGTACTCTGTCAAGGCAGGATTAGCAGCTCCTGCCCAGATATGGCAGCAGTATTCCATCATTGGACGTACTTGGCTTTTATATAGATAGAGAATTGCATCAGTAGTGAGATATCTTCTCGAGCGGTAGAAGGATCGCATCATCTTTCCAGCGACCTTTGCAACAGACTTGATGTACGTGTTCCATTTTAGATCAGGAGTGAAGGTCAAACCCAGAAGCTTGTCAAAACAAGGAGCCTCCCCCAGACGAGAGCAATCCATCACAATTGATGCCAGCTGGGGATCAGAGCGTTGATGATGTAAGGATAGGCGTTTGGTTTTGGATGCATTTAAGGTAACCAGCCACATCTTCCCCCACTGAACCACGCGCTCGAGATCAGAGGAGAGAGAATCAGAGAGAACTTTGTCATTTACAGCCTTTGATGTGTTTCCGTAGATTGTTGTGTCATCAGCATAGATGTCAACGAATGATTTAAGTATGTGTTTAGGGAGGTCATTGATGTAGATCAGGAAGAGAGTTGGGCCCACGATTGACCCCTGGGGGACTCCAGCATTTATATTGCAGAACTCCGATTTTTGTCCATCGACCACTACTCTTATGATCCTATCGGAGAGAAATGATTTAATGATTGAGAAAACATTTCCCGTTATACCGTAGCTGAAAATCTTGTGAAGTAGACCCTTATGCCATACCTTGTCAAAGGCCTTTGATATGTCAAGAGCAATTGCCCTAGAAAGGAAGCCTTTGTCAAGAGATTCACTTATCCTGTGGGATATAACCGTCAGCACATCTGCGGTAGATCTTGCAGAGCGGAAACCATATTGTGTGTCACTAAGAAAGTTATTCCTGCTGAGGTGGTTGACTATTTCTCTATTTAATATGGATTCCAGCAACTTACTCATAACACACAGGAGACTTATAGGTCTGTATTGAGAGGGAGATGACTTATCACCTGAATTCTTAAATATAGGGCAAACTGAAGAGGTCTTCCAGGGAGTCGGAAAGCACTTCTCCTTAAGGCAGCGCTTAAATAGTTTCGTAAGTATGGGAGCAAGTTCTGGTTGAAGCTTTTTTAACACTATAATTGGGATGCCATCAGGGCCAGTTGCTTTACTGGAATCTAGGTTCTTTATTAGTTTGGCGACCTCCTGCACGGATATCTGTATGTTACCTAGCTTGTTCTGTGTTATAGGAGGAAATAGATATGAAATCTAAGGTGGGGTGTTCCAAATGTAATATAACTGAAGGGGGAATAAATTCTAAATATTTTAATGTAAGCATGCTATGTGCAACAAATAAGGTGATGATCGTCCAAGGAAATATTAATTGAAAAAGATCAAGGTCAGGTGCGATTAAGTAATGGAAATCTTACATTATTACAGACGAGAACAATGTGCAAAGAAACAAAGTCCAACATAAGTGATTTCTGATGAAATACATACAGGGAGAGAAGTAAAAAAAATGGGCCTTATATGGCTGTATACGGCTCGGTATATTAAAGTGAAAAATCGAGATATGTTTGATAAAATAGCAACTCTCCATTTTTAACGCCCAGTGCAATGAACTGGTCTGTTGAAAAGTGATCAACCTGAATATCAATCTCATCAATGGTAAAATCATGCTGTACTTTTGTACTGTCCATGTAAATGTAACGTTGACAAAGGAGCGATCGGTTAGACGTCAAAATGATCATTACAACAGTTCGTAATGATATTTTTATTGGTTTATATCTGCTTAGATTGCAGCTAATAATAATTTCTACTGTACACTCTTAAACCCTTATCCTTGAGTGGCTTGTTGGCCTTGATAAGTGGCGATGTCTATATAAAAAAACAGTGGCTCATAAGCAAAATAGCGATTGAGTATAGTAATACTAAATAAATCATCGCGAGGGTTAATTAATAACCCACAAACACGGTATTAGATTGAATATAACTCGTAATACTGGACAATTTAGTGTCAATATGCATCACATGTCGAGAGATCCCGCCGCGGCAACTTATATTAGAATAATTTTTAAATTGTTTCAACAACATTCAGTAAGTTATTATTAGTATAGAAAGGTTTCAATAGTAAAAAGATAAGATTTAGATGGATATCAGTTTGGAAGGTTGTATTTACCTCGATATGGCAATGGATCAGGAAATTTATCAGGGGTATATTCGAATTACGTAGCAGTAAAATCAACAAAATATTGCAGAATTGCAGCACTACAGCAGAGTATACACACACAGACACACACATAGACACACACACACACACACACACACACACACATATATATATATATATATATATATATATATATATATATATATGTGCATATGTATTTAAAGGTTTGACTCATATCCAGATGAACTACATCTAAAATTGCAAGTTTTTAGACTAGAATTGGCGGAGTAGTTTTGGTTTTGTCTGCAAAGGTCGATTCTTTCAACTTTGATATCTTGGAAGCCAAATTATCGACCAAAAACTGATTTAAAACTTGCTGCGTGTCTGAATACATTTTATGTAAATTTCAAACGTTCAAACCTAAAATTGGCTGAATAGTTTGCTAAAAATCGTAAAGGTCAAATGTTTTTCAACTTTGACCCATTGGCAGCCAAATTCACGACCAAAAACACATTAAAAAGCTTTCCCAAATTCAGAATACACTTTATTACAAATTTCAAATGTTTCATCAAAAACTGACTGAATATTTTGGTAGAGACCGCAGAGGTCATTTGTTTATTATTGTGTCTCCAATGTTGATCCATAAACATTATTTTTTTTTAGCTTAAGTCAAACTTTTTATCAATATCCAAGTAACATACTTAAATTTCATTTGTTTAGACCCAAAATTGGCCGAGGTGTTTGATAAGTTTTAAAGGCCATATGTTTGAACTTTACCTCTTTGACAGCTTATTTTTTGGCCAAAAATAGATTTAAAAGATTTTCGTAAATCTGAATACTGCTCATGACAAATCTCGAGTCCGAAGACTGAAAATTTACAAAGTAGTTTGCTAGGGAAATTTACACACATAGACCCACACACGCAGAAACAATAGAAAAATGCGAGCGTGTACAGTTATATGGTTAACACGGAAGCGTAAAGGATTACTTGTTAAAACTGGAAAAGAAAACGATATTCTAGTAAAAAATAAATAGAAAATTTAAAAAAATTGCAGCATTAAGAATTAATTATATAATGTTAACTTGGTTTAAAAAAGTAATGATGCAGTATTTTAAGTTATAAATATATTATTATTTTGTTTTTGCTCGTATATATTTTTATATTTTATATTTGTTATATTCTATATATTATACTTTTCCAGTTTTAACAATTAGTCTTTACTTTTCCATGTTAAAGCTTAACCATATCACTTTTCATGTTCGTTTTTTTTAGTGTAATTTATTATTTTAAAGGCTTCCAATAAATTCCCGTGTTCTTTGTTTAATTTCAGTCTTATCTTTTTGCCGCCAAAAACGTAACATACACATCTGTAATAACAATGTACGGCATCCGTCTGCTTCCAAAAATCCTCCCAGTTATCTCTCTTTTACTTTTTTCTTTCGTCTGTTTCACCTGTTACTTCTCTTCTAGCGACAGCAGTAAATTAGTAGCAACCCTAATTGCGTAAGTGACGCGGTTGCCATGGAAACCAATCATTAAAAAAAATCGCTCACGTCCTTACGGCTTTTTACTATTTAGTACACGTATAGATTCACCATAACTTTTGTTTTCCGGAATGAAATTATTTTTTTTTTCATCATATAGCTGAGAACGTGATCTGTATACTCTAATAGTTCTTTGAAATTTTGTCGAAAAATGAGTGAGCGGTGGAGCTTGAAAGCACGTGTTTGAAATATGTATGCATGTATGTATGTATGTATGTATGTATGTATGTACGTGTATGTATGTATGCATGTATATATATATATATATGTATATATATATTATTGGTAGTATTGTTAAGTTATTTAAACAAAGATGTGTCAACCAAACAGTGCTCAATATTTAGACAGAGCAATATGAATATGTTGAATATAAAGACTAGTGGCTACACATATGCAAATATGTTTTAGTGATCACCCTTCTAGGGAAAATCCTGGGGAGACTTTTTTGGCCAGATGACATGATTTTCCCGAGCAGGGTGATAGAAGCTTTTTAAATTGTGGGATGTAATATAAGTGTTTTCACAGTCAAAGAACGTCGCAGCTCAGTGACGACATGGACGTCAACAAACTGGATTTTCTGCCCTCATTTATCTTCATCAGTTGAACACATGCGAAGTGAGCATCCTGCAACTTGAACAAACTTTTACTGTGGAAATAATTATACCATCTTTCAAATTCTATAAATTCTATTAATTTGCTTCCTCTGTTAGTTTGTTGAATAACATCGTTCTAGCGTGTGTAAAAATCATACTTGTAAGAACTCGGCTTGCGTTTCAGTGATTAGATGAATTCATATATATTTTGAGACAGAGTAGGTACATTCCATTGTCGGATTTTTCGCTTACGTGGTTGCTTAATTTGATTTAATAGACTTTATTCAGAGTGGCACGTCTGCTTAAGTGGCATAATGCTCGTCACGCATGCAAGAGATTTAGGTTTCGAAAATTGAGTTCGAATTAGTTTAACCGGTGACCCAAATGAGAGCGAAACTCGAGTCTTGGACTTTCCGTGTGTTGGCGTTCATGACATGTGTGAGCTGCAACGTTCAGGACATGTGTGAGCTGCAACGTTCGTGAACATATAGATATATATATATATATATATATATAAATATATATATATATATATATATATATATATATATAAGCGAGATAAGACACTGAGAGAATTCAGATGAAAAATCCTTATTGATATTACTTGAAGTAATACTTTCAAGGAGATCCTAGCTAAAAAGGAAAAGATCAATATTTAAGAATAGAGCAATATATAAGTTTCGTGTTTAAATGTTAAATTCTGAAAAAAAAACAACATATAGAGACATATATTCGATTTAAGAATTTATTGCTTGACAAAAGGAATATATAGAAGGGGTTATATTAATTTCCTTAATCCATGGATTTTCAACAATGGATCACATCATCAGAGAAAATGAAATGCAGTTAGTAAAATGTTCAGTTGCGAATAGACGCTATTTTGCTTTTCAGCACAATTATTGAACATGTTTTTGAGTAGTTGTGGAGAATTATATGGAGAAAATTATAAGAAAAAGAAGTTGATACAAGCTGGGTAATCCATTATCGGAAGGAGTCTAATGAGGTACGGGGTTAAACATCCAGGTAGGCAGAAAATAGGCCCATGGGAGAAAGTGATAGCCCCATATAGCGAAAGCGTACTGCTCCTTATTGATATTTCGAAAAGTATACCTGGCCGCCCTATTCGGTGTTGCGTTGATGGGGTGTTGGTTCCTGTAGTCTAAATGCTTTCTCGGTGTTGACAAAGTAAATCCGAAATTGGGTGGATATGCCATTCCATTGTAATTATCCCCGTGAGTAATAGATATTGAGCATTGTGTTAAGTGTGCAATGGACCTCGAAATCAATAGTGTAGTTATCAAAATAGCAAAGATAGTAAAATAATCCTGGAGATGATATTCGGAACGGTGCGTTAGAACGGCTTGTTTGAGATGTGAGTCACTGTAGAAAGATCGTTTTCTTGTTCATAGTGGGTGAGGGAAGCCTTTTAGATGAGGGACAGAGGAGAGTGGGGTGAAGTATAGAAGATAAAGAGAGAGGGGGAGGTTAAATTAGGGCGAGCATGCAGGTTCGAAATTGAACTTTTTCGGCGATGGGGAGGAGGAGTTGTATTTTAGTATACTTTAAAAGGGTTGACCATTTGATTTTAAGTTCAAGTGGGAAATGAATAGTCTTGTGATTTTCAATGGGGTGTGAGTGATAGGGGGTGGGGGTGCTGTTCTTACTGTGGGAATGGGTGAGCCGATGAGGTGGAGATAGAGACGTGTCATAATGTGAAAATATGGAATGTTTGTAGGGTTACTTAATTACGTGATTTTAAGGTTGGGTTCTTTTAATTTTTGTGTATATTTTAAAGGTTACTTGGTTAATTGAGATAATTCAGTTAGATACGTTTGTTGTAATAGTTTGATCTAGTTTAATTATGGTTGCTTAAATGATATTTAAACTACATATATTTTTGTTTGGATACGATCTATGAATGAGTTTTTTTTGTGGTTCGTTGAGTTGGAATTGATGTTTGAGTGAGTGATTTATATACTGTGGTCAATTATATATTTGTTCTATTTTTATAAAGGGGAGAGTTGATTTTAATATGGGACTGGGTATGTGGTCGCTCAGGCGTGGTTAATTTTAACTATTTATATACTGATTACTTGTATATCCACCTGTACAAACATAAACATAAGTGCAAATATAAGCAGATATATACACTTATACACGCATACATACGTACATATACATATATAGACATAGAAATATACATATAGATAGTATACATTTACGTACAAACACTGATCCATACTATGCTTACATAAATCCACACTTATATACATACGCATGGTTATACTGATGCATATGTGCACTCAAATACATATATACACATAATAACGCAAACACGCATATTAGAGAAGGGAACTACTTATACAGCCGGGAATTATGTATCCGCGCGTACTCGAATGTACAACTGCGGTCATAAGCACGGCCGGACATCGATATAATCAAATACAAGCATGCAACTCATACTCCTTTTAGCATACTTTCGTATGCATACAGAAAATATACAACTACATAAGTGTTATGTCTAGAAAGAGATAAAAGTGGGCACACTAAGACATATATTATACAAATACAGATAACGTGCACCTACCTTTAAATATATGTATATATATATATATATATATATATATATATATATATCAACAAATGATCGGGTTTATGTAACAATTCTATTTTAGAGAGGGGGGTATTCCCCCATTGCCAATAACATTTAATATGGTCTAGGGAGATATAGATAGTTAGAGTGTACCAATATACGGCTAAGGTGTGTTACTATGTTAAATGTCAAAGCTCACAAAAGCACGCGCACACACACACACATACACACACAAACAACCATACATACGCGTATATACGCACCCCCACACGTGCATGCATACATATATACACTACAGCTCATAATCCTATGCATATAGGCTCAACATAAAACGAACGGAAAAGGAAGAGTTCTAAAGAGATAGCTTTGAATTTGGGGTTATCAAAACCAAAGCAAAATATGATGAAAGTAAAAATAATATAGAGACCCCCCATAATTTATTATATCATACCTATTCACACTGAAAAACTTATCACAATATTCTGTGGATCTATATAAAAAAAAAAAACATTGTTAAACTTTGTGACATATTTCCATTTTATGGAAGTCAGGCGCGAACGAACACCTCATACTTTTATAATACCATATTTCTTCAAACAGAAACATAATCATCAAAGTATACTTACGCAGATAGATATGAAAAGTCTTTATTAAAGTGCGTGCCTATTTCCATTCTACGGAGGCCAGGTGCGAACGAAAACCCCACAATTTTATTTACCATCCCTATTTAAGTAAAAACATACTTATAAAAGTATTCTTATGTATATCTATATCAAAAACACTTGTAAACGTGTTTTTCTTTTAAATTTAAAATTTTCTTATTTCCATAGTTTGGGGACCAGGGGCGTACAAAGGCCCCACAATTTTTATGAATCCTTACTTTGCCAGATCAAATATACGCATTCCTTTGTCTCGTTACGTCTCCTATTATTATATAAGATTAGTTTTCTATAATAGTCCATCATATAGGAACCGATTTGTGACCAGACACACAGACGTTCAGCTTTATATATATATATATATATATATATATATATATATATATATATATATAAATATAAATATATATATATATATATGTATATAGGCATGTCTGTACACATATGTTAAGGTAATTTTCTTTATCTGATGTTTCTCTCATAATTTCTCTCATAAAATCCTATTGCCATCAATACAGCTGATGTTTAATTAAATAATACTTAATACTTAGCCTTTTAAAATACAAATCATATCGGAACACAAATACACATGCATAGTTTGAAAAAATATATTTAACCTGACTATAATTAGTCAAATTGCTAGCTTATTGCTTGTTTATTGTATTGTATTACTTTTCTAGATGTATGCAATATTTGGTCGATATTAACAGTTATTAATTATAAGGAAATTCTCAGTTAGGAAAAATGATCTTAAATTTGAAAATGCTAATAAAAAATATGGTGCCCAGCTATTTATCCAGATATTATAGGAATAATCTTTTTTTCAGAATCATGAGATTATATTTAGTATATGACCATTATATGTTTTTGAAATATTTAGTAGCTAGATATTCTGATACAACAATGACCTATATCAAAACTTCATAGAGATGTAGTATTTATTACTCTTTTTATCTCTATTGTTTCCTATGCTTTCTCTCTGTTATCTATTATACTTTCTTTCTCATTCAGTTTTTCTTGATTTTCAATGACGACACCAATTTTCTTTTATTTGGAGTTTTTTCCGCTCTTTTTTTTAAACCACGGCGTACGTCTGAGATGGAAAACTGGTTCGATATGAAAAGAACCCAAGACGAACTGGAATCTTTCTATTTATATTAGCAATATGAAAATAACGAATGTTTAGAAATATATCCTCGATCCTCCTCTACCTACACAGAAAAATCAACCGACACATATACAGAATATGAAGAAGGATATGTTTTCTGAAACTATATATGTGAGAATCGTTCGTATCAATTACAATCTGAATTCCTTTTCTTATTCCCGTGTCTTTTTTTACGCGTATCACTTTGTTACCTTGTAAACGAAAATGGACATATTTTACCAGTAAGCATCGGAAACGGGTGATTTGCTTCCACATCTGTAACGATACGAAATGACGAGAAGACATTTGAATTGCTATTATATGAAGAGAAACATTCTTTATGTGTTATGTACCCATTAGAAATGGGGCATAAATTCTGCGTTCAGAATGTGTGTTTCATTGTTGATTTACTCTTGCAATGCTTATAGATAAATGAGAAATTGCTTTACGCTGGATTGAAATTCGCGCAATGAGTCTTCCATTTTCCTAATATATACAACACTTTTCGTTTTATCAATAAGCACACCATAAATTGACCAGTGTCTAGATTAAATAGAATAAGACTTGTTTATATTATTTTTTTACAGTCGTTTAAGAATATTGCTCGATAGTAGGGAGCTGATGGCTACATTTCTCCACAAATAAATTTTTCTATGTGTGGTAATTTAATAGCGATGACACCAATTCTCTGTAGATCGTCGATATTAAGAGTTGGGAAGCGTGTCAATAGCAGATAAGTGACCATTTGATTATTCTAAGCGCTGTATATTTTTCCTATGGCTGTGATATCTATGATGCTGTTAACTGCAAATAACAATAGAAGTCCTATGAGAGACAGTATTAGAGACCTTCATACCATACAATGTCAAAAACCTAAGATATATCTAGGGCTACTGCGATGCCCTCCCCTAGCTGTATCAGAATTTTTGTAGGAATTTTTGACACCCCTAACACGAAACTGCGAATAAAATATAAAAACCTCGTAATTTCTCTGTTAAAAGTGGGTTATTTATTTTCTTTATGGATTATACTTCAAAAATAAACTATTACAGTTGTTTTAAAAGTAATAGAAATATTTTTTAAAACAGTAATGAATTTTCCGAACTCAATATTTTTCAATTTTTAAACTTTCAAAATCTATCAACATTTTTCTATTGATTCTATTATTACGATATTTTCAGGGTCAATGTGAAATTTTATGTTCTTTCCAATAAACTGAATATAATATTTTAGACAAACGTTTTTTTTTTTAAATTCACGCCCCCCCCATTTGTGTAAGTGTCACACATTTTCAAGTTTCTCTTAAAAAGTAAATAATTAATTTATGTTGAATAGTTTTATATATCACAAATTGAAGAGAAAAGGTCAATAAATAATATATTCAAATTTAAAACAAAAAAAAATCCGTTTTTTAGAAATTTACCTGTAAAGTCCGAAGTTTAAAACTTTAAAAAAAAAAAAAACACATTTTTTTTTATTTAATGAAACCTTAGTCCTTGCTCCTTTAATTGAAAAAAAATTAGGGCTTGAATTACATTTTTCGAGGAGTTATAAGCTTGGAAAGATGGGGTGGAATTATTCACTATTTTCACGAAATTTCTGACACCGCTAGCCCTCCCCTGCTTTGTCCAATCAATTGTATGTAAGTTCAGAGGTTACAGTTTAGATATTTTCTGTGGAACGGACTTGCCTAAATCCATATAGATTGTCGGTCAAAAGTTTAGCATCTCTAAAGTATTGTACTAAAGCTGGGTATATTATGGACTAGAATATTTTGGGGGAAAGTGGGAGGAGGATAATAGTGCGATATTCTAATAGGGCAGTTATTTCGCCAGACTTCCTGAAAACTGTTACCACAGAAGCAGTTTTCCAGCAGGCAGGAAAAAAAATTAATATAGCATTTGTAATAAAGTTAGGAGAGAACTGTAGCTACCTCGGCGGATATCTTGTATCAGAAGTCTTTGTCTTTGCAAAGTAACAAAACATTTTGCTACAATGTCAATGTGCAGTTCTAATAAAGAAGTTTGTTCATGGAATCTACGTATAATTTTAGGCAGAGATAAAAAGTGGGGGAAATCCTTGATATTCTCTTCTGCTAGACGGATGTTTCTTGTGAAAGTTTGGCGAGGGACGACAATAGATTAGAGCTCAGTCCAACACTTGCCATGAAAATAACGAAAAGCAGATACAAACCCGCTATATCTCTTCCGTGAGGAAGAGATTTCAGGGAAGAGAAAAGGGCACCCCCTAGGAGGCTATGGAGTCTATTTTGAACTTTATAAAGGCAGGATAAATCCTTTCTAGCAGTTTCTGCTCAGATGTGGCAACAGTATTCTATCGTTGGACGTAGCTGGCTTTTACATCGATAGAAAATTGCATCAGCAGTGAGTTGTCTACTGGAATGATAGAAAAATCATACCATTTTCCAGCGGTCCTTGCAATGGATTTAATGTATGTGTGCAGTATAATTACAGGAGTAAAGGTCAATCCCAAAACATGAGGCCGCCGCAAGACGAGAGCCATTCATTTCAATTCATGCCAGATGTGGATCAGAGCGTTGATGATGTAAAGATAAAAGCTTCATTTTATATACATTAAAAGTAACAAGCAACCTCTTTCCCCATTGTACCACAGGCTCCAGTTCAGAGGAGAGAGGATCAAAGAGAACTTGATCATTTACGATCTTATGCTACCATATATAGTAGCATAAACCTCTACGAATGTAGGACGTTATTTGGAATATCATTCATGTAGATTAGGAAGAGAGTGACGCCAGCATTAATATTGTAGGCTTCTGATTTCTGCCTACCAACCACTACTCTTACGAAGCTATCAGACAGAAATGATTTAATGATTGAGAAGTGAGCAGCCATTTGCAGCTATACCGTTGCTGGATATAACCTTCTTCTTGATTCCAGCAACTTACTCCTGGCGTACAGTAGACTTATTGGTTTGTATAGAAATGGAGAAAAGAGATCCCCTGAATTCTTAAATACAGAATATACTGATGAGATTTACCACGGTGATGAGAAGCAATTATCCTTTAGACAACGTTTAAACATGTGTATAAATAGGGGCTCTACTTCTGGTTGAAGCTTTTGTAGTACTATAATTGGAATACCGTCAGGGCCGGTTACTTTACTGGAATAAATGTTTTTAATTAACTTAGCAACATCACGTCCAAATATTTGTATATTACATAGAGTGTTTCTGGTATTGATGATAGGTGGGATAGAGCACACGATTCTGTTCAGGATTCTGTTTGCTTTTTGCCAAAAATGGTGAAATCAAGGCCGCTGCTCAGCTCCTTTTGGCTTAACAGACTGAGCATACAGCTCTCTTGCATTCTGTATTACTTTTTTACATTAGGCGCTGGCATTCCTGAAAGCGGCGTTAGTCACAGTACATCTATTATGGCGGAAGCAATGGAAAAGATGATCTCTGTACGCAATGGCAGCAGAACATTATAGAGAGAACCACGGCTGGCTACACCGTTTTTGCTTGAACATTTTTCCAAGGTATGAAACGGTCTATACCTACAATTAACCATTCTGCCAAGTCTTATACTATAGAGGACACATCATTTTAAAAATGGAACGCCGAGGTAGATCTCATATAAATGTACGGAAAATATCCCGCTCAAGCATAGAGTATCGATACACTGTACTATTGAGAGGTACATCAAAGAACTTGTTACATTTCGTTTTTATCTTAACTGACACAACAGAGTGGTCGGAAGATCCAATTGGAGACAAAACGTAAGCTGAACAGAGTTCGCGGCAAACTGTGAGAAGACGTCTAGGAGACTTGTATATTGGCTGTAAGTATCGGGCACACGGGTGCGAGTGGGTTCATGAACAATCTGAGTTAGATCGTAAGCAATGGAGCTACTATTCATTATCACTCTTGTTTGAGTGAGGTAACTATTCCACATTGTGAACATTGAAGTCTCCACAGGCATGAATGTTAGCTGAAGGATAAGAGATAAGACGTGGTCATTTTTTTTTCAGATATGCTTTTGTATCAAGTGATATTATTTTTGTTTTTTTCTAACGAGATTATTTCTAATATGTTTAACGGCCTTTTTTTTAACTATTTTCTAACATATAAAGTTTTATATGTGTGTGTATGTTTTTCTTTTCTTTCTTTATGAATGTTTGTGCGTGTGTACGTGTGTATTTCTTTGTTTTTGTCTTTTTTTCAGACATTTTATTGTGTTTTTATGTGTTTTCCTTTATTTTATTTTGACACGAAATCTCCTTTCAACCTCCAGAACCTGTTCTCCATGTTGTTTTTTTTATTAACCAGCTTAGATATCGCATGGTCGATGCGAATAGGTCACAACAAACGAAAATGAGTATGTGACATTTCTCAGGTTAATTTGATAATATAAAACGGGTCACATGTTATATGTTTGGTCTGATATTTTGTTAATAATCTTTTATTATAGTATCTGTATTAAAACATATTAATCGTATGTATATTTGTTCTGCACGTAGGATATGATATTGACGTGTCAACTGAATGATGTTGTATCAGAAAGTTATACCACGGGTATATATTACGCTTCATATATAAGACGTAGTACATATGTTTCATACATTTATTCTTAAAGAATTCTTCTATCCTCCGGCTGAGCTCCATGACGAACCATTAAATGAGCAGCACCACCCAATTTAGACAGCTATGCTTTCATTTCATGCGAAACCACAGGAATAACACTTCATATTTTATAATATAAATTTATTTTAATTGTCTCAAATTTTTCCTCATGGTCTGCATTTCATTTACATGGTTATTCTTCCTGCCTGCTTCCTGGCCGATTGTTCATCCCGGTGAGTAGACTCCAACTCTGTCGTCTATTTACTCTGATGATCAAACAACTAACTACCGATTCAAAACTTCCCGACATCTGACCTCACGTCCGTTACACCATCATTCAAAAGGATACATATTTCTCATGTAAACCTTACCATCTGTCCTCCTTCAGAATCGCATTGTTTTTTTTCTGATTGTTACTTATTGTTATTCCTCTATTTGAATTGTGAGAAACCGGCCATTATTAATTTTAAATATTGTTTATGCTGGTACCTTCTGATTTGTACGTGGCCATGGTGGGGTTTCACACAATTGATATTAGTCATTAGTCGCTTGTGATTTCCGCTCGAGATATAATGAGATTAATTCGTTTGAGATTCGCCAAACTCTCAAAGATTGTAAACTATAGCACGTTATTACAGTAATTGTTATAATTTTATTGCTTGCAAGTCAGTATAATTATTAAAACGATAATTCCTCATATTATTAGTTGCATTAGTAGTAGCAATTTCAGCAGCAACAGGAAGGTTATAGTTTTTTCGTCGTTATCAATGATCTGCGTGCTAATTTCGAACCCAGTCTGTTCCACATACCCGTTTTTACTAAGATTTTTGGTTGGTTGGTTATTTTTGTTTTACAGCATATCAACCTTTTCAGGTCATTTAATGTCCAATCCAGTAATTTTGAAGTAAAAAAAAAAAATTAAATGTTCTTGTTTTTTCCAAGTCGATTTCTATTTAACCCATAGTTGGAATCCTAACAAGTACTACAACTCCAGGTCAGAGCGGACATCGGAGCAATGGTAATTAATGAGTTGCTCCATACTCCCAAAACCCGCAAGCCGAGGCCTCACCATCGGATATAGTTTAACGTAATATCCAGGACCATTTTTACTTAGGAACGTTGGCAACATTCATGTGGTTTTTATAGTAAATACCTGATATCCTTCTAAAATATTATTCGTCATAAAAATATATTTGAGAGACTAATGCAAACATAATCATCATCATGAACGCTGCCAACAAACAAACAGTACGGCAACAGCAGTATATGAAGTAGTTGTAGTAGATGGAACAGTAAAATCAGTCAATCACTGGGGTTTACTTATAATTAGTTTCTGATGAAACAAAGCTATTCCTCTTGTTCATTAATGTCTGTAAATGATATAACATTTCCACATTTCTCAATTCTCGTAGTTTGTTTCACCCACTCATTACAGTCGTTAATTCTGGTTTATATACTTTCAACCAATATGCACGACAAAATAATTTTGGCTAGCTGGGAGTAAAGACGAACAATCTCTTTCTTGTAAATAATCGCTTTAAGCGGCGTCTACCTATCTATCTATCTATCTATCTATCTATCTATCTATCTTACTTTCTTCTTTCTTTCTATATATCCATCTCTCTATCGCATACTTCGATATGCATTCTATTTTAAAGTATTTTATTCATAGGTACATTATCAAGAGAAAACATCCGCACTATCCTATATTTATATGAATTTCTAATACAATATTCCAAGTTGAATTTTCATGCATATAAAATCCACAAAAATCATATACATTGAACCTAAAGAAAGCTTAAGTATATATGTAATAGCAAACATCACAGGATTTATATGTGTGTTCAGTCGGTCTCTAGAGAAGCTTGTTATAAAAGAGAATACTCACGGACCAGACCCACATATTACTAGCATCTCAATAGAAAATGCTTAGATAGACAAACACGGATTCTAAACCTAAACTCCATTAAGTTTCGTTCTCACAGATTGGATATATTGTTCAGTGATACATTAATTATTTTTTTAAAAGCTACAATCCGTCAATGCCTATTGTTACTGTATGCTTATTGTTAATGTATGCCTATTGTTACTGCATTCGTGTTACTGCATGTTTATTGTTACTGCACGCTTATTGTTAGTGCATAATTATTGTTACTGCACGCTTATTGTTGCTGTATGCTTATTGTTACTGCATGCTTATTCTTGCTGCATACTTATTGTGCAACATGCTTATTGTTACAGTATGCTTATTGTGCAGCATACTTATTGTGCAGCATGCTTATAGTTGCTGCATACTTATTTTGCAGCATGTTTATTGTTACTGCATGCTTATTGTTATTGCATACTTATTGTGCAGCATGCATATTGTTACTGTATTCTTATTGTTGCTGCATACTTATTGTGGAGCATACTTAATGTTACTGCATGTTTATTGTGCAGCATACTTAATGTTATTGTATGCTTATTGTTGTTGCATACTTATTGTGCAGCATGCTTATTGTTACTGCATTGGTATTGTTGCTGCATGCTTATTATGTAGCATGTTTATTGTTACTGTATTCTTATTGTTGCTGCATACTTATTGTGCAGCATGCTTATTGTTACTGCATGCTTATTGTGCATCATGCTTATTGTTACCGCATGGTTATTGTTGATGCATGATTATTGTGTAGCATGTTTATTGTTACTGTATTCTTATTGTTGATGCATACTTATTGTGCAGTATGCTTATAGTAATCGCATGCTTATTGTGCAGCATGTTTATTGTTACTGTATGCTTATTGTTGCTGCATATTTATTGTGCAGCGTGCTTATTGTTACTGCATGCTTATTGTGCAGCATGCTTATTGTTAGTTCATGCTTATTGTTACTGCATGTTTATTGCTACTGTATGCTTGCTGTTACTGTATGCTTGTTGTTACTGTATGCTTATTTTTACTGTATGTTTCTTGTTACTGCATGCTTATTGTTACTGCATACTTATTGTTACTTCACGTGTATTGTCACTGTATGCTTATTGGCATTGTATGCTTAATGTTACGGTATGCTTATTGTTACTGCATGTTTATTGCGAATGCACGCTTATTGTCACTGCATGTTTATTGTTACTGCATGCTTGTTTTACTGTATGTTTATTGTTCCTGCATGTTTATTGTTATTGTATGCTTATTGTTACTGCATGTTTATTGTTATTGCACACTTATTGTTTCTGTATGCTTATTGTTACGGCATGCTTATTGTTTATGTATGCTTATTGTTGCTGTATGCTTATTGTTGCAAAAAATTTATTATTACTGCATGTATATTGTTACTGCAATATTATTTTTACTGTATGCTTATTGTTACTGCATGTTTATTGTTACTGCATGCTTATTTTTACTACACGCTTTTTGTTGCTGCATGTTTATTGTTTCTGCATGCTTATTGTTGCTGCATGTTTATTGTTTCTGCATGCTTATTTCTGCTGCATGCTTATTGTTACTGCATGTTTATTGTTACTGTATGGTTATTGTTACCCTATGTTATTTTTACGGTATACTTATCGTTACTGCATATTTATTGTTACTGCATGTTTTTGTTATTGTATGCTTATTGCTACTGCATGTTTATCGTTACTGCATGCTAATTTTACTGCATGCTTGTTTTCTGCATGCTTATTTTTACTGCATGCTTATTGTTACTGCATGCTTGTTGATACTGTACGCTTATTATTACCGCATGGTTATTGTTACTCCATGTTATTGTTACTGTGTACTTATCGTTACTGCATATTATATGTTACTCCATGCTTGTTATTGCATGTTTATTGTTATTGTATGCTTATTGTTACTGCACGCTTATTGTTACTGCATGTTTATTGTGCAGCATGCTTATTGTTGCTGCATGTTTATCGTTGCTGAATGTTTATTTGTACTGCATGCCTATTGTTACTGCAAGCGTATTGTTACTGTATGCTTATTGATACTGCATGATTGTGTTTGATGCATGCTTGTTACTACTTATTGTTGCTGCATGTTGATTGTTTCTGCATGATTATTGTTACTACATGCTTTTTGTTACCGCACGCTTATTGTTACTGCATGCTTATTGTTACTGCACGCTTTGTGTTACTGCATGCTTATTGTTACTGCATGCTTATTGTTACTACACGCTTTTTGTTACCGCATGCTTATTGTTACTGCATGATTATTGTTACTACACGCTTTGTGTTACTGCATGCTTATTGTTACTGAATGCTTATCGTTACTGCATGCTTATTTTACGTCATGCTTGTTACTGCATGCTTATTGTTACTGCATGCTTATTGTTACTGCATGCTTATTTTTATTGCATGCTTATTGTTATTGCATTCCTGGTACTGCATGATTTTTGTTACTGCATGCTTATTGTTACTGCATGCTTATTATCACCTCATGCTTATTGTTACTGCGTGCTTATTGTTACTGTACGCTTATTGTTACTTTATGCTTATTATTACTGCATGTTTATTTTACTGCATGCTTGTTACTCCATGCTTATTGTTACTGCATGCTTATTGTTATTGTACGCTTTTTGTTACTGCATGGTTAATGTTATAACATGTTATTGTAACTGTATACTTACTGTTACTGCATATTTATTGTTACTGCATGATTATTGTTACTGCGCGCTTATTGTTACTGCATGGTTATTGTTACTGCACGCTTATTGTTACTGTATGCTTATTGTTACTGCATTCTTATTGTTACTGCATGGTTGTTACTGCATGCTTATTGTTACTGCATGGTTATTGTGATTGCATGCTTATTACTGCATGTTTATTGTTAATGTATGCTTATTGTTACTGCATGCTTATTGTTACTGCATGCTTATTGTTACTGCATGGTTGTTACTGCATGCTTATTGTTACTGCATGCTTATTGTTATTGCATGATTGTTACTGCATGATTATTGTTACTGTATGCTTATTGTTACTGCCCGTTTGTTGTTACGCCAGGATTTTTTACTGCATGCTTCTCGGTTAATTCGCACGTGTGCTTTGTTAGACATGATTAGAAATACTAGCTTTATACTTCAAAGGTCAAATACGATTTAGTTGATATAAAGAAGATTAAAAAAAGTTTCAAAAATTGAAAGTAGTGGAAAGTCATGTGTTTATAAGAGGCGTGTTTACGTGTTAATATTTTAGTTTGTTGCTTACTGCAACTCTAAAAATTACGAATAGTTCATAACAGAAAATAATTAAGAAAAATATATTTTCAAAGTATAAAAAAACTAAGATTAAAAGCAAAAAGTCAAATTAATTTGTTTGTAAAAACAGTATTATTTTAGAACGTAAACACAAGCGAAATAAAGCATTTTCATGGAAGTCAAGAAAGTAATCAATATTTAACGATAACGATTTTCCATTATGTCTCCAAAAAAAGAATCTTTGGTTAGAAAAAACAAGAAAATTTAAAATTCTTAAAAATTCCCATTGGATTTCATATTGGCTTCATCGATTAGAAAAAAATCAATATTTATAAAAATATCAAGAATTCCGAATCAGAAAAAAATATTTTCGTATGTTTTTTAAAAAAAGTACTAAATGTCTCTATATTCTTCATCATGTGATGAGGTGAAAAAAGGGTAATTTTTATTTTTCATGGATGTTTACTTGCGTAGTATAGTGTTTCTATATGAGGATAAACAAGTTATTTTGAGGCAGACGTATATCACTTAGAGGCCTCAAGACTGAGGTAGCCAATTTTGTCAAACATGTGTACATGAAAACATACATTTATTTATTCACATCATCTGCTATCTATGGCATATGTAATTAGCAATTCTTCCGTATCAATATTTTTAATATATATATATATATGTATATATATACACACATACATATATATATATATATATATATATGAGCAAACAGTTAATAAAGTATGTTAACAACATTTTGAAAAATGAATTAAAAACATATTTAATCTGAAAAGGAAACACTAACTAAACGGATAGTCCTTAAAACGCGGAGTTTCAAAGAAATACTCTCCTTCTCATCAGGGGGTAGGAATTAGCAAAATGCGGGATCGGATTTTGCATACAGAAGTATTTGATGAAACATCAAGTAAGTCAAAGATCTTACTTGAAAACAAAATAAGTTAAGCAGAGGGAATATGCTAAAGAAAAAGGTGATTACACATGAATGGATATATATATATATATATATATATATATGTGTGTGTGTGTATATATATATATATATATATACATTGTTGATCGAAATGTGTAATATATCCGTCAAGTGTGCATGTGTATTTAATTTTCATTTATATGAAACTCGCTCACCCCCCCCCATAGTTTTACATTCGAAATTTTTACTCTGATATTTTTGTATTAAATACATATGCACCCGTGTGTTTTTATTTCCACTGTGGTGTTATTATATACGCAAAAATAGTTTCCATTTTATTAATTCTACAGGTTAGAGCAAAAGTAAGAATGTTATGTGTTAAAAAAAACAATGAATTATAACAGTTTATTAAGAATAGGCTAATTTTTTTGTCAGTTTATTCAAAAAGGTATTCAATTTTATAAAGTAAAATGTGGACTGTGAAATCTTTCATGAGATGACCATTTCTGATAATGGAAACTTTCAAATATCCCGTTATTACTCTCCTACCTATATATATATATATAAATCTATATATATATATATATATATATATATATATATATATATATATATACATATACATATATATAATATGGAAGCAAATTTAAAGCCAATATTTATTCAAAAGAATATTTATTTGATTATAAATATACGTATTCGACAGCATCGTCCTCCTCAGGATAAAAACGGATTTCTCTTCCCTCGCGGCAGGAGATTACTAAAATGTAAGTAAGTGTGTTCTTCTTCATCGGTGATAATTTTAATTCCCAAATCACGTGATCCCCGTATTCGTCTGTGAATGAATTATGACAATGTTGTCTCTGTAATAAAAGCATTGTTTACATTTAAATTTAAAATGTACATACATTAAAGATAAGTGAAAATAAACTAACATTTATTTATTGTTGAATCAAACAAGTTTTAATCCCAGCGTTAGGATAGCACTAGTTTTATTATATCCATAAAACGAAGAAAAATAGAAACCCACATTTTTAAAACGAGAGGGCTATCTAAAAACAAAATAAATTACCCCCACGATCGAATAAACTGCAGTCGGATAAATTCTGTCTATTTAAGAATAAAACCTTGTAGAATTGCGGAAAACTGGCGTAATTAATATCGCATTATAAAACAACTTGTTTAAACAAATGGGTAGAACATGCCAGAAAAAAATCTAATAAAAATAATGACGAAAAATAAAACTAATATGTAATTGTAAACATATTTAGTAAAGCATGCAATTACGGTTGAATATTGTGTCGGATTTTTCAATTATAAGTTACATCAAAAAATACTTTGCAAATCGACTTTCCTCAAACATTACACTCACATCGCACAGTGAAGGTCAATAAGAAAAATATTAATGGCGAAGCTTATGTAATATTATATTTGAACGGGACAATTAAATAAAATAAAAACGAGCGACCTAAAAATATTCGAATAGATTTGGTTAGGATCGGATAAACGATTTAATATTTTGGAATTTAATAGCCACCATCTTTATTCATAAAATATACAACTCGAAGAAAGTCAGAGAAACAAAAACTTACACTACGGCAATCATTAAAATTAGAGTAAACCAAATAAGACATTAAAACTAACGACTCGGGTAATTCGAAAGTACGTCGTAAAATAAGGCAATACTTATAAAGTGCACAGAAAAGAAAAACGTCTATAATAAATTTGCATAACAACAGGTTCTGTTTATACAGAAAATCGGTTTACTCGTTCTAGGAAAACGCATAAAAAAATCAGCAGCTAGCATGTAGGATTGATAAATACGAAAAGTGTGTAACTGTCTCGGCTTCCGACATTTCAGTTTCTTTGCATAATCATAGAAATACCAACATTACGGAACTTGTGAAACAGAATTCGGATTTTATTTAGAAACTAAGGAATTACATTATTCAACAACATAGATCTTGAAATGATGGTAAAGATTTGAAATATCGGGTATATCATACAAGGTTAAAACATGCTTATAGACGACACTAAAACCAATTCAAAACTTATTTAGATGATACTATGCAATGGTTACTAGTGAATAGAAAGCCGATCGTCGCTTTTTTCGGACGTTTGATCCAGACCCCCCCCACCAAATAAGGTTGAAAATGAAATAGTCAATTACGCCAATTCAATGAGTCTTGACAAAGAGCAGAAAGGATGTTAAAAAGCTTTTGCAGCGGGGAAAAAACATGGGAACACGTTTAACGGGAACTCTTCTCTGTACAATATATACTTTTTTATCGAATTGTGTGGAATGCGTGGCTTCGTGCTGCACGCAAGCCGAGGTTCCGACCTTAAAATCAGTCGCCCTCGAAATCAGTCTGACCTCGAAACCAGTCCGACAGAACTGGCCTATTTCGTTTAAATTTTTTTTCTGTCAGATTAATTCAATTGTTATGGGTAGAATAGGATGTCCAAGTCCCATGCATTGGCTTTCAGCTGCCAGGAAGAACAGGTTTATGGCTCATTATTCGATGGTGCCATTACCTTGTAACGCCAACAAGGCTACTCACACGTAGTTTTCATTGCACTAGTGCCCCAGTGCTTGCGACGCTGACCAATTCACCCATCTTTTAACCTTGTGGCATATGATCTATCAATGTTAGATAGGTAATTACTGTTACCTGTGTACTGTCGTGGTACGCCATTTTGGCGCTACGTGCTACGACTGTTGCTACTTTTAGATTTTGTTTTGTTTCAATTGTTTCTAACCGATATCAGTTCCTGTCGGGTCATAATAATATAGTTGAAGTTCTGCTCGTTATTTACGAGCGAAATTTAGAGCCCGTCGACTTAAAGTTTTGCTTAATGCCAAACAGATATTTGAATGTGTCTAAATATGTATTAATTGTTGTAGTAGACGTTGCTGCTTATTAATCCTTAATTGTGAATAGAACGGATACCATAATAATTTATCCCTTTTACATTATCATTACTAAAGCACATTAAAACTTTTAGCATAATCTGAAAAGTGCAGGGTGGAACGATACAAGTGTCGTCCAACAGAAAACAATACTACAACTTAATTTTAAAACTTTTATGAAGACATCAATTATATGTCGTTCTGATAGACAGGATATACATGCTACACGCTCTTACAATATCGGGGAATGTTGATAAATAAATTGATCTGCTCTACAGTCAGGATAAAAATCAAGCGCCCCGTTCGAATTCGAGAATTGATGTAGAGAAGTTAAGGTTTAGGAAACAATGCATTCGTTTTAAAAGCTGGTCTCAATCGTACGTTCGAATGCCATTGCGGCATCTTGGAGAGAGTTTACGACTGCAGTACATTACTCTGCCAACGTGTGATTAGAATATGTTCGAAGGAACACCAGGTTTGGCTTGATGAAAATGATCCAACTCTCATCTCCCTGCTTAATAAACCCATACAATTTGGATTACTGACAAAAATTCTTCAGAATGGCTAAAAGGTTAGGCACAATCTCGCCTCCGGAAAATGAGCCAAAACTTACAAAATGTGGCAATATATGCGTGATTTGTAAACATTCTTGCAAAACCTCAAGGGGGTGTTTGGTCTCAATATTTTCCTCGGGTGGCATTCTACTCACTGATAAGAAAGAAGATCTAAGCGCTGGGCTGAACACTTTTTAATAATTTTAAACAGAGAATCGAGAATGGATCGAGGAGTGATTGATGATATTTCTCAGAGGGCAACCATCGAGACACCTGCTGATAGTCAATCAATGTAGGAGACTGAATGGACTGTAAAGCAACTTTCACATGGTAAACCTCCAGATCATGACGGCATACCTGCAGAAGGCATTTGATACCGTCTATACGGATGTCCTGTTGACTTTTTTGAGGATGCTGGGCATTCCAGACAGGATGTTGAATGTGATTGTTTCCTTTCACTAAGGAATGGTGGTGACAGTGCGTTCTAGCTGTGAACAAAGTGAAACATTTGAAGTGTCAAATTGAACTAAGCAAGGACGTATGTTTGCTCATATCCTATTTGCTCTTTTTTATGATGTCTGAGACAACTTTCAAGCACACATCTAGATGTGCAGGTGTTGAGTATCGAACCAGTGGAGTATTATTAACCCAGCTAATGTTCAAGGCAAAAACCAAGACTTTTATGCAGACTGCTCTCTTGTCATCCATAGTCTTGATCACATGCAGACCATCCTCAATAGAATTTCTAGTGCCTGTAAGACCTCCGGTCTTACAATTAGAATTAAAAAAGGAACTATTAACAAGCTAAAAACAAACGCTACGCTCTCTTCACAACCAGTGGCATGTGTTAATGATGACATTTTGAAAACAGTATCTACTTTTACATACCTCGGATCTGTTGTGTCTGACGATGCTAAATTTGAAAAGGACATCCAAAGTAGAATTAATTAGACTTGTTACGCATTTGGTGAGTTTCGACACAGACTCTGGAACAGCCACGATGTGTCTCTTAAAGTGAAGGTGTCAGACTACAAATCTGTTGTTCAGTTAAATCTTCTGTATGGTGCCGAAACACGGATTTTGGCCACAAACATATAATCAACTTGATCCATTCCATATGAGACGTATGCGTTCTGTTTGCAATGTTGGATAGCAGGATTGTATTCAAAATAAGACTTTTGGGATATATCTTCTGCTATGATCCCAATTGAAGCTGACAACAGGTCGAGGAATAAAAGGGGATGCCACTTACCGAACTGTCTACAGTGGCAATTGCGGAACGCTTCCCGCCGATACGAATGTGTAAATATTTATAAGTAGATCGCCAGGGAACGAAGGGAGATAACCGATGTAAAATATCGGTATTGGATCATTTTTAATTGTGGTACAAATGCCATGATCGGGTCATCTTATAAGAATAAATGACTTTATAGTTCCTGAGCAATTGTTTATAGTCAACTGACAAATTCTTGCTGCCCAATAGGGCGTCTCCTGCTTCGTTACAAATATAAACTAAAAGACAACCTGAAGCGCCGTAGAATTTCTCTGCGTTCCTACAACGTGCAGCAGGGGATGACAGAGAACGGGCGAAGATGTGCTTTCTAGGGGCCAAAAAAGTTGAACATAACCGTCTTCGTCATATGGACGCTTTTCTGTGCTTATATGAAGGTCAAACACCAGAAAATTCCACCCCAAAATTAATATGTATGCCACTGTTGTTGGAAAGCCCGTGGCAAAGCAGGGTTATCGGTTCACTCGTGAATGCATCTTTGACCATCGAGCATTTGCAAGCCCACTATCTGCGGTGGAGTGTGCCGGACGTCTGCAGGATTGCAATTATGGCTGTTGTGTCACAGAGCTTAGGAGTTACTGAAGATTGCATACTCAACCCTCATTTATCGTCTTCGATGAGGGAATCCACCATGAGCGTGTGTGTATTTGTGTGTGTAAGTGTGTATATGCATATATATTTTAAATATTAGTGTATTTATACTCATGTTCACCCCTTATAAGGCAAATCACCGATTGGCTTTAAGGTTCTCTAAATTTAGACCATGCCTAAGAAAGATTAACAATGTGTTGCTATACATTACATTTATACTTCTGAAAATATGTACAATTCGGGGAGTAGGTAGCAGGAAAGTAAGTCCAAGTCTTGCTGTCGTATGAAAAAAGGGTTATTAGATTAGAAATCTTTCTTGCATTTGAGACGTCGAGAGTGAAGGGGTGTGATTTTCTTGTTAACCGGATGTGGTGGAGTATGTAACTTCTTTCAAAATTAATAAACTGTAAAGCACATTTACTCCCATTTTATTATGATATGTAATTTAGTAGCATGCATAAAGTAATATGCAGTACTTTAATTATGTATATATTAAATTTAAATAAAAAATTGCAATTGTAGCAACATTTTAAGAGTTGATTTCCTATATAAAATATACTAGCATGTTATATTTTTTAATTACATAGCTTGTTTATTCATGCAATATTTCTGACAAATTATGAATTTGGTTATGGAGTATGCATATATATATATATATATATTGTATATATATATATATATATATATATATATATATATATATATATATATATATATATATATATATATATATCAATATGTTTTTACGCATGTGCAGGTAACCTACATTTCCAATTTCTAGTTGTTTACCAAAAATTAGCGGAGGAGTTTGGTAAAGTTTTCAAAGCTCAAATCGTTGAACTTTAACAACAACATGTCTGGCAAAAAGTCGATTAAATCGATTTTCTTAAAACTCATTAACCATTTTGTTAAATCTCGAGTCCGTAGAAAAAAATGACTGAATAGTATGCTAGGGAAATGTTCACACACAGACGATAATTCTTTAAAGTATATAATAGATAGAGTAATTCACAATTAAGTTCAAACTTAAAAATATTTGCTACTAATTTACAATTTTTTTTTAAATCACAAGGTAATTACTATAAATTTAATAATAATGTCAACCCCAAATTATTTGTTATTAATTTACTATTTTCTCAAATCCAAGCATTTTACTAATAATTCACTATTAATCTCAACCCTAAAATTATTTTCTATTAATTTACTATTGTACTCAACTCCACACTTATTAAATATTAATTCACTCTTAATCTCAAACCCATAACGTATTTGCTATTTATTTACTAGTGTTCTTAACTCCAAACTTATTTACAAATAATTACCTATTAATCTCACACCCAAGATTATTTGATACACATTTACGATTACTCTTAAATCAAATGTTATTTAATATTATTTCACTACTGATCTCCAACCGAAAATCATTTGCTAAGTATTTACTGTCTTCTCATGTCAATACTAATTTACTAATAATTCATTATTGATCTCAAACTCAAAATTATTTGCTATTAAATTACGATTACTCTCAACTCAAACCTGTTTACTATTAATTCTTAATTAATATAAAACATACAATCGTTTGCTACTAAGTTGCTATTGTTCTCAACTATAATACTTATTTACTATTTATTCCTAATTAATCTCAAACACAAAATAATTGGATACTTATTTACTACTGTTCTTAACTCCGAACTCATTTACCTTAAATCCCCTATCAATCCCAAACCCAAAATTACTTGCTATTAATTTACTATTACTCTAAACACCAAGCTTATTTACTACTTACATATCTGTTCGGCTTTGCTCGGACCCTGTGTACTGTTCCTAACTGTCCCTGTGTGTGAATAATATTTATGTAAGATTTCAAATGATTAGGCCACCTTTGGGCTGAGTAATTTCGTAGAGACCGCAGAAGTCAATTGATTTTACATTTGAGCTATATTGTGACCCCTTAACATTCATGATTATGGTCTCAAGTCAAAACACAAAGTTTTACCCATATCCAAGTTACGTACATTTTAAATTTCAAGTCTTTAGACCCAAAATTGGCAGCGGTATTTGCTAGAATCTGCAAAGGTCAATTCTTTCAATTCTGATCTTAGGCAGGATAATTTTCGCCCTTAAACTGATCAAAATGCTTGACAAGTGTATGTATACGGGTTATGTATAAATTTCAAATGTTTAAAGAAATAATACACACTGCAAAGGTAAAATCTTTTTAACTTTGACCCCTTGGCATCTTAAATTTTTTGTACCCAAACCGATTAAAATGCTTGCTCTATCTCTGAATACCGTTATGTAAATTTAAAATGTTTAGAAAAGAAATTGCCTGAGTAATTTAGTAGAGTCCGCAGAGATCATTTTTTTTAAACTTTGATCCCAATTTTGACCAATTAGCATTTGTTTTTTTTGTGTGTGGGCTCTAATCAAATTAGATGTTTGATCCATGCCCAAGTAACTTACATTTTAAAGTTCGAGTGTTTTGATCGAAAATTGGCGGAGGAGTTTGCTAGATATTTCAAAGATCAAATCTTTGAACTGTTATCACTAAACAGCAAAGTCTCTTACCGAAAACCGATTAAACAGATTTTCTCAAATCTCAATATCCCTTATATCAAATTTCGAGGATCTAGACGGAAAATCAACAGTTATTTGGTGTGGAAATGTGCACAGACACACATACTGGCACAATCAGGCCTTTTCACTTTCATAGAGAGATAGATTAGTTCACTATTAATGTGAAACCCCAAATAATGTGCTATTAATTTACTATTTTCTCAACACCAAACATATTTACTATTACTTCACTATTAATCTCAAACTCAAAATTATTTGCTATTAGTTTATATTATTACTTACTTGCATTTCTGTCCTGCTTTGTGCGAGCCCTTTATTCTGCTCATAACTTGTCCTATGCGTGAATATACTTTTATGTAAAATTTCAAATCTTTGCATCAAAAAATGTCTGAGTAATTTCGTAGAGACAGCAGAGGTATTTTTTTTTAGATTTGACCCCAATTTTCACATTTTAACATTGTTTTGCTTTTAAATCGAAATAAAATGTTTGACCCATGTCCAAGTTACCTACATTTACAATTTCAAGTCTTTAGCTCAAAATTATCGCAGGGGTTTTGTAGAATCTAAAAAGGTCAACTCTTTCAACTTTAACCATTTTCTCATCCAAAACCTTTCTCTAAAACTTACTTAAATTCTTGTTGCATGTCTGAATATCCTTTATATATAATTTCAAATATTTAGACCCAAAGTTTTCACATTAGTTTGCTGGACACTGCAAAGGTAAAATCTTTTGATCTTTAACCCGTTGGTAGCTCAAATTTTAAACTCAAACCAATTGAAAAGCATGCCTGAACTCTGAGTACATTTTATGTAAAATTTCAAATGATCAGACTAGAAATTTGCTGAGTAATTTAGTAGACACCGCAAAAGTCAAGTTTTAACCCCATTCTGAACACTTTACATTTATTTTTTAGGGTTCAAATCAAATTAAAATGTTAGATCTATGTCTAAGTAACCTACATTTAAATTTCAAGTGCTTAGACCGAAAAATTACGGAGGAGACTGCTAGTGTTCTCAAAGGCAAAATCGTCGTACTTCACCCCCTTGAAAGCAAAATCTCTACCGAAAACGGATGAAAACGATTGTCCCCAAAGTCAATAGCCCTTATATCACATCTCGAGTCTGTAGACTGAGAACTGGATGAGTTATTTAGCAGGGAAAGATGCACAGACATACACACACACAGACAGATATACATTTTCAGTTTTATAGATATGTAGGTATGACTGTCTATTCTTTATAATGTGACCAATTCAAGCACAGCTATTCTGCCAGAATTGACGTCAATATATCCACGATAAACACCACCAGCAAAAGTCACCGACGGCGTATCTAATTCTTCATCTAAAGCGGATGTGCCTATCATAGGAGTGAGATGAGCTGTTTCTGCATCATAACTTTATTCTCTTGGCCGCTGGTATAGATGTGTATAATGAATAATGTACGTATAAAACCAAAACTGCTTTCAAAATTTCCGTTTCCTTTGTTGGGTCTTATGTTATTTTCAATTTACGACAAACTGTATGAGACGTTTGATGCCATCCTTCCGAAACTCACGCCTTCTTTCTTTATAGGAAATCTTTTTAGCTTTTTCATTTCTGCAATGATCTCCAATAATTCAAACGACACCGTTTATAAAACATTTATTAAACACTAAACGCTAATAATATTTACTACGACTGTGGCAAATCTGTGTTACTTTAACAATGACAAACACTGTTACAATTTTCGTTTGTCATATCTAATAGGCCCCAATCTAAGATTTAGGCATTCACACACCCTGGCCCAACATAACAGGCAACACGCATTTGAACAAATACATTGAATACATATACAAATACAAGATATAACCAAGGCAATTCCAAAGAATTGGGCATTTTTAATGCACTGTAAACGAATTGCAATTGACTCTATGTTATATCTACACAAAGTCATTGTTTGTATATGTTTTGTGCATCGTTGCCATACTAAAGCAAATGATTCAACAACTGGTCTATACCTCTTTGCTATAGTTGGAAAATGTAACACTCTAATAGGCCTTTTGCTATTAAACAGTTACAAGCACTAGCACCTCGCTATAATTGCGTAATCATGCGCTTCATTTCATTGAGAAGTTAAATGAAATGAAATGTGTGCGGGAATAATTAAGCACGGATAATTGAATTAGTAGACAAGCCTTACATGTTCACTATAAAATGCCCACGTGTCAAAAAATCACAGTTCTAAGAGGGTATTTCCTCGAACAGCTAAACATTGGAATTCTTTAATTGTTGCATCTTCTTCGCCTGTAGTATAATGTAGACATTACAATTGCATTTGAAAAAGCATCTCGTTGCTCGACCCCCTACTCAATGTGACTATAGACACTGCTTCTAATTCACAGTTGTTTCAGATCAGCAAATAATAAATCTCAGTTTTTCACATTGTTTCTTCATCGAAAAATTCGTGTATTCAATGGAGACATCTGTCTTATACTCCTTCAAGGGTCGAGACGAAAACTATATTCCTAAGTATGAAAGATAAATTACAACGCATATTATGTTGTAATTTGGACTTTCAAGCTGACCAGATGAGTATTTTATTCAATCGTTAGTTCAGCTTACAATTCCTGCACGTAATGTATATATATATATATATATATATATATATATATATATATATATATATATAAATTTCATTTTGCTTCGTAAGTTATCAATACAACGATATTTATACATTACCAATTAAACTGAAATTTTAGGCAGTTTATCATTTGAGTCGAGGAATGTGTTTATGTTATTAAAATAAATTTACAAATTATGAATTAAATAAAATAAAATATTTTGCGTAGGCCGAACTTGTGGGACTGTTTTCTGGTAAAACTGAACTTCTGGTCTAATTCATTTCATACACCACGATTTGACGACTCGAATTACAAGATTTCATTTTCTGGTTACTCGATAACTAAAAAAAACATCACATATTTCTTAAAATGTAAATTCATTTGTTTATTTATCCAATTTATTTCTTTTAAAATTTTTTCTTTGTTATATCAGGCAAAAATATTGCTCACCAGAAGGTGCGTTTTGAGTTGAAACATGTTGTAAAAATCACGGTTTAACAAAATTGATAGTACCCGTTTCTTCTGTATTTTTTTAAACATATTTTACATATAAAAATATATAAACGTTTTATTATTAAAACTATCAATTAATGGGTCAAAGTACATTTTTTCGAAGTAAATTTAGGGTTTGGTAACATGCTGAAATAATTACTTTTTGTTTTAGTTTTTCAGCCATTCCTATCATGGAGATGTAAGTGTATTTTTTAAACTATTCTGTGAATTCAACTAACAGTTTATTATTTAAAATTAAAGATATTGTAAAATTATAATAAAAAAAAATTGTTTTAAGTATTGCGGCAGTTGAATTTAACTTGAAAAAAAAAAACGTGAACGGCGCGTTCAACATTATAGCCGGATCCTATTTGGCAGTAACATCCGATTTGTATACGTTAGTCGATGAATGTTAATTTTTGTTGTGATTTTGTTTTTTACCCTAAGTTTTGATGCTGAAGTTTTTTTTGTTGGTTTTAAGAAAACCTTTTTTATAAAAATTGAAAGTACACCTTTTTTACGGAAGTTGATTTTATATGCGAAAATATTAATGCTTTTTCTTTATGTAAGAAATTCTTAGGTGAAATACAGAAAAGTTTCGACCAAGAAAATTGTTATTTTTTCCACCATTCTTACCATGGGGAGGGGATTGTGTGTTTAACTATTCTGTACATTCAACTAACAATTTCTTTTTAAATACAAAAGGTAAATTTTGATATTAGGTCCACCTCCATAAATTTTAACATGCGTAGGTTGAGGGTGTTTATTCCGAGAGTCGTTCTTAACATGGAGAGAATGTGTGGTATTTATTCCAAAAGCCGTTTTCACATGGGGAGGTTATAGGTGTTTATTTCGAAAGCCGTTCTTAATATGGCGAGGTTGCGAGTGTTTATTCATGACCGTCAGTGAATTATAATGCATAATACAGGTCTTTATATCTCGAAAATTACTTGTCTCTGCAAATTTAAAATGAGATTTTTTTTTAATTCAGCACCGTCAAAAAACCTTTAAAAGTAGCCATTTAAAAGAAAATTTTTGAGGTTGACTTAATTTTAAAAAAATACCCCCCACAAAATATATCGTGAAATTTAAATTTAACTTGGAAAAAGTATTTTAAAATAACGTGGTACCAAAAATAAAAATAGACAGACAACTCCCCCAGGTTTGTATTTGCACAAAGATTTGAAAAGTTTGTCAAAAAACAAACATATAACAAGTAAATGTTTTCAAAGGTAAGAAAAGTTACTTTTCTACCTAACTGAATATCTTTAGTGTGTTTATTTGGGTGGTATTACTGTACACATAGAGTTTACAAAGTTGTCAGGAAATAAAATATAACAAATATTATCAAAGATAAGATAAGTTACTTTTCTACCAAACTGGAATTTTTTAAAGTCATTTTATTTAATGTAAAATTTTTAGTCGACTCGGAAAACACAGCGTTTACCGCTATATTTTAAAATTACAAATGGCGGCAGACGGTGGTAAACACGTTAAGTTTGGGAAATTGAGTAAAAACTTTTAAAAAAAACATACAAAACACTGTTTAAAAAAAAAGGAGTGAGTTCCTGACAGTATTTTATATATCTTTTATAGTTTTACCTCATTTTTCCAAACATAACGTGTGCAACACAGTCTACCGCCATTTTTATTTTTCAAATATACCGATAACCACTGCGTGTATTCGAAACGATTAGACATTTTACACTAAATAAAAAAACGACTAAAATCTTATCTGTGATAACAATTATTTGTTATATATTATTTTCAAAAACTTTTTCGTATCTGTGCTTAGTAATACCCACCCGTTTTATTTAATGTAACGTTCAGTCTGCATGAAAACGGTATTTGTCGGTGTATTCGGAAAATGTAGATTACGTTAAGTTTGAGAAAATGAGTTTAAACGAAAATATTATACAAAATAATGTAAGAAACCCACCGACCATGTATGCCTATGTAACGGTAACATATATTCGGTAGGGTTCTGACACTATTTTGTATAGTTTTTTTTTTAGTTTTTAAAGGATTTTCCCAAACTTAACGTATTCAACAGAGTCTGCGACGATTTGACTTTTTCAAATACATCGATAAACACGGTGTGTTTTTCGAACCGTTTAAAAAATTTAAATGACATAAAAACATTAAAAATTATCAAGTTACGTAGAAACGTATTTTCCTTACTTTAACTTTCATTTATTTGCTTTTGGACAACTTTTGGAACTTGTGCATAGTAACCCCCCTCACCCAAATATTAATTAACGACTCACTTTTTTAATACAAAAAACAACAAAAAGCTCGAATTACCATTTCAACATTTTAGGAGCGTTCGGTTTAATCCACTCATTGCTGCTCGAGCCCAAGACATGATTGACGGAAACTCCTGAGGATCCGGATCCAATTCTGCAAGAGTACCAGTTTTTTGTTTTCATTTTGGTCTTTTTTTACGTTTTGGAGTGGATTGGGTATAAGAAACATGAATGTTTTCTTTATATTCGATATATATATATATATATATATATATATATATATATATATATATATATATATATAAAATAATGTGATTTATAATTTAAAATTTAAAAATCAAATTTTAATTAAATTAAAAATCAGTTTCATAAGAAAGAACAACAACAAAATCAATTATCTGTACGATCGTTTCGGAAAACAATGGTTTTTATTGTGGTATACATAAAGTTATGTAGAATAATTATATATAGTTTTTTGGTAAGCAAGGTCTCCTCATCAGCAAATTTAGGAGGGTTTTATTGAATTTAAAAGACACCATAAATAAACCTAGAATTAAAAGTAAGGCAAATGAATCTAAAAAATTGAAATAAAAGGTATGGATTTAAAATTTATAAGAAAATGTGCATATTCCTACGCAATAACTCTGTAAATTTTTAGTCTACAGGCTCGAAATTTTATATACAAGGTACTGAGATTTGAAAAAAATGACGTGATTGGTTTTTGGATAGAATTTTGCGAGTAAGGCTTCAAAGTTCAACGATTTGACCTTTGAGAACTCTACCAAACTCCTCCGACAATTTTCGGTCTACACACTTGAGATTTTAAATATAGGTTTTTGGACGTGGCTCTAACTTAATAACTTAATTTGAGCTCAAAACAATAAACGTTAAATAGTCAAATAAGGGGTCAAACTCAAATATTTCAAAATTTACATAAAGGATATTCAGACATATGGCAAGCTTTTTCATCGGTTTATGTCGCAAATTTTGTTTACCAATATATAAATGTATGTATGCGTGTATGTGGGTATGTCTGTATGTTTGCATGCCTGCCTAAAACTTTCAAGAGAGGCGACGGATTTTACCAAGATCAGTATCGTTTTAAGTTCGACCTTTCATACACCAAATATCTAAAAATTGCCTGAAAACATTAATATATCCCCCTTCAACTAGGCACTTTTCTACAGAGGGACCAGTTTTTCGCCGATATTTTTGAAAGTTATCCTCTCCTTTAGATTGTCTAGCCTTAATTTTAAAAAAATGGCACTTCCGGGTTGGTGGTGGTCGTAACAGCATAGACGTTAGGTGTTTACCCCGTTCTTTCCCTTCTTTGCGGTACGGGGTTGAACCTGCCTTCCTACTACCACATTTTGTTGCTTTTTCTTTGTTCAACAAACACATCCAAACACCCGGGCAACGCCGGGCTGAAATGCTTGGCTATATATATATATATATATATATATATATATATATATATATATATATATATATATACCATGAGACGTTGTTTTTTTTCTGAATAACACTTGATTACTATAGCAACTTTTACAACATTGACGTTGATGTCCAGTGCCCACTGTTTCCTTAAAAACGCGGATTTTTTCTCATTTAATGTAAATGAGTCACAATTATTATAATGTATGCATTATCATTATATTGAAGAAATACTGTTTTTGTATATATAAATAATTTATGAATAAATGTAAAAGAAACGCCAAGAATTTAACATTTTTATTCTGTTTATAAACCACAATAATATAAAGAGGTTTCCTTATTTTCTTCTCTGATTATAGTACTAATTACAGAAAGACATCTAGAGTGTTATTTGAAATGGTGGCTCTACTTAACAGGTGAAATGTGAAAAGGGTAACCTTTCTACCAATGTTTTACCATGTCTTCGAAACATTCATAGTTCAAAGCAGAGAATACACTTGCTGACCCTCTTTTTCCTCATTTTTTTGAGTATTTATTTGATTACGTCTTTTATTTTACTGTCTTGCCACAATAGAATATTTTATAATAATGCCAAATTTTAGGGGAAATACATTAAATGAAAGGGGAAATGTTGAAACTATTCAGAGAGAAAAAGAGAGATCAAAGAGAAAGGATGAGAGAGAGGGAAAGACAGAAAAACAGAAAGTTAAAAAGTGAAGCAGAGAGAATTAAAAAGTGGCCAAGAGGTTACATTGGAAGATAATTTTAGAGGGTTATAGACGGCAGGCGACTACATATATAATTTTTCATCATCATTTGCGTAAAATGATTAGGAATCCTCAAACCAAAAATATGTATAAATGTTTGGAGGTACAGGTTTTATATATAGTTGTAAATAAAATAGGCGGAAGTTTCTCAAGAGCTCTTTCGGCTATCATCTCATCTGGAGAAAATCGATAGCGTAAAAAATAATATTCTGTCGAAAGTTTAAACAGTTCTAATGTACGTGGACATCTAAAATTAAGTTTATTAACGTTTAAAACAATTAAAATATTGGCGCAACGAGAGAGAAAAGATACCGGAATAAAGATTCAAAGTTATCCCAAGAGAAAAAAAAATCGTTTACTGATTCCTTTTGCGTAAACCGTCTTTGTGTCGAAGTTTTGCGGGGTCTGCTGGTTTTAAAAGCACTTATTATTTTGCCGGTATCATTGTAGGATTTAAGAACTCTGCCTACAGCACTCTTGGACTGTTTCACTTTTACTTAAAACTCTTTTATGGTGTGCGTTTCATTGTGTAGCTTCAAATAGCTTGTCGTACAAAGTAATCAGGGTGTTTTGGCGTTTCCCCGTGGTTCCGGCGAATACAACGTTTTCAAATGACTAAGCAAGCTATATCCTTTAAGGGAAATCAAGACATTTAAATATAGCATACCGTTTGCATTGTTTTTCTACATTTTTGCCCCATACTGTTGGTCGGCCATATTTTAAAACTAAATAAATAGCTGTTATAATTCTTTTTCTATCCTTTGGAAGTAATTAAAATTTTAGTGTGTTATTAAACATTCACTAGTTAGTAGATAATTTGTAGCATTTGAAAGATTTTTAAATGTAGAAATTGGAAAAACCTCTCATTTAATATTTAAGAGGATGTTTTTCATACAATTATGTTTATAGTAATTAGAACTTGTTTAAGTAGCATTGTAGTATTGTATTCATGAATATGTCATGTTGCAGACATTATAGAAATGGATGCCAAGTGCAGACATTATAGAAATGAATGTTGATGGGAATTTAATTATCGTCGTCTTGTTTCGTATAACTATTTCCTGATGCACTCTTCGTAATGAGTCATGTACAGGTGAAGCAAAATTATTCTGTTTGAGTACAACGTTCGATAATGAGTACGTCCATTAAAACTAATCAAACAACAGAGGGTAGTATTACGTCGAAATCAATTACGTGAGAAAAATGAAGTTATCCTCTTTGTTTAATATTCTCTGCAGCCTCCAATAGTACTCGTCCATTTCCTATTAAAGGTTTTTTTTATCATAGCATGTGATGCGAATTATTTCAAGACTCTCTGCGGCGATTACAAATGATACGCAATATCAACTTACCTAAGTATTCATTCTGCAATATACAGGGTGTCCACAAAGTCTGGCTACATTATGTAGCCAGACTTTGTGGAAGCATCCTGTAGATTATGTAGCCAGACTTTGTGGGCACCCTATATATATATATATATATATATATATATATATATATATACATATATATATATATATATATATATATATATATATATATATATATATATATAGGGTGCACTACATAATCTACAAAATCGCACTACATAATCTACAGGATGCTTCCACAAAGTCTGGCCACATAATGTAGCTAGACTTTGTGGACACCCTGTAGTTTAGTACTGTTTAAAAATACGGTTACTGGCTCAACCGTTGCAATTCCATGCATTATTGAGCATTGAAATCTCGCATTTGGTAAATATTCACAATATTTAAATATAACTACACATTAAAAACTTACAAGCAGGTATGAACTCTTGCAACTGATTTAATTTTGTAAACAATTAATACTTATATCTTGCGCTTTATTTTTAAAAAGTATTAATTAGTTTATCTGAATATATCAGTGGTAAATAGTAAGTTTTGAATACTCACAGGAATAATCAAGTATAAATCATATAAAAAGTATTTTAAAGATTTACCTGCACTAGATTAATATTGACTTTATTTTATGGTTTATTTTCTAACGAAATTATTTAAGAAAATATTACTTATTCGCAAAATAGATCATTTAAATAAATTAAATAGAATGAAAGCAAAATTAATAGTTTCCAAAACGTTTACTAAATTCACTATTTTCATAGTCGCATTTACATGACTTTAGAAGTGTCATATAAGAAAAATACATAGAAAAATAAAAACAAAAAACATTAATGGGAAATAAGATGAAAAAAAGATTAACCATAAGATGAACACACGATATGGACGTTGCGGATCAAGTAGTAGAAGAGGAAAAAGAAAGAAATATTAAAATTAATGAAAATACGTATATGAAAAGAAGAGAAAAATTGCAACAGAAGAGAGGAATGTGGAAAACGAAAACAAAACAAAATTTGAAAAAAAAACATTGGTGAATTTGCATGCCGAACTTCCTTTTGTTGTTGAAAAAGATAAATATTAATAAGAAGCTGGAGAAAAGGCCGGAAAAACAGAAAGGTAATAATTGTATTAGAAAAAGAATGTAAATTAACACTCAAAACGCAGAAGACGGCGAGGAAAATACGAAAATGTCAAAGGAAAGAAAATAAGACACGTAAAAATTAAGAAGATAAAAATGCGGATACAAAAGATGAAGACGACGGGGAAAATAAGAGGAAGAAGATTTAAAAGAAGACGAAAGAAAAGAAGAGTAATGGATTACTTAAGAAAGAGTAATGCTGACTAATTGGGAAGAAAGATGTAACTGACGTCCAGAAATAAACAACATGTCCTTAGGTACTTGCCTCTTCACGAAGGCAGAGTAAGACACAAGGTTGAATTTTAAAGTTACGAAAATCGAAATCCTCAAAAAGAGACTATCTGGATAGGAACACACATGTTTAAAAAAGAGCCAGTCAAACGATTCCTCCTCCATTGATCAAGAACAGAAAAAACAAAGTGTAACAACAGAAAGGATACTACACTGTAGTATCTTGGTCCGAAGTCCAAGTATCTGCTTGGTGTAAAGAAGCAACCGTAATTGATTGCGATGCACATCCTTCAACACACGTGGTATAAACTGATCTAAGCGAGAATATAGCAGTGAGTGTTAATGAGAATATGTAAAAATGAAAACGCCACGTAGTTTTAGTAATAAGTAAATATTTGTTGAAATAACGTGTCTGATAGTGATACTTCTGAGAGTCTTTCGGTGTTCAGGAATAGTATTATCTAAATTGAAGAACAACTTATCCTTACGCTGTTAGGTTGTTGTCCACTCCCATTCCATCATTCTGATGGAGTTAGCATTGAAAGGCCCGGTCCGGTTTCTTACATGTTCTGGTAACAAAATATGTATAAAACTAATGTATTTATTCAGTTAAGAAAATTTTCGGTGTAATGTTGATTAGTAACTAATTAAACCGGTCATGTAAAGTATTGTGGACTAATTAAAATAAACGAGAAACGCATATTGCTACTATTGTGTGATTGCGGTGCTGAGATAGTGATTAAATGTACTAAAAAGTCCAAATTCTATTGAAAGATGAGGAAACAAAAACACGCAGTAGAATCAATTTAGAATGTTATGTTCGTAAGATCTGCATAAAGAATTGCATCGTCTGATTCCTATTACATCGGTAGTTTTTTTTGGGGGGGGGATCGTTATATACAGGGTGTCCGTAAAGTTACTATACATTCTTACAAGTTACTATACAGACAACCTGTAATATATTAACAGTACAGTAAGATATTGTATTAAAATATTTAATTGTAACAAAAGAAATAACACCTTTATGTTTATAAAAATCTCAGGAAATACACGTGTTACATCCGAAAAGTCTGTAACAATCAAGACAAACAATTTCTATGACAAATATTCACATTGGAGGCCTTCAGCTCCAATACATTCTCGACAACGTGACACCCCACTCTGACAAACTTTGGTGCACAAGTCACGATCAAGGTTGGTAAAGCATCAATGACAAATTGTTGAAGATCTTCAACACTTCTTGGCTTTCTCGAATACACAGAGTCTTTGATGACTCCCCAGACAAAGAAGATCATTGGCGTTATGTCTGGAGATCGTGGAGAAAATTTAATGGGCCCTCGCCTGCCGATCCATTTATCAGGAAATGTCTCATCCAGTAAATTTCGGACAGCTGTAGCATAATGGGGTGGGGCTTCATCCTGTTGGAAGTACAAGTTATTGAAATATGGTCGTTGTCTCAATGCCGGTACGATGAAATTTCTCAGTTTGTCCAGGTACCTTTCTCCTGTAACAGTTCTGTCGAAGAACTTTGGACCCACAATTCCATCAGACAGTATTCCTGCCTAGACAGTTATTCCATGCTGGTTCAATTGGGACGTGATCGTAAAATGAGGATCTGTGCCACTCTAATAAACACATTTGTGACGATTTACGTGTCCCGAAAGTTTGAATGTGGTTTCATCAGTTCACACAATCTAGTCCAAGAAAGTGGGATAATCCTCATACATCCTGACGATATGTTCACAAAACTGAGACCTGCTATCAGGATCATCCTCATGAATCCGTTAATTAGGCACGGAACTTTTGGTCTCATGTAGAATTTCGTGAGTATTTTATGCAGAGAGGTTCGTTTGATACCAATTTCTGCACTAGCACGGCGAAGTGATATCTTTTGGCTTCTGCCATATGCCTCAACAACTGTAGCCAAATTTTGTTCAGTGCACACACTTGGCCGACCAGCACGCGGAGCATCGGAAACTGACCCAGTATCATCAAATTTTTCTCGAAGTTTATAGATAGCCAAACCTGTTGGAGGATCTGTATTAAAATAATGAATCCAATCACGAATTACATCCTGTGCGTTTTCTGTTTTCCAATATCGCTTCAAAATAAAGTTGCGCTCTTCCAAAGTTAGCTTGCGTGGCATGCTTGCTTAAATAAACCTATAAAAAATAAATATTAACTATTAATACAAATATAATACAATAAAACAATAAGACTATATAGTAACTTTACGGGCATCCTGTATAAAAGCTGATAATGGTGTTCTTTTAATGCGCCTTTTAAGCCGGCCGAGTAGTCGGGGCAAATCCAAACTCTGTGCTCTTCTTTTTAATGTAAACTCTTAGTGCAGCCCCCTCACTGTGTTCGGATTTTCAATGACACCCATGTTTTCTAGTCTTTCTAATTCACCGTCTCTGGGTTCTATAGTGACGCATAGAACGTTCATTTTCTTTTTGAGTATGGGATCTTCATTTCCCTTGATTTTACCTGTTGCTACTGCTTTAGTACACCTTCCTTGACTGCCTGAGAATACGTCTGGAAATTACTTTTTTTAACTCTCTAAACTAAAGTGTTTCTGTCTCCAGATTCGAATCCTAAACCTTCTGGTAAAAACAGCTTAAAGATCCCATAATCTAAACTTGTCGAACATATCATCTCCAAAGAGGTTATTTGATTTACGCATGCAAAACTTTGTGCATTTGCGGTTTATTCTGAAAAGAAATATTCGTCAATAATTCTCCTTCGAAAATAATTTTTTCACCACTTACGCTTCTAGCCGTTTTATGTGATTTAATCATAGCAAATCCCCAAGCATCTTCCATGTATGTACATTTATAATGGAAATGTCAGACCCACTAGGAAGCTGTAGTCTTACTTTCTTTTAAAACATTTTAACCTCTAAATATTTCCAGATATTTCATTCTTCAGGTTCAATGTTTGTAAGTTTAATGGATGTCTTCTTTCTACCCGATTTTTTCCTACAATGCAATGTATTATGCCCTTTTTGGTACCATATATTACATTGTTAAAATTTGTGGGGGCACTTATCATACCAATGTTTATCTCTGCACCTCAAAAACGGTCCAAGTAAATTTTTTCCGTTTTTCTGGTTGTTTTAAGACAACTTTTTCCTCTGATGTATCTTTTAAATGTGCGATGCTCTGCTTCCCTCTGTCACGACTGTCCTGCTTCAAGGCAGCAAATTGTTTACAGTCTTTCGCTAAGCTTTGTAGTTAAAATTCGACTAGTTTTCAAGTTTAAAGAACGACGCCTATGTAAGCGTTTTTATTTAAGACCAGCCATTGCAGAAAAATGAAACATTTAAAATTATCTGATGATAATTCTTCCACTTTACCACATTCGGAATGCTTGTTTACAGTACGTGCATCAGTAGCGCAGTTTTCTTCCTCTGTTATAGTGACATGCATACACTTATATATCCTGTGAAAAACAGGTTTTTGTAGAAAACAGTACTGTTACTAGGGTGACAGGCTCTTAAAAGTTACATTCATTGGTCAATCAAGGATGGAGTACTGATGCTACATCTAGGCAGGAGCTGCTAGAAAGCAGTTATCTTGCCTTGATAGAGTTGAAAACCATATATTTTCTTTCCTGCAACCTCCACAGAAGAGATGTAGCGAGTTTGTCTTTGATTTATCGTTATTTTCCTGGCAAGTGAGCCCTGTCGGTGGGGCATTAAAATACACCGACTGCCCCCCCCCCCCGCAGAGGATTAAAAGTCCCTCAATGGGGGTCCTGGATATGACCTTAAACTATATCCAGTGGTGAGGCCAAGCTTGTGGGCTTTGGGGAGTGTGGAGCCACCCTTTAATTACCATTGCTCCCAGGTCCACTCTGACCCAGAGTGGTAGTACTTGTTAGGGTACCAACTATTGGTTAAATAGAAAATGACTTGAAAACAACAAAAATATTCTATTAACATTTTTTTCTTCAAAATCTTTGGATTCAGCATTAAATAACCCGAAAAGGGTTGATATGCCGTAAAACAAAAACGAACCAACCAACCTGGCAAGTGCTCTACTGAGCTTCAATGTATGGTACCCCTCGCAAACTTTCACAAGAAACAGTCGTCTAGCTGAACACACTATCAATAATTCACTCCCACTCTTTATCTGTTCCTTAAACTAAACTTAGATTCCATGAACAAATCTTCTTTCATAGAACTGCATGCTTGTAGAACTTTCTTATGTTTTCCTGCTTTCCAGCTGACTACAATGTGGTTGTCTTCAAGTCCAATGTAAACAAGTTCTTGATAAGCCGTTCATAGGAAAACAAATTTACTGAAATTCCAATACTGACAATTAGTATATTGTCCAATTGGCTACTGTACACTTTTTAACCCTTATCCTCTAGTGGTCCCTGGTGATGCCTATGTAAACAAATCATTTGCTTTTTCGCGAGTCGGCACTTTTAGTGGAAAATCATTTATTTTATGTTTACCTTTGTGTTTTTCATAATATGACTTCATTATTTAATATGACTTTTATAAGCAGTAATGCTTACGAATCAGAATATACTTATTTTTCTTTCTTTCACAGATCATTTCTAGTTCTGTTATCAAATTTGATAATAGTTTTACTAATAAATACTTAAAAGTTGGTTCCAATATCAGAAATAACGATTTGATTATGTGGTAATTAATCTGAACAAGTCATTTGAAGAAAAAAACTCTTAACGTTAAAAAAACTGGTTTCTTGTGAAAAAAAACCCCAAAAATGAACCTTTTCTTTTCCTTTTTTTTTTTTCGAAACACTCGTGTCAGTCTGTGCAATTATTCTAATACTTGAGCATATTATTCGCGTTCTGTTGCTGTAGGTTTCGGACAGCAAATCTCTACATTTTTATTATTATATCGTCACATTACTACTGTATTAATTAATTTGCTGTTAATCCTTGCGCATCCAAATATCTGTTTTAAATGAAGAAGGGGTTTTCTCCGTAAAAATCTCGCGAATACTTGTAGTTCAATCACTTTTGCTGATCGTTTGCAGTGATATCGTTTCGATTCCGCCGTCGCCAATCTGTTGTGTCGTAACGCAATAGTAAAAGAAGAAAATCAAGTGTACCTCATAGGTACAAATGTAGGAGTATGAGTATAACTGATGAACACTCAGTTAGGCAGTTGACCACCGTCGCTCCTTCTCACCAGTGTAGACATTTCTGGCATTATATATATATATATATATATATATATATATATATATATATATATATAGTGAGAACCGGTGTAATGCCAGCGACCATCTGATTGCACCAAGAGATCAACACACTTGTCAGCTCATCCAAGTAAACTTTGGTATTGACTTTAAAGCCGACGTCAAGGATAAGAGGTAGCATGATGTGGCCTTCATTGGAAACCACACCAAAAACCCTTAACGTGGCCAGCCATTAATGGTTGATTCATCTGAATTCGCAGTTTGAGGGTGCTGGTTATAGTTCGGTTGTCATAAACTGGATGGGTTGAGAACGTGAGTTGTACAGCGCCGCATCTCCGATTTCGGTTGTGGAAAAGTGTATCATTTTCAAACACGGTTTTATCGCTTTTGGGGTTTGCACATAACTGGTAAACTAGTAGAGGGTGTTCAATAAAAAAATAAACAACGGTTTTCATCAAACGAAAATAGAACCATGTAGTCTTCTCAAGGGCGACAATCTCATTAGACATTCTGTATTTTATTTTACTTATATTTAATCCATCTTTACTTAGTATTATCCGATGTCCTTTGCGTTTACAAAGGGGGTTTAGCTTTCTTTATGTAAGCTATGTCAGTTTTACCCGTTTCATTTATATAGATGAGAATGAATGTCTTTTACGCTGCAATAAATAAAATATGCCAAAGTTCAGAAAAAAAATCGTCATATAATATGCATCTGAAATAGTATATGACTGAAATATAACTCCGACAATATCGTTCAGCCTTAAAACGCCAGGTACATATAGCAATATCATATCGACAGTCTAGAAAGTCTGAGCATCGTGTCGGTAAAAATGTTTTTGTTTTTTTTTTATTTTGGACATGACTCTTAATAACACTGCAAATTGTGAACATGTCTATTTTATTATACAGAATAAAATTTCTAAGTTACGTAAAGAGCTGTTCGGAAGGAAATACTAAAATATAAGGATGCCATTACTAAATGTTAAATAATTTATTTTTAAATTTCTATTTTAATCTATCAATTTAGTGCACTTTATTGAACGAAATATAACATAGAACACGATCATATATAGCTTGGGGAGAAAGACACCTGAGTGACAATTCCATCTTCGATTTCTTCAATTGCGTTTTTTATTTCCTTAAAAACTAATAAACCCCATTTATTACATTCCCAAGTAAAAAAGAACAGATCAATTGACAGATGTACAATGAGACATTAGTTTGGAGTAAAATCTTTTAATCAACAAAGGGAAAGAAATTCGGTTTAAATGGTGATGATCATCGATACGGGAAACTCATATGTTTTTCAAGGAAAGCATCTTTCTACATTTTCATGTATATTACCACCGGTGGTTTAATCTTAAGCTTTGCAAAATGTAGCAACAATAATAGAAATATTGAAACAAAAGAAGAAAATGTAAATGTAACCACTATTTTATCACAGCCAACAGGTCAGACCAAATATAATTTACGAGTCGAGACGACGAAGCCTCAGATCGCGGCAGGTGCCGCTAGGTAATTACAAAACTTACTTCAAACTTTCATTCTAAAGACACCTGGGGAAAACTCTTTATGACATTAGCAATATATTGAATCACACTTACATACACACACACATGTATATATATATATATATATATATATATATATATATATATATATATATATATATATATATATGTGTGTACTACGTACGTGTGCATATATATACACATATATGCATGTATATATCTATATGGGTAAGTATATATATATATATGTGTATATATATATATATATATATATATATGATACAAAGTTTGTTTTCCTGTGTTTTGTTATATTTTATATTGATATGGTGCACCCCATACAAAGCAGCGTGCTTCTTTGACGTAAATGACTACTATTTGGATAGAATCTGTAGGAATACCATGTTGGTAGTTTAGAAGCGAGGTTAATGTTTAGATTACACTTGATTTCCACATGTCAGTATGGTCAATAAAGTAGAGACCTGGTATTGAATTAAAAAAATCTATCCATTTTATAGTAAAATGTTTGAAAACGTGCATTTCGGCATGTACAGTTCAACGGTGGGATACTGTGGCTTGTTAGGTTAATCGGGTGAACTTAGATAGAAAGTGGGCAAGTGATAAAAATTTATCAGTTTACATTTAATTAAAATACTTCAAAAACAGTAAAAGAGATGTGAGTTTTAGACGACGTGAAAAAGGTGGGTTTCGTTTATCGCATGACTTTTTTAATTACTGTGACAGAAAAGCTAGTTGCAAATGCCTCAGCTCAAATATAACAACAATATTCACGCGTCGTCGTATGGTTGCTTACGAGATGGTCAGGGCAGTCCATGATACGAGTATTTTTTTTGCACGTTAAAAGAGCCTAACATTTTTGCTGCAGCTTTAGCTCTACCCTCTATTTATTTGTTCCACATCATGTTTCCTTTAAATCATAATCTGAGCCAGTTCATTCAACCATTCAAACCGCTGTCATATAGTGTTTCATTGGCAGTGGCTTTCAGTTGTTGATTAGGTTTCTGGAAAAAATTAAAGGAAATAAACTTAGTCTGGCAGCATTGAATGCCACAATAGCATTCAGCGTCTATAGCCATCTCAGAAAATGTCATCATTGAGGTCATTTATGGATATCTTGAGATATAAAAGTCCAAGGATCATCAATTGTACACATCTGGGTTTATATAATGTTTACTTGATATACAATAATTTGAGATCAGCTGCTTTTTTAATTTAAGAGGAATTTATTTAAGTTAAGTACTATTCCATTACACCATATTACATTTTTATACCAAGATGAAATTGTGGCAGACCAGGTCAATACCTAGCGCTATACCCAAGCCTCTGCTTCCCTATGTGATATATGGGAGGAAGCGGTACTATTCCTTCATCCTCAGGGATTAATAAGTTAGTCCATCCAAAGTGTCTTACGAAGTCCCATTAGACGACATGTCAGGAACAATTTCAGTGCCATGATCTTCATGAGAAGCTTCATTGTCAGTGGGAGTTGGTACGACCACAGGCCTTGTCAAAGGTTCTAGTGCGTTTCCAGCAGGTGCTAGGTATCTGACAGACACATTATACTCTCCACCATATGTCTGTCCTACTGGAGCGTACTGGGGATTCGCGTCCATGAGCTCAACCTCGTCCACCAAAGGAGCTTTCTTAGTGCAGCGTGCATGTCGTCTTGGTAACACGGTCGCGGGCCGAGAAAGCCAATATAGATACGAAAACCCGCCACACTCCGCTGCTAAAACGTAAAGAAAAAATCGTGTGGGATAGCATTCGTGGCGATACACAATAGAGATCGAATGGCACATAATGTGGCAAAAAAAGATTTTACCAGTTATCAATTGAACACTCGTTATTTTATGCAGGCAATTCAATGGTCTACCAAATAATGCCGTTATATCTTTCGCATTAGCCGTTACACTTACAGATCTGGGCAGTTGTCTGGTTTATACATACTCTTCCTTCCTGAAGAAATTGTGGAAACTGCCTGACTTTAAATTAGCCTCTCGGTCCGAATGTACATCGGCAGGAACTCTAAATACAGCAGATACTGAGTAGAGGCATTGTATAAGTGACGTCTTTCATTTACTCGAAGGGTAATGGTGTTAAAGCTTTTAGTATTTATGTCTTCCATATTGTTTTTAATAATCACCATGTTCGTTTTCGCGCGCGTATGAAGTTATAGTTTGCGCGTGCGAAATCTCGTATTGTTTTCACAGGTCACCGCGTTTGTTTTCGCACGCACGTGCATTAAATTTTTGCACATAAATACATTAATTCTATATGCTCACTTACACTTTTATACTTTTATATTCTGTATACTCACTATATATATATATATATATATATATATATATATATATATATGTGTGTGTATATACAGCTTATGCATTTTTATGTAATTTAAATACATGTGAAAATGATTATAAAGTTATCATCAATAATGCAATACTACAGTTATAAATATTTTCTTTAACGCTACTATGTTAATATGAAGATAGTAAGAAGTGGGTATATGCGAGTAAGAATCACATAGTATTGTAAAAGTGGTTACTTATTTTACATGACAAAAAGTTCCAAAAATATTTTGTGGAAATATTTAAAAAGTCAATATTTCTAAGAAAATATTTCCTTATATTTGTTTAATAGGTGGCTGATAGGTTTATTCAAAATTAACTATTATAGTTGTTCTTTCAAATACTTGAATAGTTAATGTTAAGGTAATCTCCTAATTGTGTTGGCTCAATTCAGGGTGGACATCTTTAGACGTGACTATTTTCATAAAATGTTGGAATGTTAATTTTAGCATTAATCATTCTTTTGAACAAAGTGATTCTTAAAAAAGAACCTCTGTTCTTTGTAGCTGTATCTCTCATTCTCTATCTATCGCTCTCCATTTCTCTCTATCGATCTATTTGCTCTTACTCCGCTTGCAAATTGTCGTGCGAGAGCAGTTAGCCAATCTAAATAAATGTCTTCCCATTCTAAAGAAAATGGAATAACGAGTACTTCGATAAGTTGATTGAGTAGTATTTTTGTTGCTTTTTTAATCTTTTTATTGAAACCGAATCTCAAGTTCTTTAATCAGTATGTTTGAGATTACAAGTTTTAATCAGGTTTCTCCTCGCCAGTAAATTAAACGATGTATATTATTAAGATACCTCCATTTTGTCTGTGCTTTTAGAGATCTACATTCTATTTCAAAAATAAACATGATCTAAAAAATAAAAAAAGGTACTTTATATATTAATACATATTCGGGAGAAACACTCAAGATGACTGAAAGGATCGTCAAGATCAAAGGAAGTGCCTACGAATCAAACGTGGATGTTCTCGGAGAGAAAATATAGACAGCGTGGAAGCTATCTTTGCTACTATGCAACAATAATGGATGGGCCACATTGCCAGCTGGAAGAAACCCGAATTTCAAAGATGATCTTCAACGGGGAACTGAAAAATGGAACCTGCAATGTAAGATTTCAGACGCCTCGCTACAAAGATGTAACAAAGCGGCATCTGAAGGCGATGAACATCAATGTCGTGAGGAACAAGCTAAGGAACGAGTAGCTGACGGAACAGTCTCCACTAAAAGAAGTGTCATGGTGTTAAATGGGACTTTTAGAAACAAACATGTATACATTACAAGCAAAGCGAGTTGAGCAATACTATTCCTCCACTGTTGGGAGTTTGCACACGACCTCCTTAGCCGTTTAATAATCTATGATAAGTGACATCATGAGTAAGTGACATCCTAAGTCCTTTAATCCCATAGAGGGGCGTCTTCAACACTCAATCCCAGGCTTTTCGTTCATAAAAGCTGTCAGTACCTCTTCCTTTTAGGGTTTACCATCAATGGCTCGGTAAACTTTCTCTGACGGAACGACCGCCGTGGTGCAGGTGTTGGTTGAGGAGGTTCAAGATCAAAAGTTTCTAAGACAGTGTCTAACGGCTCATCTTCCAATGGTGGACTGTCGCAGGTTTAAACTGATTGACATCTTCTTAGTTGGTTTTGGTGACGTTTGTTGGTGTACGTTAGCCCTTGGACGATATATACTATTTCACCGACTTTAGTAATTGTAGCAACCTCCCAGAATGATGTGTTGTTTTATAACTTTTGAAAAATACACATTACCTGACATGAAATATTTACTGGGTACACAAGTGTTCACTATTGACCGTGACTGTTGTGGGAAGAGTTTGTCAAAAACTTTCAGCGCATACACCTTTTCTGCAGGTGAGACTGCTGTTGGTGTGTTCGGGTTGAGTGTAATCCTATACACTTGTAGAAATTGTTGAAGTGCTTGATTTGATGGGATCCCTTGAGCCTTCTTCAGTGCTCTTTTCAGGGCGTTCACCAAGCGTTCCGCTTGCCCATTCGACCAACTATGGTATTCGGGTGTGTTGATATAATTAATTTGGAACGTATCAAAAACACTTTTAAACTCAATAGACGTAAACTGGAGTCCATTATCTCTTACGATACAATCGACTACACCAAAACGTACAAATAGTCCATGTAAGAATTTATAGTCGTTACAGTTGTCGGACTTCTGTAACTTAATACTTCACGAAACTTGGTGAAAAGATCGACTACGATTAAGTAGTAATTGTCCTCGAGCGGACACGCAAAATCGATGTGCACCCTAGACCATGGCTTGTCAGTCTTCGGTCAAGCCTTAAACGTAATCGATGGTGATTTAGCCGCAAAAGTATAGCCTGTTCACGAATATATCCACTCATTGATGTCCTTGCCCATCTTAGGGCTGTAGACATAGCTCCTCATTAAAATCTTCGTACGATTTTTCCCAGGATGTTCTGTGTGAAAGTCCCGTAGACTTCGTTTTTTGATACATTTGGGAATCACCGCTTTTTCGCCATATAGTAAAACCTCATCGCAAAGCGAAACTACTTCCGGAACATCGCCCTTTTTGACGATCTCATTTTTTATGTTACAGATGAAGTCATCCGTGTATGGATCCCTTTTAATCTCCCGTGGAGAAACCGGGAGTTATCGGATTGTCTTACCAATCATCGTTTTTATTTCCACGGTATTTCAATAGTATCAGTCTAGATAGGCTAATCGCATGGTTAATCGCATGGTTAATCGCATGGCTAATTTGTTTCAAAGACAAGTACGAGGGGCGTGCAATAAGTAATGTCTTTGACCAACTTCCATTTATCTGATCTACTTGAAATTTTGCATTGTCAATAATTTATATCTCTACGGGTAATGTGACAAATTACAGCTCTGAAATAATTGTGGTTTCTGTTTTACAGTTGTTTGAACTGAGTCAAGTGTGAAATGGAGCCTGTTGAATGTCGAGCAGTGATCCGGTTTTTGTATTTGAAAGGACGCATACAACAGGAAACTTATGATGAAATGAAAGAAACTCATGGCGATAATGCCCCATCATATAACCTTGTAAAACGCTGGCATCGTGAATTCAAATATGGCTGGAAGTCTGTGGAAACAGCTCCCAGACCTGGTCGCTACCCCCTTCTGCCATTGATGAGGCATCTGTCCGTCAAGTTGAGGCTGCCATTTTGGAAGATCGGCGCATTACTATTCGCCAAATAGCCCAAGATGTCAAGATTGGTACAGGCTCTGTGGAAACTATCATTCATGACCATTTTCATATGATTAAGGCGTCTGCCAGATGGACTCCCAGGTTGCTCACACCATTCCAGAAGCGAGAACGCGCCGAGTGCTCGAGGATGAATTTAGAGATGTGCCAAGGAGATGAGTCAAAGTTTTTCAACAGACTGATTACACAGGATGAAACCTGGGCCCATCACTATGATCCAAAGACCAAAGCCCAGACAATGCAGTGGAATCATTTGGACTCACCACCTTCAAAAAAGACAAGGGTGCATCCACGTCGTGGTATGAGGATCAACCTGGGGTGTTCTACAAAAACTGTGTTCAGAGATGCATCAAACTATGGGAGAAATCCATAACAATGGCTGGTTTATATGTAGAGAAAGACTAATAACTATGCAAAGTGCCATTGCTCTTTTTGCTATGGGAAGTGGGGCATGGCCATTACTTATTGCACGCCCCTCGTACTCAAGAGTGAAATCATAATTCAGCAATATTGTACCCGATCTCAACAGTTTATTAGCCGTATATGTCGGTAAGCCTTTTTTTTAACCAAAAATCGTGAGCAGCGGCTTTTGATCCGTCTGCAATTGAAATTTTGCTGCCATATAAATATATATGAATCTTACTCACAGCGAATATTATACTCAAGGCTTCTTTTTAAATTTGAGTGTACTGTCTTCCGGCCGTTAGTAACGTTCTAAATACATGTGCGGTCAGTTTCCTTGTACCGCCAGGAATTATATGAAGTATGCAAACGAGCTAGCGTTACATGCTACTATTCTTCTCAACCTTGGATCATAGTGTGTCAAAAATAGATCTGAAGTTATCATCTCTTCTCAAACGCCTTCTGGCATTCTGGCGTCCAGCCCCAGGCGTTCTCTTTCTTCAGCAGTCCTTTTAGTGCGGCGCGCAAATCATGCATATTCTTGAAAAAGACTTGGTAGACATTAGCCAGGACCAGAAAGCCTTGTAGTGCTAGCACGTTATTGGGAGCAGGCATGTTCTTTATGGCTTTCGCCCTCCGAGGATCGTGGTATCTACCATCTTCATCAATAATACGACCTAGGTAACGTATTTCCTTCATCAGGAAGTCACACATTGCTTCTTTTATTTCACACTGAGACTTTGCATTCTTTCAAAAAATTCATGTATATGCTTTGGTGTTAATCAGTAGATTTACTATGAAAATATCATACATGTAGGCGCAACCGAAATCCAGGCTACGAAGTATAATGCCCATGACCTGCTGGAAAATCGCAGGTGCGACGTTTACTCCGAGAGCTAACCCTTCAAACTTGTAGAGTCCTCTGTGTGTATTTATACAGAGGAGTTTTGAACATTTCGCCTCAACGTTTCTGAAAGTGACGACACCAGAGGAAGTGACGTCATAAGATTAATTCATTGAAGGTGCGTCTCCAACAATACGGAAGAAATATAGAGAATAATTGGAGTAGTCTTATCGACAATACAACATCGGCACCCACATATGCGGCGACTGTGACCGGACATATCACACAAAAAGGGAACTATGCCACCACCCAGGGAGAAAGCACCTAAGCCGAGTCTAGTTATAGTAAAGACTGGTGGACACATGGTGCTGCTGATTAGGAGAGTACTTCAAATTAGAACGGCACACCTGTTACACAAGTTCCTGTGTTACATGTTTTTTTTATGAAAATGCAATTTTCAATTTAGATTTGGCTTCTTGACCAATATACACACAGACGCACCTAGGAGCAGTAAATATACAGCGTTCCCCATCTCTATTAGAAACAATAAAGAATCAACCGTCTGTGTACTTTAGATAATGTCAAAAATTTATGAAAGTACTTATTAGCTTAATACTTCTATCAGGGGTGCTTTTGAATAATGGTGGCCAGATACTTCATTTTAGTTACTAACATGTATCTATAATTTGCTTTGAGAGAACCGATACGTTTCAGGGTAATTACTTTTATAAAAACCAATAACATGTAAAATATATGAGTGTATAAACATTTTATGAAAATAGTGCACATTGTATTTAAGAATAAATACATATCCTCATGATATAAATTAATAAGAACTAAACTGTACTCGGAAAAGTAAATTGTGCCACTATTCTAATTAAAATGATTCAAGACTACTCTGTAAGGAACAATCTTAATTATATCAGTTTAGCATGGTTTAGAAGAAAATGTTGTTCGGTGTTTGTCTTATTTCTTTCTGAAGTAAAGTGGCCATGGGTCCTTACTTCAGTGAATAACAACTGTATTCCTGAATTATTACGAAAACCGTTCTTAACGTTAGAAGAGTAATGATATATTATTATAATAATCTCTGAAAATAAGGCTTTACCAGGGTGGAGTAACTATATTATGTCTGTACCTTTGGTAGATTGACTGTTTTTAATCTAATTTTGCGAATTTGTTTTTGGGATAAGTTTGGTGGATTTAAGAAATTTTATTTTTCATTTTTCAAGGCGTTACACACGGACTAACTTAAAAATAACAAGCAATATATTATACATCTATTATTACTTCAAAAAAATGTGGCTCGCATGAAAACTGCTTAATGTTTTCCTGCATTAATTTACTGATTCATGCAAATTGAGTTAACACATTGGATCCTTAGTAAAGTGGAATGCTCATCTAGAGCATGTTTCAAATTGATAGTAATTTAAAGCCGCACATTACTCAACATTTCTAACACCGTGCAATTGTTAAATAAATAATCCTGTGTCATAAACGTATCTCATCTAAACACAAAAATAATATGAATAAAGCTACGACTCAAATGAGTTTTTACTTTGAAATATGTTTTACTTTTTCGAATTGTCACTTTTATTTTACTGTCGAAAGTGTGCAAGAAAGTTCCAGAGTCGTCTTCGTGCATCCGATAACAAGTTTAAAATATGCACCCCATCAGTATATTATATCGCAACTTGATAAACCGCAGCTTTTTATCAGATGAAAAAGTACTAAGATAAAACATACATAAAAATATATCCGCATCAATAATAAGATCCGATTTGGCATATACTATAAGAAATTAACAACTTCTAATTTATAAATAAAAACAACACTTTCCGGACAACAAACAAATCGATGAAATCAATTTAGTCAACCAACAGAAACACCCCAGTGGGCAATTTATTTTGAACAACGATAGGTACATTGGACAGACGCCCAGTACATGATACAGACAATTGTCCCTACACCTTTCGATACAAGCTCGATTAGCCAACACCTAAAAATCATGGCTGTCAACATTCCTTCTTTAAAAGTCCCTAGTATAATACCCAAAAATAATCCATTGGATCCAAACAAACGTTAAAAGACTGAAAATACTGGAATCCATATATATAAGAACTTAACATCCAAAAATAAACAATGTAAATTTTGCAAATAGTAAAAAAGTGTAGAAGTGCCTGGATACCTAAACATCCAATATATATATATATATATATATATATATATATATATATATATATATATATATATATATATATAAGTATATATATATGTATATATGTATATATACATATGAATGCATGTATATATACATATGAATGTATGTATTCAGATATAGTTATATGTATGTAGCATGTATATATATATATATATGTTTTGATATAAATGTATAAATTATTATGACTAAAAATGTAACTTCTATACCAATTTGTTAATCACACCTTAAATCCCTTGTATATTTAGTTCAGCCAGGTTCTTAACAAATTGAAAAAGTATAACTTTTTTACAGACGAGCCACTTTATTAGTTCAATAAGATTTGTAAATATAATTGTAACTGAAGTATATAAACATCCAGATTTTAAATGAACAGTGTTCAAAACATGCCTAGAAACGTTTGATTAAACTAAGTGCGTAGTAGTTGAAGCAGGAACTAGAAGAACAAAATTAGTTGGGCGAAGACGACTGTAGGACATCCTTGTACGGATTCGACTGCGAAATAGAGGCGACAATTCTAAAATAGATTGGAAAATTAAAAAAAATACTTGTTAAGCAAGAACATCTCTTGCTATTCAAAATTATTTCTCTGAATGAAAAAATTCTGCCTAAATATATTTATATATACGTGTATATATGTATAAATATATGTATATACGTATATATACATATAGATACATACACCCATTCATATATTGATATATTAATATATATATATATATAGAGAGAGAGAGAGACAGAGAGAGACAGAGAGACGGACACAGAGAGATACAGAGACAGACAGACATACAGACTGAGCCAGAGAGAAAGAGAGAGAGAGAGAGAGAGAGAGAGAGAGAGAAAGGAGATATGGGAGTATCAGAGATAAATACGAATAGCCTGTTAGGAACTCCGCCATACCATTTCAATTTACTTGGGTGTGACATCTTGTCTATATAACTGTAATTGTGAAAATAACATATCGTCAATGTACGTCAAGATGACGCTGATGTTATTCTACTTAAGTTTACCATAAGTTTCGTTATACTTATTTCAAATCATTACAGGCTATTTCTCTTTTGTTGTTTGAAATGTTTCATACCATGTATTTAAAAATAGTTTTCTAATATAGAATTATATTTATGTTAACATACGTAAAAATTTATGGTTTATGATAATTCTTGGTTTTATTTTTACGGTTTATTATTTCATCAGAACACATTCTCTATGTTTGTACGTCGTATTTTAGCTTTATTTTTCTATAAAATAAATTTTTTTCTTAAAATTACTTTTACAAACGTATCATACGCGTTTGGTTTCCTTTGTTCTGGCATAGATATTCATTTTCTTATTTCCTTTTATATAACACTAGTAAAAAATAGATTACGAAATTGTACTCATTCTTAGTTCGTGAGAGGGGAATCTATCACAATACTTTCCTTTAAACACTTCTGTTGGATTTTTATTAAGTAGAATACTAAATCATTTTGTTTTATGGAGAGTAGAAAACGCATTGTGGATGCGTTGTCGGCAGCTCCTGTTACTCTCGCTTCTTCTTATTTGTCCCTCAGTCCTCATTTTTTAATGAGTGATTTTTCTGACAAAGGGAGAAGAAAAAGCTGTTTTCTAGGTTAGCAGTATTTTGCGCAAACAGTTGGCAGAGATGGCGGAAATTTTCTATGTCTATCCTTGTAGCCATGTCACTAGTAAGGTTGCTGGGGGTAAACGTTTTGTCTAGGCTGACGTTATCCGCCTGATAGTCAGATACCCGAACCTTGGATTAACCATTAAGGAGGCTGTCCTATTAGCAGGTACAAAGTACTGGGGCTGCTTTATTGCCATTTGGTGAATGGATTCTGGACGATGCAGTAGGTTCTGCTGGGGCGTCTCGATGCCATACTAGTAGGTAATTGTTACGGCTTTACCTTATCATTAGCTACAAACAAAAAAATATTCGTTTCTTCTTCTCTCTTAGTTTCCCCCCTCTGCCCTGCTCTAAGTAAATCTGACGACCTAGTCCACAAATTCAAAAATTCCATCATGACCAGTTTCAAGAAAAAATACACGATTAAAACCGGTTCTCCAACTTCCAACGTAGACCCCTACTACCATGTCTCCTTCTCCAACATCAGAGGTCTACGTTCTAACCTTCCAGAGGTTGAAACCCAATTACAGGAGACTAAACCAAACCTTTTATTTTTAAGTGAAACTGGCATTGGCCAGGCTATTTCCCTAGAAGAGTTCGCAATTAAAGGATCCTCTAACTTAACTTCTAAATCTGACCCCCAAAATCGCCATGGGCATGGAATATGTGCCTCTATTAAAGATAGCTTTCCATATGGAATGGACATCTTTAGGAAAGATCCTAACTTACCCTATGTGTGCTTCCGGGTTGCTTTAGCTCACACCACTGCATTTATATTTACTCTCTCTCGCCCCCACAACAGCGGAGTTACTATCTTTAAAAGCATATCTGAGAAAATTGACCAAGTCCTATGTGTTGATCCTTCAGCCAACATTCACGTATGTGGAGACTTCAATGTTCACAACGTCGAATGGTTGACCCACAAGACCGATTATGAGGGGAGGTTCTGTCATGATTTCACCATTGCCTATGGTCTCACTCAGATTGTTCAGGAACCCACCCGTGTGCCCGACAATGACGGCCAGTATGCGAGCCTACTAGACCTTAGTCTCATAACTTGACCTGAACTATGTTCAGTTTCTGTTCTGTCGCCTCTTGGATCTTCCGACCAGTCTGTTTTATCAATTAAGATAAAAATGAAATGTAATAAGTCCACAGACCAACCTCTCAATCGTACAGTATATTGATACACTAAGGCTGACTGGTAAACCTTCTGTACATTTATATCTGATCTACTTCTGCATTCCATGTTTAAAAAAGATGTGTCCTCTATAGTATTAGACCTGACGGAATGGTTAATTGTAGGTATTGACCGTTTCATACCCTCGAAAAAGTTTCAGCAAAAACCTAACAGCCAGCCATGATTCTCCCCAGAATGTGGTGCTGCCATTGCGCACAGAAATCACTTTTTCCACGGTTTCCAACGTAATTAATGTATGGAAAATAAAGCCGCTTTCAGAACTGCCAGCAACCATTGTAAGAAAGTAAGAAAGAACGCAAGAGAGTTGTATGCTCAATCTTTTAAGTCCAGAGTAGCTGAGCAGCGGCTTGGTTCGCACCAGTTTTGGCAAATAGCAAACAGAATCCTGAACAAAAGCGTGTTCCATCCCAACTATTACCAATGGACCTGAGGTAATCTCATCAGCATCAGACAAAGCCAAACTCTTTGTCAATAACTTTGCAGCTAATTCTACCCTTTGCGATCAAGGCCGCCAAACCTCAATATTTCCTCCTGTATCAGAAAACACGTTATGTGATATACGTATATATGTACGTGATGTTGCCAAGCTAATCAAAAACCTTGATTCCAGGAAAGCAACTGGCCCTGACGGTATTCCAATTATAGTACTCAAAAAAACTTCAACCTGAACTAGCGCCCCTACTTGCAAAACTGTTTAAACGTTGTCTTAAGGAGAATAGTTTCCCATCTCCCTGGAAAATCTCATCAGTATGCCCTGTATTTAAGAATTCAGGTGATCGCTCATTCCCCTCTCAGTACAGGTCAATAAGTCTCCTGTGCGTCATGAGTAAGTTGCTGGAATCTGTGTAAAATAGAGAAGGAATCAACCATCTCAACAAAAATAACCTACTTAGTGAGACTCAATATGGTTTCCGTTCTGCTAGATCTACAGCAGATGTGCTTACAGTTATATCTCATAGGATTAGCAAATCTCTCGACATAATAGTATCAGTAAGTAAAGAATTGCCTTTTAGAAAGGTTTTATTAACTGTAAAATACACGTACGCTCTTGAAAGGATCGAGCGGGAAAATGAAACAGAGGGCGCTTTTATTATGAATGTCAATCCCAAGGGGGATAACTCTTAACAACAAATTAAATCATAACATTTTCCCCGTCCTAAAGTATTCAAGTAAGGGGTAATTAATTATAGACAAATTTTTTTTTTTTTTTTTTTTTTTTTACAATCACATAAGAGTCATTTTATTTACAAATAACATATGAACCCAAACTGCAGTTTTTTCAGTATTTAGTCACAAAATCCTTATATTTACTAGGGAATTGTCGAACTCGGGACGACCTCCGCACAGATTGGCAGGAATGCTGATTTTCAGTATTATTTTTTAGTGAAATCTGATTTTCTTCAAGATCAGACGATTGATTTTTGTCTTCCTCATGACCAATGTTTTCATTAGTAGAAGGTTCAAATAAAGTCTCTGAAGTAGTAGGATTATTATTAGAGCTTTCTTCATTTGATGAGTTTGGAGCTAAGTCTCGAACGTTGACAGTGGTTTCAGTACCAGAAGGTAGTTGAACATAAGCGTAGTGGGGGTTGACATCTATTAGGGTGGCAGGCGTTACAGGAGGGTCATGTTTACTTGTTTTAGTGTGGTTTCTAATATATATTGGACCTGGTTTAACCCAAAAAGGAATTGAAATTCCGGAAGCAGATTTACGACTATATTTGAATAGTCTATCATGGGGAGTCATATTAGTGGCAGTACAAAGTAATGATCCAATTGAATGGAGTGCGTCCGGTAGTATGTCTTCCCAATAAGGTAGTTTCATTTGATTAGAATGTAATGCTGTTTGAATGGCCTTCCATAAGGTACCGTTGAGTTTTTCAATCTGTCCATTACCTTCAGGATGATATCTACTTGTTTTAGAAGTAGCAATTCCTTTTTTGTGTAAAACATCCTTTATTTCTCTTGCTAAGAAATCAGAAGCACGGTCAGTATGTATCATGTCAGGCAAACCAAAAATTGAAAAGAACTTGTTTAGACAGTGGATAATGGTTTTGCTTGTCATATCTCTGCAAGGAAAAGCGAAAGGAAAACGGGAATACTCATCAATTAGAGTAAGTAGATATTTGTTGCCATGTATAGAAGTAGGTAGAGGGCCTTTAAAATCAAGATTTAATCGTTGAAAAGGTAATATGGCTTGAATGAGAGTCCCTCCATTGGTATTGGCGAATTTGGGTTTCAGTAATTGACAGGATGAGCAAGAGTCAGTAATATTCTTAATTTGATCCAAAGTAAAAGGGAGGTTCCTCGTTCTTATAAAATGGCTTAATCTTGAAACACCAGGATGACATAATTGTTTATGTAAATCACGAAGATCTTGTAGATTGTAAGTAAGAGCAGAGATGCGAGAGAATGTGTCAGCAGCAATATTTTCAGGTCCATGTCGATAAACTATAGTGAAATTGTATTGGGATAATTCTATACGCCAACGACATATTTTGTCATTCTTAATTTTAGATTTTCTTTTATTGTCGAATATGAAGCTGATGCTCTTCTGATCTGTGATGACTTTAAAGTGCCTGCCGAGTAGAAAATGTCGCCCCTTACGGAGAGCTTCTACAATAGCGGCTGCCTCTTTTTCTACTGCATGGTGCTTAATTTCGTTAGTATTGAGAGTTCTTGAAAAAATGCAATAGGACGACCTTCTTGATTTAGTGTTGCAGCAATGCAATTGTTACTAGCGTCCATTACTACTTCAAATTCTTTATTTGGATCTACCGTTATTAAAGTGGCGTCTTTTAGATCATTTTTCAATGTTTGAAAAGATTTTAATACAGATGGAGGTAGTGGAAATTCTTTGTTTTGATTTAGTAATAAAATTTTATCAGAAAATTTTTTAATGAATTTGCAGTAATAGGAAAACATTCCAACTATTCTTTTTTGAGATTTAAGATTCAGCGGAGGTGGCATTTCGAGTAATGGTTTTAGTCTTTGATAATCGGGAGCTATTTGATTATTTTCTATGGTGTAGCCGAGTAGAGTAATAGAACTAGAAGAAATTATGCTTTTATTTTCATTTAAAGTGATGTTATATTGTTTAGCAGTTTTGTAGAATTTTTGAAGATTGTAATCGTGTTCTTCTTGATTTTTCCCACATATAGTTACGTTATCAACATACACAAAGGTATCGGTTAGATTTTCTTTTTCTATAATATAGTCTATGCTCCTCTGGAAAGCACTTACTCCATTGGTGACGCCAAAAGGAAGACGAGTAAATTGAAAAAGTTTGCCACTTACTTCAAACGCGGTGAATTTACGATCAGCATGATTTATAGGTATTTGGTGATAAGCAGATTTTAGGTCGAGAGTAGAGAAGATGTTATATTGAGCGATGTCGTCTACCATCTTATTGATATTAGTCATTGGGTAAGCGTCTAGCTCCGTGAATCTATTGATGGTATCGATGTAGTCGACTACCATTCTTTTCTTATGATTCTCATTCGAAGTTACAAGAACCTGCGCTCGCCACGGAGATATCGAAGGTTCAATTATGCCTTCTTTCAACATTCTAGCAGTCTCTTCTTTTATGAATTTGTTAGCGGAAAAAGTGTAACGTCGGGATTTTGTCGCAATAGGAGTAGTATGAGGAGAAAGATTAGAAAAGAGAGGAGGGGGTGGAACGTTTATGGTAGGAAAAAAATTATTCGTGTTTATAGCTCCAATTATAAGTTTGTCTCTAGGACCGTCGAATTTAAGTGTTACTTTTTTATATTTTTTTAAAATATCTTTTCCGATTATTAAATCAATGAAAAGGTTTTCAATGATTTCAATTGTTATTCCAGAATGGGTTTTATCTTTCAGTATTAAATCCACGACAGCTTCGCCAGTTATTTTAGCATGTTGATCGGAAGCAGCCAGAGCTATAGTTTTGTTTTTAGGTATTGTGAAGAGTTTAAGTTTTTTAGCAGTATTTTCATTAATGAATGTTTTTACACTGCCGGAGTCCACCATAGCGTTCACGAAGTGCCCGTTAATTTGGCATTGAGTGAATGTGACATCTTTGGAGTTAGTTCCTAGTCAGGATAGAGAAGGTGAGGGGTAGTCAGAGTCGTCATAAAGAACAGCAGTATGAGTGTTAGAAATAGAAGATTTACACACTTTAGCCCAATGACCATTTTTTTTGCATTTTTTACATTCGGCGTTTCGTGCAGGACATAAATATCGAGGATGACGTGATTTTCCACAGAAAAAACAAACCCCTTTTGGATGCATATTTTCTTTAGTCACAGCTATACGATTGTAGCCCGAAGGATTATTTGTAGCTGATACAGTAAAGTTATTTGCGTAGCTTATCGAATGCTTTCCTGCTTGTTCAAGAGATCTGGCCGTGGCATATGTGTCTTGTAAAGTCAGGATGGGTTTTTCTAACAGTCGTTGTCGGATGGACGAAGAAGAAATTCCGCCGATGAAAGCTTCCCGAAGGTATTGATTTTTGTTTTCTTCGGCAGAAACCGCTTCGAAGTTACATGTTTTGGCAAGCATTTCCAATTGTAGTATGAAGGCATCTATATTTTGTGTTGTTTGTTGCTTCGTCGTCATCAATCGATATCTATTATAAACAATATTTTCAGGTTTTAAATAAGCGGCGTCCAATGTTCTTAATGCACTATCGTAGTCGGTTTTGTCGCTTATTAAATCGAAAACAGAGGCTGAAATACAATTGATCAAGGCAAAGAAATTATCTGAAGTGTTTTCGATTAATCCGTTATTATGTGAGCGGATATAATTCTGGAGGGTTAATTTCCAATGCCTATAGGATTTTTCGGAATTAGGGCATGTAGGTTCCACCTCGAATCTGTCGGGACGTAAGATTCGATCCATTATTTTTATTTTTATTTTTTTTTTTACAGTTAATAAAATTGAAGTGAATAGTATCAGTAAGTAAAGAATTGCCTTTTAGAAAGGTTTTATTAACTGTAAAATACACGTAGGCTCTTGAAAGGATCGAGCGGGAAAATGAAACAGAGGGCGCTTTTATTATGAATGTCAATCCCAAAGGGGATAACTCTTAACAACAAATTAAATCATAACAAGAGGCAACCTTTCAAGGGTAATTGCTCTTGACATATCAAAGGCCTTTGATAGGGTATGGCATAAAGGTTTACTTCACAAGATCTCTAGCTATGGTATAGCTGGAAATGTCTTCTCAATTATTAAATCATTTCTTTCTGATAGGTTCAAAAGGGTAGTCGTTGAGGGGAAAAAAATCAGAACCTCACAGTATTAATGCCGGTGTCCCTCAGGGGTCCATCCTGGGCCCAACTCTTTTCCTGATCTACATTAATGATCTTCCAAATCACATCCTTACATCATTTGTAGACATTTATGCTGACGACACTACCATTTATGGTAGCACATCCAAGCCAGTAAACGACCAAGATCTCTCCGATTCTCTCTCCTCTGATCTTGAGCACGTAGTACAATAGGGGAAAGGATTCGCTGGTTACTTTTAATGCATCTAAAACTTCTTGGCTTGACCATTGCTCCTGATTTTAAATGGAACAGGTACATCAAATCTGTTGACAAGGCCGCTGGAAAGATTGTGGGATCTTTCTATCGATCCGGTAGATATCTCACTGCTGATGCTATACTCTTTTTTTACACAGTGATCACCACTTATCAAGGCCCGGAAGCCACTCAGGGATAAGGGTTATTGCAAGTAAATCGCGTTAGTGTGGAGATTTGATGAAGTGTTTACTTAAGGAGGCGGTTTATTAGAAATTTTTTAACGTTGGACTTGAACACATACAAGTTGTAGTCCGGTAGGAAGTAGGCAGACGGAACAGAGTGCCACAGGCGTGTAGTTCTAAGAAAGAAGCTTCGTTCATGGAATCCAAGTTTTGATTTAGGACCAGATAAAGAGTGGGGGGAACTTTTGACAGTGGATTCAGCTAGACAGGTGTTTTTCGTGAATGATTGGCAAGGTAGGACCAGAGATTGGAGTTCAGACGAGCACCTGCCACAGAATTAACGATAAAACAAGGATAGGCTCGCAACGTCTCTTCTGTGGGAGAGAGGTTGTATGGAAGAGAAACGGGTATCCCCCACTAAGCCACGAAGTCTATTTTGTACTCTGTCAAGGCAGGATAGGCTGTGTTTCGCAGCTCCTACCCAGATATGGCAACAGTATTCCATCCTTGGACGTACTTGGCTTTTGTATAGATAGAGAATTGCATCAGTAGTGAGATATCTTCTGGAGCGGTAGAAGGACCCCACCATCTTTCCAACGACCTTGGCAACAGATTTGATGTACGTGTTCCATTTCAGATCAGGAGTAAAGGTCAAACCCAGGAGTTTCTCAAAACACGGGACCTCTTCCAGACGAGAGCCATACATCACAATTGATGTCAGATGGGGATCAGAGCGTTGATGATGTAAGGATAGTAGTTTGGTTTTGGATGCATTAAAGGAAACCAACCACATCTTCCCCAACTGAACCACGCGCTCGGGATCAGAAGAGAGAAAATCAGAGGGAACTTTGTCATTTACAGCCTTTGATGTGTTGCCGTTGATGGTCGTGTCATCAGCATAGACGTAAGCGAATGATTTAAGTATGTGTTTAGGGAGGTAATTGATGTAGATCAGGAAGAGAGTTGGGCCTAGGATTGACCCTTGAGGGACTCCAGCATTTACATTTCAGGCCTCCGATTTTTGTCCATCTACCACTACTATTATGAGCCTATCGGAGAGAAATTATTTAATGATTGAGAAAACATTGTCAGTTATACCGTAGCTGGAAATCTTGTGAAGTAGACCCTTATGCCATACTTTGTCGAAGGTCTTTGATATGTCAAGAGCAATTGCCCTAGAAAGGAAGCCTTAGTCAAGAGATTCACTTAACCTGTGGCATATAGCCGTCAGCACATATGCGGTTGATCTTGCAGAGCGGAAACCATATTGTGTGTCACTAAGAAGGTTGTTTCTGCTTAGGTGGTTGACTATTTCTCTATTTAATATGGATTCCAGCAACTTACTCATAACACACAGGAGACTTATAGGTCTGAGAGGGAGATTACTTATCACCTTAATTCTTTAATACAGGGCAAATTGATAAGGTCTTCCAGAGAGCCGGAACGCACTTCACCTTAAGGCAGCGCTTAAATAGGTTCGTAAGTATGGGAGCAAGTTCTGGTTGAAGCTTTTTTAACACTATAATTGGGATGCCCACAGGGCTAGTTGCTTTACTGGAATCTAGGTTCTTGATTAGCTTGGCGACCTCATGCACGGAAATTTGTAAGTTACGTAGCTTGTTCTCTGTTACAGGAGGAAATATGGGGAGTTGATGTTTTTCGTTGCATAGGGTAGAATTAGCTGCAAAGTTCTTCGCAAATAGTTTAGCGTTGTCTGACGCTGACGAGATTACCTCTGGTCCATTGATAAATGTTGGGAAAGAATGCACACTTCTGTTCAGGATCCTATTTGTTGCTTGCCAAAACTGGTGGGGTCCAAGCCGCTGATCATCTACCTTTGATTTAACAGACTGGTCATATAGCTCTCTTGCATTTTTTATTACTCTTTTACAGTGGTTGCTTACAGTCCTGAAAGCAGCTTTAGTCTAGGTGCATCTATTTCGTTGGTAGCTATGGAAAAAGTGATTTCTGTGCGCGATAGCAGCAGCACATTCTGGGGAGAACCATGGCTGGCTGTTAGGTTGTTGTTGGAATTTTTTAGATTGTATGAATTGGTCTAACCCTACTATTAACCATTCGGTCTGATCTGATACTATAAAGGACACTTCCTTTTTAAACATGGAGTGCAGAGGTAAATCAGATATTAATGTACGGAAGCTATCCCAGTCAGCAATAGAGTATCGGTATACAGATCGGTGGAGGGGTACGTCTGTGTGCTTCTTACATTTCGTTTTTATCTTAACTGATACCACGGAGTCGTCGAAGGATCCTAGAGGAGAATTAACGGAGCATGAACATAGCTCAGGGAAAGTTGAGAGAAAAAAGTTCTAAGAGGCTTGCATATTGACAGGGTGTATAGGGTACACGGGTGGGTTCGCGAACAATCTGAGTGAGGTCATAAGCAATGGAAAAAACATGACAAAACCTTCTCTCGTCGGCCGTCTTTTTTGAATGGGTCAGTAATTCCACGTTATGGACGTTGTGGTCACGACAGATGATTATGTAAGCCGAGGGATGTGAAGACAATATGTGGTTCATTTTCTCAAATATGCTCTTAAAAATAGTAACTCCGCTGTTGTGGGGCCTATAGAGGGCAAATATAAATGCAGTTGTGTTAGCAAGTGCAACCCTGAAGCACATATAGGGTAAATTAGGATCTTCTCTAGAGATATGCCTGTCACATGGGAAGCCATCCTTTATGTAGGCGAATATTCCATACGCATGGTTATCGAGGTTTTATTCTGGAGATATTTCATGTTGAGGTATTGGGATTTGTGGAATAGGTCGGCATACTTGGTTAGAGCAGTACAGAGAGGAAAATTAAGAGAGAAAAAGACGGGAACCTTTTTTTGTAGCACACGAAAAGGCAAAGCCGTAACAATTACCCACTAGTATAGCATCGAGAGGCACAACCAGGGGCTACTGCATGATCCAGATCCCCTCACCAAATGGCAATATAGCAGTCCCAGTACTTTGCGCCTGCTGATAGGACAGCCTCCTTAGTGGTTAATCCAAGGTTAGGGTGCCTGACTATCAGGCGGATAACGTCAGCTCAGACAAAACGTTTAGCTCCAGCACCCTTACTCGTGACATGGCCACAAGGACAGACAGAGACAGAAACATTTCGGACATCTAAGACTACTGGTCACCAAGTACTACCGACCTTTAAGCAGCTTTTTCTTAACCCTTTGTCAGAAAAATCACCCATTGAATGAGGACTGAATGACAAAATAGGAGAAGCGAGAGTTACTGGAGCTGCCGATAACACATCCACTGTATTATCTACTCTCTATCTATATAAGATCCAGGTACGTCCAAGGATGGAATACTGTTGTCACATCTGTGCAGGAGCTGCTAGAAAGGACTTGTCCTGCCTTGATATAGTTCAAAATAGACTTCGTAGCCTTGTAGGAGATGCCCTTTTCTCTTCCTTGCAACCTCTATCTCACAGAAGAGATGTTGCGAGTTTGTCTCTGATGTATCGTAATTTTCATGGAAAGTGTTCGACTGAGCTTCAATCTATGACCCCCCCTGGCGAAACTTTCACAAGAAACACTCGTCTAGCTGTAAACGCTATCAATAATTCCTCCCACTCTTTATCTGTGCCTTAACCTAAACGTAGACTCCATGAACAAATCTGCTTTCTTAGAACGGCACGGCTGTAGAATTGTCTTCCGTTTTCCTGCTTACCGGCTGACTACAATATAGTTGTGTTCAAGTCTAACGTAAATAAGATCTTGATGAGCCCTTCCATATAAGTTATCAAATTTACCAAATGTTCATTACTAATGATTACTATATTTTCCAATTTCTACTGTACACTCTTTAACCCTTATCCTTGAGTTGCCTCTTGGCCTTGATAATGTGGTGATGCCTATTTAAAAAAAACCCGAAACAAATTGCCTGAATGTAAACTCATCTAAAATATGATATTTACATCATACAGATGTGGTATTTATTATTATATACCTAATTCGACATTTATGGTTACATTGTACCTAATATATTGTAATTCAAAAAGTAAAATGTATGATTTTAATGCAGTCAGCTAGAATTGAAACCAATATTTATGCCCTCTAAACTTATCTATTAGCATATTTACTTAGCTTATATACACATACAATTATCAGAAACGGTTGGGAACGTATAAATGTATATTTGAACATATTAATAGCTTAAGAATGACGTCGAATTACGCAGGATAAGTTACAATTTTTAAATAGTTCCTTTTCAATTATTTATTCCAGCTAAAAAGTTTAGTTAATTATTCAGGTAAAAAAAAAAAACAATATTTCAAGTTGCAAGTATGCAGACCAAAACTTGACAAAGTACTTTGGTAAATAATCTTCGGAGATATAGTAAGCTATTTATTTTAAAATCTGCTCTGTATGATATGTAACCATTCACATGTGTGAAATAAGCTCAAAAAGAACCCTGCGTAATAATACAATGAAACTAATCATTCAATAAAAAAGCGGCCAGTTTATTAATGAAAGTTATTTTTAAAGCAATATGCAAATAGTAAAAACACAAAGCAGGATATATTTGTGTGAGATAGGATAAGTTATACACAGCTGTGTGCTAAACATGTAAGGGTGTGTAATAAACATTAATTCATATGAAAGAGGTTACATGTATGTGAAAAGGCATAATGTTTCGACTGTCATAAGATTTTTGATGGGTAAATCTTTTTCTTAATAAAGCTAAATACTGTTAATGTGTTTTTGCTTCTCATAAAGTTTGAATAACGTTTTATACTCATGCATTTATGTTGGGAGCCTGAAATAACGTCGTAATGATCTGGAAAGACCTTAAAAACTTACGTAGGTCAAGGTGTTTAGTAATTATAGTGTACTTTCACCTAACAATATAAGAAAATATTGTACAAGTGAATTTAAGTTAAGAAAATACCTTACCTAACAACGGTAACATAAGTACGTAAACACCTTATATAAATGATTTACTCACCAAATGTTTAGTTGAAAGTACAGTGGATTTCAACGAAGATCAAAACAAATTGAACTTTTGTCTAATGAAAACATAGCGTTTATAATATGAGAAAAGAAGAATAGTTGACAAAGAAATAAATAAATGCGCCCAGAGTCCCTCCCCATATGAAACCGCCGCAGACGAATAGTGCGAGAGTTGGAGAAAGTGTGTGTGTGAGAGGGAGAGAAAGGGTATGATCGAGTAATGACGTGAGTGATGTAAGGAAAAGCAGTGTTACGTAGATGTGGATAGAAACAAATTGCTATGTAAATAAATTACTGCATGCTTATCTGTGTCGTACCTTCTGCTGATACACGAATAGGGAAGGAGTGATATCGAGAGAGGGGCGAATGATGACGGGATGGGTGAAGGAAGAATCAGATTAACGTAGATTTGTACACGTTTATTCTTGAATTTCCGTGACTGAATAAATTTTAACGGTGGAATATTTTAATATCAAAATATTAGAATGTCTACGTCACAGTCAATCATCTATGTTAGATTTTCAAAAGGGAGAAATAATTATCTAGAAATAAGAAAATGTGAACGTTATGATATGGGTATGTGTGAACGGGCTCTTGTCACAGTTCACCAAATGTGACCTTCCAGGTCACTAGTAACAAGTGTGAGCTCTCACACACACCCCTTCGATCGTCTTTCACAGAAAATTCTCCACGAGTTCTTTCTCTCGGCGCAGCGGGATCTGTTTGGTCGGTTTCAGTGTCGATTTAACCTTCGGGTTGAGATGCGGTATCACGCTAGAATGATTTTCATGCACACAAAAGAAAAACAAAGACATATTTCTCTATTCTACGACTTTATACAACTCAAATTTAAAAAAAATATAATATAAATTCATATACACATTTCCAATATTGATTTCTTACAAAACACAATATTGAATCTTCCTCTCCGTAGTTGCATTAGCGACGGACGGTGGAAGGGATGTGACTACTCTTCGATTAGTGTTCAGTCTCTCAAGACCCTTCTTTAACTAACTGATTTTTGGGCCCGGGGATCCGCTTATCACGTGACCTAGTTGGTAGGGTATGTTGTTACCAAGGCCGATCGCTAATCAATACGTCATCCGGGGTAATCCTCTGATCCGATTCGTTGTCGCTGGTGACTTTGTGAACGCTCGCTGTTTTCAGTTCCCACAAACCAGCAGGTTAAACCTCCGTGAACCGTCGGCTTGCCACACTAACGAAATTATATTCGTTATTTTCTCAAAGCGACATCTAATTGTCACGTTTTCACCAACAATAAAATCTATATGACGGTTTTACTAAAAAATAATCTTCCCTTAAGCAAGGTTTTCAGCCGCTGCCCGGGCACGCAAAGATGCTTAACAATCAATACAAACATAGTTGCCCGGCCTTTGATTCCGGAATCATAATTCCCTCAATGGGGAGCTATACAACTCTCGAAGTGGTCGCGACACATATGTGTACAATACCCAGTAAAGATCAGCGAAACCCCAGCAGAGTCGGGATATATAGAGATTGTGCCGGTTTCTAGTGGGGAGGGGCTGGCAGCACAGAATTAGTAGAGAGAATAATAGTAACTGTTTCTTTTAACGATGGTGAGGTAGTGATTATGATGCTCATCTGAAATAACCTGACATTTAGTGTAACACCTAAATGTTTGTATAATGTAGTTCTAGAGTTACATAAACTAGTGACTAATTGGCTACACTAAATAAATGTTTTTGCAAAACTATTAAATTTTGGTCCAGAGGGGAATTTCTGCAATCAAACTTTTTATATATAGAAAATAGCATGTCACTAGTGCATGTGAAGAAAGCGTAAAGTGAGGGAATTACAAACTTTAGTACTGCGAAGGAAATAGCATCTAAGTAGAGGGCTTATAAGATCTATGAGTTCTACAATGAAGGGGGAGTTGTTCTAATCATATACACTCCTAATTTATACTCACATATTGAGACCTGAAAACTAACACAATATATACATACATACATACATATATATATATATATATATATATATATATATATATATATATATATATATATATATATGTATATATATGTATAGGCGCATAAACCTGAAGAATCCTAGAGTCGATTAAACGCGAAATATTTAGTGTATTTTAATCGTCATATACATTTTATGACTTACTATATATATATATATATATATATATATATATATATATATATATATATATATGTATGTATATATATATATTTAGCTAGTAGAGTTTAGTTTCCTTGAAGTACATCCAATGAAAAAACATGTGTCTACCAAAGAGTGGTCAATGAGTAAACAGAGCAGGTAAATGAAATTTATTTATACAAACATTAATGGCTACATATGTGCATACGTAAAGGTGTTTATAATACAGCACTTAAAAATAATGGGTACAAGGACATAGATATAAAATCTAAAGTAACTAATGCTAGCACAAATAGGTCAAAGAATCGTAATAGGAAGGCGGTTTAATATTATGTTGAAAACAAAACTTGGAACAAAATTTCACAACTTATTAACAAGCATTTCCCACCACATAATATATTACATAAAGATTTAATAAAAATACATTAAAATTAAGTTATATCTGTGGTGATAACTTGGAAAGAAGTATAAAAAAGTATAATGAAAGAATCTTAAGGATGACTAATAGAGAAAGTCTATATACTAGTGATAGAACGGCTGTTGATAAATGTAACTGCAAAAAGCCTGAGGAATTCCCAATAAAAATATGAATGTCTGATCTCATCAGTCGTATACCAGGCTAGGATATTCCCAGTAGAGAACCCAAGGGATGAAAATTCTACTTAGGTAGTACCCAAATGACTTTCAAAAATATATTCTATGGGCATACGCGTTCGATGAATAATCAAACCTATGAAAAGGGCACTTCCTTATCGTTACATTCTAACTTTGTAAACGAAACAAGAAAATGTTTTTGTTTGAAATATCATTTCTCGACGATAATTCTTGGCCTGAAGACGTAATCATCCAACGCGGGTTATTACAGAAACATGTATGCACATGTGTAGTCATCAATGTTTGTATAAATAAATTTCATATATATATATATATATATATATATATATATATATATATATATATATATGTATATATATCGTTTGGAAACACTTCGTTGAGAGACAATTCTAAAGCGCGGTGATAGAGTGGTCGAATGCATAATATATGTTCCAACCTTGGATTACAAAAAGTCAACTAAAGATGTTTTTTTTTTCTTTATTCATCATATTATGAAGTGATATACTGTTATAGATTTGTATGCTTGAAAGAAGATCTTTGCTTTTCTCCAACATCATGAAATGACAAGCAGAGTCTAAATGTTTGTTTTATTTTTGAGAACGTCATTTGTTTACAAAAACAAAATGCATCATTAGCTGATAGAATATTTCGGTTTTGCATAGTGGCGACTTATATTATTTATGCAAACACACGTGGCATCAATCTGCAACGGCGCTTTCGAATAGAAAAACAAATATAAGTTTCAAACTGTGATAGAATTTACACTGTCTGCTTTACAATGGTAAAGCTAAAACACTTGACGATCGTAATGTGAAGAAACAAAAGTTAATCTCATGAATAGCATGTTAAATCCATATCACAAGCATGAGGTTGTTTAAAGCGTAACGCAAAAATATATATTGATACGTTTCTTGTGTAATTATTAATTAACTTTAGTTATTATTCGAACACATATTTTAATATGGATATGCATGCGCGTGTAATTTTATTAAGATGCTACGTTTCTGATCACTATGTCATAGTTTGACCCAAAACAAGTTACTTCTATTAGTTATTAATATCGATAAAAAAAAATCAAAGTTTAATTTTTTTTAATTTAATTTTTTTTCATTTAAGATCAAACACAGCTTAATAAATTTGTCAGTTCTCATATTTTAAATCAGCAATAACATTCTGTGTGCATGTGACGTAAACAACTTCAAAAATTAACACGTTAAATTTTTATAAATTAAAAAAAACAGTTTGCAAACGGTTGCAGGTGACATACAATGCCATACACAAAGTATTCACATATTCTGTGTGTATGTAAAATTAATTTATATACATACATACATACATATATATACATATATATACATATATATATATATATATTTCTGATATTTCTTCTAAAACACTTCTTCCTCATACTAACAACCACTGCTCTAAGGTGACGTGGCTGTTAGATCGTGAACATGGTCCAACATCTGAAACATATGTAACCAAACAGATAAAACGGTAATAAAAAATATAAACACACACACACACACACACACATATATATATATATATATATATATATATATATATATATATATATATATATATATATATAATGAAAATTACAATTGAATTTACCAAAATAATCCAAGATGGTAAAATTTAAGTAAATTATAAATAATTACGAATTAATATTTATAAAATTATCTAAGCCAGATATATAAGCTCGACAAAACCAAATAGGAAATAAAGCTTATAATATGAGCTAACAGTTCATAAAATATGTTAAAAACACTTTGAAATGAATTAAAAACATATTTAATCTGAAAAGGAAACACTAGATAAACGGATAGTCCTTAATCCGCGAAGTTTCGAAGAAATACTTTCTTTCTCATCAGAGGGTAGGAATTAGCAAAATGTGGAATCGGATTTTGCATTCAGAAGTATTTGATGAAACAACAAATAAGTCAATGATCTGACTTGAAAACAAAAGAAAAGTTAAGCAGAGGGAATATGGTGAAGAAAAAGTTGATTACACATGAATGGATAGGCAGGTGGAAGTTGAAAAACCCAGTGACGGTAAAATCCAAATGTAAACTTCAAGAAAGTTAAAAGAATTTCCATTTGTACAGGTAAAATCCAAGGAAATCCCGTAATTGGAAGAAGATGTTCCATAATAATCCAAAGGCAGAAATCCATGGAATAATTCACAAAAATGTGTACAAGGAAAACAGAAAAGATTCCAATAATATTAATAAAAAAAAAATAAGATGCGCTTTTCATTCTACTTCCAAGACATAACTATAAATAAAAAAGATCTGGGAAGAGAAAGAAGAGAGAGAAAAAATTTAAAAAATGATAAAATTAAATATAAAATAAAAAATAAAAATAAAGTGAAACAAAAGTCAAAATGACCCAGACAGGATATCTTAAAGACGCGAAAAACAATATAGGGCAAAATAATATAGGTCAACTGAAATGTACAGGTCATCACTTAAAAAAAAACACTTGTCTGACATTTTTTAAGTGATGACCTGTACATTTACGTTCACCTATATTGTTTTGCCCTATATATTTTTCGCGCCTTGGACATTTGCTGTCTGGTCATTTTGACATTTGTTTCCCTTTATTTTTATTTTATATTTTGTATTTAATTTATCATTTTTTTTTAAATTTTTTCTCTCTTTTTTCTCTTCCTAGAGCTTTTTTTATTTAAAGCTATGTTTCGGAAGTAGAATAAAAAAGCACATCTTATTTTTCTTTTACCTTTGTGGTTGGCTTCAGAAGTTTAAGATATACCTTTTTTTTCTCATACGGATTCACTCGGATTTCCTTGCTTGAATTCGTTAAACTTCGACGAGGATTTAGAAATATCACCCCTAATTAACAAACACCTTTCGCGCCCAACACCTTAATTGCGCCTAAATTCTATCTTATTGCCCGATTTTTTGTGATATTTCTTTCCTCTCACAAGAGCCTCCAAGATCCAGCAGATATATCCCACATTCATGCGTCTCTAAAAAAAATGCAAGGTTATATCTTTCTTACGTAATCTACGGCATATTTTTGCCCGTCTCTTACTTCATTAAGCTATACGTGATTGCCTCGGGACTACCTATCATCGGTTTACTGGCCCCCTTAAGAATTTTCGTATTCTTTCCAACGCCTGTTTATTAATTAAGCCAAGTCTTACCGCTTTACGTGCAACCAGCTTATTTTAAGCACTTGATTAACCAGGTTCCCAAATTTTTCGAATAGGGACACATCTTGTGCTTATCAATCCCTACCAAGTCACTTTTCTTGGAGAAAAATTATAGGATCTCTAAAAAAACAATAAAACCAAATGCTAAAACAAAACATCTTTCTTACGGCTTATCAAATCTAAAAACTCTCAAAATACCCGTTTACGTAATTTTAATTCTTGTCCCCCTTCTAAAATTCTAACAGAATCTGTAAGCCAACCATACGTCTTAACTATTTTTATTTTCTCCTAGACTGTTTTAATCTAATGTATATTTACTTATAAATTTGAATTCTTGCTGTGAAAATCAATAACATTTACATAAGTATAAATTTACAATATTGTTTAAAACACATTTTCAAAAGAAAATACCTTAAAACATTTAAACATTTTGCAACAAAACGCAAAAAAAATGATAAAAATTCGTTACATTATACATTTCAAAATCCGTTGACACAAAATAAAAAATTGTCCCTTTTTTAAAGACCAGAACAATTAAATCATACCTAAAAGCCGAAAATTATTACAGTGCATAAATTTGATTTCATTCTGCATCTTTCTTGTTTCTATAGTGTGTTTTATTTCTTTTATTTATGTATTATTTTTTAATAACACAAGTTTTAAAAGAACATCGGACTTTGACACACATTGTTACATGATTGACACTTGATTTTTAAACAAACTGCTTTGACCCGCAAAACATTTTCTCACACACATTTATTTTGTTGTGTGTATGTGCTTACATAAACAAAAGAATTCATTTCAATGAATTATGCACGGTGACGTGTTCACTACTATTTATTCATTACTACAGATTTCTTTTACGCCATATCAAACTTTTTTCTTTCTTTTTTTTTAATATTTCTTGTATTTTTGTTCTCTGTGTGCGTGTGTGTTCAGTTTTTTTTGTTCTTTTTTTGTTCGCATTTCTGTGATCGTGTAATTTATTTCCGTGGTATTATTTATTTTTTTTGATTATCTTTTTTAAAACTTTGTGTTTCTTTTTCGCATTCTGTGATCGTCTAGTAAACGTTGTGCTTTTTTTTCTTGGTAACGCCAGTTATTTGTTTTAACCCCCCCCTTGCAGGAGTGGACTAGTCACGTACACCAAATTTCATATAAGTTATATAGACCCCAGGTTCGGTTTTTTCATCGCTGATGCAAACTGGTTCACGGACACCAAAATATGTATATGTTGCATATTAGGGTTATAAGAAAAGAGAGTCTTAGAGAGAGATGCTTAGAAAGAGAGTTTTATTAAGAGGGATGTTGGAAGACTCAGAGAGAGATTGTTCATGTTATGAGAGATTGTTCATGTTATTACGATTCCTATATTTTAAATGTTCATTCCTTAGACGTGTAGAAGAAGAAAGCTCTTTGTATGATGAGATAGTGTTCACTGTTCCGACATTGTGTAGACATGAGATGTCGAGACATGTATATAATGACATTTTATAACACAGATATATAATACAATTTTCACTTTACCTTTTTGTAAGAATCATAAGACAAGACGACGTTTTATAAAACACATGATGAATTAATTTCTTCACCACCGGCCGTGGTTTCCTCATCAAGAATTCAAAGCTTCACATTTTTGTTTCAAAGTGATCGTCTCGCTTCCTAGACGTTCGAATTCCCAGACCCTCTCTGAGTTTCTCACAGACTATCTCTCTAACATACTAACTCTCACTTCCTATATTGAGAAATCCATGCATGTCCGGCCAACGTGACTAAAATTCACGTGCCATCAACATGCGTGGACTTGCACGTTTCCTGAACATTCTGATTTTTCAATAACCTATTTTTCTTTATTTTCACAAAGGAATTCAACATACATATCTAATTTATTTAACCCATATTTTATTATCCACATTCTTTTAACAATTGAATAGTTTATTTATTATTTATTTCATCCGAATAAACAATTTACTGGGCATTCCATTTAAACCTATTGTTCTTTATAACTTATGTCCAAGGTTCGATTTTTGCTTTCTTTTATTTTCATTTTAACTAATCTCTCTATTTTTATACTTACATGAAAAGGGGACAGCCCTTATCATGTATATATATATATATATATATATATATATATATATATATATATATATATATATTATTCATCTGATTGGTTACATATGTTTCAGATGCTGGACCATGTTTACGATCTAACAGCCTCGTAAGGCCTTACATAAGTGGTTGTTAGCATTAGGGAGAAGTGTTTTAGAAGAAATACGAGAGAAAAGAAGAAAAGATAGAGATAGATGTGGGTTGAGGTAGGAGATAATAAGGGGGAAGGAGACGGTTATTGACAATATTTTAGTTTTGATGGTAAAGATATATTAGATTGTATTGTGTGTGGGGGGTAGTAGATTCAGGTAGGCGTGAATGGGGATATATTGATATAGTGGGGGGGAGGCGTTGAGACGATGATAAAAAAGCAAAAAAAGAAAAAAGGGGAGAGGGTAAGGAGAAATATTTTCAATACCCGTCTCCCTCCCCTTCTTATCTCCTACCTCAACCCACCTCTTTCTCTATCTTTTTTCTCTCGTATTTATTCTAAAACACTTCTTAATACTAACACCCACTTCTGTAAGACCTTGCGAGGCTGTTAGACTGTACACATGGTCCAACATCTAAAACATATATAGCCTAACATATAAAACGGTAATACATAAATAAAACACATATTTGCTCTGCAATAGTATTGAGCACTCTCTTTTGGTTTTTACTAATTACCCGTTTTACCATATATATACAAACATACACATATATATATATATATATATACATATATAAATATATGTATATATATATATAGTGTGTGTGTAAACATTTACCTAACTAGTCTCAGTTCTTTTATTATTCTAATGTTTATTTCAGCAGTATTAATTTAATATATTAATATATACTTTATTATCTTTATATCTCTCTATATATATGTAAATTAACGTACATATACATAATTCCTAAAATTATAAACTTTATTTCAATATCATCAGAATATATATATATATATATATATATACATATATATATACATATATGTATATATATAATTTATTATCTTAATAATAATAATAATAATAATAATATATATATATATATATATATATATATATATATATATATATATATATATATTGGAATGGTTTCACTGTTATTAAATTTTACACTATAGAAAACTTCGGAAAAAATTTGTTCTCGCGATGAACTTGGAATTATTCAATTCCTGCTGATTAGTCAAATACAGTCACTTTCCACTGATGCATTATTCGTTTTCTTTTAAGAGTTTAATCCACAATTAAAGTAAATATCGAATTAAACATTAAAATCATCTCTACCCATCGCACTAGTTGTATTTGTTTCATTTTTTCAGTTCGACTCGCACACACAGTGGACCAGCTATTATGTTATTCGAACGCATTTTTTCTTTTACTTTAAAGTTTGTTAAACTTGTAAGTCATGTGTAAATCTAGGATGCTTAGTATATTTTAATTTTTTCAGAATTAACATCAAAATTTAGTACTGCTTAGTATATTTTAATTTTTAATATAATTAACATCATAATTAAGTATTGCTTAGTATATTTAAATTTGTATATAATTAACACCATAATTAAGTATTGCTTAGTATATTTTACATTTTATATAATTAGCACCAGTACGTGTAATCGTGCTCTTTTAAATTCGAAAGTTTGTGGGTGACTATTGAACTTTGTTGGCTGCTATTGGGTTTATTGTTGATGTTGTTATTGGTGGTTGTTGGAGTGGGATTTCTATTGTTTGTAGTACAGATTGGGCTTTTTAAACACAAAAATATACTAATGAGGAATTGTAAAAAAGTATACCCCATCAACTACACTTTTAGCGCGATACAATCGAAACTTAGACTATAGCTTTATTATTATTATTATTATTATTATTATTATTATTATTATTATTATTATTATTATTATTATTATTATTACAAACTCACGTGGAAACGTAACAGTCTATCATCAAGGATCTTTCTCGTAGAATAAGTAGCATTCTCTTATCTCTCAATGACAACAAATCTCCTGGCAGTTTTTTGTACTCTCCAATCTAGATAATATTTGCAAATGAATTAGCAGTATCGCAACTGTCAGTACTACCGATTCTCTTTGGCAGCAACAATTGAAATTTACTGGAATATGCAGGACGGTAAGTTTCCCTTAATCGTAGTTATTTTTTACTCATCCAACGGAGGTTCAGCTAGTGATTTCCTATCTCGGCTTTTTCATCCTTTTTGACCCTAAAATATTTTTGTGACGCCAGGTCATGATAACATTCATAAAAAAGATAATGGGCAGCTGGCAGGACACATGCATATTATTTTACAATCATACAGTTTTCTTCTTCTTCTTATTATTATTTTGTACAATTATTATTAGTAGTAGAAGCAAAAGTAGTAGACGTAGTAGTAATAGTGGTAGTAATATTATTAAATACTACTTTTTTCGCATTGCTACATAAAATATTGTTTTTTTATTATTTTAAAACGAAGAGAAAAACGTGAAATGTTCATATTTGTGAAATGATCTAATTGAGTCCTATTGTTAGACATGACTTAGTTTTACTTATGTATATATTCTATTGCGTATCTATGAAATGGATACTTATTAACCATAGCTTGTATTTAAGTTGTATGTTATCTATATAAAGTAGCAACTCCTTGCCGTTCTTTCACGTAGGCACTGGCGATTGTCCTTATATGAAAACTAACACGTAAACACATTTCGAGCCGTGCCCTTATTCTTTATACTCTCATTTTCTAATGTATTTATTAATTAAAAAAACATATTGCTCGACACTATTAGATACCAACCTTCAATCTGTACCTCATATTAATACATACCTTAGCTACAAACGTGTTGGAAATCCACATCTCTCAATCTTAATCCTATTTGAGACAAATACGATCTATCTAATGCTGATTCTATTAATCCTTACTAATCATGCGGGGGCGTAGAAATTCGAAACCAGCGGCGGGGATAATCCTCCTGCTGCTGATCGACCCGTAGATCACCCAGGTAAGAAAAGGAAATGTCCGATATGTAAACGTGTGCCGCTGATTTCATACGTCTTAACACTAAACGGAGGAGGGAGGCCGGTTCAGTCCTAGTCGCCAACCTTACTAAAGCTGGTGACTCGATCAAATCACCGATGAATTCCCCGACAAAATTGCCTCTGAGAGTGGTATATATGCTGATGACACCACACTCTATAGCAGGCACGACAGGAAAACAAATGAACATAAATCTAAAGTAATGGCAGAAACACTAGAGGATGACCTCCAATCAGTAGTGGAATGGGGACAAAAATGGATGGTCACGTTCTATGCCGCCAAGACAAAACTGGTTTCATTCAATAATTACAAGAAACCTTCTCTGCAACCTATAGCAATGGCCAACGACTCTTTATCTGAGAGTACGTATCTCAAGCTCCTTGGCCTAACGTTCACAGGAAACATGAGCTGGAACAATTACATCGAGAGCATTGCCAGGGCCGCTGCGAGGAAGGTGGGCTCTCTCTACCGTGCTAGAAAACGTCTAACACCCGAAAGTATCATGTATCTCTACAAGGCCACTATTCGCCCATGTATGGAGTATTGCTGTCATATTTGGACTAGGCCATCGGCTACTAGTCTCTCACTCCTTGACAGGGCTCAAAAGAGAGTCGCAAACATGATAGGCCCTAAACTGGCATCTAAGCTTCAGCCTCTGTCCCATCGTCGGAACGTTGCATCCCTCTGCCTGTTCTACAAGTATTATAATGGTGAATGCTCTGATGCACTGCAAGCACTTGTGCCCCAACGACGTGAACACCCTCGACAGACCCGACAAGCTGCAAAATCCCACCCCACACTGTAGAGATCCCTAGATGTAAAAGATCTTTCTACTCCAGTAGTTTCTTCCCCAGAACTGCTAGACTTTGGAATTCCATTACAGGTCACTGCTTCCCCAACTGTACTGACATGCATAAGTTCAAGTGCAACGTGAACCAACATCTCGCTGCCCAAATCCCTACATAGTACCCCAGTAGATGTTTTCCCTGATAGAAGCCCCCTACACCAAAGTGGCAATGTGCCTTGTTTGGGGTGAAAATGTAATAAAAAAGGAGCACTTACAATTTGATATTACTTAGAACGGCTGCTCTATCATTAGCTGTATAATATCGGGATATCAATAGTGCTTTCTAGGGCAATTGCTCTTGACATATCAACGGCCTTCGAAAAGGTATGGCACAAGGGTCTACTTCACAAGATTTCCAGCTACGGAATAACTGGAAATGTTTTCTCAATCATTATACCATTTCTCTCCGATAGGCTCATAAGAGTAGTGGTAGATGGACAAAAATCGGAGGCCTGCAATGTAAATGCTGGAGTCCCTCAGGGGTCAATCCTGGGCCCAACTCTCTTCCTGATCTACATCAATGCCCTCTCTAATCATATACATAAATCATTCGTAGACGTCGTTGCTGATGATACGACCATCTACGGCAACACATCAAAGACTGTAAATGACAAAGTTCTCTCTGATTCTCTCTCCTCTGGTCCCGAGCGCGTGGTTCAGTGGGGGAAGATGTGGCTGGTTACTTTTAATGCATCCAAAACCAAACTCCTATCCTTACATCATCAACGCTCTGATCCTTATCTGGCATCAATTGTGATGAATGGCTCTCGTCTGAGTGAGGCCCCGTGTTTTGACAAGCTTCTGGGTTTGACCTTTACCCCTGATCTGAAATGGAACACGTATATCAAGTCTGTTGCCAAGGTCGCTGGAAAGATGGTGGGATCCTTCTACCGCTCCAGAAGATATCTCACTACTGATGCAATTCTCTATCGCTATAAAAGCCAAGTACGTCTAAGGATGGAATACTGTTGCCATATCTAGGCAGGAGCTGCTAAAAACAGCCTATCCTGCCTTGACAGAGTACAAAATAGTCTTCGTGGCTTAGTGGGGGATGCCCTTTTCTCTACCCTGCACCCTCTCTCCACCAGAAGAGACGTTGCGAGCCTATCCTTGTTTTATTGTTATTTCCATGGCAGGTGCTCGTCTTAACTCCAATCTCTGGTCCTCCCTCGCCAATCTTTCACGAAAAACACCCGTCTAGCTGAATCCACTCTGAAAAATTTCCCCCACTCTATATATGTGCCTAAATCAAAACGTGGATTCCATGAACAAAGCTTCTTTCTTAGAACTGCACGCCTATGGAACTCTGTTCCGTCTGCCTGCTTCCCACCGGACTAAAAATTGGATTTCTTCGAGTTTAATGTTAACAAATTCCTAATAAACCGCCCCCTTAAGTAAACACTTCATCAAATCTCCACACTAACGTAATGTACTTGCAATAACCCTTATCCCTGAGTGGCTTCCGGGCCTAGATAAGTGGTGATCACTGTGGAAAAAAAAGATGTCTCGCATGGACCGAAACCTACACTCATCTTTGCTTGGCATTTCTGATGCCACATTCATGTGGATGAGGAGTCGGCTGATAGTTTACTTATACCGCTTGAGGGGATCTATTCAGATCCGCTTTCTAAAGCACCTCTTTCCCAAAACTGAAACATCTGGTGTGCTGTTTTCCTTCGGCGATCTCTTATGAGCCGTCTTCCTTCGGCAATCTAGTGCGCCCCTCGGGTCGCGGATGGGGCCACCTTTCAACTAATGTAAGGTAGGTAGAGGGAACATTCGAATGACCAATAAGGATAATGAGGAACAACCAGGAAAAAAATACATAAACAAAGGATTCAAACTCAATCGCTTTCCATCCGTCGGGAACATCGGGGGTTGATCTAGCCTCGTCAGTTCAGAAAACATTTTGAAAATTTGTGTTCAAGTATTTAGTGGTCCATGCTAGTCGCTTCTGACAGTGGGTATCACTCAAAGGAAGCACATTTTTTGGTGTTCTCACGTCCGCTATTTGTTTACAAATCCGATGGCGGGCCCTTTTGGAGATGCCAGACACTCCTGCATGATCGCCTTGCTTGTGCTGTGTAGTTTTTCTAGCACACTTCTCTTGATATTTTTTTCAAATGTTGTGGAAGAAGACGCATTTCACCTGCCACATTTGTGCTTTTTTCTTCCAATCTTTGCCCTCAATGACGAAATGTTTTACTGTTCGATGATCTCGCTTCAAAAATTTTGAAATTTCTAAAGTAGACTTCTTCGCAGCAAGGAATTTAACATTTTCACCCTTCTAACTATCTGTTTCCATCTTTCCTTAAGCCATTAATCGAAAATTTAGGTTACCAGCATAAATTTTTGGCTCCTCTGAAAGGCGAAAAATGTTTAACAAAAATTAAATTATGTTTTTGCTTTCGTAATATGTAGTAATTTAAATGAACAGAATAGCAAGTAGAAAATGATGAATGAGGTGGCACTAAAAAAGAAAGCAAACTTAATAATGAACTTGAGAAAAAAATGTATGAAACTCTCTTGTCCTTCACGCAATATATGTGTGTGTGTGTGTCTGCGTACATAATCATTCACATACATCAGCTCATCAGTGTGCGCAGACAGGGAACGGCCTCAAGCCAGGATCGAAACCCGACAACCCAAATTACAGTCAAGGCTTCTCACGATTGCGCTACAAGCTGCTGCTGTGAGGGTTATGAATTAACGAGATTTTGCCATCGTCCAAATGCATCTCCTCGATTGTTTTATACAAAGAGCGTCGCTTAACACCCTAATGACAGTTTGTATATCATTTCGGAATATTCTCAACCCAAGATAAGGAGCATTATAGGCATCTGTATACAGTACTGTTTCGCTGTTTCTCATCTCATCAGTATATATATATATATATATATATATATATATATATATATATATATATATATATATATATATATATATGCGTGTGTGAAAAGTATTAGACATTAATGAATTTCTATGCGCAACATGTGCTAAAATGTATATTGTTTGTAGTCTGCGATTGATCATTTTATTTATTTACAGAATAGAATCGTAAAAATGTCACCCTAAAGTAATCAATGAAAAACCCTTTTTTTTAATGTTTATTGAAAACATCAATTCAGCCAACTTGATTATATTATAAAGCTTACATCTATTCAATGTAGCCACCTTCAGCCTCACTCGTCGCCTTGATATGAGTCTGGAAATTTATGCATCCCATTTCCACAAGGGCCACCAGGAGTTTGTTGAATACTCGACTGATCGCATCGATTAGGCTAGATTTAGTGTTGTTGCAATCATGTTTGTGTCGTATGACACAAAGTAGTCGAACGGATTCAGGTCGGGGGAGAAAGAGGGCAATTGAGAGAAAGTACAAATTCGTCGAACTCCTCTTGGAGTAAAACCTGCTTTGTTTAGTACTGTATGTCGTTGCTGAGTCTTGTTCTTGCACCAAGTGCCTGCCAGCCGCCACCTGATTCCACAGATTGTCACCACACTCTTCAGCACATCAATGTACACTTTTGTGTTTACCTTCAAACCGATTTCGAAGATGCATGGTTGCATAATGTCACTTTTATTTTTTCACAACAGCTAAGACAATAATCGTAACCGGAACTTTGTTTTCATGACGTGGGACCCGTCTCGGAATTTCCTGGCAATCCAGCGCTACATTTTGAGAGTGCTGTCATTTGTGCTGTTTTTATAAATTCGATTAGTAGAGAGCATGAGTTGTTTAACATTGTGGCATGTTTTGTCATGATAGAATGCCCCTATCGCTATTGAGTTTGTACGCAGTTGCGTAACTAGTAGATTTGCGTAACTAGTAGATTGTCTTCAGCAAAAAAAAGCAGCTGGGTTTAATCAAACGGAAATGGAATGATGTCATCTCTTCTAGGACGACAATTTTTTCGTAGATATAAATGCAGAGTTTTATTGTACAATTTTATACATCACGCTATGCGCACTAAGACTGAACTTTATATAAAGTAAAACGAACAGTTGTCTTATATCCTTGCAATTGATTCAAAGCACGAGTGGCATATAGGTTAATTCCTATGTTTCATGATTTGAATGATCGACTCGCAGCGTTGATATTCAAGCATAATGAATAGACTGTCTGATAACCGGACACGTAAAACAATTAAAGGATAGTAGAAATATAATGTTTTTTTGTAATAATTTAAATTGTTAAATCGTTTCAATATGAGATATCGAGTAGGACAGCATCAATTTCATATATACGACGTTAATGGTTTAGAGATTAGACACTTGAAGTAGGATGGATGAAACGCGGAGTATTCAGTGTAGCTTAATCGCCATATATAAATATTTTATCACTTACTATATATATATATATATATATATATATATATATATATATATATATATATATGACCACAAAAGTGCATTCAGCAATAAAAACACCCTATGAAAACAACACTAGCAAATAAATACTGGAAACTAAAGGAAAGCGGACATTCGCCGGTAGTCGAATTGAAAATAATAAGACAAGCTCCCATGTGTAGGGACCTAGACGACCCATGTAGATTATGCCTTCATGAAAAATTTGCTATCCTGTACTTTTAAGAACCCCAACATCTATTAAACTGTAGAAGAGAAATAGCAAACAACTGTGTCCACAAGATAAAATTTACTCTTGGATAGCGATAAAAGATAGTTTTTAAAACTAACAAAAACAATAGAAAATAAACAAATACATAAATTTAATAAACATTAATATACATAAACGATCACACTTATATGCATGTATATATATATATATATATATATATATATATATATATATATATATATATATATATATATATATATATATGGGCATATATGTATTACACACACATATATATATTTATATATAAACTAACCTAAAAAAAAACTAACCTTGATTTAAAACAGATGACAAAATTAATATCTAGGCTATATATATATATATATATATATATATATATATATATATATATATATATATATATATATATATATATATATACCTTATTTATGCAAATGGGCAATGATTTAGAATCAGATAAAGTCACATATTTTCTAATTCATATAAGAAGTTTAAAAGGTACCTTTTATTAAGATGCCTATCAAGATAGGAATCACTGGCAGAAGATCGGTTTTATGCAGGCGAAATAATAACTCGAAAAACAATATAAAGTAGCTTAAAATGTAGTAATAACGACCAATAACACCGATTAATAAGACCGAATAAATGTCTTGAAGTGTGGTTTACTGAATCTATTTTTATATGTTTCATCCTTCCCACTTTGCCACTTTCTTTCGTATGTCTTCGTGTTAACTAGTTTAATAATTCGTGCTGTGTTATTTTGTTATTGAAATCGCTAATGACGTGAACCCACTTGATGCATATAGCTGAGATAAACAGTCGGTTCATGTTCTACTCTTCAAAACGTTTAAACTATCTGATGTGGTAAATTATTTTAATTGTTTATTATATCGCATTATTACTAATGGAAAAATATGTAAAGACAAACACATTAAGACAGTGTTTTGTAAAATACGATGAATTTAAATCAATTTAATTCTTCCTCTTCTGAGATTAGAACTTATCGTTATTGATTTATTCCTTTCCGAGGAATCCGTTTGCAAATAGTTATTGAAATTACCTCGAAAGAATCAATGATTTACGCATCGGAATTGTCAAGGTGAATAAGTTAATCGAGTAAAGTCACAAGTAATTTGAAGAAGAAATGTATTGGTTCGTGTTTCTAACAAGTTGCAATTGAGATCGATTTTGAAGCGAAATGGAATGCATGAATAGGTCGGTTTATTTATTCAATAGATCAACAGTTCAATAATTCAGACAGCCATCTAATAAATCACGCAATCAATATGACTAAAAAAATTGTTTGTAGGAATACGGCTACATTGTGGTACGTAATTTTTTGAAAACGGCGAGGAATATATAGATATTACATTTGATTCAAACATTTATGAGGATCGAAAAAATATAAATAAATAAATGTGTAAATTTGTATATAAACGTGTAGGAAATGGACTTACACTGAATTACGAAAGAATACACTAAGTAGAAAGAGCATCTATATACGCGATATTGAAATATATAGATAATGTAAAACATGCTCTATCTCTAACACACACGCATACATACGCAGACAGACAGACAGACGCAAACACGCATATATATATATATATATATATATATATATATATATATATATATATATATATATATATATATATATACATGTAATTCTTGGTTCGTTAAAAGTCCATAAAATCATATTTCTACATTACCAATTGAATTGAAATTTTCAGAAAATTCATCTGTAATGTAAAGGAATGTTTGCATGTTATTAAAATAAATTAAGATCGTTAAGACTGCAAATCATAAAAATATATTAAATAAAATAAAAAAAATGCTTAACTGCGAGACTGTCCGCCATTTCATTTCCGGAAGAAATTAGCCGTTCACGTGCACCACATATTGACGACTTCCGAATTACAACATTTAACTATCTAATTAAAAGATGGGTAAAAAAATCCCTATTTTTTAATATTATATATATATATATATATATATATATATATATATATATATATATATATATATATATATATATATATATATTTGTTGTACTTTAAACTTACAATTGAATAAAAAAAACGTATCATAAAACTTTAATTAAACTTGGAAATACGATTTAAAAAATATCTCGGAGCGGTAAGTGCACTAGCACCATTTGTTTATCTTATTTTTTTTATTTTCAAAGCTTTCATGACGAAGCCTACCTAAAATAAATTCCTCAAATTCTTAATTGCTTATGTTATTGGAAAAAAAGAAGGTAAATATGAAGAATTACTCCACCCTCGAAAATTCCTTTAAAATTACTACTCTTATAGGTTTTCGGGGTGGCTGAAAACGAAAATAACGAATGTAATTAAGGCAACCGAGTAGTTTCAAAGATACGAAGAAATGTTTGAGTTTAAAGGTTGATGATCACATTTTCATAATAATTTAACGTAAAATGATCACCCATTTTGTGGCCACGATTTTTTTTTGGGGGGGGGTCCTTCTACCCTTGGAAAATCCTTTAAAATTACCTCTTTAAATTGCAAAATGCAAAAGAATTTCACCCAACAAACACAGAAAATTTTTAAAAAATAGCGTCCATTTTTTTCTATCAAATTCATTTGCTGTTTTTATTGAAAACTACTTTCTCCCGGGTTATTGATAAATTTTCCATAAAGGGCCGTTTTTTTAGATTTCGGTGTGCTAAAAACGGATCTGAAACCGTTTCCATCGCAAAAAATAGTTTTTATGACATGAAGAAATTACTTTTTTGAAAAGAAGGCGATCACTTTTCCATGTAAATTTAACTTAAAATAAGCGCCCACTTTCTAGCCACCTGATAGAGGGGGATTTTTATTGGCTAAACAGCTTTCGTTTATGTTCGCGAGTAGCATAAACGAAGGCTACGGTTGTGAAATGGAAAATGGTCACAGAGTTCAGGGGTTATTACCATGCAAAAGAAATCAAACAACAAAATGTTTAGCCAAGAAACACACAGAAAAATGCCCATCTCTCTCACGTGGTCAGAAAGTGGGTGCTCATTCTAAGTTAAATTTACATTGAAAAGTGATCACCCAGTTTTCGAAAAAGTCATTTCTTCATAACAGGAACATTTTCTGTTTGCTACGGAAACGGTTTGCAGATTTGTTTTTAGTACATCGACATCTACAATAAAATATTTCGTTATATACGAACATGAGACACGCCTTAAAGTAAAATAATACCATATTTTGGAGCAGATTTGCCGTTTAGTTGTACAAATATCGTTAAACCATGTAATCACTAAAAGGGACTCTTGAAAATCGTCACCTGTATCGAGCAAAAGTTTAAAACTACTGATTATATGTCAACCTACTCACAGTAACATATATTGAGTGAGTTCCTAACATTATTTTGTATAGTTTTTTTTTTAGTTTAAACTCATTTTCCAAAATTTCCCCAAACTTAACGTGTTCGATAAAGTCTGCCGTCATTTGTACTTTTCAAATATACCGATGAACACTGCATGTTTTTGAACCGATTAAACATTATACATTACATAAAAACCCTACAATCTTATCCACTTAGGTAGAACATTTACTTTTGTTGCCTTTGATAACATGAATTTGTTATATATTTATTTTTTGACAACTCCTTTGTATCTATGGTAAGCAATACAACCCCTTTTAATTTAATGTAACTTTTAGTCGGCTCATAAACAGTGTTTATCGGTGTATTTGAAAGATACAAATGGTGGCGCACACTGTGAATTACGTTACATTTGAGAAAATGAATTATAAATAAAACAATTATACAAATACTGTCACAAACCCACCGATTATGCGAGCCTATGTCATGGTAACATATATTCGGTGGGTTCTGACACTGTATTGTATAGTTTTTAGTTTTAAACTTACTTTCCCAAACTTAACGTATTCAACAGAATCTGCAACCATTTCTGTTTTCCGAGTCGATTAAATATTTTACATGACATAAAAACACTAAACAATTATCCAGTTAGGTAGACACGTAACTTACCTTACCTTTGCTTCCAGTTATTTGTTTTGGGACAACTTTTTCGAATCTGTGTATAGTACACCCCATCACTCAAAAATCAATTACTAACTCACATTTATGTATAGAGAAAAAACATGTAGCGTTTCAACATTTTTGCTGATTGTTGGTGGAGCCCAATTAACGGTAATCCCGAGGATCAGGATCCAATTCTGCAAGAGTGCCATTTTTTTCATTTTCGCCTATTTTGTTTTCTTTTTGGAGTGGATTGCTGTACTAAGAATATAATAAACACGCATTTTCTCTTTTTTTTAGAATTTTCCATTACACCAAATGTAGCCATAGCAACGCGTGGAAAGGTACAGCTAATATATATATATATATATATATATATATATATATATATATATATATATATATATATATATATATAATTTAAAGGAGATTAGAATAATAGTCTAAAGAGATAAGTGTATTTTAATGTAATACTGAAATTACTAGTTTAATTAAAATACAGGAAAAGCTCGTTGTAATTTAGATATATAATATGCTCGATAGTTAAATGTCCTAGAGCTAATTCAATATTAAGTAATGTGATTTATAATTTAAAAATTTTAAAAAATTTTAAAATTTAAAAATCAAATTTTAATTAAATTAAAAATCAGTTTCATAAGAAGGAACAACAACAAAGTCAATTATCTGTACGATCGTTTCGGAAATCCGTGCTTTTTATTTGTGGTATACATGAAGTCACGTAGAACAATTATACATAGTTTTTTGGTAAGCACGGTCTCCTCATCAGCAAATTTAGGAGGATTTATATTGAATTGAAAAGACACAAAAAATAAACCTAGCATTAAAAGTAAGGCAGATGAATCTGAAAAATTGAAGTAAAAGATTTGGATTTAAAATTTATAAGAAAATTAATAAGAAAATTGGTATAGGTTAGAGATAGAAATGAGTAGAAAAAATATATATTTTTTTTGAATTTACATAATAAATTTGATTTAAAAATATATAGATATATAGTTACCTTTTAGTTTTTCTTTTTTTGAAATCAGGAACTGTATTTAAAGTAGTCATTTAGATGGTTGCTATAGCTTTTTATTTTATTGAATGATGAATTTTAAAAGGGCGACGCTCGTGCAGTAAATTGTTTCCGTTAGCGTATTTTTATTTAAAGACGCTACAGTTAATATCTATAGAGAGAGAGTATTTATTTTGCAAGTTTTTAAGGGGAGATAATTGTCATGGCTTTATTTATTATTTGATTTAGGAGTCTAAGGGCGGTAATTGGTTTAACTTAATTTATTAAAAAAAAAGTAATCTATTTTTACTAATGAGTATTTTTTAATGATTTAAGGTGGTTTATATTTATTAAATTTAAACCAACGTTTATGATTACATGATAGAAGCTCGTGTCTTGAATTTACTAGTTTGGTTGTGCTTTTTATATTTTCATATTTTAACATTTTTAGGGTTTCTTTTGTACGTAATGTACAAAATTTATCTCCTCGTTTATATGATGTGCAAGTCTCAATTATTTGCCATTTTAAGTTGAAAGAAATATTGCTATTTTTTAGTTGCCAAATATAGTTGGATAGAGTAGTTTGGTTTGATAGAGAGTTATTTTTAAAAGAATGTTTGTGCGTTGAAATTCTATGTTTTATTGCGCCAGATGTGGAACCAATATATATATATATTACCTCTTGATTATTATGATTATTTTCCGTAAGGTCTATTGTTGGATTATAATGTGGTGGGTTGGTTAATAATTGATCGGTAGATTTATTTAAGTTGGTGTTATTATTTAATCTGGTAGTTGAATTATGGCTGTTGATAGGTGCTTGTATATTTGGACTTTTGATACTGTGCAGCTATAGATAACATTTTTAATTTTACATGAGCCTTGTAGAGGACATTTATTTTTTCTTCTACAGTTACAGTCCGATGTATTTTGTATAGTTGCATTTTGTAGTTTATTAATTTTATTATTATTAGAGCTAATTATTTTCTGATGAAGGCTAGGCATAGTAGAGTAAGAGACTTTAATTGTGTTCTTATTGAAAAGCTTATTATATCTATGGGGGGCTTTAAAGTTCTTATCTAATATTTTAAAAAAATTCTCTAGCTATGTTTGTTTCTAGGTTTTTGGAATACGGGGGGGTTGAACCATAGGATCTCCTTGTGTCTATTCTTACGTTTGCGGGTTTTAGTTTGTTGTTTATTTATATTATTATCTAATATTTGTAGTTTGATTTTATCTTTATTTGTCTCCTGGTTATTTTTCTTAACTCGTATACGGGAAGACATTGTCATATTATATGTTATTACGCTCTTAATAAGTTTATTTTTAATGCAGTTTATGTTTCTATCATTTTCATTTATGAATTTAATTTGTGAATTATATCTTTTAATGCTAGGTTTATTTTTGGTGTCTTTTCAATTCAATAGAAATCCTCCTAAATTTGCTGATGAGGAGACCGTGCTTACCAAAAAAAACTATGTATAATTGTTCTACGTGACTTCATGCATACCACAAATAAAAAGCACGGATTTCCGAAACGATCGTACAGATAATTGACTTTGTTGTTCTTCTTCTTATGAAACTGATTTTTAATTTAATTAAATTTTGATTTCAAAATTTTTAAAATTTTTAAAATTTTTAAATTATAAATCACATTACTTAATATTAATATATATATATATATATATATATATATATATATATATATATATATATATATATATATGATGAAAATGATGGAAATAGTATTCCGACAAAATAGAGAAAATAAAAAGGAACAAACCGTATTATGTGTTAATCAACGTGTCCTCTTTATTGCGAGACTTCCTCTGGATGAATGAGATTAAGAAAAAAAAATACCAGTACAAAATATTTGAAAATATTTCACGTGCACAGTGTGTCGCAGTTCTATTTCAGAGAAACGGAAAAAAAGACGTTGGAAATTCAAAAAGGAGGGGGAAGGCTGGCTCTGTTAAAGAGAAGAAATGTTAGTGACGTCATATAGTCGTAAATGTAATTTTAAAACTATGAACGCAAATTAATATTCTTATTGGGAAAAAGATGTATCTGTTGAAATTCAAATATACGTTTGTAACAGAAATAAAATGAGTGTTTTTATGTAATTTATTGACTGAGATTATGTGTTAATTATTACAGGGGGTGTGAGAAAGTTAACCTGTGTCTACAGTTAGAGAATGTTCTTTTAATAAAAGTTTACTTATTAATGACGCTATGTTATAGAAACCTCCACGTTGTTAAATTGTGCTTGAAATTGCGATAAGCGCGGATTCAAGAAGTCTCCGGCGTGGTTTATTTGAAATAAATTTAACTACTTTTGCTTGTTGAAAGTCAAAGGTGTGGTTATGTTTGTTATTAGCTTAAAAGGAACCAACAATAAAAAATATTATGACTAATATATATTAAACAGGTATTCGTCAGTTTTCGGGTGTTATTTATTTGTTTTTTTTTCATTCATACTTTTTTTACTGGTTGTTTTGCTTCTTTGGTTGCAGAAAACAAACTAACAAAAAAATAAAACACAATATGATATAAAATAAAATAAACATGATTGCATTTTACACGGTAAGTTTTCGGGGACTTTTTATCGTTTTTATTTATTCCAGTTCGTTTTTTGTTTTTTAATCAGTTTTGATATAAGAAAATATGAACGTTTTTATTATTAAAACTGTAAATTGTTAGGTGAAAGTACAGTTTTTATTCGAAGAAAATTTACGGATTGGTAATGTGCTTGAATAATATTTGGTGCTAATACAGAGAGTGGTCCGCGCTATTTTTTAAATCGTATTTCCACGTTTAGTTAAAGTTTTATTATGTGTTTTTATTCTATTGTAAGTTTAAAGCAGAGATTAGGTACAAATCGCACTCTAATCCCCATGTTAAGAATGGCATTTTAATTAATACCGTTATTATTTCAGCACGGGTCACTCTCTGCATGTGTACCTAATAGTTTTTATTTTATTTGTTTTTTCAGCCAGTATTACCATCGAGATGGGAGGGTATTTTCTAACTATTATGTGCTTTCAACTAACTATTTATTATTAAAAAAATAGATCGTTAAATTATAAAAAATAAAAAGATATTGTGAAAGTTGAATTTAACTTGAAAAAAAAAACAACAACGTAAACAGCGTGTTCAACATTGTAACAAGAGCGTATTGGCAATAAGGTCACGTTAGTCGATTAATGTTTTTGCATTTTTTACCGTAGTTTTTTTTTTAAAGAAAACCTGCTTTCACAAAATTGATACTACAATTTTTCTTTTTTTTTCATTTTTTTACAGAGACTATTTTTATATAAGAAAATATTAATGCTTTTTCTTTATTAAAGGAATTGGGTACTCATGTACTTATTTATCCCTGCTGAAAAATTAACGTTATTATTTAAACAACCATTCTTAAAATGTGGAGGGGAGGGTGTTTTGTACCTATTCTGTACTTTAACCTTACAATTGATTAAAAACATATCATAAAACTTTAATTAAACTTGGAAATACGATTTAAAACATAGCGCGGATCAGAATGTCCATTATCACCAGAAATTGTAAGATGAACTACAGAAAAGTTTCTACCACGAAAACCGTTATTTTTCCGCCATTATTACCAAAGGAAGGGGATAGTGTTTTGTATCTATTATGTGCTTTCAATTAATAATTTATTTAAAAAGCAAAAGGTAAATGTTCACATTAGGTCCACCTCCCAAATTTTTAACATGAATAGGTTGGGGGTGTTTATACAGAAAACCGTTCTTAACATGGGGAGAATGGTGGTATTTATTACAAAAAGCCGAGTTTAACAGACGAAAAACAGGTAAAATGTTTAAACCCGTGGTTAGGTATGCGTGTTGTTTATTCCGAAAGCCGTTCTTAATATAGGGTGGACCGCCAGTGAATTATAGTGCATAGTATATGTCTTTATATCACGGACACTACTTGCCTCTGCAAATTTTAAATTAGGTTTTCTTATTCAGTGTAGTCGAAAATTGTGGAGGTGGACCTAATGTAAAAACAATACCCCTCCAAAAAAAAAGATATCGTGAAATTTAAATTTAACTTGGAACAACTATTTTAAAATAGCGCGGTAGCAAAAATAAAATTAGACAGAAAAATAACCCCTTCGGATTTGTACTTGCACAAAGATTTGAAAAATTTGTCAACGAAAACAAATATATAAAAAGTAAATATTTTCAAAGGAAAGATAAGTTACTTTTCTACCTAATTGGATAATTTTTGTGATTTTATTGGTTTTGTACTACTGTACATATAGATTCGAAAAGGTTGTCAAAAAACAAACGTATAACAAATATTATCAAAGGCAATATAGGTTACTTTATTACCAAACTGGATAATTTTTTAGTTTTGTTAATGTAAAATGTTTATTCGGCTCGAAAAACACAGCGTTTACTGCTATATTTGAAAATTACAAATTGCGGCAGACTCTGTGTTAAACAAGATCATTTGAGAAAATGAGTTAAAACTAAAAAAAAACTATACAGTATATATTGAGAGCATTGCCAAGGCTTCTGCACGGAAGGTTGGCTCCCTCTACCGTCCTATAAAACGACTTACGCCTGAAAGTATCCTGTACCTCTATAAGGCCACCGTTCGCCCATGTATGGAGTATTGTTGTCACATCTGGGCTGGTGAATCCGCTGCTTTCTCTCGCTCCTGGACAGGGTTCAAAAGAGGGTCGCCAACCTGATAGGTCCTGAAATGTCATCTAGGCTTCAACCTCTGTCCCATCGTCGAGATGTTCCATCCCTCTGCCTGTTCTACAAATACTTTAATAGTGAATGCTCTGACGAACTGCAAACACTTGTACCTCCTCGACGTGACTACACCCGACAAACCCGACAAGCTAGTAAGTCTCATCCCTTTAAAGTAGAGATCCCTAGGTGCAAGAAAGCCTTTTACTCCAATAGTTTCTTCCCTAGAACGGCAGGTCTTTGGAACTCATTTTCGGGATTCTGCTTTCCCAACTGTACTGATATGCAGAAGTTGAAGTGTAATGTGAACAAACATCTTTCTACTCATCTCTCTTAATAATGCCCCTGCAAATTAAGCCCCTTATAATAGCCACCTGCTTCTAAGTAGCACTGTGCCTTGTTTGGTGTGAAAATTGAAAAATAATTTTCAAAAATATATAAAATAATATAACTTAAGTAACATTTTATGAAACAAACTACATGATAACTTGTGACTGCCAAACATGGAAACTTTACTCATTCGCAATAACAAACCGATCAGGCTTTAGTGTTGTTTTTAAGATTTTTATCGATTTTTAAATAAATTCACTAAACGCATTTTTTATTAACCACTCGCCCGAGGACGAATTATGTAAGTCGAAAACCGTCGCAACTAAGGAAAATTTCTTTTTAAACTCAAACGGAACGTTCGAATATTGTAGAGCCAAAGAGGGGAAAAATGGATCGTAAGAGAGATAAACAGGAATGGTCTCTCCTGTTTAATAACAATCATATATATATATATATATATATATATATATATATATATATATATATATATATATGTATATATATATATATATATTACACAGTGACCACCACTTATCAAGGCCCGGAAGCCACTCAGGGATAAAGGTTATTGCAAGTACATTACGTTAGTGTGGTGATTTGATGAAGTGTTTACTTAAGGGGGCGGTTCATTAGGGATTTGTTAACATCCACTTGAAGACATCCAAGTTGTAGTGCGGTAGGAAGCAGGCAGACGGAACAGAGTTCCACAGGCGTGCATTTCTAAGAAAGAAGCTTTGTTCATGGAATCGTTTTGATTTAGGCACAGATATAGAGTGGGGGAAATTATTCACAGTGGATTCAGCTAGACGGGCGTTTTTCGTGAAAGATTGGCGAGGGGGGACCAGTGATTTGAGTTCAGACGAGCACCTGCCATGGAGATAACGATAAAACAAGGATAGGCTCGCAACGACTCTTCTATGGGAGAGAGGTTGCAGGGTAGAGAAAAGGGCATCCCCACTAAGCCACGAAGTCTATTTTGTACTCTGTCAAGGCAGGGGAGGCTGATTTTAGCAGCTCCTGCCCAGAAATGGCAACAGTATTCCATCCTTGGACGTACTTGGCTTTTATATAGATAGAGAATTGCATCAGTAGTGAGATATCTTCTGAAGCGGTAGAAGGATCCCACCATCTTTCCAGCGACATTGGCAAAATACTTGATGTATGTGTTCCATTTCAGGTCAGAAGTAAAGGTCAAACCCAGAAGCTTGTAAAAACACGGGGTTTCTCCCAGACGAGAGCCATCCATCACAATTGATGCCAAATGGGGATCAGAGCGTTGATGATGTAAGGATAGGAGTTTGGTTTTGGATGCATTAAAGGAAACCAGCCACATCTTCTAACACTGAACCACGCGTTCGAGATCAGAGGAGAGAGAATATATATATATATATATATATATATATATATATATATATATATATATATATATATATCTAATAATTGAAATAGTGTATACCTTCCTCAAAGATTTAAAAGGTATTTTGTAAATTTTAAACACAATTTTCAACAACAAAAATTTATATACATATATATATATATATATATATATATATATATATATATATATATATATATATATATATATATTGTATTTAATAATGTAAATTCACAACAAAATGTATTGTTTGACAAGGAATACAAAAATACATTTTCCTTAATACATGGATTTTCTGGACATGTCTTTTCTTATCACATGATATGTTATTAAAAAAATGAGATAGGTCATTATAAATGTTGCTTGTTAAAATCAGGACGAAAATGATTGTATGGAAAAGAGAACCTATGGTGGAAGAGAATGACAGTATATTAACACAAGTAAAATTAAACGAAGTACATATTCTGGATTATAGTATACATGCCTTACTGATATCTGTGTATTTTAAGCCGTACATATGAAGTAATACATAATGAAAAGTGTATGTCTCTAAAAATATCTAACTGTACGTTTTATTAGTCTCGAACTCCAAAATCCAATATTGACTATATCCTAATTGCCCTCTAACCTCTCTAACTATGCGTGCATTTTCTTAAATAACCTTTTCCTAAACACATTAATTAGTGCAGCTTATAATAATATACACATCACTGCCATAGGAAATATCTTGTCCTTAGAATGGCTTTCATATGAAATCATGTTTAATGGTATACGTTTTAATTTAACCAAAAAATAATTCTCATCATTATAGTAATAAAATCGTCGTCACTTAAATTTCTCCCATTTATTCACTTTAACTTTGAATAAAATTATTTTTAGAGGCTTATCAATAGTTATATTTATGAATTTTAGACTAGATATATAGAAATAATCAAACAAACCTTGAACTTGTAGTGGTTTATCTTGAATCATAATATTTTCATAATAAATAGCCCATTTTACGTATATATTGATTAGATATAATCTAAATTTAATTTAATTCATAAATAAAATTCTAAGTAAGGCCAGAAAATTAATTATCATGTCTTATATACGCGTTTTTTGTAAAATTGATGCCAGGAAAATTAGGGAAAACGGCGTAGGAAAAAAAACTGCTAGTATGGGCATATTAAATTATTTAAAATGTGACAGGAATAAGTTTTTTTACATATGTGTTTATGAGAGTTAAAACGGGAAGCATTAGTATCTGTTCAGGCTTGTATAAGATACTCAATCCCTCCCGCAACCTTTTCAAATGTTTAAGCCCCCTATTTGCGAGGCTTCCTCAGAACTCAATAATTTTATTTCTTGGTGTTTATTTTTCTTCCTTTTTAATATAAGAGAGTTGAGGTTTGGCGTTTTCACAGTGGCAGAGTGTGGTTAAGCTTTAACGTGTTTGTAAAATCTGTGCGTATTTGTTATCTTCATCTCACACGAGAATGCACGATAATGTATTCCGCCTCGCTTCTCCTTTTATTCATCGTTTCATCATAGCTAATGCAAACGTCCGTCACCTGTTTCTAGACCTTATCTTAGAGAATAAACCGTCATAATTCCTCTGTCTTTTCTTCGTATCTTTTCTTTTCCGCATTGTAGTCCTTCATATTTACCAGATGTGTTTAAATTGTTTGACGATTATATATATCCTTAATAGAATTATATTTTTATAATATAATTTATGACGTAAGCCTATGAGATTCTATCTTCCGCATCGTTGGGTCAATATTATATTAATTTTCTGGAAAAATATTTACATCATACAATAAATATAACAAATAATACATGCAAACATGTTCAGTGTAATAATTCCTGTATTAATTCGGTGAAAAATGTACAAAGACACACAGTCACACAGACAGCCACATATGCGCAAATATTCATACATTCGAAATATTTTACCACATTAAACTTTATTGATTACATCATAGTATAACTTTGAAGTACAAATATTCCACCTTTCAGTTTACAGAATACATAAAAAAACAATTCAGTGTTCATTTTATTAGATTTTACAACTTCTCCTGTATATTCATTCAATATACCATGAAATACCTTTTCGTGCCACGAGTTCGATTCAATGTTCAACTTATGTGCAAGGATTTAATGCTAATTTCACTTGCAACTGTTTTCCTAATAACATTTTCGCCGATCAGATGAGCCACTCATAAAAAAAACATGCACTAAGGAAGAAAAATGTTATTTTTTGTATTTATAGTCAAACAATAAAAACATTTGTGAAGTTACATGATTTAACAAAAAATGTCTATAAATATTATCGCTCTATCTCGCATATTGATCTCCCTTATCAAGGTGAGATTGACTTTTTAATATTGATAACAATTTGTATTGTGACTTTAGTTGTATCGTTGTGTATAATCTCTAAGTGGACAACTCTCCTGACTCGATTTAATTATATATATATATATATATATATATATATATATATATATATATATATATATATATATATATATATATATATATAGTCCTGGTCAAAATCATAAAACAACTTAAGAAAGTAAGCGTCTGCGCATATTATCAACTTTTTAATCAAACAAATGGTTGAAACCATTGCCAAAAGGGAAAATATGATTGAAAAAAAAATGAAATCTGTTTCATTCGAAACCTTAACCCTTACTTAATAATTATTTAAAAAAAAAACTTTTTCACCTAGTTAAAATAATGAGCCCACTTTAATAAAATCGGCTAGTTTTGAAAAAATGAATACGAAAAGCTTTCTATGTTACTAAAAGCAACTTGTTAGTGGATAAAACACATCTTACTAAATTATAAATGGCAAAAGAGAAACGATTATCAGAGTTTGAGAGAAGAAGGATCTTTGAGCTTAATAGGGGTGGACTCTCCCATAGATCCATTGCAAACGAAGTGAACCATAGCAAAACGGTCATCACAATTTTTTAAATAAATCCAGATCAATATGGCACAAAAGAGTCCAGGTCGACCAAAAAAAAATAAACCCATCAATGGATCGCCATATCAAAAGTTAAAAAAAAAATCCAGTATCAGCTTAAGTCGATTGAAAAGCCAAACAGCAGCAGAATATAGTCCTAAAACCATCAGGCATATGAAAATAAAAGGGTTTCAATCATTTAAAGCGACTGCAGAAACCACGTATTCTTGAGCCGCAAAAACTAACCGACTTAAATATGCCGCCAAATACCAGATTTGGGATGAAGAGATGTGGGAAAATGTAATTTTCTCCGATGCGAAAAAGTTTAATCTAGATGGTTCAGATGGATTTCAACACTATTGACATGATAAAAATTTGCCCAAAGAGACTTTTTCAACTCGAAATAGTGGAAGAGGTTATTTAATGATCTGGGCTGCGTTCTCGTCAGCTGGGATCCTAAATTTGCAAGAAGTGAAAGGCCGGCAGACATCATTGAAGTACATTTCAATACTTGAAAATACTTCTGAAGGTCCACATCTGTGTGGAAGAAATTGAATTTTCCAGCAAGACAACGCTGTGATACACACTTCTCGAAAAGCACGAGAATACTTTTCTTCAAATAATATAGAATTGTTAGATCATCCAGCATCTTTTCCGGACCTCAATCCCATTGAAAATCTTTGGGTATAGATGGCAAAAAATGTGTTCAAGGATCGAACCCAGTATGATTCGATAAAGGGACTTTCTGATTCAGTTTTCAGTACATGGGATAAAATTCGTTCCCAAATGATAAAAATCTTACTCGCAAGTATGCCAAAGAGAATTTTAGTTTAATTGGTAATAATGGATGCTATACTAAATACTGAAACCCTTTTTAGTAATTTATAATTGCATTTTGTTAGATAAATTATCAGTGGTCTTATCATTTTGACCAGGTGAAAATATTTGTTTTTTAAAAAAATATTATTAGATCAGGGTTAAGGTTTCGAATAAAGCAGATTTCATTTTTTTCCATCATATTTTCCCTTTTGGCAATGGTTTCAACCGTTTGTTTGATTAAAAATTCGATAATATGCGTAAACGCTTACTTTCTTAAGTGGTCTTATGATTTTGATCAGGACTGTATATATAGCAATAAATGCTAATGAGTAAAAACATATATATATATATAATATACATATATATATATACATATATGTATATCATTACCGTTTTATTTCCTTAGTTACACATGTTTCGTAACCGAATCGTATTAACTATCCGACAATTTCATCAGACTTCACAGAAATAATTATTATAATGAGGAAAAATAAAATATTAGAAAACGCACAAAAATCTCCAATCAGAGAACAGCAGCAGTCAAATTTTAAAACAATGGCTGCTGAGAGGGGGTGCGGTGGAGGTTAAATATTAAACCAGACACAAGAGAAAGAGACAGACAGACAGACAGACAGAGTGAAAGAGAGAGAGCGAAAGAGAAAGGTGGGGAAATAAGGACTTGATATGGGTGGAACGTTTAGGAGAGAAATAAGAAGGAAAGATACAGAACACAGTTAATATTCCAACGTTTACTTGCCACTGTAATGGAGATAGATATATCGGGTGAGGTGAGGGTAATCGTTGAATGCATGTCGTAGACATTTTGAGACGTTCGTTAGTAAAAACCTAAATGCGTCTTGTCAAAGAAAGCTTACATAAAAAAATCATTTATTTAAAAGGTATGATCAAATGCGCCGATTTAAAATAAACTAATGGATTAAAATCTCTGTAATTAACAAGATAAGTTATTAAATTGCAAGATATGAATGGGCGTAATATATGTGCACGTAAGATATAAAACTATGAACATATTTACGTAGAATGATATAAAGAAAATAATAATAATAATAATAATAATAATAATAACAATGACATTAATAATAATAATAATAATAATAATAATAATAATAATAATAATAATAATAATAATAATACCAAGCTGTGCGTTGGTGGTCCCCCTTTTGTGCTGCGTGTGAGATGACGCCACAAGAAAGTGAAAATATGATGAATGTGAGAAGTGTGAAGGGATAACATTGCCTTAACATTTTTGCCAGGTTTCAGAAAAATCTAATGGATGTGCAAAAAATTATGGGGTAAAAACTGTCATCTTAAGCAATTTTGGGGCATTTGTATCCCCTTTTGAGCATCCTGGAACGCCGAATCACAGAGAAAATTCACAAACGGTGCATTTCGCGCCTAAAGATACGTATATTTGTATCCAGTGCCATGGAAAACTACTACATAGACATACATTTAAATAGTTTTACTCACATGAAACAAGAGATCAAAAAGGCATGTGGTTAAGCCCTAAAAGTCCCAGAACGATGCGAATCAGAATTTTGCCAGGGTCAACATATTGAATTTCTGTAAAGGACAATGTTCTTCACATTTTGACCAACTTTACGGAAAATCTAATGGATACATTAAAAGCTATAGGGCAAAAATGCCATTTTCAGCAATTGTAAGGCATTTTGAACCCTTTGTGTCAACGAGGAAATGGATAACAGTGCAGATTCAGGCATTAACACATGTATATTTTAGATGACCACCCAGAGATATCAAGATTTTTTAGAGAAATGTTAAAAAGAGCAACAAAAGTGGCGTTTTTAGCACTGAAAGTTCCCAGGGACGCGAACCACTATGTTACCAGGGCCACCCATACTGGATTTATATTAACAACAATAAACTCCACTAATTATCAGGAAAGTGTAATGGATGGGTCAAAAGTTATGAGGCGAAACGTATCATTTTTTGGCAATTTGGACGACCTTTTTTAACCTTTTTTTGAGCCTCCGGTACGCAACAGGAATGTTTGCAAAAGCATTTTAACTGTGTACATCTATTTAATGAAATACAATTTGTGGCAAAATTTCAGTAAATATACAAAACGCATGTTTGGTAATCGTCCGGAATAACGGATACACGGACGAACGGACGCTCGGACCCTCTGAAAACAGATCCCTCTCTGATAAATGGGGGGGGGATAAATAATAATAATAATAATAATAATAATAATAATAATAATAATAATAATAATAGATGTAAAACAAGATACGCTAAGTTATTTCATAAATACAATGCGTACAAGATAGAGAAATATAAAATAAATTCAAATATAGGTAAGAATTATTAATTAGGCGAGATTAGACAAATGTAGGATGAGTTATATTCGTAAATACATGTTCGGTTTAATATTTGCCAGTCTGTATGGGTTTAATCGGGCGAGGTGGGGTATGTATATTAGAAAGTTACGTACGTAAGGGTAAAATCAAAATGATTCAGAAGTCCTAAAAGTTCATGGAAGTTTAGATATGACAAAATAGATATGACCTGGTTGATTTCTTTACTTTTGGGTACTCTATATTTATTGTCAAATATATCAGAGTAATTTGGGTTAGAAACTGGACAAGTATGCAAATATATATTCACGTATACAGGCTCCAAATCTAATTAGGCCCCGTTTCTTAGTGTTTTGTCCGAATGAAATGAAACTTTGGTCATGACTAGTTTATTATATTCAAAGCATCACATCAAAACACATGGGTATTTGACCTTTTTTCTCCGTTCTACAGGATATGTTCTAGATGGCCTCCATTTAGCTCCGTGCATTTCTAAAGGCGAAGCACGAAGTTGTCCATGACGTGCTTACACACCGAATTTGTAATGGCTCTCATCTCCTCCTTGATAACTTCCTTAAGTTCCGTGATTGTTTTGGGTTTCCCTGTGTAGCCTCTCTCCTTTAGATAGCCCCAAATAAATAATATGGGTGCTTAGGTCCGAGCTATGGTGTGCCCACTCAAAATCAGTCTTGAGACTGATCACTCAGCCTCCGAAGTTCTTTTTCAGCCAATCTCGGGACAGGTTTGAGATGTGAGAACTTGCTCCATACTGCTGGAACCAGAACTTGCTCATGACCGATGGCTAGATTGTCTGGAGCTCACTCATGAAGGTTTTGAGGATCTCCACATACTGCTCCTTGGTGACTGTAACTGCTGCGCCAGATTCTTCGATGAAGATTAGTCCAATGATGCCTCTGGCCGAGATTTCAGCCTACACCGTACACTTAGGAGAGTGCATGCGCTTAGTGGCTATTTCATGTAGTCTGGAGGATCCTCAGAAGACATTTACTTGGAGTTCGCCCTTCCAATAAGATGGAAGTGGGCTTCTCTTGATGTTCAAAGGAGGTTAAGAAAACTTGGGGTCTCCTCCATCTTCTTGAGCATCTAGATTGTCTGAGATTTTCTGAGGCTGCAAGGGTCTGCAGCGTCTGTATTCTGTATGGGTAAGCCCTGATATCGTTCACCAGCACTCTCCTGCAAGTCTCACGGGACATACCGGGGGACTGACTTCGCTTACGCACAGAACGTTTCGGACTCTGCTGGAGGGACTCTCTCACTTTTTCGACCAGCTCCACTGTTCGCTTTTTGGGACGTTCCGAGTCGCTTGGACGCATCTCTCTGGCATCATTATGGTTCTTCACGCCCCCCTACTTCTCGAAGTGTTCCACCGAGTTCTGAATGCTGCTTTTGGGTGGAACCTTTTCACATTCGAACTGGTGCATGAAACTATCCTGGGTCTTCTTAAACGAGCCTGTGTTGTAGTAAAATTTAACACAGTGTATTCTTTGTCCCAGCTCTCACTGGGGTCTTTGTGTACCCACGGTCGTTGATTCGGCCATGCCCTGTACAATTAGGGCAATTGGTGAATAAATAATGGAGATATCACATAAAGTGTACACGGGGGCCATAATTTTTGGGTCACTCTGTATATGGATATACAAGACAAGTACAAATAGTCATATGAATAAACGTAAAAATAGTAAAAATAATCAAAGGCATGATAAGGATAACATATCATTCGCTAGAATATAATAAATAAAGTAGTTAAAATATATATGTATAATATATATATATATGTATATATATATATATATAAGTAAAAAGGTATTAATTAAACGAGAGTATTCAAATGCAGGTTAAGTTATATTCCTAATTATATTGTTAGTTGAATATTAAGTAGTCTAAAGGATGTTGGACCGATATAGGGGGTCTGGATGTTTAGGAGTTGTGAAAGTCAGGGTAAAAAAATAATGTGTCAAAAGTTTTATTATTTTCGTAAAGTTCATATATATAAAAAGGAGGGGTCTAAGAGGGTGTTAGGGGGTAATTGTCTGGTTTATTACTGTACTTTGTGGCACATGATATTTAGGACAAAAATGACATATATATATTATATATATGTATATGTATATATACATGTGGCTAAAAGAAAGTCCGCACTACTATTTATTTTTCAAAAACTGCAAATTTAAGCTAAATTGAATGTAACTGTTTAAACAAATAATACCTCATGTAATAGGTCGTTCATTCTTCTATCATTTTAGCTGTTCATATTTGACCTTTAATTGAAATATTCTAGTGTTAACTCATATTAAGTAGGCAAAAAGGAATTCCGCACAATGGAAAACTGTAATGTGAATGTAATTTTAGGATAATTATGCAACACAAATACAACATGAACATAATGAACTATTTAATATTTAGTAGCATAGTCCTTCTGCAATTTGACAGTCTGCAATCTTTTGACAAATCGTTCAATATAACTGCAGCAATACTCCAGGGAAATGTCATCCCAGTTTTCTTTAATTTTTGTCCAAAGTCTTTCCAAATTTGAAATTTTATCATTGAGTAGCTGTTGCTTGATATAATGCATTACGTTTTCGATAAGATTGAGGTCTGGAGATTGTGCAAGTACATACAAACCCGGAATAATAGGCTCTTCCTCGAAGCTCTTAACAATGTCAGCTGTGTAAATAGGAGAATTATCCTGCATGAAGATGTGTTATCACCAAAATCCAACCAAAGTAGGGTAAAACATGCTTAGTAACCGTATCAATTTACTTGGTCGAATTAATGTTATCTTAGACTCTAAACTATTGGTATTAATCATGCCTCATAGCAAAACTGGGCGCTCCACCACCTCGCAGCTCTGAAAGTTAGCACCTAGTATAAACTTTTTCGTCATTCCTCCGACGGACGTACTGCATACCATCACTTTCTAGCCTAATAAACTTGCTTTCGTCTGGAAAAGCACTTTCGACCAATATGAAGAGACACGATTTTCATTGCATTTGACAAAGTCTAGACAGCGATTTCTGTTCTTAACCGAAAGCATTGGCAATCGACTTGTAACATATGCTCGCAAATTAAATTCCTTTAATCTGTTCTTGACAGTATAAAGGGAGGACTTTTTGACAAGATTCAACTGTTGTTGGATTTGGGGAGTTGTTTCCAATCTATTTCTTAGGCTACTTGTCTTGATAGTGTTGTCTTCCGTATAAGAAGTAACTCTTGATTAGACAAGATGAAGGGGCATCACGAACACTGCCGGTGTTTTGGTGATTTTGCAGAGTATCCCGTACATATTAATATGGGGGCGATTTCTCGATTGGATAAATCAGAAAGTTGAGGATCAATGAGCTCCTGACGATCACTAAGAGACAGTCGTGGCATATTCACTAAATATTTCGTTGTATAACCTGGAACAACACTTATTTCGATTAGATATGCTATATAAACAAATATAAACATGTAAAATTATAAAAATATAAAAAAGCAAATCTAGTGAGGTATAGGTTGTTTAATCACGGACAAACAAAATCAATGAATTGCACGATCGTTTCGGAAACGATATTTTATTGAAATAGACAACACATCTTAAACACTCATTTTATCATTTGATTTTATAAGACAAAGTCTCCTCACCAGAAAAAAAGGTGGATGAGGGTTTAAAGACATCAAAATTAAAACTAGCCTTTTTTAAAAAGCAGATATATCTTGTATTTGCCCGCCTTAAAAAACCCGTAAGTCTTAGTCAATCCAGACATTTAACAACATGCTAATGAATCGATTGGCTAAGATACTTACGGGCATTAAAGGCGGGCGAATAAAAGATATCTCAGTGTATAATTTGTCAGATTTAATAAAGTTGTATTAGGGATGTTTCAGAAAGGGGTAACATATAAGACCCCTACATGTCTGCATTTTCAATTCAAACAACCGTTGGTTATGCAAGAAAATAACTCCCTTTCCATAAGTGTTTCTCCATATCTGCTGATTATGTAAAATAAATATATTATTATAAACTGTTTCATCAGTTAATTTCACTCACTAGAAAAATTCAGATTTTATATAAACTATCGCTAAAAACTCTTTGATTTTAAAACTTTCCGGGTAATCCTATATTAGATCCAGGTCGTTGGTAAAGTTTCGGACAATAAATATGATTTTACTATAATAATTGGCCTATATTCTTGTGCGAAATGTCTTCTAAACTCTCGAGTATATGGATTTATGGTTGGATATTCTTTGCAATTAATAATACCATTGCTCCATTTGGCTTGAATAACTCGTCCTGACAGATAAATCAATGTATATTATCGATTTTTCGTTGATTCTAAAAAAAAAAATTCTGCATTACCACGCATCATACGGTAAAAAAACAAATCCTGACTAAATTTTGATGATGTACGCATATGTTAATTTGCAGCAGTCACTCTAACAACAGAACAGATAGCATGCACGCTAAACTATGCAAGATATCTATATCTATGCTCCCTTAATTAGCAAATGCACCTGTTCATATCTTAAGTTATTTCCGCCCATGTATCATCTAAAATGAGAGCTATGCATAATTCGTCATACAAAAAACTTAAAAGAACACATCTGCATTTGCTAATTTTTTTCCATTTTACAGAACATATTGAATAAAATTTCTTTATTCTGTCGCATTGAAGAAATTGCATATCATATATCAGCTTCACTATCCGCCTTGGAATATTGGAAACAACCAGATTGTAAAAATTGCGTTATAATTGACATTACAAAATTATAGAGTATTTCTGGAGCTAAATTACGATTATCAAATTTGCCGCTATATTAAACAAGTATACAATGTTCAATAATATACGTATTATTTCGAATGTGTACTAATTAAAAGTTAACATGCGTAAAACGGAGGTCTATATATCGTTTTAAAAATACGAGAGCAATCTGAATAACAATAGTTTAAGATCTACTAAAGGTTGTGTCTTGTTTGTAAATATTTTAAGCTATTAAGATATGAAAAATGGAGTGCTTGTATCTTTCATAAAATAAATATTAGAATATATTAAAGGTATACCTTTGTTAGAATAAAATCATTTCACTAATAAGAAAAAAAACAGAGAGTACTGCATGATATATCTCAGCATTATGATTTACCTTCAGTTTTCATTAACACTAAATCATAAAGTTTGGGCACTACTGGAAGCTGTAAGACCTCAGCCGTAAAATATCTAAAAAAATCATATTATATTGATTATGTCAAATATTAAAAATATAAATTAAAAATATTGCGTAAATATCCAGAAGCGAATTTATGGATGAGTGCAATATATCATAAAAACACATAACTTGCTTTACTTGGAAACTTAGATAATAGACGATTTTCCTCATCTTTACATCAAACAAGGCATATTGTCAATTGCACGTAAGGGGGTACTATTTGGGGCCATGCCGTTGATGATTAATAAGATGCTACTACTTAGATTTCTGCATATCAACGAATGCAGGGAAGAACGTAGTGAGAAGGAAATTCCAAAGTAGAAGAAGGTAGTGAGAAGGAAATTCCAAAGTAGAAGAAGGTAGTGAGAAGGAAATTCCAAAGTAGAAGAAGGTAGTGGAAAGGAAATTCTAGCGATTAAAGTAGAAAACATTCTCGCATTTAGAGACGTCAACAGTAAAGGAGTGAGATTTTGTTGGTAAGCCGGTTGGTCGGAGATATTTATGTCGAGTCCACACAAGTGCAATAAATACATCAGATAACATTTCATCCAAATACATTTAAAACAAGCACAAGGAAGCCGCATTGCCGCGATGAGACAGGTGTTTAAGACGAGTTTACGAAGCGGGGCCCATTCGAATTTTGGGTCGTATCCAAGAGGATAAGACTAAAGTTAACCAGCCCATATGTGGCGAAAAGACTCCATGCATGGGCAAATGGTGGCGTTCAAAATGGGCAAAATACTCTCAGATGTAAGTAGTTTTCTACCACGATAGAGGAAACATATCTTTCTTGTTTAAATCTTCGCAATGCCCTCAATGTATTTATTCCAGTTCATATATCCTGGTCAGATTAGTCAATCTCATGGGCCTTTTTTTATAATTTGTTCAATTTTTAAGGCAAAAGTAATCGACTCTGCCGGCGCGGAGAGATTATGTCTCATCATATAACAGTCAATCTTCATTGTTTAATGTTTTTATTTTGAAAAGGGATAGTATCCTAACATAAAAATACTGTGTCGGAGGGAATGGATAACTAGTTCCTATACTTTTCATATCATAGTTATATAGTGTTTTGCTTTATTTCCATGGTTTATCTTCCATTGGCAAAATATCCTTGTGTGTGGATAATTAGTTTCTGGAGAGTTCCTCAACACAGTAAGCGTATTTCAATCGTAAAAGATTTTCACCTATAATATGTATTTATTGGAAATTCTCTCTGATTTCTTTTATCAATATGCATATTAATATGCATGACCGTGCTTACTATGTGTGGTTAATTTTAACCTTATTCTAACAAATCGCCTATGACCCCTATAATAATAATAATAATAATAATAATAATAATAATAATAATAATAATAATAATAATAAATAATAGTAAAATACTTATAACAAATTGGAAAGAGACCAAAAGAGATTCGGCATATTCAACCCGAAGACAACCCTAAGAAATATAGCAAACTGAAAAGGTCACGATGGTATACCCACATACTGGTTCAAAAATTAACGACACTTTATGACAGACGGACTCAAAATCTGAAAATAATTATCCACGAAGCAAATCAAAGACTTTTCTAATAGACGGATACCCACATTGAGGCAAAAGGCACTTGCCAATACAGGCCTATAATCTACCAATGAACAATCGTATATATGGCCACTGTTTTCGATAATCTTTTCAAAACCGTCTGTGTTTTAGCAAATATATATTTAATATGTATTTAACCCTGATAGTGACAATTACTCCTCAGTGAAATTGCGGTGACAAGATCCCACGTACGAGGCCAGTAGCGAACTGGTTAGTGCTTTTCTATCTCGATTTTTCTATTCACTATTGATCCTTATCATTTGGTGTGATGCCACTTGATGCCGGCAATATTTTGAGGAAGCCTGTTTCAGATTCTTTCAGAGTGTTTCGTGTCTTACTTCCTTCCAGTTTTTTGTTTGTCTACGCCCGACTGTTGCTGGTATACTTTGTGTATAAGTCGCCACATGTAAGTGTTTTTGCTTGCATGTTCTATAAACTGGTAATTTGCTTGATATTTTGTAAAAAACGTAGATATCTATTATCCATTATGCGGGATCCTGTCGCACGATTTCCTATAGTTAATCAATGTAATGGCTGCATTTTACTCCCGTTTACTCCATTCATGTTCTTCTAGTTAATAAAAAGCTTTCGATCTGCGTTCTGTAAACCGGGGAGTGGTAATTTTTCCTACCTGTTATTCCGTCAGTAAATATGCAATATGCATGTAGCTAATGGGGACTATTTTGTTTTCTATTTTACTAGTCTGTTCATCACTTTTGTCATCAATCCTTGTACCTCAAATTAGCGGATACATATTTTTAGGTTTTGAATAAAATGTAGTCTCGTGAATTTGTTAAACGTGTTTGTGTGTATATTGTAAGAACCTAGTGCGCTCTTGTTTGTATATCCCGTAAGGCTGCACTGAAAGTGTCTTTGCTGAGGTTCTCCTCTGATTACACTGGTTTATAAAAATAATTTGTTGGTCTGAGGCAAGAATGGGGATAGTTGTTTTTGTTGTTAATTTGCGTGTTCTAAATTAAAATATATAAATAGTTTTGCTCTATCACCTCAACTTTTCTGGCTTAAAAATAATATCAATTTTAGTATAAACAGAATATCGTCAAACAATCGAGCTCTGCCAGGTTAATATGAGCAGCGGAATTAGCCGATCGCAACCAGCAGGCGTCCGAAATCGCAGCTCCATTTTTCTCCAACAGCACACCAATTTCCCGAGAACTCGCATCCACCCACACGTTGTTTGTCTCCTTGCACGCAACAGTCTCCTTTGGTGAGGTCACCATGCTTTACCCTTGCGATGATCTCCTTCACAATGCAAACCAACAGATTGTCGGCTGTTTCATCGTCCCAGCCTTTTATGACTGCGCTTGCCCTACTTTTTATGATGCCTGATTCCACACGAGTCCATCCACACACTGGTAGGTGCCTCACAAGTTTTTTTTTTCCACAGGGATAATACTGCTCACCTCGTGAAGACATCGGCCACTTCAGGAACTGCAGTTCTGCGCCTCCATTTCAAATCCCCTCGCTCCTGTCTAACGTTCAGGGCCAATACACGGGAGGCATTCTCCAACCGTTCTGAGTCATTGTACGCCAAACCAAACTCAGCCAGTTTGGGCCTTACACATGGGGATGAAAAAATGTCTTCGTTCACATATATGTCATCAAGGTATGCCAACGTCCTATCTTTTATTGTTTCTTCCTGGTACAACACAGCGTTAATGATGGTCTTCATTATTTGGGGTACTACGTTCAGCCCGAAGCGTAGTCAGGTAAGGCAGTACTTCCAGCCAACAAGCACCACCGTCTGAAATGGCCACATTGTTTTACTGATTCGAACCTGCAAGTTTGCTTTTTATAGTTCCAGAAAGGACACATTGGAACCTACTGGCGCCACTCTTGTAGCTTGCTGGCACAAACGTCAGAATCTGCTGCGAATGTATCAAATGCGCGTTCAGTTCACGGTAGTCCATCACTGGCCTCACCTTTGCTTTATTGTGCTGAGCGACCGGCATCAGCAGAATCAGGAATCTGGGGCGTCCCAGTTTCTCATAGAGTTAGGGAATTAACAATCACGAAGTTCCTCTTCTTATGCAGACCTCAGTTGGTCGGACGCCGTATACTCTGTTACTTCATTTCGCAGATTGGCTGGTTCCTGGTTTTTCGACCACTTCCACGCGGCTGTCCTAGCCTTCTGCTGCTGGTCAAATTCGACAATAAAGTCTGGCTGATTAATCTTCAACGCAGTGCACAGTGGAAGCTTCTCCTGAAACTGAAACGACCCCGTCCGCATTATGTGAGCACCACCTAGGGATCTGATTGTATCATAGCCTAGAAACAGGTCAAAGCTCAGCGGTTTCTCGAGTACTAACAGCGTTTCGACTATAGCCGAACTTCAAGTTCTAGTACGAATGTTCACAGCGACAACTCCGCAACACATCCGCGTCAATCTTCTGAGGTGGTTACTCTCGTAGCCTTCTCCTACTAAGTGCGGTAGAAGCTCACTATGGTGCAAAAGCACCACGAGTCGAGGAGTGCTGAGCACAAGGTCTCGTTGATATAGACCTGAATGGTCAGAAGCGCCTCGTCTAGTTACTGTTTGGGGAAGCGGTTGACGTTGACATCTTGTCTCCGACTCCGTTTCCCGAAAAATCCCGGGCCATATGTCCAGTCTAATTACATCGGTAGCAGCAAACAGTCGACAGTCACCGCCGGCAGTTCATCGTTATGTGGGCCTGGCCATTGTTCCTATAAAACATGACTTAATCACGCAGGCCGAGACCCTGTGATAGTCTATCATCACTTGATGCGGGCTGTGCAGTAGCGACTGCCGGTTCTCTCATCTCATAAGTATTTTTCATCACAGTCGTGAGCCAGCCTACTGGGTCATTAAGAGACAATGAAGCTATGCTTGAGCTAGCCCGCAGGAGTTGCTTTGCTCCTGTTGGAGCTATGCCCAAATTTGCATGTCAAGGTCCGCTCAGGCAGCTTTCCAAACAACACCGTCAACTTCGTCAGCTCGTCCAAATAAACGTCCGCAGTTTCGCCGGAATGTAAGGTTCTTACCTTGCAAGCAGTGGCGGGGTCAATAGCAAACACATTGTATAATGCTGGGTGATCCTTTCATAATCCTGTTTTTCCTCAGGACTTAGCTATTGATATACCGCGAAAGCCCTGCCGGACAAACGTAGAGGAACCATGTGTTCAATGCCATTCACACTAGCCAACAGACAAGGCAGTTCCACCTTCTCTAGTCAGTCAAGTACCGGCGTCAAGCCGTCGAATTCTGGTATTAATTTAAGGTCGAACTTCTCCCTCATTATGACGAAATACCCTGTAGTTAAATGAGCTGGTAAATAGCTAAACAAAATAAAATAAATACAATAAGAAAAAGTTCAGCAAGAATTCGTCACTGCCAACATTCTATCACAACTACCAGCACGTGTACTCCCCACCATCTCTGCCAACAGCCATTTTATAAGAAAACTGACCCTATTCCATTTGCATACGTCTGTAGTGGAAGATGAGATCCCGTGAGATTCCATGAGACTACACCTTACAAATACATGTCTGCCATATTTAATTTCTCTTTCTCTCAGATCCCATCCGAAGGTAAGTTGTATAATCGCATAATACAAAAACCCGGCCGCTTTCTTCTTTGATTATTACATTCGACTCTACATATTTCAACTTTGTGTATCTGAATTTCCTCGCGTGAATTTCCATTAATGTTTTGTTGCTCTGTTTTCTATACCCGGCTTTACTGTTTTAATTTTGCTGGCCTACTGTATTTGGAGTTTCTATATGTGAGCGTCAAGTAAGGTTTGAATGCTAACCCCTGGTGAGAATTCGGTTCACGTGGTCCACAATTTATTGATCCGTTGCATAATAGTCACTGAACATGCAACACAAGATTTTTCATAAATATCTGATATATTTTTTTTGTTTGGAGGTATCTTTTCTAAGTGAATTCCATTGCAAGTGTATTATTATTATTATTATTATTATTATTATTATTATTATTATTATTATTATTATTATTGAAATTCTTTGAGATGAGTAATTTGTGTATTTAGTTATTCATTTGCAAAATATCATCCTCATCTTTGTATAGTTGTTTTCTCACGACGTATCGGCCTTTTATTCCTTTGGCCTTAATTAGGCGGTTAACTGCGACGGAATAAGAATGTTGAAACTCTTTACTATATGCTCAGCAATCACTGGTTTTCATAGTTGCTTTTCGGTCAACTAATCCTCTTGCCAGATTAAAACCGCTATCTACAGACAATGCCTACCTGCATCCGTAAACATAGAGACGTTGAAGTTCTAAAGTTCAATGTGAGCATTGTATATGGATATGGGTTTTCATCCTACCTAAAGCTGTTCAGAAACTTAGTTTGACAAAAACGTTGTGAAAAGACAACACCAATGGAAGGCAGTGATTGTTGAGCATACATTTAAGATGCAACGCATGTCGACCCCGTCGTGATTAACTACTGAGGAAGGCGAGATGAATAGCTGGTCGAAACATTGAAAACAACAACTATAAAAAGATGAGGATAACAGTCAGCAAATAAATAAATAATTAAAAAAAAAGTCTATTGGTATCCATTTCTTCCTCCGAGTTTTGGGGGTATGTTGATTACTTTAGTGCTTTATCGTGTGATCCTTATATTTTAATCGTTCTCATTATTATTCTCATTAATATTATTATGATTATTATGATTATTATGATTATTATCTATATAATAATGTCGTGGTACCTTAAACTATGTAAATACGTGCGTGTGTCACACCTTCTAAATGATAAATTATTCGCTCGGAAGATCGTATTTATTAAAAAAGATGATAGAATGTTATAACATACTACACATTTGAAATTAGTTAATAGATACACTAATGTTATGTTCCTGGAACGTTACCACATTCCCCCCCCTCTTTTTAAAAATAAATATGATCTTCCGTTCACCGAAAACGCATTTAAAAAATAATTTTCGGACCGTACGTGAACCTAAAATATACCTTTTCTTTCTTCTGGCATTCAATATTTGTTCTAGGTAAAGCTGGAATAATGGTGTTGTGAGGCTTTCATTCACACGCGGCGTCTATACAATGGGCAGCTATAACTTACTTTATAAAGCTATTAATGACAAACCGTAATGACCAAATATATTCTTACACTACCTTAATCAAATTAGTTAGTAAAATACTTTACAGTTTTAACAAAATGGCTACATTGATACTGTGAGACCTCCATTCACGCGAAACTACAACATGGTACCCAGAATCAATATATTACATATTAAATATACCGCTGTGGAATTTCCACAGGCCCCGCTTATTATTTTTTATGATTTAAATATTATCATTTTTTATTATGTACTAACAGGCCGTCCGGCATTGCCTTGTCGTAAAATACGCTTACATATGATGGTTTGAATTATGCAAATTTCGTATTTACTATTATATTATGTTCGACCCAAAATCTAGTAATGATTTAAAAAATTTTAAAAAAATAAGATTAATGCCGTCCTTCGAGTTTTACCTGACAAATATCATTTATTTTAAATGTTACACTTTTGCACAGCTCTTCTCCGTCTAAAATCAGCATTTAACGTTTCGCATAGGTTCGAATATCGTATATATGGAGACGTATGTGTATAGAACAAACACTTCCAGAGGAGTTTGGTAGGCATTTTATTATACAAATATATATACGGATAATAAATATATAAAAAAAATATTTGTATTTACTGTAACAAAATGTTACGCAAGTATGAATAATGTACAATATCTGCATGGATATAATCACACATAATAGTTTACTAAAGATACCCATCCCATAAAAAAACCCCGAAAACTAGTAGGGAATTAATTAAAATGAATGTTTACAATATTATGTAAATTAGCTAGATCTTTTTGAGATAGATGCAATTCCACAGCTCATATATGACAAAGTGGTATTTTCTTTTGAAATATACAGAAAAAAAAGGTTCGCCTCTTTTTTCTTGGCCTTTGCGCCAAAACCTTTTTTTCTGTTATCAAAATGTAGCATCTGCTCCGATATATGCTGCAATCCAAGTTATATGTAGGGGCAACCTCACATACCAGATTATTGCTCTTGAGCAATCAGTTTCGGTTAATGTAGGGGAAACTCATCATACCAATTGTCACTATCCAGTTCCCTCTCGGGGGAACTGGTCGCCCTCCCCTCACACTCCAAATTAAAAAAACGGCCTTGTGCCTAATTTGCTCAGTGGAGAAGCAAATAAATAACTAAACAGGAAAAAGATTTGCTTTTTGGGCCGGTATCAAAGTGTCGTATCTGTTCTGATGCTACACTTAAGTTGATTTGTCTCGGTCAATGGAGAAAACCGCCTCTATACTGAGACAATTATTATTTTGTGTCCAAATCAGACTGCCCCTTTTTCCTTTTTTTTTTCGGGAAGCTAGTATAGCCCCACATTAAAAACAAACCTTGTGTCACATTTTACTTTTGTGGGGAAGCAAATAACTACTAATAAACAAAAGAAAGGGGTTTAATATGAATATCAATACACACACAAAAAAATGCATAGGAGTATAAAAAGGTTATTATTATTATTATTATTATTATTATTATTATTACTATTATTACTATTATTATTATTATTATTATTAATAATAATAATATAGTTATTAATATGACTAAATTTATAAGTAAATATCAAATGATTTAAATTGTTCATAAAATCTTTTAAATGATATAGATTTTTACTTTGAATAAACACATTTAAGCCTGAATTATCTAAGGAATCCATACAACACTTATCTTCGTACATAGTATTAAAATATCGTTGCAGCCAGTGTAAACTTCGACTTTCCTAAGGTTTTTCCTGTTCAACACGAAGATCTGTATTAGAAATTTGGGAATCTTCATAGAATTTCTCAAGGATTTTTAAATAAATAGGGTAGATTGTTGTCGTTCTGTCAAACATGATCTAGAAAAGTGTGAATTAACATTTTCTCATATTCTTAGTATCGTCTGCATTAGGGATTTAAACATTATAAACTCCAGGAGATAATCAAACATACTTAGTTTTCTTTTTAGTAATTACCCAACAATTCTCTAAAGCGGATTATCTGTTTTGCTAAATATCTAAATTGTTAAGTCATCTGCATGTTTTAATTCTTTTAGATTTACTTTTTATCTGGATACGGCAGTGTTCGTGTCAAAATATACCTTAACTCGACATAAAAATGCGAAATTATTGGAATAAGAGGATTACAGGCTTAAAACGTGAATTATCATTTAGTGAATGTTCAAGGATACATTAGAATTATTTATTATCGATGCAAGTGGCGGCAGCAGCGTACGTCGGGTGGATTTTTGTTGCAGTCACACGCGTTGTGTGCCGGGGAAGATACGTATAAATAAACACCACTTATAATTGCGTTTTTATCAATGACGTCAACACAAATAATATTTACAAATCGAAAGAGAAAATACCTAAATCAGCATGTTGTCCCTGCATCGCTCCGATTAATAATGCACTTTTCAGTCAAGCGGCAACCACAAAAAAACAAAACGCTGCATTTCATGTGCTGTTAATGCATTAGGAGCATTACCTAGGAAACAGATTAGTGCAGTGACAAGCATAAAACTTGCCCTACAGCAATTGATAAGAGAGAATGCGCAAAGCTGCAGTGGGAGATGTTCACAGATTTATTTTAAGATTTAGCAAATCGTGGCGGGGATTTTTTTCAACGGAACATCTTCCGATCAGCCTTTCGTTTGAACATTTTTTTTTCTTGTTAAAAAGACTGCATATTGTATCACGTGTGGCTACAACTATTACAACACTAATTATAATCTCCTGCTTGGATGCGCATTGTAAATGTTATAAAGAAGGTTAAGGTAATTTTCTAAAATCTTATTTTAATTATATATAACCATTAAGACATACAGATGTTAAGCAACAAGAGGTCTGGTCTTTTCTAAATGGGTAACATTTTGTGGACATGAGACAATGCATTTCCTCTCTTGCTGGTATAGACACAAGACAGGAAACCGTATGCTAATATGGTATACCTTGTAATAAATCGTTTGCCGGAATGCAAATTGAATATAATAGCAGACAGAAATAGACATACAATAATTACTATTGTGGAATAAAACTGTATGTTCTGATCACACTGCTCGAAATTTCATATATGATTATATCTTAATTTCGAAACTGATCAATTTTTCTAAATGGTTGAGATCACTATAAACTTTCGATCAAAAAGAAAATATGTGAAAATTCAGAATCTTTCAGATACTACAACAGAGATATCTGATGGAGAATACCTTTTCCAGTTCTTGCCAGTCACTAGGACAACACGTCAATACACGTATTAAAAACAGATACATCATTGGAAATTCGTACTTTATCCTTACTGCTTCATTTAGCTCAGTTTCCCGCCTGCAATTGTTATTGCTCACAATTAATTAGCAGCGGTCTATTTTACCGCTACAACAGATAGACAAAATGTTTACAATAATATACTCGTAAATATATTATAATAGCGGAATCGTAGAGAAGGAAGTCGACATGACAAGAAAACACATTAAGTCATAGAAATTAGACTACAGTAGTTACTGGAAAATATGTAGTTTATTTGGCAATTAACTAGGCTCAATTTGTCAGCTGTTCGTCTCGAACGCTTCGAAAAACTTTGCAAAGATCTCCTTTCTACATATATCATTGCTTTATTAGTTGATCATCAACATTTTCAATAACGTTATATTTTGAAAAAAAAATTACTTGGAGCCCCCTAAGCATCTTGGTCTGCAATATAGGAACACTTCACAATAATGTTGCTTCTATGATGACTAGAAAATCATGTGTGTTGTTAAATGTTTCTGGGAGAATTGACGCTCGACCATATTGTTTAATGTGTTCAGTTCACTTTTCTAGAAAAACTGTGTCATTCTTTCTGACTAACATAATTTAACATTTCTGAATCCTTGGCAAAGTCATTCGCAAAACCTGGCATTAAGGCATTTGATCTTTTTTAAAATACATAGGGCGATAAGCGGGCATATAAAGAAAAGAAAATCAATCCGGTAGGCCAGCGTTTTGATCCTTGCTATTTTATCGGTTATAATTTTCATAAACAACCTATTCGATGAAATCGTGTTTAATATGTTCATATTTCCAATGATATCATGTTATATGTTTTTATAATATTACACATCTCATGGAATAACTGAATCTTTAAACATGGACTTCCGTTCTATATTTGAATGTCGACATAAATAAATGATAACACATGTAATTTAAATTCGTTTTCTTTATATTTGAAAAATAAAATTAATTCTTCAGACCATAGATGTTATAGCAATAGAACAATACACAATACGTAAGATACTAACTTATCGGCCCTACATTCACATTTAACATAAATTGATAATACTAAACACGAAAAAGGTGCTGAAACGACAATCTGCTATTTTTTACAAAATTAGAAAACTCCATATCTCTGCCACTATTCTACATCCATACACAGACATTTTCAAAAATTGCATGGGATACTGGGCTATATATTTGACAACACGACAAGATGTTTTAAAACACTACAAAGTTAAAAAAAAATAAGATCTAATTTGTCAGACATTGTTCAGAAATCTCAAAGACTTGCCACATTGCTGCCGAAAAAAGTCGATAACATATTCTGATATTCTTCTGATCCCTGATATAAATGTGACCCCAAGGTAACGGCAATCCCTTAAAATATGGTCGCCATGTTTTTAGTAGATAAATGTAAATTAGCAAATATACATGTACTTTAAAGATCTTATCTTTATCGTGTTGATATATTTTTTCTACGGAATAATCACGTTGATACACTGCTTATCGTAAGACGACAACAGTAAGGCATTAATGACATTGGTCATTATTAAATAGTTTACTATGTGGGAATAGCGGGCGCTGTATGTGCTCGCTTCTTAGCTTGGCATTGTTTCCAGCCGTCTTGAACTATTACTTGTCACTGGAATAGAACAGTGCCGACTCAGGAAATGTGTGGTTGGCAATCGAACAACTCTTGTTACAAAATAAAAGCGCGCAATTAACAATACAACCTGCTATGATCTTAAATTCTCATCAGTAACAAGAGTCCGTCACTTTTTTTAATTTAAAATTGTCGCTGGATTTAATAGATCATTGTTTTTTAATCTGTGTTACCATGATTTATTAATGTTCTTTTCGAGTAAAATTCAATTTTTTCGAGAGTTTTGTATATTAAAAAACTAGGGGGAAAATGCAGAATAGTTAGCATGTGTCACTTTCTCTGCAAATGAAGAATTGGTTTCTATATAGTAACGCTATTATTTTGAGGCAATTACATATGTATACGAGAATCATTAAAATATCAAATATATATCGTTTCAATATTCCATAATATTATATCTAAAATTTTATTTCTGATGCAGGGTTAATCTTTACAATAAAAAAGAAAACCATCCATCAGATTATAACTACTGCAACCAAATAATTCATTATATATATATATATATATATATATATATATATATATATATATATATATATATATATATATATATATATATATATATATATATATATATATATATATACTAGCAATCGGTGCCCGGCGCTGCCCAGGTGTTTTGAAGTGTATGCTGAGGAAAAAAAACATACAATTTTTTAAAACTTTGACCCCTATTATGACCTCTTAACATATATTGTTTAGGGATCAAGTAAAGTTAATAAGTTAGATCCAGGCTCAAGGAAACTATATATAAAATATCACGTGTTCAGACCTTAAATTGTAGGAGAGGTTTGGTAGAGTTCTCAAAGGTCTAATTGTTGAATATTGACCACTTAATCGCCAAATTTCTGTCGAAAACCTATCACATCGATTTTCTCAAATCTCAGTACCCTGTATACCAAATTTCGAATCTGTAGGCTTAAAATTGACAGAGTTTTAGCGTAGGGAAATGCAAACAGACACACACAGACACACACAGACACACACAGACACACTATCACTTATATATATATATATATATATATATATATATATATATAAACATAAACATCATATATATAAGGATAATAGTACGCCATATATATAACAAAAGACCATTATTTACTGAAGTGAAAGGAAAACCCGGGGGAACTTTACCCAAAAATAAATCTATATTTTTTGTGTGCAATGATAGTCTGGTACTTATACAGTTTAATGACGACATTAAAAAATGGAAATATTGAAAAAGAAAATTATTGTACGTAACTGTTATAGACTGAAGTTCTCCGAAAAAAATTTCACTTCATTTGATCAAGTAGTTTTTTTTTTTACAGCGAAAAACAATTATTTATCACGGCTACGTCAACGTGGTCATTTTGGAAATGTTATTGCAGGCCCAGGAATTCCCCAAGGGTAGGTGACTGCCGTACATAGCAGAATACCTCCATTTTAGGCCAATCTAGCCCTTTTTCACCCACCAGAATGAGATTTTTTTTTTTTTTTGCGAAGACAGATGCCATTTTTGGGGTGTTTTTTTTTTAATTTGTAACAGAAGTAAATAAACGAAGTTTCGAAGTTATCCATGCGTGTCCAACTGAGCATGTTTCGAAAATAATCTTGTATAAAAATTCTTCAATTCTTTGCATTCTTCAATTTATTCAATAGTATTCTTATTTTCAAAAAAAAAAACGCAAAACAATTGCAGATTTAAAAATAAAAAAAATAAAAAAAACGTAAAAAAATTGCAGATGTGTTGTGCGCATCTCAATATGGCGGGAAAAAAGGCTAGATTGCAAAATTTGGCCTAAAATGGAGGTATTTTGCTAGGTACATTTCCAAAATGGCCACGTTGACGTCGTCGTGATAAATAATTGTTTTTCGCTGTAAGAACAAAACTACTTGATCAAATGAAGTGAACATTTTTTTCGGAGAACTTCAGTCTATATCAGTTACGTACAATAATTTTTTTTTCAATATTTCCATTTTTTAATGTCGTCACTAAACTGTATAAGTATCGACAGTCTTATCAACACCCCTTTTTTCTATTTATTTAAAAAGAAAATACAACTTTATACAAATTCCCTATTAGTTTTTTTTCGGTTCTCTTATACGATGATCATCTTTATTTAACTATTACGTGTAATTATATTCATACAGATATTCTATATGATTTATATTTGCGTAATATTTGCGAAGAAATGAAGAAAATCAAATTTACTGTGTATTTATCGTGTTGCCATAACAACGTGACGTAGCCAAGGACGGAAGTGGACGTGAGTGTGTGTGCGTGTGTGCGCGTGTTTTCGTGCTGTATTGTTTCGTATCTTATCAACTTCTTCGAATCTATGTGTACAGTAATACAAACCCGTTTTTCGAGCTGAATAAATGTGTTACATTGAATAAAAACACGAAAAATATATCCAGTTTGGTAGAAAAGTAACTTATCTTGCCTTTGATAACATTTATTTGTTATATATTTGTTTTTTGACAACTTTTTCGAATCTATGTGTACAGTAATACAAACCCGAAATGAAAAGACCACGAGGGAACGCGCGTTTTACATGAAAATAAGTATTTTTAAATTTGATCGTTCTAGCTTTAAAAAAAGTTTAAAAATTTTATCAGCCGGCATAATTTATTTTTAAATATTGAAAAATTGCAGGAAAATTAATTTTTGCTAGATTTTCAAAACATTGTTTTCGTGTTGTGTACGTGTCTGCTGCTAGCACCAGAATGGCGGCCGTGGATGTCGTAGGTTGGATTGAAAGATTGTGTAAGATTCGTATTTTTTTAATTTGTAAATAACAAGTTAGAAAAAAATTAAACCCTTCCAAGATGGACAATAAATAAAGCCATAATATTTTATGGTAAAGTTAAGAGCCTACGAACCATAGTTTTTTTAGGAGATGTGATTATTGGATTAACCAATCAGAAATCGTCTGTGGCACACACATCTCTGTTTATATATATATATATATATATATATATATATATATATATATATATATATACTTCATTTACTCACATAAAATTAATATACGAAAGTATAAATTTATGCGTAAACTTTAAGTATTTACTTCAAAAGTGCTCAATACGTAGGTAGAGCTAGTTAGTAATTTATAAAATATATATTGCGATTAAGGTACACTGAATATTCGGCGTTTCATCCAATATAGGATTCGTCTGGCTTATGCGCGAATTCTGTGGTTGTTTCTTGCTTTTATATATGTTGAGGATTTTAGTTACACAATCAGCTTTCTAGTATCCACCGTGCCCCTTCCTATCAGCCAATAGGCATGCATTTTATCGAACATAGGATCTAGGTTAGTGGTTTAAGGCAGATGATTTTCCTCATTTCTGCTGTTTTATATATATATAAACATACATATGTGTACACACACACGCACACATACACACATATATATATATGCATATATATGTGTATATATGGGGTCGTTTATGTATATTCATGTTTATTTAATTTATTTATTTATTTATTTATTTTCTATTTTTTTGTTAGTTTTTAAAGCTATTTTGTATCGCTATCCTAGAGTAAGTTTTATTTTGTGAACACAATTGTTTGTAATTTCTCGTCGACTGTTTAATAGATTTTGGGGTTCTTTAAAGTAGAGGATAGCAAGTTTTTCATGCATGCATAAATTACATAGGACATTTAAATATCTGCACGTGGTAGCTTGTCCGATTATTTTCCATTCGACTATCGGCGAATGTCCGCTTTTTTTGAGTTCCCAGTATTTATTCGCTAGTGTTGTTTTTATACGGTGCCTTTTATTTTTTAATGTGCATTTGTGGTTATAGTATCGGGTTTTGAAATTTAAGGAAGTCATGCCTACGTAATATTTCTTGTTATTCGGGTTTTCTTTCGTAAATCGTGTTGCTTGATAAACTACGCTTTTTGTTAAACATTTATTTTGATCTGCGCAAAGTGTGCGGTGTTTGCAGTTGCATTTATTTTTGTCGTTATTATTATTTTTATTCATGGTATGGTTCTTCTTGTCCGGGGTTGGCTTGTTATTGTTATTATTATTGTTGTTATTATTATTATTATTATTATTATTATTATTATTATTATTATTATTATTAATGTTATTATTATAATTATTATTATTATTATTATTATTATTATTATTATTTCAGCTTGTGTTGGTTTTTTTTTGGCATGGTGTCTGGTTTTTTATTGTTTATTTTGTTGTTGTTTACATTTTTTATTTAGTATTTTGTTATTATGTGCTCTAATTATCATTTCTAAATTTTCGCAACAACTGTAAGATAACTTCATGGTATTTTTATTGAAGATTTTCTGTAAGAGGTTGGTTGCGGAAAAGTGTTTTTCAATAAGGTCTAGAAATTTCTTGCCAAGTTTTGCTTTTAACATTTGATTGTATGGGCCCGTATAAAAAATTATAGTTCTTTTTTTTATTTTTGATTTTATTATAGGTGTTGGTGTTTTGTTGCTTATATTTGATATCGATATTTTTGTATCCACTATTTTTTAGGGCTGTTTCGTAGATATTGGTTGACCTGTTAAATGTATTTTCATCGCTAGAGGTATTACTGAGTCTACTTACGATCGAGTTGGGGGTGTGTTTTATAATTGGTGGTGGGTGGTTTGACTTAGGGTTTACGTAAATTGGAGTAGCGTTATCTTTTAAGTATGGTTCATATGTGTTTTTATCTAAGTTTAACGTGACGTCCAGGAAGTTTCTTATTTTTATGTTAGCTGATACGTCTGCTTTTAGGCGTATTTTTTTTTCATTTCCTTGTGTATGATTTTCTTTAAGTTTTCTCCCTTGACTTTGTTGGCATTTTTTTTTATTATAGCTACGCCATCTCTATATAGGCCGATATTTGTAGTATCGAATATGCTTGTGAGGGTATAAAGAATGGCTGATAGGAAGGGGTGCGGTGGATACTAGAAAGCGGATTGGCTAACTAAAATCCTCAACATATATAAAATCAAGAAACAATCACATAATTCGCGCATAAGCCTTGCGAATCCTATAGATGATGAAACGCCGAATATTCAGGGTAGATTAATCGCCATATATTTTATAAATTACTATATATATATATCTATATATATATATATATATATATATATATATATCACACTTTCTTGAATTATTAAAAACACATTATTTTCATTATTTTATGGGTCACTCAATAATTTTAAAAGAAATCTTATCAGATGGTAAACTTTAAATCTTTAATATCATCATTGTCAGAATTACAGACGTTACAATAAGACATTATATTTTCCAATTTTTCATTAATAAGCATGAAAACTATAATTTGATTTGTACAAAGTGGAGTATATCAACCTGAATGTAAATCTTTAATTGAAAAGGTGATACGCAGTAAATACACCGGTTTAAACCAGGAGTGCACCTAGTTCTCCAAAACGAGATACTCTCCATTTAGGGCAAAAATAATGCATTAGCACAGTTAAATTTCTCGTTTATTGGATGAAAACAGAAAATATGAAATATAATATCAGAAAAACGTAAATAATGTTTGTTTTGCCAAAAGATCATCCTCTATTTGTCGGTGCGAAAACTCGCCCTTTTTTTACATATGTATTTATATTTTTTTATAATTGGTAAATGTACAGTTTATGTTGATATTTTAATATATTCCGTTTCATTCTTTTCAGTTCAAATATAACGGTTTTGTTTTATTTTGTACCAGACAGATGTAGATTATAATAGATTTACACAGTGAAATATGATAATAAAGAAAAATGGCATTACCTGAGAAGTGTAAACATATAACACATACAACGAGTAATACTGCCTCACTCGCCACGTATATACATAAAGGTAACTGTTGATTAGATTCATGTGTGTACTAATGTATTCCTTAAGAAGTTTTTTTTTTTAGATTTTCACCCTAAACATTCCCACTTTGATGTCGGGGGCTACTATTAGGGGCATAAGCTTCGGGTGTACTCTATAGGGAGTTGAGTAACAAGATTTCGGTTCATGTTACACATGAACTTCTGCGTGTCAGTACAGTTGAGGAATCAGGAACCCGGAAGGGAATTCCAAAGTCTAGCGGTTCTGGGGAGGAAACAACTGCAGTAGAAAACTCTCTTACATCTAAAGATCGCGACTGCGAAGGGTGGGATTTTGCTGCTTGTCGGGTTTATCGGGGGTATTTACGTCGAGGGGGTACATACACGTGCTTGAAGTTAGGTCGGAGCATTCACCGTTAAAGTTCTTGTAGAGCAGGAAGAGGGATGTTACATTTCGTCGATGGGACAGAGGCTGAAGCTTAGATAAGAGTTTAGTACCTAGCACGTTGGCGACTATCTTTTGAACCTCGTCTATGAGTGAGAGACTAGTAGCAGATCCACCAGCCCAAATATGACAACAATACTCCATACATGGGTGAATGATAGCTTTGTAGAGTTACAGGATACTTTCGGGATTTAGTAGCTTCTAGCACAGTAGAGAAAACCTACCTTCTTTGCAGCGGTCCTTGCAATGCTCTCACTCTAATTGTCCCAACTCATGTTTCATATGAAGTTTAAGCCAAGGAGTTTAAAAGATGTACTTTCAGATAAAGAGTATTTGTTTTGTCTTTGCAGAATTGAATGTGACCATCCATTTTTGCCCCATACCACCCATTACAGATTGGAGGTCAACCCCTAGTGTTTCTGCCATTTTTTTAGGTATGTGTTCATTTGTTTTCCTGTCGTGTATGTTATAGATATATAGGTTGGAATTTTTAATAATGAGGAACTTGTTTTCAGCAGAACTGTCTAAAAGTTCGAGAGTACAGACGCTTTTAATAAACAAAAATGGTTTACCCGCTTAGGAGGCGAGATTTTATAGCAAGGGCAGCACGGATTTTATTCAAATGCCGGCTAAGAAGGGGGAGTGTATTTCGCGCATCTTATGTAACGCTCTCTCACACTCACATGCACATACATATACTTATATACGAAATAAACTAACTTTCTGTTTCATTTTAATCTAGGCGCATTCAATATTTCTGTTTCGAGCGCATCATGTGATTAGCCATAAACTAAAACTGACGATAATTATATCTCAGCGAGAGTAATTGCGTTTGTAATCTAGTGTATTAAATACGTCGAAACATGTTTTTCATCGGATTTATTTTGGTAGATCTATGTGTACCGAAAGAAGTCAGTGTTATACAATAATCTGAGCTTTTCTATGTTTAAGTAAATGGTATGTATGTTTTCAAAGGTTTCTTTAAAAAAGCATAAACATGTGTTTACATTTGTTATTATTTTAATATATGCAACAAACTATTTCCAAATAGTTTATATAAAAGTGGTTAGGAGTTGAGTACATTTATCAATAGACTATATTTACGCATGGTATTCGCAACCTCAGTTAAAATTTCTTAAATTATGTAATTACGAATAAAATCATTTAGCAAATAGAGAGTATTGAATTGATCAGAATAAACATTAACGTGTTATGATATTACATAATTTTACAAACAAACATATATGCTAATTAAGGTTTCTAGAATGCACTCTGGGTAGATAGAACATCTATTTATTTCTCCTTGCAATATTCCCTGATTTGTCGTGGATTAAGGGCTTTTTGAAATCTATATTCGCGTTCTGACTTTCCATGGAAACAGAATATGGCATTCTTAGGCCGGGGGGATTCTAAAATGGTTTGCATATACTGATCTAATTTAGCAACATTTGAAATTTAAAAAACTTCCATGAATCACTGATTCATAAATTCAACACAGTTAGAATACACTTTCAAAATAAGTATATAGTTTTAAAATGCTGTATTACTTTATGAACATAGAATTTTATTATATAAAATAGAAAATAAACTGATTTTTTAAACATAACACGACTTTTCTCTAAAATCAGTTTTATACTTTGTAACTTTGCAATTTGTAATGCTGAATGCAATTAGAGGTTCTCACACAAGTCAACGTTACAAATTGTTCATAAACAATGGGTTCGCCCGGTATTCTACTGAACGAAAATTCCTTCAGATTTCCAGTAATATTTACCTTACTCTATAATATTTGTAATTGAGATTGCGTTATCGAAACAGTCGGTTGCGATGTTTCGTTAAAAATGACCAGTGATCATCGCTGGAATTTGGATGGCAGCAAGCATCCTAAAAGTAGAAGTCCATGTCGAACACCTGCAGTGGATGTCAGCTTAATGATTTCCCTCGTCGGTTTTCTCATCGCCCTTGACTCTTGGACTATTTGGTGTTGCCAATCGATCCTGACTACATTTTCTTTGAGCAAAAGACGGGAAAATCCTCAGCCTACAATTATACAGTATCAGGTGTCTCTGTTGCATATCTGTGTGAGTCTTTTGCGTATTTTTATTATGGCTGGTTATTGTTTATCGCTTATGTAAATTTGTTTCCTCATCCGATGTTTACCTTAAGATTCCCGTAAGTTTAAGCATTAACATCCATTTCATAATCTCGGTCTGTTCGTTGATAAAAACTTCTTTTATTTTTATAAATTCATTGGGACTGCTCTGAATGATCCTACATTGACAGTATTATATGAAATTTCATAATGTTTCATATTTCTTTCGGCTCTTAGAAACATTCCGCATATTTATTTCGTTTTCGTTATTTCTTATCTTCATTCTACGGTGTACTGGGACGTCAAAATCAACAATTTGGCAGTTTATTTTCTTTACGTCTTGTTTTTTCTTGGTTTGATGAGTGTGTGGGTTTATTTTTTCACATCTCAAAGGTTTATGTGATTAGTTTCCTCCTTTACAGTGTTCGGTTTTTGTTGAACGATTTGTCCACGTGTTCGGGGTGAAGTTGTGTTACATAAATTCCAGTGATCTGAGTTCCTCGTACCGACTTGTCTTTACGTATATTCTTTCCAGACTTTATTCACTTATTATATGGTTTATTATATGTTTTATTGATATTATATTGTTTATTTTTATGGTTTATTGTTTCGCTTTTTGTGCACATATTTTACCTCTATTCTCTTCTGTTGTTTTATTGATAGGTTCGATTAAGGTCATTCTCTGCAACCGTAAGAAGAGACTCTGATTCCTTGTTCATATATTCTCTTTTTTCGATTCGTACACGTTTTTATGTTTTTTCTTTTTTCTGTTATGATACATTGTCTATGGGTATCTTTCCTTTCTCATATTCCTTTTCTTGTCATTCTGTGTCCACTTTCCTTGTTTCCTGTAATGTTCTTTACGATGCCTCCCAATACAGTTATACATTTTACTGTGTTCTGGCATATGCACTATTTAAACTCGTTTTCATGTCTCCTACACAGTCTTCTGCGTTTATCTGCACTCTTCTACTCTTGTTAATTTTCACATAATTCAGTTTGAATTGCAGGACCTGCATCCGGTTGTGAGTTATGCCTTTTATTCAGTGTGCGATTGGCTCAAAGTACCCATTCAGATATCAAAGGAATCTCGGAATGTGGGCCTGACAAAGCAAGTCTGGTTCCCAGTCTTCTATATCATCCGTTTGTGATTTAATTGCTGCAATTACGAAGAAGCAAGAGACGGCACGGCACCGTGAAGGTGGTAGTTGTAAGCGGCTTAAGCTTCCAAACAAACAAACCAATTAAATTTCTGGTTCGCAATGACGAGCAAATTTACGTCCGTCACTAGCTTTTTTCTGGCATTCCAAATTTGACCATTTTGTTCGCACACATCTTTGTAAAAGTCTCATGGATTCATAAATATTACCTATTCTCCTTTATCCTATCGGAGGTCGTTTCGGTATTTTTGTTCGTTGTGTGTTAGGCCGGTCTCGAAGCATTTCTCTTCTGTTCGTAATTTTTGTAGTCCTATCAACTGTTTATGAGATTGAAGTAAGTATGTTTCGTCGCGGAATCTCGTGTATTTAAGCGTTCAAAGTTTGCTATACCATTTTCCCTTTGTTCCTAAATTTTATGTCTTTAGAGCGCAATTTAGAGTTCAAGGGATGTTTAGAATTTTTAGAGAGTCGCCCTTATACGTATTTGTATTTCATAAACATAAAGGGAGATAACCTCTGCGTTCGTCTGGTTATTAAAATATGCATGAATGTCAATTCTACAGGAGTGATTTGATGCAATTCCAGTGTAGAAATAGTGTCCATAAAAGTAGGCGCCTTCTGAATGTAAGAACTGATTGTTCGGAAAATTATCAAGTGATTAGCGGGTAGTTTCTGGCCTTTCTCTGCCGTATTATACGCCAAATATATATTAATTCATGACGATTTTGTATTTATTATGAAATACACCTTTTTCTATTCAATATTATATTATAGCAAATATACGTGCTTATCATGTTGTAACAATGGTAGATATCACCCTAAACTCTTAACCTAAACCCAAGTCTGATGTAACATTGCTCAAAACAACAAGTTACTATGAGAAGACTGGCTGGATCACAGCTGAGGGGCTCCATGATAACACATATTTTCTTTTCATGCAGAACAGTACGCAAATGAGACAACTGAATGATACAAAGTGACAGTTTACTCACATGTTGACACACGGATGTTCTATAGCAAACCCATCTCCCACTAATGTTTTACTTCTATTTGCGCAGCTTCCATTGTTCAAGGTCAGCATACATACTACTAAGAGAGAATATACGAACACTACAAGAAAACGCAATTAAGACTACAAATAAGGAATAATAATAGTAGGGATTTAACCATTCTAACATAATAATAGGGATTTAACCATTCTAACATAATAATAGGGATTTAACCATTCTAACATAATTAAATATTGAGATTGATAGCGCGATAAATTTGAAAGCAAACGTGATTGCCCGTCAATTCCCCCCTAACCTTACATGTGCGCTAGAATAGATGTCCAACCCTTATTTTCTTCGTGGACATAAACCACACTAGATTATTTGTAAATCACCTCTACTCACGGACATGATATGATAAACACCTAGACACCTCAAAAGCATGTAAACCGGAACTCATCCCGGCTGTACTATGAAAAAATGCTCTGCTGAACTTGCTCAATTCTCTTCAACCTTTGCAGCAAATGCCTTAACGAATCTTGCTTTCCTTTCTGCAGAAAATCGTTTCTGTGGTACGAGTTCACAAGAATTTTGGCGAAAGAATTGACCTATTAAATAATCGGGCTATTAGCCTCCTCTTTTTGCCAAAATATTTTAATCTATAATTGAGCTCTAGTTCAGCAACTTAGAGTTGCTAAACTTCTGTGGGCCAGCTCTACGCATTTCTGCAAGTCCGTTCTACTGCTGATATCATAACTGCAATTTCTGAACGTATATAACATGTCCTAGATAAACAAGGGGAAGGTGGCTGAGTAGTCCTTGATATGTGTAAGAAATTTGCCAGGGGATTCTGGCACTATTTCTCAGTTACACTGTTTCTAACACACTCTACAGCATGCCCGAGTGGTGATTTGGCCATGGGCAGTTACCGGCTGATCGTGTTATAGTATGACCCGCTAATCCTTTTAGGGAAATCATATTATATAGTATCACCGGACGAATATTGATCAATACTTCTAAAACACGAGAAGAATCCAGGCTGTCTTCGATGATACTACGTCAAAACAATATGATATAAATGGGGGTGTATGTCAGTGGTCGTTCCTTGGCCTATTATTATTCCTGATATTTATAAATTACCTCCCTGATGAGATTGTATATGGGTATATTTGCTAGCTAACGACAACAGGATCTATAACAGGCACAACGAAAAATAATGACTAAGTCTCAAGGACAATTCCAATAACTTCATAAGAAGACTTCTAGTTTGTAATTACATATGGACAAAAATGAATGGTGATATTCGATGGTGCAAAGACTAAGCCTATCTTTTGTCTCTGAGATAGGTATATCTGCTGATGACACCATGCTTTATAAATGCACGCCGGGAAAATAAATGAACTCATATCTAAGGGAATGGCAGAAAAACTAGGGGAAGATCTCCAATGGGGACAACAGTTGGTGGTCACATTCAATGATTCCAAGACTTAGCCTGTTTCCTTCAATACTTACAAGAAACATTTCCGTACAACAAATACCAATTGCCAAAAATACATTACCTGAAAGTACCTTCTTTAAACTCCTCTGCCTGACGTCGACAGGGAACATGAATTTTAACAGATACATTGAGGGAATTGCCAAGAAAAAAGTGCGTAAAAAAAGTGGGCACACTCTACGTGTTCGAAAGCTATTACGCTTATGAGTTTCCGGTACCTCTATAAGACAACAATTCGCATATGTATGGAGTTCATTTGTCACATTTTAGCTGATGCATTTACTACTAATCTCCCACTTCTAGACAGGGTCTAAAAAGAGCCGCGAACCCGCCCTCAGCTGTAATCTAAGCTTCAGCCTCTACCACAAAAAGAAATTTTGAATCACTCTGCGTGTTCTACAAGTATTTTAATGGTGAATGCTCTGACGAACTACAAGCACTTGTGTCGCCTTGACGTAAGTACCTCCGATAAACCCGACTGGCAGCTAAGGAACTACACGCACTTGTACTCCCTCGACATAAATAACTCCATTAAACACAACAAGCAGCAAAATCCTATCGCTACCGTACAGTAGAGATCCCTAGGTGTAAGAAAGGATTCTCCTCAATATTTTATTCCCCAGAACTGTTTGACTTTAAAACTCTCTTCCTGATCTTGCTTTCCCAACTATACTGTTCACATCAAGTGTAATGTGAACATACGCATTGGTGTTCATCTCCCTTCATAATCTTCCTGCAACTTATGCCCCCGATAGTAGCACCCTATTTTAAAGTAAAAATGTGCCTTGTTTGGGGTGGAAATTGAATTGAAAAAGTGACTGCTAAGACACCTCTAGCTAAGGCTAATAATACATTACCCGAAAGTACTTTGTTCATACACCTAAGCTTAAGGTTCACAGCGAACATGAGTGGAAACAAATACATTTGGGGCACTACCAACACTGTTGTAAGGATAATGGGTTCTTTTACCGCGCTAGTAAAGTGTCCCCTACATACGCTAATGCTTGAGGTATTGTTGTCATATGCCGGCTGGTCTATCTGCTACTAGTCTCTCACTCCTAGACAGGGTTCAAAAGAGTATCGCCAAACTTATACGTCCTGAACTATTAGTTAGGCGTCAACCTCTGTCCCATAGACGGAATGTTGCATCCGTTAACCTTTTTTTACAAGTATTTAAATGGCAGATGTTCCGACGAATTAAAAGTCCTTCTACGCCCTCGGCGTAAATACCCACGACAACCCCACCAAACAGCAACATCTTACTTCTACACATTGTATATCTTCAGATGCAAAAAAAGGCACCCTGCTCTATGAGTCTCTTCCTCAGAACTGCCAGACTTTGGCATTCCGGGATACTGCTTCACTGACTATACTGACATGCTAATGTTCGGATGTAATGTAGACAAGCATCTTGCTTCAACAAACGCCGCATAGTATTCCTGAAATGTATGTTCAAGATAGTAGCCCCTAACATCAAAATGGTTCCGTGCCTTGTTCATGGAAAAAAACGCAATAAAAATATATATTACTGATTTTAAAATTGTAAAAGAATTATATCAGTTCCATTCCAGTGAACGTGTCTGTGTGTGTGTCTGTGTGTCTGTGTATTACATTTCCCTACGCAACACTTGTCAATTTTAAATACACATACTCGAAAGTTGATATATAGGGTACTGAGATTCGTGAAAATCTGTGTGATCGGTTTTCAGCCAGAAATTTGGGTGTTAAGGAGTCAAAGTTCAATGATTTGACATTTGAGAAATCTACGAAACACCTCAGACAATTTGAGGTCTACACACTTGAAATTTCAGATAATGGTACGTTGGGCATGAATCTAACAAAAAAAATCTATATGAGCCCAAAACAATAAATTTTAATGGGGCATAATAGGGGCCAAACTTAAAAAAAAATTACCCTTTTCTTTGTTTCCTCAGCCTCCAAACAGCCAGGACGCCAGACAACGCCAATTACCTATGTTAGTATATCTATCAAAGTGAAAGTGTATATGTGCCTCTGTGTGTGAATTTTCCTATACAATTACTCTGTCAAGTATCAGTATATAGACTCGAAATTTTATATACAGCGTACTGAGATTTTAGAAAAAATCTTTGTAATCGGTTTTCGGCCAGAAATTTAGCTGTTAAGGGGTTAAATTTCAAGGATGTGACCTTTGAAAACTCTAACAATCTCCTCCGCCAATTTCGGCGCTAAACACTTGAAATTTTATATATAGGTACCTTGGACATGGATCTAACTGACTAATTCAGATTTAAGCCTAAAACAATAAATGTTAATGGCTCAAAATAACAGGAACCTAACAGCAAGCCATGGTTCTCCCCAGAATGTGCTGCTGCTATCGCGCACAGAAATCACTTTTTCCATATCAACCAACGTAATAGATGCACTGAGATTAAATCTGCTTTCAGGACTGCGAGCAGCCACTGCAAAAGAGTAATACAAAATGCAAGAGAGCTGTATGCCCAGTCAGTTAAATCCAAGGTAGCTGATCAGTTTTATCAAATAACATATAGGATCCTGAACAGAAGTATGCGTTCTATCCCAACCATTACCAGAGGTCAGCTCGTCAGCGTCAGACAGCGTCAAACTATTTGCAAAGAACTTTGACGCTAATTCTACCCTATGCGACGAAGGCCATCAACTCCCCATATGTCTTCCTATAACAGAGAACATGCAAGGTAATATACAAATAGCCGTGCATGAGATCGCCGACCTAATCAAGAACCTTGATTCCAGTAAAGCAACTGGCCCTGATGGAATCTTAATTATAGTGTTAAAAAAGCTTCAACCAGAACTTCCTCCCATACTTACGAAACTGTTTAAGCGCTGCCTTAAAAAGAAGTGCTTTCCGACTCCCTGGAAGACCTTATCAGTTTGCCCTGTATTTAAGAATTCAGGTGATAAGTCATCTCCCTCTCAGTGCATACCAATAAGTCTCCTGTGCGTTATGAGTAAGTTGCTGAAATCCATATTAAATAAAGAAAGAGTCAACCACCTCAGCAGAAACAAGATTCTTAGTGACACAATATGGTTTCTATTCTGCACGATCTACTGCAGATGTGCTGACGGTTATATCTCACAGGATTAGTGAATCTCTTGACAAAAGGTTCCTTTCTAAGGCAATTGCTCGACATATCAAAGGCCTTCGACAAGGTATGGCATAAGGGTCTACTTCACAATATTTCCAGCTACGGTATAACTGAAAATGTTTTCTCAATCATTAAATAAGTTCTCTGCGATTAGCTCATAAGAGTAGTGGTCGATGGATAAAAATCAGAGGCCTGCAGTATTAATGCTGGAGTCCCTCAGGGGTCAGTCCTGGGCCCAACTCTCTTCCTGATCTACATCAATAACCTCCCTGAAAACATACTTAAATCATTCGTTGACATCTATGCTGATGACCCGATCATCTACAGCAACATATCAAAGAACGTAAATGACAAAGTGCTCTCTGATTCTCTCTCCTCTGATCTCGAGCTCGTGGCTCAGTTGGGGAAGACGTGGCTGGTTAACGTTAATGCATCTAAAGTCAAACTCCCATACTTACATCATCAACGCTCTGATCCCCATCTGGCATCAATTGGTATGGATGGCTCTCGTCTGGGAGACGTCCCGTGTTTTGACAAGCGTCTGGGTTTGACCTTTACTCCTGATCTGAAATGGAACACGTACATCAAGTCTGTTGCCAAGGTCGCTGGAAAGATGGTGGGATCCTTCTACCGCTCAAGAAGATATCTCACTACTGATGCAATTCTCTATCTCTATAAAAGCCAAGTACGTCCAAGGATGGAATACTGCTGCCATATCTGGGCAGGAGCTGCTAAAAACAGCCTATCCTGCCTTGACAGAGTACAAAATAGACTTCGTGGCTTAGTGGGGGATGCCCTTTTCTCTACCCTGCAACCTCTTCCCCACAGAAGAGATGTTGCGAGCCTATCCTTGTTTTATCGTTATTTTCATGGCGGGGGCTCGTCTGAACTCCAATCTCTGGTCCTCCCTCGCCAATCTTTCAGGGAAAATACCCGTCGAGCTTAATCCACTGTGAAAAATGTCCCCCACTCTTTATCTGTGCTTAAATTAAAACGTGGATTCCATGAACAAATGTTCTTTCTTAGAACTGCACGCCTGTGGAACTCTGTTCCGTCTGCCTGATTTCTACCTGACTACAACTTGGATGTGTTCAAGTCCAACATGAACAAATTCCTTATGAGCCGCCCCCTTAAGTAAACACTTCATCAAATCTCCACACTAACGTAATGTACTTGCAATAACCCTTATCCCTTAGTAGTTTCCGGGCCTTGATAAGTGGTGACCACTGTGTAAAAAAAAAAGCGGGGGCAAATTTTTTACAATAAATTACCTCTGTAGTCTCAGCCCAATTGCTCAGACAATTTCTGATTTTTGAAATTTTATATAAAGGGTATTAAGTAATAGGTAAACTTTTTAATCGATTTTGGTCGAAAATTTGAGTTTCCAATATACAAATGTATGTATGTATGTATGTATGTATGTATGTATGTTTGCATGTCTGCCTTAAACTTTCCACAGATGCGACATATTTTCACAAGGTTAGTATTGTTTTAAATCTAGGCTCTTTAGAAGAAAACTTCCGCTAAAAACCTTAATTTTATGCCCCCCCAAACTGGGTACTTTTCTAACGGGGAGGGTGCGCTTTTTTCGCCGATATTTTCGAAAGTCATCCCATCTTTTCGATTGTCTAGACTTAATTTAAACCTACGTTATCTCCGGTTTTGCGGTGGTCGTACAATAAAGACGCCACGTTTTTTTCCTGTTCTTTCCTCTTCACGATACGGGTTCGAGCCTGCCTTTATACTCCTACTTTTGTTTTACTCAACATACACCTTAAAACACCCGGATAACGACGGGCTTAAATGCTAGTGTATATATATATATATATATATATATATATATATATATATATATATATATATATATATATATATATATATATATATATATATATGAATAAAAAGGAAGAACCTTAAAGAGTAAAAACAAAAAATAAAATCAACGTTTCGTCCCTATTTCAGGGGGCATCATCAGGATTTCTAGGCGAGAATGTACACTTCCACACACACATACACACAAATATTTTTATATATATATATATATATATATATATATATATATATATATATATACTTGACCATCCGTGACCCGCTGGGCCAGTATGTTATATTAACAATGGAATGAATGTATGAGCGTGACACTTGTGACGTAAAGAAAATAATTTTTTGTGACATAACAGAGACATTTCCATGGAAGTATATTAATATGAAAAGAAAATATAGATCTCTATGAGTCTTTCTGTTTATAAGTGTTTATTTTTTTTTTTAAAATCTTACACTCATTGAATCATAAGTGGTTTGCCATAATTATAGATAAATGTACACTGAACAGATACCATCATACTTAAAGATAAATTAAAATTTGATCAATCTGTTAATTTAAACGTGAAAAAATGAATAATTGGGACGCTGAAAACGTACACAGTAAACAATACGTTGAAGACTGAAGAGGCTGGGGCTAAAGGAGATGGACTGGTCAAACATGATTCAAGACTTTAATGCAATAGAATATCTTTGGGACGTCCTCAAGCACAAGATGACTATATGTGAAGCTCTGGTAAACTCCATGCCTTGCAGTAAAGACAGTTTTGAATAATGATGATGACCGCACGAAATATCCAGAGTTCTCATGTTGTATGTTTATAGTGACAACGTTTCCTAAGAGGTGTACTGTGTTTTGTTGCCAGCGATTTAGTTTTCAATGGCTGTTTTTTTGTGATATTTAGAGGGAAAATTAAATGGGCATTGTTTTGTATGCTAAAGAGTGACTACTTTTAATGTTGTAGTCCTATGAAGAGACATACTTTAATATTTGAAAAATTGTGAGGGGGGCACGCACTTTTAGGATACACTATATATGTGTATCTATGTATGTATGTATGTATATGTATGTATGTATATATATTTATTATGTACATATATATTGCTGATAAGCTGTTATAAAACTGAGAATCATTCATTATACTTAATCTAATTAATTTATAAGATATAATCAATAATTCTGTTTGTTCATAATCAGTAATCTATTAAAATGACAACCGATGTCCTCTGCACTTTTTCACTTCAGTTGCAAATCCATTTGCAACAAAATCCCAATCAGCTATCGAAACAAAGACGAAAAAAAATCAACGACGAAACAATTTAATCCGCAAGATAGGAGAAAGCGTTGATTATTATGAATGTCGATTTGTTGCAGTATCAACCATTCGGATATGTTTCATGTCACTTCACACGAAGGCCAGCACACGATGCAACAAAGTGAAAGCGCGAAAATGTCCTGCAGCCAAATTAGCGCTTCTTATTTACACTTGAATGCATTTCACTGTCTGCACGATGCAGGGCGTCGTCGTCGAGAGTAGAATTATGTATTTTCAATAGGTTAAATGCACTATAAAATTGTGCATTGCATCTCGCTATTACATACTCTAATGGATTTTATCTTAAACAAAGAGAATAAAAGGGCGTTCCCACTTTTAATTAGCAAGGACAGTTTCATCACTGCATAAAACACATGGCACCTCGTTGAATGCAGATAAATAGAAATAATAATAATAATAATAATAATAATAATAATAATAATAATAATAATATTAATAATAATAATAATAATAATTACAATTATTCACAACACTATAATGGGGAAAGAACAGAACGAGGAAGATTTATATAATAATTATGATAAATAATTGCTAAAAATAATAATTACAGAAAAATATAATAAAAATAGCAACAAAATGAATAAAATACTTTTTTTTTCTGAAAAGGTTCCACAACTTATCAAGGCTTAGAGGTCACTCGAGTGGAGCGGTTTAAGTAATCAATGAGACAATAAATATAGTAGAACACGGCAATAGAATTTCTAAAAATAATAATGCATAAAATCATCGTAATGTTACTACTACTACTACTACTACTACTACTAATATAATAATAATAATAATAATAACATTAATAATAATAATAATAATAATAATAATAATAATAATAAGAAGAAGAAGAAGAAGAAGAAGAAGAAGAAGACAAAAATATTATAATAAGCCAGACTATTAATTTGCAAAAATATTTATTTCCCAATTCCGTCGCATTGGGAATGATTTCTAACTCAAAAAGAGACGCATTTTATTCTAAGAATGCTAGAATACATGCACACAAAACTGAGTTGCAATACAAATACATATTTTTTTTGCAATGTACTCACCATTTATCAAAGTCCCAAGGCCACGCGAGGATGAGAGTCAATTGTTGTGAGGTGGATTTGGAGGTTGTTAAAATTCCTCCTGGTCATTTTTTTTTGGGGGGGGGGCGAGGGAGCGAAATGGCGTATGCCTGTTATTTTGGGAGTGGTTAAAATTCCTCCTGCTTATTTTTGGGAGGGTGGGGCGAAATAACGGAATGTCTGTTATTTTGGAGATGGTTAAATTCCTCCTGTTTTTTGTGGGAGGGTAGGGCGAAATGGCGAATGCCTGCTATTTTTGGGGTGGTTAAAATTCCTCCTGCTTAATTTTGGGAGGGTGGGGAGAAATAACGGAATGCCTGTTATTTTGGAGAAGGTTAAAGTTCGTCCTGTTTTTTTGTAGGAGGGTCGGGCGAAATGGTGAAATGCTTGTTATTTTGGAGGTGGTTAAAATTCCTACTGTTTATTTTTGGGAGAGTGGGGCAAAATGGCGGAATGCCTGTTATTTTGGAGGTTGTCAAAGTTCCCCCTGTCTATTTTTGGAAGGGTGGGACGAAGTGGTGGAATGCCTTATATTGTGGAGGTGGTTAAATTTCACCTGTTTATTTTTTGGAGATTGTGGAGAAATGGCGGAATGCCTGTTACTTTAGAGTTTGTTAAAATTCCTCCTGTCTATTTTTGGGATGGTGGGGTGAAATGGCGGTCTTCCTGATATAGTGGAGGTAGCTAAAATTCCTCCTATTATTTTTTTTTGGGGGGGGGCGAAATATTGGAGAGATGGTTTAAATTCCTTTTTTTTATTTTTTGGGGAGTGTGGGACGAAATATTTAGAAAGTGGTTAAAATTCCTCCTGTGTATATTTGGGAGTGTGTGCGGAATGGCGGAATGCCTGTTATTTTGGAGGTGGTTAAAATTCCTCCTGTGTATATTAGGGTGTTTCTGCGGAATGAAGGAATGCCTGTTTATTTGGAGGTGGTTAAAATTCCTCCGGTTTATTTTTGGGAGGGTGTTGCATAATGGCGGAATTCCTGATATTGTGGAGGTAGTTAAAATTCCTCCTGTCTATTTTTTGGAGGGTGTGGCGAAATGGCGGAATGTCTGATATTGGAAAGGTGGAGAACATTTCCCCTATTTGTTTTGGGAATGAGGGCGAAATATTGTGGAGGTCGTTAAAATTCCGTCTGTTTATTTATTTTGGGGAAATTTTGGCGAAACTGGATGTGACGTAAGTTTAAATTAATGCTGGACAATCAAAATGAGGGGATGATATTCGAAAATATCGGTGAAGAAAGCGACATACATTTATATATTTGTACCTCAAGTTTTCGACCCAAATCGATTGAAAAGTTTTCCCTATCTCTGAATATAAATGAAAAATTTCAAATGTGTAGAACAGAAATTGTCTGAGTAATGGTAGCGACCCTTTAACATTAATTTTTAGGCTTAGATCCAGTTATCAAGTTAGAACCATGTCGAAGAAACCTATATCTACAATTTCAATCGTTTAAACTCAAAATTAGTGGTGGAGTTTGGAAGAGTTCTCGAAGGTCAAATCGTTGAATTTTGACCCCTTAAGAGCAAAATTTTCCGCAACCGGATTAGAAAGATGTTCCCAAATCTCAGTACCCTGTATATTAAATTTCGAGCCTGTAGACTGAAAATTGGCAAAGCTATTGCGTAAGTAAATGTAAACCGGCAGATATACAGACGCGAATACACGTTCACTTATATATATATATATATATATATATATATATATATATATATATATATATATATATATATATATATATTTAAATAAAGGAGTAGTCACCAACAATGTGTATTTTTTAATATTATTTTATTATTCCGTGTATTGGTTTTTCATTGAGAATTATGTTTGGATCATTGTAATAATGTTTTTAAGTCATTGAAATCGTTTACGCGCGTTTCAGATGGTCTGTGCTGCGTCCTCGTCAGAAATTATGTTCAAATGTGTAAAAATGGCGATTTTCGTAGTTAATTTGAAGTTTTTCCAAAAGGTGGAGGCGTGTAAGTGTTTATTATTCATTGGTATTCTAAATTTTTATTGCTTTTTTATTTGGCTTGTCCAGGGAGATGTTTACCTCGCTGTAGTCGCTATCTCTTTCTACTAATGTTTTTTTTTTTCTTTTCCTTTAGGGTGGGGTAGGGTGGGTATGTGTGCGCGTGTGTGTTTATGTGTGTGTGTGGGTGTGCGCGGGTGTGTGCGTGTGTGTGTTTGCTTTTATTGGTTTGGGAATGTGTATATTGTTTTATAGTATTTTGGGGTTATTTGCTCCCTTAGGAAGGCGGCTGTGGTGCGAGGTCGTTACTAATGTGTATGTGTTGGGAGGTGGGACTGGCTCTTCTTAAATAAGGGTAGGGGTACTTTCATTCTATTTTGATATTTATTTTTTGTATTCTTGGATTTTAGTATTGTGATTTTTCGTGTTAGTCTTATATTATGTTTGTTTAGAAAGAGGGGTGTATTTAAAATAGCGTTTTTTTATGTTTCTATATATTTGTCTCCCCATGTGGGTATGGCCAGACCCAGGATCGGTTCCTAGTGTGGGGGAGATTTTGTTCGCCAGAGGAGGGGCATTGGAGGGGGTATAGCTATGGGAGGGGGATGATAGAAGGGATGATAGTCGTTTCAGTCATGAGCTGGGTTCTCCTCCACTTACTGAGGAAGGAGCGATGTGTTGGAACAGATATTATACTATGGTTCTAGCTGTCTCCTAGTGTTGTTGGTTTCGAGATTAAGTAGGGTGTGTATTGTGTTGCATTAGAGATAGGGGTGTTAGGTGTGTGTGTGGTTGTATGCGCGCACGTGAGTGTGTTTTAATGTGTCGGTTCTGATTTATGTGTGGGTGTGTATATGTGTATGTGTATGGGTGTGCATGTGAGTGTACCTTGCATTTCATGTTTTTGTTTGATGGTATTAAGTTCTGTTCAGTTCAGGAGTGAATCTGGTGATGAAGTTTTTTTCCTGTGTGTGTAAATAAAAATAATTGTCTGTTTGGAAGATTGGCATTATTTTGAAGCTGCTTCCACTGTATGTGTGTACGTGTTTTGAAGCATAGAGGTGTCTGTTATCTGCAATTTTGATGTTGCTCTTATGTAAGGCCACTCTATTGCTGAAATTTTTGGTGGTTCCTATGTAGGATTTGTTGCATGTTGTGCATCGTAGTGCATATACTCCATTTCTGGAGGTGCAATTTAGATCTAAAAGGGTCATGCCATTACAATTGTTGTCGTCTCACAACGTGTTGGCCAAGTAATCCTCTGGCCGGCTTTGGGTAGGATTGAAACCGCTACCTTCAAACAATGCTCATATAGAACCGTAGAGATTCAACGTCTCTATCAACTGTCTCACGGGACCCAAAGAGCGATCAATGACGGATTTTTTTTATCTTGTAAATCCACTTTTATTTATTAACTGATATTCAATGATCGGGACATACCGAATGGTACATGTATTATTTCAAATGTGAATTCGTTGTTGATGTGAGCATTGTTTATATTAATTTATTTATTGCGGACTATTATTCTCATATTGATTACTTGTTGTTTCACGACGTTTCGATCAACTATTCCTCTGTCGTGAGACGGCAACAACTACAGATGGCAGTGATAGCTGAGAATGCACTTAGGAGATACGAAGTTCCTACTGTCGCGGTTACCACCTGACGAAGGCCAGAAGAATAGTTGGCCGAAACGTCGTGAAACAACAACTAATATAGATGAGAATAACAGTCCGTAATAAATGAATTAATATAAATTATCGATGTATAATCTTCTTAATTTCAAGGCTTTAAACTAATCTGATTGGCGTAAATTTGTAGATGAACACCCGTTGTTATTCCTCTCCCCTTCTCTTTGATTTTCTGAGTATATATTTTTGATGGATAATTTGGTTTGAAGAAAAATATTTTAGTTTAGAGATTAGTTTAATGTATAAATGTAACATAAAATGATATTGGTATATTCTAATTTCTGAAGAAAACTAACTTATATTTTACCATTAACTCTAGGTATGAGTAGCAAGAACACACAGTGATATGTAATAGCATAAAATGCAAAAGTCCCACATAAGAATGCATATCCTTTATCTTACGTAGTAAAACGGTAAAAAATAATTGGTTATCTGTTTTAAAATGCAAGAAGAATTTGAAAATGACGGGTCATTTTACGTTAACTTTTTATGCAAATCTGATAAAAATTCAGGATTGTCTTTTTTTCTATAAAGTTTCCGGGTAATTTACATGTAATCGCCAAAAAATAGGAGCTCAAACTTTTTTCCAGCGCAGCAGCAGTCAATGTTATCCTACACTATTGTTCAACAAAAACTTTATCTATTTTGTTCTGATATTCAAACTTGTGTATTTTTAATATACAGCCACAGGTGAAAGACCATTTGTAAATGTTGCTGATTCTCTCACTTCCGATCTGGAACATAAGATGAAATCAGGTAAATTAGCTAGTTAATATAATCTCTGCTTTAACTACCAATGCTCACACTCTTTGTTCAGTTCGAGCTTACAGAAAACACTTGTACGCTATCTATGTATGCATTGCTGAAAAAATAAATAGATCTTTCTATTGCTGCAAAAGTATAAACTTATGATGCGCTATGTCTGCTTTACAAAATCCACATCCTAAGTTAGAGTGCCGTTTCTCAATACAGGCGGTGTAGCTTGGTACATTTTATCATTACTTGGCCGAGTTCAAAATGAATGTTATAATCTAAAGGGGAAAGGTGATCTCTTCTTTTAAGTCAACTTCTCACGGAACTGACCTTACAGGTCTTTCTCTACTCTGCCATTATTTTCATGAAAGGTGATTGACCGACTTTTAATCTTTGGTTCCTTCCTGTCAGAGGTTTATAAGCAGAACATATCCATTAAATGCAACAAATCTTCCTTTGTACATGAAAGCTTTTACAAGCAGAGTTCCACTGTAAGGATTTACAATCCGTGAAACATGTTACCACGGAAATGCTTCTGTTTAGGTTGTAACTTAGTCGGCTTCAATTTCAATGCTAACACATTGTCATAAATAACCAAATTTTATTAAATTTATTCATCTTTTTTCAATCCACGCGCAGTATTTTTCAACTGAGAATCTATTTATTTTATTAAACTTTATCTTGAACAACATTTAGGTTTGATAACTAATGAGCCATAAATAAACAAATAAATGCTTTTTTTCTAATTTCACGCATGATTATATAAACATCCATTGGTTTAATTAATTAACATGCTCAGGAGGATTTAATTGTAGAATATAAACTATGATTTCATATTTCTTTTTTCCCTCATTGTAGTCGTTTCGTCTCCGACGGGTGTTAGTGCATACCTTTTTAATGGATCGACATGCCATAGATCCTTTCATCGATATGTGCAGAGTGGTTCTACGCTTAAATACGAACCATTATCAAAGGGCAAAATAAGACATTGGAGAACCATACTTGTGTCTGTGAGATTAATCATCATTGATGAAATAAGCATCATTAGCCACTTGCAATTAGTCTTAATTCCCAAACGTTTAGCTGTGCAACGTCTATTTGATTGACTTTGACCCTCATATATTGACCGTGTATGACAAAAATGTATGGACTGAATATAATAATGTAGGGCCAAAAAAGACAGAGTTGATTTGCCACCACTTTTTCTTTGCTCTGTTAAGACTCCTAGTTACGCATTGCACACATAGACTAATAAACAACAAAAATATTATAAATTATGATTTGAGGCAAGAAAATAATAATTCAAATAGAAAATGAAAAGAAATTGAAAATTTAAATTCTCCCAAAATATTGGACTAAAAATTGATGCATGAACTAAATTCTTGTTTTGCTAACGGCATTGGTCAGACAATTTACCACCTCCCCTTATTGTCTAATTCAAACATTGATTGCAAATTCAGCAATAAAAAACATAGCTTTTCTTTGGCACTCACAATGTTGATGACCTAAAAATATCAATTGTGCGAAACAATTATTTAATTTGTAAAGAAAATAAATCACTGAAATATATTAAATACACAAAAAAACACCGCCAAAATTGCACTTTTAAAGCTGGTTGGTAATTTCAAACTATGCTGATTGATAACATTCCATTAAGAAATGTTATTAAACTTAATCCTACTGGTAGTCGCCAGCAATTTAAAAGCTTATCAAAACTGTGTCTTCAGTGCTCAAACGTTATCATGGATTTCAACACAGATCTGTCCATTTTGAAAAAAAAAGAATAGTAATTTTCCTACTGAAACGAAATATTTGTGTGTTTAAATGAATAGATTTGTTTTTTAATATTATACTTCTAAGTGAATTAATTGCAAAATTATGAATTTCAATACCAAAAAATAATTTTGGCACGAATTTCAATACAGGAACAGTTATTATCCACATTGATTCAGATCGATGTAAGGCATTATAACTCCATTATTGATATTTCTTTTGGAAAAATATAAAATAAACAAATAATTGACAAAAAAACAGACTTTACACCCAATCTAAATAACAAAAATATTCACGATAACCTTCTTACTTTAAAAGTAAACCATCAACACATCGTGGTATAGTAACTGCAGGCAATCTAAGGCACTGTTGTGTGTCAGTACAACTCAGCGATTTATACTTGTTTAATGACTGAATCAGTATAACTCAGGGATTTGAATTGTAAATATTGCATTATGTGATAGCTATTGTATGCTTCTTTTGTTGTTAATGTTGTTGATAAATATACTTTAAATAGCTATGTAGTATCGTAGAAAAAGATATCTGCCTCAACAGAAAGCTATATAACAAAATGTTTAGCTGGAAAATGATTTCGCCAAAAATTATTGATTAACATAAAACTATAAAAAAAAGAAGAATTAAAAAAGTGTTTTTACCCTCAATCAGATGTGCCTTATGCACTAATAAAATGTAAGATTTAAAATATTTATAAATTTTCTCATTATAAAAAATGATAATTATATTGTTTATAATAAAAAAAAAAACATTGTAAGAAATTTTGTAATTGTTATAAAAAAATTAAAATCGTAAATATGCAGTCAGTAAATTATAAATAATTTTGTCGTTTTTAGATTATTTTTTGAACAGAAAAAAAAACATTGCTTTAAATTCGAAATCTGCGAATTATATATATATATATTTATATATATACATATATATATATATTGTCATATAAACGATTATCAATGTATTTTAATAATATTAATGACGAAATGTTTTATTCCATTAAAGTTAATTTGTATGAATAAATTATGTCGAATAGATATAAATAATTTTTATAATAAGAAAATTTATAAATATTTGAAATCTTAAAAAGTTCAAAGAATCATTACATTTACATTTTTATTAGTGCACACGCTTTAACAGATTGACTGAAATAAAGTAGTGTTTTTTTTTTAGATTCGAGTATCTTTCAATTTACAGTTGAATATTAATCAATTGTTTTCGCTAAAATAAGTTCCAGGTTAGTAGTTTATATTACGGCATTTATTCATATACATACATATATATATATATATATATATATATATATATATATATACATATATATATATACATATATATATATATATATATATATATATATATATATATATATATATATATATATATATATATATATATAGTAGCCCACTTAAGAAATTAAGCGTTTATGCGTATTATGGAATTTTTAATCAAACAAATTGTTGAAACCTTTGACAAAACGGAAAATCTGATGGGCAAATGAAATCTGCTTCATCCGAAACCTTAATCCTGATCTAATAATTATTTTTTTAAAAACAAACATTTTCACCTGGTCAAAATTATATGACCACTGAAAATTTATCTAACAAATTGCAATTATAAATTATTAAAAAAGGTCTCAGTATTTAGTATAGCGACTATTATTACGAATTACTTCAAAAATTCTCTTCAGCATTCTTGCGACTAAGTTTTTTGTCATTTGTGAAGGAATTTTATCCCATGTACTGAAAACTGAATCAGACAGTTCCTTTATGGAATAATACTGGGTTAACTCCTTGAACACTTCTTTTGCCATCCGTCTCCAATGATTTTCAATGGGATTGAGGTCCGGAGAACATACTTGATGATCAAACAATTCCATATTATTTGAGGAAAATTACTCTCGTGGTTGTCGAGAAGTGTGTATCGCAGTGTTTTTTTTTTTTTAAATAATAATAGATGAGGGTTAAGGTTCCGAATCAAGCAGATTTAATTATTTCCCCATCATATTTCCCCATCTAGCAATGGGTTCAACCATTTGTTTGATTCAAAATGTGATAATATGCATAAACGCTTAATTTCTTATGTGGTCTATGATTTTGACTAGGACTGTAGATATATATATATATATATATATATATATATATATATATATACATATATATATAATATTATCATTATTATTATTATCACTATTATTATTATTATTATTATTATTATTATTACGAAAATATTTCATTCAAGTGCGCATGTTTGTATATATATATACATATATATATATATATATATATATATATATATATATATATATATATATATATATCAATTTAAAAAGATCAACACGCTTTTCGTAAACATTGATTCTGTGTAGAATATGTCATTCATATTTTGGAAGTCACCTATCGCAGAAACTGCGGCCGTTATACCCATCCCCCTTCTAAAAAGAAAGTAAACAAAATTGTGTCAGCATTTTCAGTTTATCCACCGAGATTGTCCACGTTTTATCTTAGCCAAAGCGTCATAATATAGAAATCAATTATTTACGACGAGATTATTATGTTATGCTTTGCTTGTCATCATTCAAATTATAGAGGAGGATACAGTTCCTCCTCGCTGCGATAGGCGTGTTGACAATTCACAGTAATCGACTGATGCCAAACAGTGGTGACACGGGTAAATATTATAAAGAAAATATATTCTACAAATAGAAAACAGCTATCGAATCAAAAATATATCCAAATAAATACCATACCTGTCATCAACATCATGATCATCGGCATAATCGTAATAAACATCATCATCACCATCTCGTGGTTTTAAATTATTGCATGTATGACATAGGCGCACTTATCTATATATCTATAAAAGTAAGAACGTGAGTGTGATGACACATCGAGCCCTATATACTCAACGGAATTTAATTTTTACGTACGTGAAATCTAGTTTATAGCATGTTCAGACACGTAGAAGAGATTTAATTGATTTTCATTCGGGGAATCGAGATGCTAAGTAGTCAAAATTCTAAAATGTGTTCTGGAACATTGCCATATTTTTATTTGTTTGCTAATGTATAGTCAATTCTCGTGCGCGGTATGCCACGTTACAGGTTCCTTATGCTTCACATAAGTAGGTGTGAAAAACTTTCAAATGGCGTATAAAGAAGGCCTAATGCTTATCATACTTGACTACGTGTCGTGATGTCTTGGTTTCAATTTTAGCTTGAGTTTTGTTACTTACAAAAAGACAACTGTGTTAGGAAATGAACATAATACTCGCATGCATATGCCTCAGTTTCTGTATGAATTCAAATATAATAGATATGTTTTTTTGATATTGGGAAACGTCAGGTGGTCTCCTAGTATATATATATATATATATATATATATATATATATATATATATATATATATAGTAATTTATAAAATATATATGGCGATTACGCTACACTGAATAGTATGCGTTTCATCCACTATAGGATTCGTCAGGCTTATGCGCGCATTCTCTGGTTGTTTCTTGTTTTTATATATGTTGAGGATTTTTAGTTAGCCAAGCAGCTTTCTAGTATCCACCGCGCCCCTTCCTATTAGCCAATGGGCAGGCATTTTATCGAACAAAGGAGCTGTTTTAGAACTAGGCTAGTGGTTTAACGTAGACGTTTTCCTTTTTATATATATAAATAACTATATATATACCTATGTGTACACAAATACATGCACATATATATATACATATATATATATATATTTATAAATTTATACGTGTGTGATTGTTTATGCATATTCATGTTTATTTGATTTGTTTATTTGTTTGTTTTCTATTGTTGTTGTTAGTTTTAAAGTTATTTTGTATCGCTATCCTGGAGTAAGTTTTATTTTGTGAACACAGTTGTTTGCTATTTCTCGTCTACAGTTTAATAGATTTTGGTGTTCTTTAAATACAGGATAGCAAATTTTTAATGAAGGCATAATTTGCATGGGTCGTCTAAATGTCTGCACGTGGTAGCTTGTCTTGTTATTTTCCATTCGACTACTGGCGAATGTCCGCTTTCTTTGAGTTCCCAGTATTTATTCGCTAGTGTTGTTTTTATACGGTGTTTTTTTTATTTTTGAATGTACTTTTGTGGTCATAGTATCGGGTTTTTAAATCTAAGGAAGGCATGCCCACGTAATATTTCTTGTTATTCGGGTTTTCTTTCGCAAATATTGTTGCTTAATAAACTACGCTTTTTTTAGACATTTATTTTGGACTGGGCAAAATGTGCGGTGTCTACAGTTGCATTTATCTTGTTCGTTATTAGTATTTTTATTTATGGTATGGTTATTCTTGTCCGGGGTTTTTTGGTTTGTTGTTATTTTTATTATTATTATTATTATTATTAGTAGTAGTAGTAGTAGTAGTATTAGTAGTAGTATTAGTAGTAGTAGTAGTAGAAATCTTATTATTATTATTTCTGCTAGTGTTGGTTTTATTTTGTCATGGTGTCTACTTTTTTATTGTTTATTTTATTGTAGTTTACATTGTTTTCATTTAGTATTTTGTTATTATGTGCTTTAATTATAATCTCTAAATTTTCGCAACAACTGTGAGAAAACTTCAAGGTATTTTTATTGAAGATTTTGTGTAAGGGGGTGGTTGCTTATCGCCATATACATTTTATAACTTACTTACAAGCTCTACCTACGTATTGAACACTTTTTGAGTAAATATTAAAGTTTACGCATAAATCTATACTTTCGTACATTAAATTTATGTGAGTAAATGAAGTAGTTATACTAAGCTCCTAAAACAGTCGAGCCCTCTCAAAAGAATTTATTTCACCACATTAAAAATAGATATGGAAAGAGTTAATTTCGAAACATCGTTAAAAAAACATCCCCACACCCAGCAAGCATAGCTATATTATTAAATTAATCCAAAAAACAGATGAACTAATACGCCGAATGCAATGGCAAGCAAATGTATTCCTTAAAAATGAAAACGTAAACAAAATAGAATCATAGGTTTTTACAACCCTAACAAATGCGAAAACAGTAGACCTTTTGATAAACTTTGAAAATGACCTTTTTAAACGTAATTAAAATCCTACAATTTCACAATCAACCTAACAATTTCCAACGGAAACTACACAAAATCCTTAGAAACATAAACAACTCTAATAAAATTTTGTAAAAGCAGATAAACCAGAAACTTTTATAAAATAGATAAGCAAGAATATAACAAACTAATCACAGAAAACATTACAAAAAACTACAAAAAACTAGACACAAACGAATGCGACTACATAGATATAATAAATACTGAAAGTAAACAAATTACCGATAAACTAAAAATTAGCGATAAAGTTGGCAAATTGAAACCTAGAGAGTCATGCATTCTGCTTAAAGACCACTAATGGGACTTTAATAATAATCCCAGCACCCGCCTGATAAACCCAACTAAACCAGAAATAGGTAGAATTAGCAAGACCATACTTTCTAGTGTAAACAAACAAATCAAACAGGACCTGTAACTAAACCAGTGGGCAAATACTACCGAAGCAATCACCTGGTTTAAAAATATAAAAAACAAAGATAAATGTACGTTCATACAGTTTGACATCATAGACTTTTATCCCACGATATCCGAAGAACTTTTTAACATTGCCCTAGAATTTGCGAGGCATACACTGATAATCCTAAGAAGCAATCAACATCATTAAAAAAATGTAGGAAATCAGTTCTAATAAATAAGAATAACCAATGGATAAAAACTAAAATTAAAACTTCGTTCGATTTGGCGATGGGTGCCAGGGACTCTGCAGAGGCATCAGATCTTGTGGGATTATTCATTCTATATAATCTCACAAGCATATTCGATACTACGGATATCGGCCTTTATAGAGATGACGGACTAGCTATAATAAACAACTCCAACAAAGTCAAGGGAGAAAACTTTAAACAAATTATACACATGGAAATGAAAAAATTAGGCCTAAAACCGGACGTATCAGCTAACATAAAAAAACAAACTTCCTGGACGTCACGTTAAACTTAGATAAAAACACATATGAACCATACTTAAAAGATAACGCTACTCTAATTTACGTAAACCCTAAGTCCAACCACCCACCATCAATTATAAAACACATTCCTACACTCGACCGTAAGTAAACTCAGTAATAACTCAAGCGATGAAAATGCATTTAACAGGTCAATACATATAAAACACTAAAAAATAGTGGATACAAAAATATCGATATCAAATATAAGCAACAAAACACCAACAACTATAATAAAATCAAAAATAGAAGAAAAAGAACTATAATTTTGTATACGACCCCATACAATCAAATGTTAAAAAAAACTTGGCAAGAAAATTCTAAATTTTATTGAAAAACACTTTCCCGCAACCAACCCCATACACAAAATCTTCAATTAAAATACCTTGAAGTTATCTTACAGTTGTTGCGAAAATTTAGAGATGATAATTTAAGCACATAATAACAAAATACTAAATGAAACAATGTAAACATCAACAAAAGGTACATGCTATTATAAAAAAACCTAGACACCTCAAAAGTGGGTGGACCACATGTCATCCCGGCTGTGCTATTAAAAAAATGTTCTGCAGAGATTGCTCCAGTTCTATCCAAACTTTACAATAAATGCCTCGACGAATCTTGTTTTCCCGACTGCTGGAAAACCGCCTCTGTCGTACCAGTCTTCAAGAAGTCTGGTGAAAGAACTGACCCACTAAATTATCGCCCCATTAGCCTCCTCCCGCTTGTCGCCAAAATATTTGAGTCCTTAGTTAATCAAGCCCTAGTCCAGCACCTAACAGCTGCTAAACTCCTGACTGACAAACAATATGGATTCAGGCAAGCCCGTTCAACAGCAGATATCTTAACTGTAGTTTCTGAACGTATATACCGTTCATTGGATAAACAGGGGAGGGTAGAGCGGTGGCCCTCGATATATCTAAGGCTTTTGACAGGGTATGGCACGATGGTCTTCTAAGGAAAATCAGTCCATATGGAATCACTGAAAGAATTCATAATGTAATTAAATCCTTCTTAAGTAATAAAAAACATCCAAATTGTCCTCGACGGTCGTACATCTAAACAATACGACATAAATGCGGGAGTACCTCAGGAGTCTATCCTTGGACCTCTATTATTCCTGATATTCATAAACGACCTCCCTGATAATATTGTTTCGGAGATGGGTATATTTGCCGATGCCACCACTCTCTATAACAGATATGAGGGGAAAACAAATGAACACATATCCAAGGAAATCGCAGACACACCAGAGGATGACCTCCAATCCGTAGTGGAATGGGGACAAAAATGGTTGGTCACATTCAATTCTGCTAAGACTATGCTTGTTTCCTTCAATAACTACAAGAAACCTTCTCTACCACCAATAGCAATGGCCAAGAACACATTACCTGAAAGTACTTTTTTAAACTCCTCGGTCTAACGTTTACAGGGAATATAAACTGAAATATATACATTGAGAGCATTGCCAAGGCTGCTTCAAGGAAGGTTTGCTCCCTCTACCGTGCTAGAAAACTACTTACGCCTGACAGTATCCTATACCGCTATAAGGCAACCATTCGCCCATGTATGGAGTACTGTTGTCACATATGGGCTGGTGCATCTGCTTCTTGTCTCTCGCTCCTGGACAGGGTTCAAAAGAGAGTTGCCAACCTGATAGGTCCTGAACTGTCATCTAGGCTTCAGCCTCTGTCCCATCGACGAGATGGTGCATCCCTCTTCCTGTTCTGCATATAGTCCAATGGTGAATGCTCTGACAAACTGCAAACACTTGTACCTCCCCGACGTAACTACACCCGACAAACCCGACAAGCTACTAAGTCTCATCCCTTTACAGTGGAGATCCCTAGGTGCAAGAAAGCCTTTTACTCCAATAGCTTCTTCCCCAGAACTGCGGGTCTTTGGAACTCCCTTCCGGGATTCTGCTTTCCCAACTGCAACGATATGCAGAAGTTCAAGTGTAATGTCAACAAACATCTTTCTACTCATCTCCCTTCATAATGACCCCGCTAATTAAGTCCCTGCTTGTAGCCCCCTGCTTCAAAGTGGCACTGTGCCTTGTTTGGGATGAAAATTTATTTAAAAAAAAAAAAAAATAAATAAATAAAAAGTAGACACCATGACAAAAATAAAACCAACACTAGCAGAAATAATAATAATAATAATAATAATAATAATAATAATAATAATAATAATAATAATAATAATAATAATAATAATAATAATAATCCATCCCCGGACAAGAACAACCATACCATAAATAAAAATACTAATAAGGAACAAGATAAATGCAACTGTAGAAACCGCACACTTTGCCCAGTCCAAAATAAATGTCTAACAAAAAGCGTAGTTTATCAAGCAACAATATTTGCGAAAGAAAACCCGAATAACAAGAAATATTACGTAGGCATGCCTTCCTTAGATTTAAAAACCCGATACTATGACCACAAAAGTACATTCAAAAATTTAAAAAAAATGTATAAAAACAACACTACCGAATAAATACTGGGAACTCAAAGAAAGCGGACATTCGCCAGTAGTCGAATGGAAAATAATAAGACAAGCTACCACGTGCAGACATTTAGACGACCCATGTAAATTATGCCTTCATTAAAAATTTGCTATCCTGTATTTAAAGAACACCAAAATCTATTAAACTGTAGACGAGAAATAGCAAACAACGGTGTTCACAAAATAAAACTTACTCTGAGATAGCGATACAGAATAGCTTTAAAACTAACAATAACAATAGAAAACAAACAAATAAATAAATCAAATAAACATTAATATACGTAAACGATCACACATATATGTATATATATATATATATATATGTATATATGTATATATAACTGCATGTATTTGTGTACACATAGGTTTATTTATATATATAAAAAAAGGAAAACGTCTACGTTAAACCACTAGCCTAGTTCTAAAACAGCTCCTTTGTTCGATAAAATGCCTGCCCATTTGCTGATAGGAAGGGGGCGGTGGATACTAGAAAGCTGCTTGGCTAACTAAAAATCCTCAACATATATAAAAACAAGAAACAACCAGAGAATGCGCGCATAAGCCTGACGAATCCTATAATGGATGAAACGCATACTATTCAGTGTAGCTTAATCGCCATATGTATTTTATAAATTACTAACTAGCTCTACATACGTATTGAGCACTTTTGAAGTAAATACTTTAAGTTTACGCATAAATCTATACTTTTGTATATCAAATTTATGTGAGTAAATGAAGTAGTTATATATATATATATATATATATATATATATATATATATATATATATATATATATATGAGGTGCATACACATTCTTTTAGTGCTTTTTCTCTGCAAGCAACACACAGTTCCAATTGGATATAAAATGTTTTTTGTGCCTTAATTTTTCAGGGATAATATATATGGAGTTGAACATCAAGATGGTCGTTTATAGTCCACCTGAACTTTTGCATCTCAGTACTGTAAAAAAAGCTGAAACCTAGGAAGGAATAGTAAAGTCTATCAGTTCCAAAAGAAAAACTATTTGAACAAAAGGCTCTCCGCCATATAGATGACTAGACATTGAAAATGTGTTATTTTGTTTTTGTTGAGGTAGTCAGGAGTGTTTAGGTTTCAATCGTGCAAGGGATTGTAGTTCGTGTGAACACATTCTCTAAAAATGTATGTGAATAAGCAACAGGGATGCAACATCTATCGATGAGGAAGAGGTTGGAGTTTAAGTGAATATGCAGGTCCTTGTAGATGTACAAAATACTCACACGGTAAGGAACTTTCTAGCACAGTGACGAAAGATTAACTCTTGGCAGCCGTATTGACCAATAATTCATGCCCTCATGAAACTAGATACTCTAGGACCTTCTCTGAGTTTTCAGTGATTATATTAAATGTATGTGCAGTTTTTCTTCCTTTTCTGTAATAGACCGATGTGTCATCAACAAATACAAATATTTTTTTTTATGTTTTGTTCGAAGTTTATGCTAATTATTTTAAGCTGATAAACATCACTTTCATATATATCCGCCATTTTTAAATTATTGCCAACATTAGAATCGAAAACTTGGAAACTATAAACCCAGAACGTGCTTTTTGTTCTTATTCTTCAGTTTTAATAGTCAAGAAATACAACACACCCATGTTTGACTACATTATCTGACTTATTCAACTCGAAATGATAAATTATACAACAGACTTCATAGTTCACTAATATTATTGTGTTATGTTTATGTGAATTTATACTGGTTATTGGTGGTTATTATACAGTTACATGTATTTTTTTTTGCTTTGCAAGCTAGTTTAATTGGGCCAGACAATGAACTGTGTATTTTCTTTAAAAAAGAATAGACCACTTAAACGAAGAACTTGTCTGTCCTCTTGACAACTCGGTTTGTGTACATGGGTCGGGAGTATAAAAATATATTATCAGCCTTGTAAATTAATTCAGAGATGTTGATGCAGCACCTTTCGCAAACTAGAAACTTCCAGATGAAACAAGTATTCAAGCAAATTGAGAATCTATCGAAAAACATGACGTCATATCACAAGGTATTAGAACTTGACCGAAAAAACAAGGAATTCTAAAAGCTTGCAACCTTTAGGAAAAGCACCTAGAACACCTTACACAGATACTATCGAAATGTATGTCTTTTCTGTAATTGTCTTTAGTTTAAAATATTCCAGACATTTTCTTTCACCCAGGATATCTATGAAAAAGAAGTTTCATTGGAAGAATATTGCATTGTAACACGGTTTGCATAAAGAGATATGATAGCTGTATATACTATCGAAATTACTACATTAAATAAAACCGTCTACACTATGAAATGCTTATGAGTACGAAATATGATCAAGTAAGAGAGGCACTGAGGTAACAATAAACATGAACTACTACGATTCGATAATTACGAACTTGATTGGGGTTGTGAAATATTTGCTGTCCAAGATTATACGATAGGAGTACAGAAGTGTTGGCATAGCATGGAATACATAAGCAGTAAAAGATAAAGAGAGTGCTTGAGCATTTTCCAAATCTGAGAGAAGAAAGGCATCCGAAATCGAGTATTTCTGTATTCTCAGAGAGGACTCGAAAAAAATCTTCACCGTGAGCCAAACACCAGAGAAAGAATCACGTAGCTCACAAATGACAGCATCCATTCTAAATAAAGCAGTTGTGTTATGATAATGCGTTCAGTTCCATTGGCTTGTTTCTTTAAGGTTGGAAGGAACCTGCTGTTACAAATAAAGCCCAAACTTTTCTTTCGTAAACTGGTTCATGGCACTATATCATCTCTATGATTCAACTATGTAAAACACGGTTTCTCTATTTTTCCTTCCAGTTCTATTTGACCTTATAATTTCATTCCTAAACAAGTAGCTAGGAAGTGCTAGAACTGCTACATTAGCAATGGCTTAGTATGTCATATAAGAGAGTCCTTTTTATTTTTTTCTGCGCGCAAACTATTGCTGAAATAGCACCTGCTAGCGCTTACATATATGCCCTAATAATATGCGTCATACTATTTTTACGGTTTTAGCACGTGACAATGTATTCCAAATCCAAAATTGCTTCATACTCTTTCTACTTAACAAGAATCTCAGTTTATCAGTTTCCTTAAAACTAGGGGCAATCCTACCTCCGTTATACACATTTTTCGCCTCTTCACAGTACCTCATGTTAATGGAGGCACGACCATAGTTCAAGGCGTAATTTTACTAAGAGGATCAATGAAAACACCTGGTTTAAAATGGTGAGAAAAAATATGCAAAATAATTCGGAACGTAAATATGATGTTCTAATGATGTGGTCGTCATAGCATACTTTTCGATCGGAGGCTGTGGGATCAACAGAGAAATAAATTGACTCCATGATAAAGGGCCCGCTCAAAAATGTTTCCTCACGCAATGTACATGGTCAAGAAAATAACCGAGTTCCTCAACTCACAGCAAATCCCAATTATGGTATTGGAGCAGACACTCTTCGATATTGCCAATAATGTACTCTTTCTGGACTCTTTGAAGAAGATAGGCTGGTGATTATGTTGAAAAGGGCTCCGCATTGAACTGGGCATGCAGGCGACTATGGAGGATTTCCTCCATGTGTTGCGTGGCCTGAAGACTTAGTATCAATGCAGCTATCTTGATTAAACGGCTCCACATGTGAATCTATCCCGGTCGCAGAGGATCATTCGCAAGGTATCTCAGTGTAGCAGGACCCGTAAATCCACCTGGTCGGAATCAATTTCAGGTTCAGATTAATATGCTGCTGCTCCGTTGATCTGTCACGCTGGAGGAGAATCAATTTTATGTACACAGAAGGAAGACAAACCCGATTATCTATTCTACTGGTTAATTCAAGATAAGATATACAATATATATATATATATATATATATATATATATATATATATATATATATATATATATATATATATATACACTTGTCAAAGTTAAATGTTTACTTTAACAGACTCAACTGGGAAATAAGTGGCAATAGATTAATTCACTTTCTTGGTATAGAGCTAGAAAGGTACAGGAGGAGAGTGGGCTAACGACCCTTCGATTGTATTTGGTTCTCTCAAAGTCTCAGCTCCATCTGCCGGTTTTGGTGCGGTGATTCGTTCATATAGTAAGGTGACGGGGTAGCCGGGCCGTACTGGACAAATAGCAACTAGTTACGCCACCTCAGGGGATGACCCTTCTTCCTCGGTTGCACTTGTTGATTACAGGCGCTATTCTTACGATAGTAAGGTAACCTCGTCGCTCTGGAAACTGCACTCAAAGGTCAAGCAACCCTGATCATTACTCGTTAGCATTGGAAATGAAATTATGTATTTTTTTACGCCTATCAAAGTGACATTAAATTGTAAAATAATGGAAATTATGAAGCAAACACTTCTCTTAGCTCCTGGAAACCCCTGAAATACGTCTTAACTCTGATCACTCGTGGCTTCGATCTCTTTTCTGGTGGGTCAGGGGTTACTTTATCCTCAGGCCTTCTTTCTTCTATACTACGATCCGCCGCGTCTGTACATCGACTAGCCGACTGGCTGAAGTTATCACGCTTCTCACAAATCGAAGTGCTCTCTGTTCCATGACCTTCCCACATACAAACTAACGAGCCCTTTCTCTCTGACCCGGGGGCCATATGACCTCCTTGTCGCTCCTCTCTCCTTTGATATCCTTTTGGGTCATTTCTACGACGAGGCAGAGTTTTCTCGGCCGCCTCGGTCGGTATTCTCGGTTAAGTTTGTGGCTTCCCGTAACATATTCCCGTTGTCTAAGACGGTAGATTCCCATCCATACCCGTATAATTATCTGACCTAATTCAACTGCCTTCTGTAATTCGACCGTGTTACCCTTAATGACATCGGCTCGGACGTCTCTATCCGTAAAAGCATCTCCGAGTATAGCCGCCAACAGGGCTTGGACAATCCTAACTTCTCTCATAGTATCGGCGGAGATGACAGATACACGAGACCACCCATAAGACACGCGGAGTTGTTTGTTATGATTCCCTGATCTTGTCAGAGCATTTACATTTACATCAGTATTATATTTTAGTTTCTCTTGATATATTAAAAAAAAGAATAACACTAACAACTCAAGTCATCTTGAGTGTGATTTTTTACAACGGTTCGGTCGATATAACCTCCGACCTGTTTCTGCAAGGACCCGTGGTGCAGTGGTTAGAGTACTGGACAAATTAATTGTAAAAGTGATATTCTCCTGAAAATTGAAAGTTCAGCCCTCAGTGTGGGCTTCCGAAATACACATTTGTGAATTACTTAGGACCTCTATCCAGTCATAGCTGATGAAACAAGAGCACGCTATCCCCGTGAAGCAAATAAAGGATTCCGTTCGAAATTCTGTCCAAATTCCCGAGTTCGACATAAACATTCCCGAGTTCGACAAGATACGCCTGAAGAAGGTCGGAGGTTATATAGACCGAACAGTGTGAACATCACACTAAAGATGAGAACTGTAGCCCGATGAATTATAATACACATAACCTATCCTCATCTCAAAAATTGAGAAATGTCAACTCAAGTTTTTACTTATTTTTTTACGCGAGGTTTATTTTCAGGAGACATCTATCGGAAGAGGAGTTACTGTCTCAGCACTAGAAGAGGGATGTGCTCTGAGAATCAACAAGAAATCGCAAGGCACCGTCTGGCCCATCTATCTCTTTCAATTGCCGGACTTTTCTTGTTGAAAGAGAATAATTTGAATCCCTCAGCTCACTTTGTCAGCGTGTAGACGATCAAGGCCAAACTATCATGATGTGGGAGGTGTTAAAGGTTATCAGATAAACTGATGAACGTTTTTAGGCGTTCCGTGATCAGAGAGGCCTCAAACGTACTCATATACTAGGTTATCTTATGTTACTAGCACAACGATGGTTATGCTATACATATCCATATATTTATTCTGGCAAGTCTATCCGTGTTTACTCGGAAATGGATGAAGATTAACGAATCTTATACACTTCTAGAAGTTTTATTAACATGGAAATCGGTGAAATCACGTTAATGTAGTCCAAAATCGAACTATGCTTGCATTAAAAAGAATTACTCGATTACAGATTTTAGATGCCTATCGGAGCTATTCCATTACAAAATGTTTTAAGATGGGGAAATAAAAGTACAGTTGTGTGCATCCCCCCAAACAAACATTGGCCTAGTTTTTTTGAGTTCGTTGCGAGGGAAGTCACAAATATAGACACATAAATCCATACAAAGTAAAACATACACAGAGATGACTTTTAAATCGGTTTTCGGCCAGAAAATTTCCATGGAAAAAGGTCAAAATTCAATGATTTGATCTTTGAGACCCTATCAACCTCCTACTCTTTGAATTTACATTTGAGACCAAAATAAAATAATATTAATTAACAGAACACAGGGCCCGAGCACGACCAGGCTAAACAGCTAATGCACACACATGTATGTGGGTGTATATATATATATATATATATATATATATATATATATATATATGTATATATATATATATATATATATATATATATATATATATATATATATAAAAGTAATGTTAAGAAAGAGATAGCCACAGCCAAGAGGGAATTTACGGAAACCACTAAAAAACGCATCGAAGCACAAAAGCTAGGAACTCGTGACTTCTGGAAAATCTACAACATACAATAATGGGCAATCAACAATTCCCCCACTAACCAACAATCACGAGGGTGTTTGCTCAGCAATCGAAAAGGCTAACATGCTTGCCAGCCGGTTTGTCTAAAACTCCACATTGGACCCTTCCAACAAACCCCTACCTCAATTTCCTATGCGGACAGACGCCACGTAAGACGATCTGAAAATCACTCCTGCTCAGGTGCATGCTATCATAAAAAACCTTGACACTTCAAAAGCATGTGGACCCGATCTCATCCCAGGTGTGCTATTAAAAAAAAGTGCTCAGCCGAAGTAGCTTCAGTTCTCTTCAAACTCTACAGCAAATGTCTTAATGAATCTTGCTTTCCGGGCTGTTGGAAAACTGCTTCTGTGGTAACAGTATTCAAGAATTTTGGCGAAAGAACTGACCCATTAAATTATCGCCCTATTAGCCTACTCCCACTTTTCGCCAAAATATTTGAGACCTTAATTAACCATGCTCTAGTCAAGCACCTTACAGATGCTAAACTTCTGACCGACCAACAATATGGATTTAGGCAAGCCCGTTCCATTGCAGACACCCTCACTGTAATCTCTGAACGTATATACCATTCACTGGGAAAAAGCGGGAGAGGGCAGAGCGGTAGCTCTAGATATATCCAAGGCTTTTGACAGGGTATGGCATGAGGGTCTCTTCAGGAAGATTAGATCATACGGTATCACTGGTAGAATACTTAACATACTTAAATCCTTCTTAGATAAGAGAAAAATCCAGGTTGTCCTCGACGGTCGTACATCTAAACAATATGATATAAATGCGGGAGTGCCCCAGGGATCTATCCTTGGACCTCTACTGTTCCTGATATTCATAAATGACCTCCCCGACAAAATTGTCTCTGAGATGGGTATATATGCTGATGACACCACACTCTATAGCAGGCACGACAGGAGAACAAATGAACATATATCTAAAGTAATGGCAGAAATACTAGAGGATGCCCTCCAATCAGTAGTGGAATGGGGACGAAAATGGATGGTCACGTTCAATGCCGCCAAGACTAAATTGGTTTCATTCAATAATTACAAGAAACCTTCTCAACCACCTATAGCAATGGCCAACGACTCTTTATCTAAGAGTACGTCTTTCAAGCTCCTTGACCTTACCTTCACAGGAAACATGAGTTGGAACACTTACATCCAGGGCATTACCAGGGCCGCTGCAGGGAAGGTGGGCTCTCTCTACCGTGCTAGAAAACTACTAACACCCGAAAGTATCCTGTCCCTCTAAAAGGCATCCATTCGCCCATGCATGGAGTATTGCTGTCATATTTGGGCTGGTGCATCGGCTACTAGTCTCTCACCTCTTTGACAGGGCTCGAAAGAGAGTCGAAAATCTGATAGGCCCTAAATTGGCATCTAACCTTCAGCCTCTGTCCCATCGACGAAACGTTGCATCCCTCTGCCTGTTCTACAAGTATTTTAAAGGTGAATGCTCTGATGAACCGCAAGCACTTGTGCCCCCACGACGTGAACACCCTCGACAGACCCGATAACCTGAAAAGCCCCACCCCCACACTGTAAAGATCTCTAGATGTAAAATATATTTCTACTCCGGTAATTTCTTCCCCAGAACCGCTTGACTTTGGAATTCAATTACGGTCCCTGCTTCCCCAACTGTACTGACATGTAGAAGTTCAAGTGCAACGTTAACCAACATTTTGCTGCCCAAATCCGTACATAGTACCCCAGTAGTTGTTTCCCCTGATTGTAGCCCCCTACACCAAAGTGGCAATGTGCCTTGTTTGGGGTGAAAATGTAATAAAAATAAAAAAAAAATTATAAGCTCTATCTCCTATTTGGGTTTATCGAGTTTTACATCTGGTTTAGCTTACTTTATAAATATTAATGATTTAATATGTATAATATACTTTAGTTGCACCATCTTGGATCATTTTGGTTAATTTAATGGTAATTCATATATATATATATATATATATATATATATATATATATATATATATATATATATATATATATATATATATAAGTCGTTCTTATGCTCTTCTAAATTCTATTTTATGCGTGCTTACTAGCTAATTATTACCTCGTATGTGTGTCCTGATTCTTTGATTCATCTTATTTTCCACCGTTCCTCTGTGTCTATTATTTTACCTCGCCAACGATAATTGCAATGTGATCGAATAAAATTTACCCCAACTTTTGGTTGAGGATATAACACATTTTTGAATAGATTTTCAAATTGAAATCTTGTACACACTGTACCTAGTCATTAGTTTTCTCTCGTAGGCTACGGGGTTTTAGTCGCAGTAGATGCTTTCGGAGAGTTGAATCGTTTCTGCATACAATTATACTATAAGGACCACATTTTCTTTATTTCTTCTGACAAGTTCTTCATATATGGTATAAAATATGTGGTGAGTTTTGTGTATCGCGTTTTCTCTTAAATTATCACCTTTTTCTGGAGATATATTATTGTTACTGTGGAATGGTTTTGCTTAGTGTTGTAACCAACATACGATTTTCTATTTACATTTTATGCGTAGTGGAATTAGAAATTAAAATTTGATAAGTTTTTCCTTTTTTCTCCATGACCCATTCTTAATTACGGCTGCATTCCGCCTTTTACCAAAGCAACTAACTATTAAATAATCATAGGAATATAATCTTTATATATCTCAGTTTTTTGTATAACTCCAAATGTGAATAGAATATAATAACATTTTTCATTCTAGTTTAATAACGCACAAATCATCTTTGTAACCAGGTTGAATGCTATTTTTTCCTGGACAAGCACAGAGTAAAAAGCTTTACTTTACATATTAGATGATCGTCGAAATAAAAACATCTACAAATTGTCTATATTTTTCAATAAACGAAGCGAGAAACACAATTCAGTGTATTTCCTTTATATTCTAATGTTCATCATCAAAATTCTCTTACTAAATTACACGATAATCAAAATTGTAGCATGACTGTGCGAGAGAGAATACTATCGATTGTGAGATCTTTTACATCCTGCACATCCTGCGGTAAGTTGTCCTTCATTTTCATCTTTATGGTTTCGAATTCTATTTTCTAATGCATATGTATGTATAATCATTTCAGATAGGTATTATCTTAGTCGACGGTAATTATATTTTCACTTCTTTGTCTTCAGTCACATGAAACTAAATGATAACTCATGCTAACATTACACAGTATTCAATAATCAAATCCTTCTTTGATCTCTGCTATATCGTTATTTCCTAAAGGCTTTACCCAGAACCTAAGGTCAATGATTTCGTTATGACATTCTTTTGTGTAGGTACTTTTATAAACAGTGATTGAAATATGTATATATATATATATATATATATATATATATATATATATATATATATATATATATATATATATAAATATATACATACATATATTATATATTTAAATCACTTTATATATATAAATATATACATACATATATTATATATTTCAATCACTTTATATATATATATATATATATATATATATATATATATATATATATATATATATATATACATATACGAGATGAGAATAACGGAAATAGTACCGTGCTAGAAAACTACTAACACCCGAAAGTATCTTTTACTTCGCCCATGTATGGAGTATTGCTGTCATACTTAGGCTGATGCATCGGCTACTAGTCTCTCACCTCTTTGACAGGGTTCAAAAGAGAGTCGCAAATCTGATAGGCACAAAACTTGCATCTAAGCTTCAGCCTCTGTCCCTCTGACGAAACGTTGCATCCCTCTGCCTGTTCTACAAGTATTTTAATGGTGAATATTCTGATGAACCGCAAGCACTTGTGCCCCCACGACGTGAACACCCTCGACAGACCCGATAACCTGCAAAATCCCACCCGCACACTGTAGAGATCCCTAGATGTAAAAATATCGTTCTACTCCGGTAATTTCTTCCCCAGGACCGCTGGACTTTGCAAGTCCATTACGGTCCCTGCTTCTTCAACTGTACTGACATGCAGAAGTTCAAGTGCAACGTGAACCCACGTTTTGCTGCCCAAATCCGTACATAGTACCCCAGTAGTATTTTCCCCTGATAGACGCCGCCTACACCAAAGTGGCAATGTGCCTTGTTTGGGGTGAAAATGTAATAAAAATTAAAAAAATTATAGGCTCTATCTCCTATTTGGGTTTATCGAGCTTTTACATCTTGTTTTGCTTACTTTATAAATATTAATGATTTAATATGTATAATATACTTTAGTTGTACCATCTTGAATCATTTTGGTTAATTTAATGATAATTTTTATTATATATATATATATATATATATATATATATATATATATATATATATATATATATATAAGTCCTTCTTATGCTCTTCTAAATTCTATTTTATTCGTGCTTATTAGCTAATTATTACCTCGTATGTGTGTCCTGATTCTTTGATTCATCTTATTTTCCACCGTTCCTCTGTGTCTATTATTTTACCTCGCCAACGATAATTTAAATGTACTCGAATAAAATTTAACCCAACTTTTGGTTGAGGATATAACACATTTTTGAATAGATTTGACAATTGAAATCTTGTACACACTGTACCTAGTCATTAGTTTTCTCTCGTAGGCCACGGGGTTTTAGTCGCAGTAGATGCTTTCGGAGAGTTGAATCGTGTCTGCATACACTTGTACTATAAGGACCACATGTTCTTTATTTCTTCTGACAAGTTCTTCATATATGGTATAAAATTTGTGGCGAGATTTATGTATTGCGTTTTGATCTTTTCTCTTGATTATTTGAAGCTATTGTCATACTTTATTGATAGTTTTTATTGAGGAAGATTTTCTCTTAAATTATCACCTTTTTTCTGGAGATATATTATTGTTACTGTGGAATGGTTTTGCTTAGTGTTGTAACCAACATACGATTTTCTATTTACATTTTATGCGTAGTGGAATTAGAAATTAAAATTTGATAAGTTTTTCCTTTTTTCTCCATGACCCATTCTTAATTACGGCTGCATTCCGCCTTTTACCAAAGCAACTAACTATTAAATAATCATAGGAATATAATCTTTATATATCTCAGTTTTTTGTATAACTCCAAATGTGAATAGAATATAATAACATTTTTCATTCGAGTTTAATAACGCACAAATCATCTTTGTAACCAGGTCGAATGCTATTTTTTCCTGGGCAAGCACAGAGTAAAAAGCTTTACTTAAAACATTAGATGATCGTTGAAATAAAAACATCTACAAATTGTCTATATTTTTCAATAAACGAAGCGAGAAGCACAATTCAGTGTATTTCCTTTATATTCTAATGTTCATCATCAAAATTCTCTTACTAAATTACACGATAATCAAAATTGTAGCATGACTGTGCGAGAGAGAATACTATCGATTGTGAGATCTTTTACATCCTGCACATCCTGCGGTAAGTTGTCCTTCATTTTCATCTTTATGGTTTCGAATTCTATTTTCCAATGCATATGTATGTATAATCATTTCAGATAGGTATTATCTTTAAGTCGACAGTAATTATATTTTCACTTCTTTGTATTCAGTCACATGAAACTAAATGATAACTCATGCTAACATTACACAGTATTCAATAATCAAATCCTTCTTTGATCTCTGCTATATCGTCATTTCCCAAAGGCTTTACCCAGAAACTAAGGTCAATGATTTCGTTATGACATTCCTTTGTGTAGGTACTTTTATAAACAGTGATTGAAATATGTATATATATATATATATATATATATATATATATATATAGAAATATATACATACATATATTATATATTTCAATCACTTTATATATATATATATATATATATATATATATATATATATATATATATATATGTATATACATATACGAGATGAGAATAACGGAAATAGTATTGCGACAGAAAAGGGAGAACAAATCAATTTATCTGTTAATCTATGTTTCGTCGTCATTGCGAGAGCAGTTTTAGCAAAAAGAAACGTTGATAAACACATAACTTTGTGTTTTCCTTTTACTATATTTTTACTATATCTCTCTTTCTCTACACACACGGACACACACACTGACACCCACACATCTCTCTCTCTCTCTATATATATATATATATATATAATATATATATATATATATATATATATATATATATATGTATATATATATATATATATATATATATATATATATATATAACTACGGCATAATCACGTTGAGACACCGGTTCTCAACGAAGTTAAGTTAAATTGAGGCTGGCTAGTACCAGATAAGTGACATTTGAATATTCTAGGCCTTGTGTGTTTTCCGCCTATCTTGGCGTTTTTCTTGTAGTCTGTAACATCCGATTGCAACTGCTATTTACCAATATAGACTCAGATGTGTGGTTTAGATTACACAAGTCTTGCCACAAAATTTTAGGTGCTGGTACTTTCACATTGGGTATTCATAGTCGATCAATGTATGTCGTATATATTTGTATATATATATATATATATATATATATATATATATATATATATATATATATACATGTGTGTGCATTTGTGTGTGTGTCTGTGTCTGCGTGTGTACGTGTACATATATATATATATATATATATATATATATATATATAAAAGAAGAGAGAGAAGTGGAAGAAAGACAGAGGTAAGCATACATACCGAAATTATGGGAAAGATTCAATAGACGATAACGTCTGGGAGACTGGCGATATATAAAGAGAAACACAAACAGAAAAACAATGAAAAAGAGGGAAGACGTGGCCGAACAATTGACAGATTGATATGAAGGAATGTGTCATGGAAAAAGACAGAGAGACATAGAAAGACAAATGATGGGATAACAACAACAAGATAAGAAAATGACACATCTTATGTTATATATCCGTTTCTGGTAGTTCTGCTCGCCTGAATAGATTTTGTATTGGATATGCCCTTCCAAATACACTCGTTCGTTTTCATATTTATTCTAACATCTATGATGTTATCTAACAATATTCCATAATCACTTGTAATGCGTCAGTCGTATAATGGATTGTATAATACTTCAAGCTGATTCAGATCTCTTTATCTCCAAATATTTATACAAACCTGACAATCGATATCGTTCCATTCCGATCATTAAATCTATAGAAATCTATTGATCCAAATCAATCGATTTATCAAACTTTTATGGATCAATGTGGCTATTCATATCAATGAAATCGATGTATCCAGATTACTGAAACGAAATGTATCTATTATTAAAAATCTATGAATGTAAGAACTGGAATAATAATTATTAAACTCGGAAGGCAAAACAAAACCAGAAATATGATGAAGAGGATATAATATAGAAGTGGTAAATCTGAACAGGTAAAACGCATTTTAAATATAAACAGCAATATACGAGGATTAGAAATTAAAAGGAAAAGGAAATAAAGGGGGGCAGAAAGCACAGAAAATTAAAATACAATTGAAATTGACTAAGTAGAATATTAATGTGTATTATGAGAAATAAAAACGATGCTAAAATGGAGTAAGAAGAGTAAATGAAAAAGTAGACATTACGAAGAAGATGATGAGGAAAATATGAAAAGCAAATATGTGATAACAAAGGTGAGAAAATAAATAGAAAGAATAAACAAGAATTAGACAATGGCGTAATGTAAATATATCGATCCTCAGATCAATTAATATCGTATTTTTCTATCTCTTTTTGTTTATGTCACTCAAATGTGTTTAAATCGCTCAATCAATATCATTCCGATCAGCCAATCTGAAAAGACTTCTTCAAATTGCTGTATCTAAATGCTAATCTATAAACATAAAATACACTAGCAGATACCGTGTGCCAGCGTTGCCCCATATAAGTATGACACCAAGCTAGAACAGATTCGGCAGAGTACACCTACCACTGACAGCAATTATAAATACGATTGTAAGACCTGAAAAATAGCGGACACTTGCGTCCGGGATTCAAACGAAATAATCGGTCTTCGATAGTCTGGCACTATCTCGCAGTGGCAGCAACTTGAATAACTGACTGCCATTTTCTCCACCTGGGGTTACTGTCACGTAGTATTGATTTGGGTACTTGATTGTACTGACATGTACTGGTAAGCAGTGTCTGTATTTTCAATTTGCAGTAATGCACGATATGATGATTGACGACTTCTATATGAAATCACGTTACTTCTGTCGTATATCATACACGTTTGTGAATTGTTGGTCACTGGCATCTACTGACTGAATTTACTGGGAAGTGATCATCACTGACGGGTAGGGTTGTTTTAAATCGGTTACTTGCATTTACTTCCGCTGAATGGTAGTTGCTGACTGTCGTTATAAATAATATTGTCTGTTCCCGACTTTTAGTATCAGTCATTACCGGCATTGGCGTCAATTGGACAGCGTATGTTATAGTGTCGTTCTTCAATGTCGAGAAGTAGGGGATATATCCTTTTTATACAATTACATGCGTTGTATCATTGTTAAAATCATAACGATTTTTAATAGGCTGATTAAAAATTAAATGAATCGACATCATAATTTGTCCAATCATCTCTTGTATTTGTACTGGCATCCAGTGACGGGTACAGTAAGAGACTAGCGGTCATGGCGATTATTGACATTTATTTTCAGAGAATTACTAGTAGGTAGCGGCAAATAGTGCATGGCATCACTTCTGTTTCGAGCCGATTTTTACTGGTTTTAAGCGTTACAGGATTTTGGTGTCGAAAATTTGTATACGAAGAAATATTTAATAAATACAGAGTGGTGTTATTTATTAAGTGGGGTGCGATTTACTTGGACTGAGCTATGTTTTAGAAAACATATGAATGAATAAACGGATACCGTCTGGTAATAAATATCTTGATTAAAACTAGTTTATTGTCTACTACTATTTTATTTATTTGTTTACTACATTTAAGATTGGGTGACTTTAATAAATGCGGGCTGATTCTTGTTATTTATTTACAAAACATATTAATAATGAAACACGGGAATTGTGTGTCTATGTTTTTAAATTATTGCTTTTATAACGAGGTCATTATCTACGTGTATGCGATTAATATTTAATGTACATTTATAAAATTATATATTTTAATTAAGAACATATAAAAGAATGTGATTGTATGAGGGTGCAATGTCATTAAAGAAAACTGTTATTAACCAAATACAGATCGTGTCTAATAATTACGAGCTTCTTTTAAAATGTATTCACTCTCTAAGATAATTTTATTAAGAGAAAAATATTTAAATAATGAACTAGTCTACGCTTTTTTCGTTACAAAGCTCATTTTAAATAGCGACATATATTGTTTCTATCTTGTTAAATCATTTTAAATGAATTCAGTTTCTCACGGTTTTAGGATTTATATCTATTTGAAATGTTTATGAATGTACTTGTGTAATTTGATAATAAAGTGAAACAATTGGTTTTCAAGAAAAGGTATACTCTAAATGTAAACCCGCATGTAAATACGCTCAGTCTTGACAGATTCTTTTTTCTTCTCCCAAGCTATATACGTTCAATTTACATTTATTCCTCAGATAATTAATTACAACGAGAAACCAAATAAATCGTACAGAAATCGTTTTTATTTTGCCGAAATAATTTCGTGTTAGTCTCTTAGTCTCGAAACTGTATTTCATCATGAATAACATGACAAACCTGTGAGACGTCATCAATGAAAACAGTAGAAGAGAAGATAACAAATATGAAAGATATGTGCCGGCCTCAAAACATATGGATTGAAAAATTTTGAAGGATTTCTTAATAAGAACCAGTAATTATTTTCGAATGTACTGAGCCTATTGAGCCCTACGTCCTGAACTACTTTCAAAGGACACACTATTTAAATGGGGGAAAAATCTAGGCTCTGTTCGATAAACTAAAAAAAAAATACCCCACGTGCTCTATGACCAAAAGCTAACCATAATGGTTGCTAATAATGTAAGTTCCTACGGAATACGAGCCTATATCTTGAATAAAATATTTGACGAATGTGAAATAATAATTGCCCATGCGTCAAGATTCCTGTTTTCGACAATAAAGCACTCTTCTTATGTCGTGAAAGAAGAGCTTGCTAATAGCTTGCAGTTACACCATTCCCCCAACACATATACGAACTTGTCTTTACATTGCATTCTGACCATAAAACTTTATTAAGGATTATGGTTCGAAGAAATGATTACTCGTCTACCCAGGAAACACATTCGTGATGTAGGCACTATTTCGCTGATAATAAATTAAAAGTTGGTGAACTCAAAGTCGGATATCGAAACTTGCATCTGACCTTAGTGGGTCTGTGAATTAGTATGTCTGTAGAATTCAGATCCCAGATTAGGGAATCGCACACACGCAAAAACCTGAAGCGTTTCGATTTCGTGGCGAAATCTTATTGGCTGGGGAAACTTCCACCCCTTCCACATACCTCACTATATATACGACTGTCGCGAGAAAATTAGGCAGAAGGAAGAGAGTTTATTAGGAGAACAGATCGTATAGAGACGTGACTCCTCTGCTTTCTCATTCACGAGACTGACGATGTCCGATCGATTCATACGCATAGTTAAGAATTTATTCGATTAATTACTAGGCCGCTTTTGAATTGTTGACTTTTTAGTCAATCATAATAGGATTATATGCTACATTAAGTTCACATGCTTTAAGGGATTATGTAAAATGTTCCGAATGTGTCATATCTTTTGAACCACTCACGGATAAACGGTATGGAGTTTTGGTGAAATAATTTGTAACATATTGAAGCGAGCAGTCAAGAAACAATGCGGTATACCTACAGGAATGGAGTTATAACAAATTAAAGAAAATACAAGTTCAAAAATATCTATAGGGTAATAACTAATCCTAATTCAACATCAATGTTTACTCGAGTTGTGACTATGTTCTAGGGAACATGATGCACATATTTGAACAAAAAATTGTTACCAAAACGTACAAAAACAATAGTCTTTGTGGGAACTTGACACAATGGAGAAAATATAGAGAAATGTGGTGTACAGTAAATAAGGGCCTTCATTCTGTCTGATGGTCTAAACCATGCAACTTACTTCGAAGAAGAGCTCATTAAGACAATATATGAGTCTTTGGGCACACAATCGCCTCAAGCAATATTACGCCGAGCTGGAAAGAAAATAAGACGGATCCTTTAACAATTACATCTAAACATAGAAACTTACGAAGTACATTTTGCTGATTACAGCCTTAGGACGGGGGTGTCATAAAGGATTTTTCTAACAAATCTAACGCTCTGACAGTTTATATTCCCATGAAAAGATATCGTGACCTAATGGAATATTTCTTTATTATCAGTCATAAATACCGACAACCTTTATAAATTCACCCCCTTGTACAATTTATTAATTTCTTACCTAAAATTGATGTTCGCGTTTTTATTTATGAGCAATTACTAGGGCAATAATATATATGTATTAATTAGATGCGATTTTTAATGGCGTTATTTTCTCATAATCATTTTTAAAAACGTTGTTTTGAATGTTAGTATGTTGAACGATTAAAAACATTGTTTTATCGTTTATAATTGCATTACCATTGTCAGGCTAGAACACTGTCCTGCCACCTAGTTTTTGTAGACAGGAGACCGTGCTCTGCGGCTTTATTTCACAGTATATGTAAGAGTTCATGTCTCTTCTCCATGAAATATAACTCTTCAACACCTGCAGCACTTATGTATCCCTAGACTATGATATCCCCACCAACATTATTAACTGAAGTCATGGTACACTTATATTTGTACTCCTCAGCTGATCACCGCCCCACGAAACTAAGTAAAATGAAGCTTCATCTCATTAGGCCATAGAACATAGTTTCAGATATCCATGCGCTTTGTGAACATGTCTTCAATGCGTGAAGACTTTCAAGGGTATTCTCTCCAGAAGAGTGTTTTTTTCCTTGGTGACACACATGCACACCAATTTGAGGTAGAGTAGATCGTATAGTCTAAGAACTAGGACGCTGGTCCACTACATCTTCTATCTCTGCAGAAATTATAATAGTATTCCTACGCAGAAAAATTGGACATTATACTGAGCTTCTTGGGACGACTACTCGAGGCCTTTTCTGAAAGGTCCCTACTCCGTTCAAACGCTGGATGATCTTAAATACTGGGCTGCTGCGCGGCTGCAGCGTTTTATCAATCAATACTGTAGCGAAACAATATATCATTAAAGAACCTCATAAAGTTTATTGCAATGTTGTGCTATGGTGGAACTTTCAATGACCAGTAGGAGAGAGTGTGAGAGGTGTATAATAAATTTGTAACACACTTTCTCTCTATGCGCAAATGGGGCTGATAACCCTAACGAATCACATTAAATTGTGATAAAAATACAAGGAGCAGTCTATTTTAAACTTTAAGAGTGTAGTTCTATGGTGTTTACGAACTTTTGTTGGCAGGAGTTTAGCTTTTAATGATAATGTTTTCAGTTATTTATAGAGGGGCATAAATAACCTGTTTTATAACTCACAGATATGTTTTCATTGCTTCAAAATGTTATTATATTAATATAATAAAATATCTGCAAAAAGGTAAGACATGAACTCACTTTTGTATACACTGCAACATTTTTAATGTAACATGCAAATGAGGTTACTTTCTGGATGTAGATTTAGAAAATATATTTATAGAAACACACAGTAACAAAAGTGTGTGAACGTTCGTTTTCGGTCTGAAAATTTAATATTAACAGCGTGCCTTTTGAACATATCAATAAATTTTGAACAGAGTGGAATATGACTTTATAAGGATATATATATATATATATATATATATATATATATATATATATATGTATGTATGTATGTATGTGTGTGTGCGTGTGGGTGGGTGTATTGCATTAATAGATTCTTTATATAGATATCTATGTATACTGCAATGTATTAATACTCACTGAATAACAGGCTATAGTTATTTTAAATATGATCTCTTTTCAGCATTGAATGTGCACGTGTCTAAAAGCATGTGCCAATTAATCATGAATAATATAAACGTTGAATTTTCGTTTCTTTAAAATATATACACTCTATTTTTGTTTTTAGTTTAAGGACGTTTTTTTATCAGGAGATATAGCTGATAAATATATTATACGCCCCCTAGCTTCTAATGAAAGTGTAATAAAGAAATTAAAGTGAATTATATATATATATATATATATATGTAAATATGTATATAAATATATGCATATACATACATATAAATATATATATATATATATATATATATATATACTTACAGAGACTTAGCGATAAAAATATCAAATACTTATAATTTAATAAAATTCCATAGTAATACATTAAGAATCCAGAAAAGATATAACAGACAAACTTTCATGTTATTAAGATAAATAAATTGATTTATGATGTGTCAGCCCAGGAAATAAATCTTTAAAAATCTTTCTTCTTTACGCTAGGTGCGATAGTTCAGTAGTGTTACTTATATTTTTACTCCTCAGCTTATAGTCAGGGATAGGAGAATGATATATATTGTTCTTCAAAACGTACCACATACGCGTTTAAATTGTATGCATTGTTCTTTAGAGAGGCGATATAATATCGATGTATAAACTGAGCCACGTTTTATCACATGGGTATATATTACAGTTCAAATGTACATGAAGATCTCATTTTTTAATCTTACCTTTTCTTACTCTAAAGTTTCTTATGTCTTCACTATTGGTCTCTGTGATGAAACATGAAATGACCAATACCATAAAAATTGAGACCTCTGCTCTTCCGTTTTCTTATGAAACTACAGAACAACACTCTATATATGTTTGTTTATTGGTCTTCACAGAGTGTATGCAATTCGTGTCTACATGCTTGTTTTAGCAGCCTCTCTTCCTGGCTTGAAGAATGTATTTTCACTCTTGTGACTAAACTTAAATTCTACTCCATTTTCTAATCTTCCCGACCTCTGGACCTCAGTTCCGATACGTCATCATTCAAAAAGCTTACGGATTCAACGTGCGACTTTTCAACGTATGCCTGCCAAGGTCACTTTGTTTATTTAACCTAACACATTTATGCAAACATTATCAGCTAAAACGCATTGCTACACATTATTCTATAAACAATAAATGACTCCTTATATAAATAATTTTAACAATATCACTGGATAAATAGATAAATAGATACATAGCAGATAGATCATTAATAACTAATTTTACGTTTAACCATGTTATGATGTAACTCTCCTCCATTTTCTTAAATGTATACCTATGGATACATTTACAATCTCCCTATTCTCACTTTAGTTCCGCACCTGTGAGCAAGGAAAACGTAAGATAAAATCTCTACTATTCAGTTTTTTAAATATATTCACACCTATTTTCTACAAAATGGTGCATGCATGTTTTCTATGTATCCCGTTTTATTTGGTTTATCCTCCCGCATATTTTTCCACGACCCATTGCATCACTCAGGGATTTTGGTAAACAAATCTCATGTTCATTAAAAGCTGACACATCAGCCACCCCCCTGCCATATCCAAGATCAAGGCGCCTCCCGTCTAATCTACAAAATGTTGATGACATGTCACCCGACAGATCTCTGATTCCATTTCCCAGGTGTTAATCTCTAAACCTTTCCATGCTTTAAATGATTATACTTAAATTATGGGGAC